>NC_065445.1:5345000-5970000 GCF_917563875.1 Diabrotica virgifera virgifera
CATATGATAGAGTTCCTCGAGAGATTCTGTGGTGGGCACTCAATAAGAAAGTAGTCCCTGGTGCATATGTAAAGATTGTGAGGGATATGTATGAGGGAGTAACGACTAGTGTTAGGACAGGTGTGGGAGAGACTGATAAATTTGATGTGAAAGTAGGATTGCACCAAGGCTCGGTGCTTAGTCCGTATTTATTCTCATTAGTTTTGGACCAGATAACAGCGAAACTACAGGGTAGCATTCCATGGTGCTTAATCTATGCTGATGATGTCGTATTAGTAGGAAATAGTGAAAGAGACTTAGAACAAAAACTGGAACAGTGGACACGAGCTCTGGAGGAAAAATGTTTAAAACTTAGTAGGACAAAGACAGAGTATTTGGAATGTTCATTTAAAGATGGAGTTACTACAAATAAAATGGTATATTTTGATGGTGAACTGATTGTAAAAAGCAATAGTTTTAAGTACCTGGGATCGGTATTACAGAGTAATGGAGAAATAGATGGAGATGCATGCAGTAGAATTAGGACTGGATGGATGAAGTGGAAGGAAGCGAATGGTGTGTTGTGTGACAGAAAAGTTCCAATGAAGCTGAAAGGAAAATTCTATAAAACAGCCATAAGACCGGCTATGATGTACGGAACTGAATGTTGGGCAGTGAAAAAGAAAGAGGAACAACGAATGCATGCGGCGGAGATGAGAATGCTTAGATGGACGAGTGGAGTGACAAGAAAGGATAAAATTAAAAATGAGTATATTAGGGGAAGTCTAGGTGTGGCACCAATTGATGCCAAAATGAGAAAGCATAGGTTGAGATGGTTTGGTCATGTTCAACGTCGAGACGTTAATCATCCAATATGGAGAGTAGCTGAAGTGCAGATTCCTGGAAGGAGTAGGAGAGGAAGACCAAAGAAGACGTGGGGGAGACGATTAGGCAGGACATGTTGGTAAATGGGATTAATATTGATATGACCCAGGATAGAATTGTGTGGAGAAATGCAATTAGGGAAGCCGACCCTGCATAGGGATAAGGCAAAGAGAATGATGATGAATGAATGCAAGGCTACATACTGCCACAAGAGTACGAGATTAATTTCATACTGAGGATATTACACTTTTACTATGGCCACGATGGGTGCTGACCTTCGTCGCAGAGAAGGCACTTGAAGAAGTCTATCGAAACGTTCATCGCCATATTATAAAGTGTGCTATTACTTTGGAATATTTTTAACTAGATATTACTTCTTATTTAAATAATATTTTTATCGCAAATATGTACTTACCGGTGTGGCCCATATGAGTATCTTTATTAATAGCACAGTGTAGTCCATCCGTTAGTAAAGTATCTGCTAAGTTTAAATTTCCCAGTTTGGCATTTCGGAGATAAGCAGCGTGCTGAGCTCTGGTCATGCTTTCTTGTCCTCCTGCTATAATTATTTCACAGTCTCCAGTTTTAATTCCTTGATATCCTGATGCAACAGTGCTAAAATTTTTGGTTAATTTAAAATCACCTAGAAGACCTGGATCTTTTGTTAAATCACCTAAAGATTTAGGTGTTTAACAAAAAAAAAAAAAAAAAAGAAAGAAATAATGAAACTATTAAATTAAGCGATATAAAGTCGATGAACATGGATATAACTGTCCGGGAACAGTATGTGTCCCTACACGAAATAGCAATTTCATCTGCATTGGACTGTAATGGCCTGCCAACTGACCTCCAGCAAAAATTATTAGGAAAAGGATAATGAAATATGACAACAAAGTGATCTCAGAATACTAGGAACAGTTTAGAGCAGGAAGAACAACTACTAAGCAAATAAGTATGTTAAAATGAATACAAAATAATAGCTATGAACAAAACTTAGGATTATGTTATTTATTGATTTTAAACAGGCATACGACTCCATAAATTGGAGCATCGCTGAGTCGAGAAATCGAGCTAAAAGGAGACTATCTTCAGAAATAAATCACCAGTTTTCCAAAATTCTCCTTTCTCTTTTGAAGGCTAACTACTTATCGGACAGCCCTAGTAAAAGCTAGTATAGCTGTATATTTTGACAAATATGATTAAACTTCAGTCAGTGATTTTAACAGTCCTCGTTAACTAGAATAAATTTTTTTGTTGTGTATGTGTAGTGTGTGGGGGATAAAGGAGTAGAATGCGAAAACATGGAGTTGATTCCAGTTTACTCCACTTAGCCTCTTCTACTCACATCCGACTCTCACCTTCACGTTGGTGTCCCCTGGTAACCGAGCAACCCAATCGGGAGATCCGGTATCCAACCCGGGTGGAAAGTTGGGTCGGGAACTGACGAGAGCGGGTGAAATGGCCCTCCGAAAAGGGGGTTTGGCGTTGGGTTACCTACCCAACCCCGTAAAAATCCATAGTTACGAAATCGAAAGTTAAAGATGCCGGACGGAAATCTCAACGACGACCTATGCAACGAAATAAGGACAACGATCTTAAAGTATTTACCTGGAACGTTCGCACACTCAACGAACCTGGAAACATTCGCAAACTATGCGACATATTAACACAATATAACGCCGATATTACTGCGATACAAGAAGTACGATGGACAGGTCATGGCATAATCCAAAAAACAGACTACAACATATACTATAGCTGCCATAGAACTAGACATGAATTTGGGACAGCCTTTATAGTCAATAATAAAGTCAAGCATTTGGTTATAGATTTTAAGCCGATTAATCCACGAATGAGCTGCTTAACGATCAGGGGCAAGTTTTTTAATATAAGTCTTATTAATGTACATGCTTCAACAGAGGACAAGGAAGACGAAGAAAAAGACGAATTCTATGATGAATTAGAAAGAGCATATGACAGTTGTCCCAGAAGTGACATTAAAATAGTAATGTGTGATCTGAACGCAAAAATCGGAAGGGAAGAAATATATCTACCGCACATCGGTAAATATAGTTTCCATAATAATACCAATTCGAATGGACACCGAGCAGTCACCTTCGCAGCCGCAAAGAACATGATCGTAGGAAGCACATGTTTTCTACACAAAAAAATACATATGGGAACTTGGACCTCGCCCTATGGATTAACGAACAACCAAATTGATCATGTGATCATAGATGCTAAACACTTCTCAAATTTGATGGATGTCCGGACATATCGAGGCGCCAATATTGATTCAGATCACTTTCTAGTTGGCACAAGAATTCGACCTAGAATCTCAAACGCGAAGAAGGAGAAAAGTACCAAAACAACGCGCCTTAATATTGAACTTCTCAAAAATCCACAAACGGTAGAAAGGTTTCAAAACTATATCGAAACTAACTGCATAATTAATGAGAATCTAACAACCAGCGAACAATGGGAAATGTGTAAAAGTAATATTAAAGACGCAGCAAATAATATTCTAGGGCCAGAAAAACCACCATCACGCAATGACTGGTTCGACACTGAGTGTGAGGACATTACAAGAAGAAAGAACGATGCATATAAACATATGCAGCAAAGAAGAAACCGAGAAAAACAACAAAAATATAAAGACCTTAGAAGAGAAGAGAAGTGCATTCATAGACGAAAAAAGAGAATTTATGAAAATAGAATACTGGAAGAACTTGAGGCATTAAAACAGGAAAATCAAACAAGAAAATTCTATAAAACTCTGAATAATGTAAAAAAGGATTTCAAACCAACGCTAAGACTATGTAAGGATAAGGAGGGGCACATACTCAATACAAAAGAAGAAATATTGAAAAGATAGGTGGAACACTATAAAACACTACTTACCAGGGAAGTAGAAGATCGAAATCAACCAAACCCAAGAGCAACCAACAATACACCATTAGAGCCTCCATCAATTCAAGAAGTACGGGATGCAATAAAACACCTAAAAAATAATAAATCTCCAGGAGGCGATGGTATATCCGCGGAACTTATTAAATATGGAGGTGCTACCCTGACTAATCAAATATATAAAATAATACTGAGAGCCTGGAATGAGGAACAAATCCCGGAAGAGTGGTGTATTGGAATCGTTTGTCCGCTACACAAAAAGGGTGATCAATTGGAATGTAGAAACTATAGGGGAATAACCCTCCTTAATACAGCTTACAAAAATTTTTCGGGTATCTTATATGGTCGCCTAAGTGCACATTAAGAGGAGCTTCCTGAAGAATATCAAAGTGGTTTTAGGCCTGGTCGATCAACAACAGACCAGATCTTTGTGCTACGGCCAATACTGGAAAAAACCAATGAATTCAATATCGACACATATTATATCATCTTTTCGTAGATTTTAAATCGGCCTATGATAGTGTCTTAAGAAATAAATTGTATGAAGCCATGGATGAATTCCACATCCCTGATAAACTGATAAGATTGGTTAGGGCTACAATGCGTAAAGTCGTTTGCAAAGTCGAAATACAGGGCGAACAATCACAGGCGTTTGAAACGAATGTTGGGTTGCGACAGGGAGATGCGCTGGCGTGTCTCCTTTTCAACATAGTTCTGGAAAAGGCGGTCAGAGATGCCCGAATAGACAACAGAGGAAATATTTTTAATTAATCATCCCAAATTTTGGCATATGCCGATGACGTGGACCTAGTTGCCCGCACAACACGTAAACTAGAAGACATGTATACCACCTCAAATACCTCAAAAAATATGGGCCTGAAAGTAAACGAGGAGAAAACTAAGATGATGGCATCAACACCCAACAATAGAGCTAGAAACATCGGTCACCAATTCTCTGTTGATAACTTTACCTTTGAAGTGGTGGACAAATTCACATACTTAGGCTCCCTGATCACCAAGGAGAACGTCATGACGGAAGAAATCAAGCGAAGGATAATCCTAGCGAACAAATGCTATTTTGGACTGAGTAGACATATGAGAAGTAGGAACTTAAGCCAAAAAAAAAAAACAAAAATAACCATATACAAAACCCTTATACAACCAGTGTTGACATATGGATCGGAGACATGGACCATCTCCAAGGCAGATGAAAACCTTCTGCTTATATTTGAACAAAGGATCCTGAGAGGCATATTCGGTGGCATCTGTGAAAATGGTATTTGGAGGAGGAGGTACAACTACGAGGTATACCACAGATATAAACATATATTTGGTGGTAAAGACGTAGTATTTCTTATAAGAATAGGAAGACTAAGATGGGCAGGACATCTAGCAAGATCACAGCATAACAACCCTCCTAGAAGAATCCTTGTCACAATCTGTGGAAAGTAGAAATAGGGGTAGGCCAAAACTTAGATGGAAGGATGGTGTAGATGAGGATGGGAGAAAAATAGGCGCAGCAAACTGGCAACGGTTGGCAATGGATAGGACTGACTGGAGTAATAGACTTGGAAAGGTCGAGGCTCTTTCATAGGGCTGTAGCACAATTGATGATGATGATGATGTGTAGTGTGTATTGAATAAGTGGCTTGTTACTTAGTAAAGTCGACTTCATTGTTTTTACAAAGAGACGCTTATTGTTTACCTACATTTGCGGTCCCTCGGGTCAGTACCGATCCCACATACAGAAATGATTTTCATTTATTAAATTTTTTATAAAGAAAATTTTCCACGCAGCCAGGATTCGAACTCACAACCCTTAGATCCAAAGGAAGCCTCTCTTACCACTGCGTCACGGTGGGGATATAACTAGAACAATAATTCCATAATTTAAATTGACAATCTACACTTACCTAAGTCCTGATCCGCAAAGAAAATCCAACCTAAGCGCGGGGCAAGTTGTGGGAATTTTCGCGGCCAATGCAGCTTGTCTTGCGGGGTTCTGACCTTGACCAGCAGTTAAAACCTAACAATAGAGAGAATTTTTATGCAAATCACATATTCATATCTAAATTTAAATACATATACAAAAAAGTGTAAAACCAAGTAAACAACTAACGTCTCGGTATGCGAAAACAAAAACAATAAACAAGTTTTTACGACAAAAAGTAAAAAAAAAACTATAATCGAAATTATAATGTAATTGTAGACAACAAAAGTAATGATTTTCCCAAGACAATTTTTGATACTGATATTTAAAAACTGCTTTTGGTAAACTAGGTGGTAACAATATGTAATAAACAAAATATGTAACAGAATAATTATTACTTCAACATTTCGAATGAACAAAAATTAACTTTCTGCATGTTGATGCGTCTGAGCTATTTTAAATGTCTAAAGCATAAAATCACAGTACTTTTGCAAAACCTAGTTTACAATATTTAACAAATACTTTTTAATTATTGTTCTTCTTCTTCTTTCTTCTTGTATTTAGGCTTTAAAGCCTGTTTATTCTCCAACATTAGCCTCCTGAATTGTTTAAATTATCGCACCATCTTTTTCTTGGTCTGCCAATACTTCTTCGTTCATTTGGTGACTTATCTCGTGCTTTTGTTACTATCCTATCCTCTGCCATTCTACTAACGTGTTCGTTCCACTCCTGTTTCCGTTTTGTCACCCATCCATTTATGTCTTCTACATTGCATGATCTTATGTTTTCGCTTTTCTCCCTATCCAACAGACTTTTCCCTGATATTCGTCGAAGTATTTTCATCTCCGTTGTTTCTAGTAGTCGTCTCGTTTTAGATGTGTCAGGTCTTGTCTCCGCCGTGTATGTCAATATAGGTCTAATTGCTGCTTTAAAGATTCTTGCTTTTGTGTCTTATCTTAGGTGTTTGTTCTTTCAGATTGTGTCATTAAGAGATCCCGCCGCTTTACGTGCTTTTAAGCTTTGTTGTCGTACTTCCTCTTCAACATCTCCGTGACTGGTTATGTCTATTCCCAGATATCTAAACCTAGATATCTCGTAGTGGATATTTAGATGTTGTCAAACACAGGGGCGTAACAGAGGCCCCCGCAGCGTGAAGCTTGCGGGGGGGCCCCAATCGAGCAAGGGCCCCATCTTGTCGTCTAATATTATGTAAAAATCTGCTATAGGTATATGATTTTACTTTGTGTGTTTAAATTTAAAAACGTAAATTTCTAAATAAGCAAGTGAATCATCTCATATCTAGAAACTTAATCCTTTCCGGTCTCACGAACTTTTATGGGTGACGACAATAAACTATAATGCTTTGTACGTGACTATTGAAAGATTTGAGAACTGTAATTTGCCGAATTTTAGAACAATATTTCTAAATATAGAAATGGGTTTTCTCTTTAATCTTTACCTACGTTTAGTATTTCTATACAATTATCCAGAACCGTAACAGAGGCCCCCGCAGCATGAAGCTAATGGGGGGCCCCAATATGTCAAGGGCCCCATCTTGTTGTCTAATATATGTAAAAATGTGTTGTTATATTATTTGCATGTGCATGCATACGTTTTTTAAGAAGTGCAGTATTGAAAATGAAGATGTCCATCCGAATTAATAAAATTGTAGATATATTCGCTGATAGTAGATAGTGCACGAATAAAGTTGTTCATCTCATATTAACGTAATCATTTGGTAATTTTTGTTCTATTTTATTCTATACCAATAAAGATGAAAAATGTAAGTCGTCATAAACAATGCATGAATACAAAAATAGCTCAGTAAATGACATTTTTTGAGTGAAATTATCAGCGTCACGACGGACGTATTTGTTTGACAATTTGTATTTAGGTTCTAGTTACACTCCACTTCAAAGTTGGATTTATGTCGTTGGTTGCTTTTACTTCGGGACACCCGAGACACCCCTCATTGGGGTGAAAAACATACGTTTAAAATAAGTCCGGAAATGTATACATTGACTAATTATAAGCAACTTTTGTTATATAGAGTGTCTTTACCTGTGTTAATACTTTTCAAGTCATTTGCGATTGAAAATGTTTATTTTTCAACAAAAAGTCAACGTTTTCAGACGGGTTTTTCGCAATCAACTCAAAAATAAGTGTTTATCGAATTAAATATTAGATATCGAAAAAATATTTGTAGCAAGAATGTAGCTCATAAGATACAAAAATATGGTGTACTTATTCATGAAATCTATCGACACAGTAAAGCACAGTTGAAGCTCATGAAAAATGATTCTTATTCGTCCAATTCCAAATCGAATATTTCAACCTGAAATAACCAAAAAAGAAGCAATTTTCGGGAAAAACTCATTAAAACTTTTTTCAAATGTTTAAAAAAAAGCTTTATTTTTATTTTTTATAAAAGTTTCTAGCACAAAAACTATACGAGTTACGCTCAAAATAAAGTTGGCCTCTTTTTTGGTAAAAAAACTCGTGTAAAGCTGCCCCTATTTCGCACCCCAAATAAAATTTATCATTAGTGCTTTACCATTTGCTTTAAATATTTATTGTTTATATGATCTGTAAGGTTGACCGGTTCGAAGTTCTTATTTTTGAGAAAATTTGGTTTCATAGTAAAAAATTTTTTTTTGGAAAAATGACTTTTTTTTCAAAATAACTTAAAAAGTATTAGTGATACGAAAAATCTCAGAGTAAAGAAATGTAGGTCTTGCTTTTATAAATATTTTGGCTTTATTTTGTTTTTCTCTAAGACAAAAATTGGTTATATGGCTGTTCAAAATTTGCATATACTCGTGATTAGTGACTTGTGCAAGACCTTTCAACTAGAACCCTTTTAAAAATAAGCACTTTGAACCGGTAAAACTTACAGATCATATAAAAAAGTTAAGTAATTTGTAAGGCGATAATAATTAGTTTCATTTGAGATGCTAAATAGGGGGAGATTTTCACAATTTTTTTACCAAAAAATGGGACTAACTGTATTTTGAGCGTAACTGGCTTAGTTTTGATGTTAGAAACTTTTGTAAAAAATAAAGCTTCTTTTAAAAAAAGTTCTAATGAGTTTCCCGAAAAGTATTTAATTTTTTGGTTATTTCACGTTGAAATATTCGATTTAGAATTTAACGAATAAGAAAAACTTTTCATGAGCTACAACTTTTCTTTAACTGAGTCGATAGACTTCATTTTTGCTTCATTTTTTTATAAGCTAGATACATTTTTCCTAACAATATTCTTTTCGATCGAATACTTACTCTTTGAACTATTTGCGAAAAATCGCCTAAAAACGTGGTTTTTTTGTTAAACAGTAAACATTTTTACTCATAAACTCGAAAAGTCTTGAGTTGACCAATTCGGTGGTGACACTGAAAATTACACGGTATCGCCATTTTTACGTTGATTTACTGGGCTGTAACATATACATGTAGCTATTTGGTAATAGTAAAAAAGTATATAGGTATTTGTTACACATGTTGCATTTAGTAATTTTTTAAAGAGGGCCCCATTTCCAATTCTGCGGGGGGGCCCCGACGGAGTTTGTTACGCCACTGGTCAAACATTTGGTTTTTTCTGCTGATATTATTATATTGTATTTCTTAGGTGTTGTATTTAATATGTGTGTTAATCTTTGGAGATCGTCTTCAGCCTCGGCGATTAATGCAGCGTCGTCTGCATAACATAATATTTGGATTTCTTTGTTCCCCATTCTGTAACCATGACCTTTACGTACTGCTTCTATTATTTCGTCCATTATTATATTAACGAGAAGTGGGCTTAACGAGTCACCTTGTCTGACTCTGCTTTGTACTGGTATAAACTGTGTTAGTTTTCCATTTATCTTTGCCTGTATTCGATTATGGAAGTAGATATTTTCGTTGGTTTGTATAATATTGATTGGTATGTTTCTTCTATAGAGTAAGTGTAAGACGTCTTCGACTTGGATGCGATCGAAAGCCTTTGTCAGGTCTATAAAACATAGATATGCTGGTTTATTGTACTCGATGTCCTTTTCTGTGATTTGTCTCAGTACAAATACGGCGTCTACGCAGGATCTTCCGGATCTGAATCCTTGTTGTTCATCTGATAAAGTTGTTAGTTTATTGATTTTGTTGGTTAGGACTTTTGTGGTTAGCTTAAGTGCGGTGTTCAGTAGATTTATAGCTCTATAATTGTCTGACTATTTTAAACGTTTAAAACTTAAAATCACAGTATAAGGGGATGAGGGTTTAGGGTGTGAGAGTTAGGATATATTATAGGGGTTTTGCTCGTACTCGAACTTCAGCTGTAAATAATGGGAAGCACCTACACATCGGGGTTGAATAATAATAAGCACAAACTTTACTGTGAGCGGTATAATCACCGAAAGAAATAGAAACAAACTACATTATTAAAACTAATAGTTCAATGGCTTGGAGTACAATCAGGCACTCTTGAAGCAGTCTCCGCCATCTCAGCTGTCAGCCGTCGGGAGAACCTACGTCACTCGGTCGGCAGGGTTGCCAAGTATAATTCTTGTTACATCCTCCCCCTTTGGATCAGACGTAGAGTATGGCTGATACAAAACGGAATAACTGGTTATTAGCGAGGGCTTGGAACAGACCTCGGTCATCATACATGAGCATCTTGATAGCGCTTAGGAGGGCGCTTGGAACGTCTGGGTCTCTGTATGGAACAATCAATCTGCTTAGGCAACGAGGTACTACTGAAGTCACTGGTTGTGGTTACAGGTACACCAGAACCTGTAGATTGCTGCGTTGTCTTAGGATGTCGTTTAGGGATAGCCCCTCTGCTTTTGGCTGCGACATCTTTCTGCAACGTGGTTGAAGGTCGACCTCTACTACGTAACTCATGTAGAGGAGTTACAGGCGAATCGGAATCATCTTCCACAAAAGGATGGAGAGCAGACACGTGGTATTTTCCGATCGATACATCTGGGTGCGTTAGAGTTGCTAACTCGTACGAGGTGGGAGAAAGTTGGTTAAGGATAAGGTATGGGCCATCGCGACGAGGCGCAAATTTAGAAGACAGTCCTGCATCACTTTTACTAAGGATGTGAGTCTTTACTAGAACTTTCTGTCCCTTGTTAA
This sequence comes from Diabrotica virgifera virgifera, assembly GCF_917563875.1. Taxonomy (NCBI): domain Eukaryota; kingdom Metazoa; phylum Arthropoda; class Insecta; order Coleoptera; family Chrysomelidae; genus Diabrotica; species Diabrotica virgifera. The sequence continues at coordinate 5,355,813 of NC_065445.1, forward strand.
ACACAACGGTTTCGCGAAAATGTTTATCTGCATACAATTTCGAAGAGTCTTGGCGTAACTCATTATTTTCTCGCGCACTTAATAAAATGTCAGTATGCCTGCGCAAGTAAGGTGTTATCTCGGGAATAACCGTTTCACTCGCGATAATAGCTCGTAAGTCTTTATGCACATCTGTGGGCGTACGTAGCTCACGCGCAAAGTTCAAATAGGCCGGGGAATAACCGGTAGCTAAATTTGGTACGGTATTCATAGAAAAACGTATACTGGGTAGCACTTCATCCCATTTAGTATGGTCTCTTTGAACTAAAATGGAAATCTGAATTTTAAGATCTCGATTTTTACGTTCCTCCGGATTTGAGGCAGGGTGATAAACAGGAATGAGTGATTGCTGAATACCTAGGCAGTATGTAAACTGCTGCATTATTTTACTAACGAATTGGGGTCCGTTGTCACTTATTATTCTACGAGGGGTGCCGTATCGCAAACATATTTCACTTATTAGTACTTTTGTGCACTCCTCCTGTAACGTTTGAAAAAACTCCAACATTAATTTAATATCCCAATTCCCAAAAAGAATGTCTATTTTTTTAATTTATTTTGTGAAGTTCAATATCATTATAAGATCCCAAGCCGACCCTGTATACAGCCATGAAGTATTGCAGCAACATTTCAATGTGTTACAAGATTCCTGTTTATTTGAGACGCAAAAACAGAATTTGTAAGAAGTGTTGACAAAAGTACAGTTCTAATGCGTAGATGAACTTTCTAGAACAAATCTTGAACTGAAAGTTGAGTTCTTGTCAACTAAGCATCCCTAAGGATCAAAATCGCTCGGTACTTCCGTCGTATTTTCCCCGATCTGTGGCTTCAGACCGAAGCGCAGATCAGTCCGGTTTGATTTCTTCAAGCGTGAAGATCGCTTGCCGACTCACCCCAAAAGGGCGTGGTGCCTTTTGTTACCCGCCGGTAAAGGGTATAGTATGTCGTTCTGGAAGATCTAGTGTGAGGGCACGATGTTTTTTTTTACCCCGTAGTGAAGTTGGGTGCTCTTACACTGTGTTTGAGTTGTGACGCAGTACTATACGCCGGCGTGGTATGAAGTCCCTGTATCTTGTCCAAGTTCCTGTTTAAATGAAGTCTTCCGAGTCCCGATTGATGTCCTGATGTAGACATTTTGAGTTCCAGTCCCGTGATGTTTATCCAGTTGATTGCCCCGAAATAAAAAGGAAGCCATGAAGCCCACCTCAGGTCGATGACCCTGCTTGTTTGTAGATGAACCCCCTTTCCGTGTAGTTTGTGACGTGTGATAAAGGATTTTGTTTAAATATGGTATGATATATTTTTTTAAATTTTGCAAGGATCCCAAATGGATAAATATTTTTGTTGGTAAAGAGTTTTGAAAAATAATAGTTGTTTGTGCTTTCATGATGCAACTTGTAAATTAAAATGACAGTGACTTTGACCTTTGACAGCTGCGTCAAAATTTTGTTTTGACATACACTGTCCAACAAGTTCTTTTGTCATTCTTTTGTTATGTTAAATTGAAGATTTTTTTTGTAATGTAAAAGATTTGTAGATATTTTGTCCTGTAAAATCATTTCCTGTTAAAAGTTTTTTTGTTTGTTTAAAAAAAAACCACCGTAAAGTTTTAAATAAATGTTTGTGAAAGTGTATCTATCATCTCATTTCTGTAGCCTTTGGAAAAATTTTAACAGAAAACTAATGCAACTGTATGAAAGTTTTAGTTCAGGAGAAAAGAAAGAATATGGCATAGAAGCCAATAATAAGGAAAGATGTTGTCCCAATGTAACCCCAAAGAGGAATCAATGATGATTGTCCCCCCGATTGGTACCCGTAAGTAAGAAAGTATCCAGTAAGTACCCATAGGTGAAATAGAGGATTTATTTCAAACGGCGTCCCTTTTTGTTAAATAGTAGAAAGATCCTCTAGTCAGAGTAAGTACCCTTATGTATTTAGTTATGGTAGTGTAGTCATCTTAACACCCCTTCACCCTCCCTAACGAATCTACGACCTAGCTCCCGCACAACAAATGAGCTGCCGTCCCGCAACGAGGCTTTATGTGTCTGCTTCTTCTTCTTTAGCCCCATTCTTACCCCCCAGTATCTCTATAGATAGTCTTTCCTTGTTCCCATATGAGCAGACATGTAAAATGCTGCAAATGGCGCCCAACGTGGGGCCGATTCATTTTTCTGCCTCCTTCAGTATCCAGTAGTTGTCTTGTCCAGTTGAATGCTTCAACTGGCCCCGACAACGTGGGGCGTGTTATTTCTACCCCCTGACCCCATTAGCATGTGCCCACTACCATATCCCTTTAGCCTCCTTTCGGTCTCATTTGTACTACAACTGTTAGGCAGTGCCCGTCTTGGGTAGCCGATCTCAGTTTGTGGTGCAAGTGTTTCCGATAACATGGAAGCTCGACTCGTGTCATGTTTTGTATGCCCATTGTTACAAGTCTAGCTTGTAGTCATGTTCAACTAGTAGTTAGCCTATCTACTAGTCCCCAATGTCTTTAACCACCCCCCACTTAGTGTTACATTTGTAACGTACACCCTGAAGTTTGACCCGAGTAAATATCGCCCAAGTCTTCCCATGTAGTTTAGCCCAGATTCCTCTTGTCTTGCCCCCAGAAACTGTTTCATGTCTTTTAGTGCCCCCGAAACTGTTTCAGTCTGTTAGTCCCCATGAAAGAGCCCATTTTTGTAGTTTTTGTTGCAAAAGTTAATAATTTTTCCAAAGAGGTGTAAGTATGTACACATTTTGTTGTGATGTTGATTTGGTCGTGCTGTTGATTGTATGGGCATGTACCATTTCATACATCATAGTGTATTTAACTTGTAACCCCATATGTATACTGGTATTGTATGTATCGTAGAACAGAATTGTATGTTATTTTAGCGTACTAACTGTATTGTATTGATATTGTACCCATGATGAAAGCATTGAATTGATTTTTTTGAAAATATTGATGAAATATATAGACAAACAGTTGAGTAAAAAAGTAACGTAAAATTTTTTTGAAAATTTTGATTAAAAGTAACGTTAAATATTTTGAATATTGAATCCACTTATGAAGTATAACAGTATGTTGTATTTTTTGCATGTATTCCTATAGATCAACAGTTTTTTACAGAATAACCGTTTTTTGTGATTTATTGATTTGGTCGTTTGAGTAGATGTGTGATGTTGTTGGTATGGTCCGTGTATGAGCTTAGCCCCGTATAGTCTGTGTGAGAGTAGTCCCTTGTTTTTCCAGCGAAGCCTATCTCTGTTGGTGTATGTCACGCCACAGGTTAGTTGGAGAAGTCATCCCCTTGAGAAGTCATCCCTTTGAGAAGTGGCCCCGTGAAGAAGTGAAGAGGGAAACCGTGGAGAGGCCCCCCACTTATTCAAGAAGTCACCCCTTGTAGAAGTAACCCCATGAAGAAGTGAAGAGGGAAACCGTGGAGAGGCCCCCCACTTCTGTGTTTTTTTCAAGCAGCCAGGAGAAAAGCTGTCACTTTTAGATTTGAAGATAGCGTTCTCTGTCGACACTGTTTGAGAATAACTGTCTTGAAGTGTAGAAGTTAGCCCCTGAAAAAGCCCCCCCCTTGTCTGTGTTGCCCCTTGTTTTTTTTTTTTTTTTTTTTTTTTTGACTAATCTATCTTTGTAGGTGTCAAAAGGATGCCAGAGGTTAGTTAAAAAGAGCCCGTGAAGTAGTAGTTGAAGTCTCCCCCCCAGTGAAGTAGTTGAAGTCCCCCCGTGAATGAAGTACTGTCTTTTTGTATCTGACATGTCACAAGTGTAATACTCGTGATGAAGGAAGTGTTGTTCAGCTATCTGTGAACACTTTCATTAGTAGTCGGAGCAAGAAATGTCTTATCCCGTGTGAGCTCATATAGGAACCAAATTTCAATATTGTTTGTGTTTGTAAGCCCCTGAGTATATCTAGAAGTCAAAAAGTATGTTGTTGTCTGTTTGTTTGTCTATCCCTGTTTTGTCTGGAAGTTTTAGAGCCCATTGTCTGTTGTCCCGTGTTGTCTATTAGCCTGTGTTGTCTATTAGCCCGTGTTGTCTATTAGCCCGTGTTGTCTATTAGCCCGTGTTGTCTATTAGCCCGTGTTGTCTGTTAGCCCGTGTCCGTGCTGGAGTTTGATTTTTTTTGGCGAATAGTTAGTTGACCTCTCTTCTCTTTGTTGATTGAAAGTAGGCCAAGAGCAGAAGCTGTGACAAGGCTGGTGAGGTTAGGATCTGGCCGCGTTGAGTACAGGTGAAGCTTGCTTTCGGTCGATAAATGGAAGCGGTTGTTCGTCAGAACTGTCATACTTTCCAATGTCCCTTTGGTCTTCCCCTTGCGTGTTGCTTTCACCCCCTGTTTTGAAAAAGTAGCCCCCCGTTTTGAAAAATAAAGTCCACCCCCAGTCTTGAGAAATGAAATGCCCCCAGTTTTGAAAAGTAAGTCTATCCCCAGTTTTGAAAAGTAAAGCCCAACCCCCCTGTCTTGAAAAATGAAGTCTATCCCCTGTTTCGAAAAGTGAAGTGTAGCCCTGTTTTGAAAATGAAGTCTTTCCCCAGCTTGTGATTTGAAAATGAGAGAGTTGTCTAGTGAACGTTCATGAAAGGTTCTTATGTCCTGGATTGGACTGTTGATTGAAAACGTAATGATGTAGTGTTCTCTATATCATATGTTGCGTTCATTTCCCTTAGTCTTGTTTAAAAAGTTTGATATCCTGTTTGAACCCAGTATACTAGTCTTTTCGGTCTTTTGTTGTTGTCACACGTATCCCCCCTCCCCCCTTGTTAATATTGTCTTGATTTTAGTCCTTGTTGTTGTCATATACCCTTTTGTCTAGCCCTGTTTTGTTTGAATGAGTTGTTGAAGTAAGTTGTTGGTGAGATTTTGTCTCACTGAGGTATTTAGATTGGATTGTCTAAATCCTCATTTTTGCTGAACCGTTGCCAACAAAATTCCCTGAAACTCGCTAGGCGTTTAGTGGAGTTTAGGCAGATGCCTATCTGCTGAGCCTAGAGCTCAAATGATTTTTTTTAGTTTTTGAGAACCGCTCGCGGTTAGGCAACGAGGTGACAAGGCTGTGTCTGCCCTGGTATGTCACTTGTGTTACTGCTGTGGATGTCAGCGAGGTCCACACAGGGCACAAGTTTAGTTTCTTTCCCAAGGCACAGAAACTCTTGTCACCTACAGTTCTTTGTAGAGTCAAGAAACATTTAAGTCTACTCGACTTTAAAGAGTCTGGCGATTGATGGCACGCTAGCCCAATCCCTAACGACTTTTTTGTTTTGTTTAATCCCCACTAGCCATTATCTAAATATTTTGATATTGTTGTCCTGTCACACCTAAGATGTCCATGTTGGATTTTTTTCTGTTTGTTATCGAAAACTGGATAATCTTATCCAGGTTTCTCTTTTGCGCGGAGGCTTTGTAACGTTTGAAAAAACTCCAACATTAATTTAATATCCCAATTCCCAAAAAGAATGTCTATTTTTTTAATTTATTTTGTGAAGTTCAATATCATTATAAGATCCCAAGCCGACCCTGTATACAGCCATGAAGTATTGCAGCAACATTTCAATGTGTTACAAGATTCCTGTTTATTTGAGACGCAAAAACAGAATTTGTAAGAAGTGTTGACAAAAGTACAGTTCTAATGCGTAGATGAACTTTCTAGAACAAATCTTGAACTGAAAGTTGAGTTCTTGTCAACTAAGCATCCCTAAGGATCAAAATCGCTCGGTACTTCCGTCGTATTTTCCCCGATCTGTGGCTTCAGACCGAAGCGCAGATCAGTCCGGTTTGATTTCTTCAAGCGTGAAGATCGCTTGCCGACTCACCCCAAAAGGGCGTGGTGCCTTTTGTTACCCGCCGGTAAAGGGTATAGTATGTCGTTCTGGAAGATCTAGTGTGAGGGCACGATGTTTTTTTTTACCCCGTAGTGAAGTTGGGTGCTCTTACACTGTGTTTGAGTTGTGACGCAGTACTATACGCCGGCGTGGTATGAAGTCCCTGTATCTTGTCCAAGTTCCTGTTTAAATGAAGTCTTCCGAGTCCCGATTGATGTCCTGATGTAGACATTTTGAGTTCCAGTCCCGTGATGTTTATCCAGTTGATTGCCCCGAAATAAAAAGGAAGCCATGAAGCCCACCTCAGGTCGATGACCCTGCTTGTTTGTAGATGAACCCCCTTTCCGTGTAGTTTGTGACGTGTGATAAAGGATTTTGTTTAAATATGGTATGATATATTTTTTTAAATTTTGCAAGGATCCCAAATGGATAAATATTTTTGTTGGTAAAGAGTTTTGAAAAATAATAGTTGTTTGTGCTTTCATGATGCAACTTGTAAATTAAAATGACAGTGACTTTGACCTTTGACAGCTGCGTCAAAATTTTGTTTTGACATACACTGTCCAACAAGTTCTTTTGTCATTCTTTTGTTATGTTAAATTGAAGATTTTTTTTGTAATGTAAAAGATTTGTAGATATTTTGTCCTGTAAAATCATTTCCTGTTAAAAGTTTTTTTGTTTGTTTAAAAAAAAACCACCGTAAAGTTTTAAATAAATGTTTGTGAAAGTGTATCTATCATCTCATTTCTGTAGCCTTTGGAAAAATTTTAACAGAAAACTAATGCAACTGTATGAAAGTTTTAGTTCAGGAGAAAAGAAAGAATATGGCATAGAAGCCAATAATAAGGAAAGATGTTGTCCCAATGTAACCCCAAAGAGGAATCAATGATGATTGTCCCCCCGATTGGTACCCGTAAGTAAGAAAGTATCCAGTAAGTACCCATAGGTGAAATAGAGGATTTATTTCAAACGGCGTCCCTTTTTGTTAAATAGTAGAAAGATCCTCTAGTCAGAGTAAGTACCCTTATGTATTTAGTTATGGTAGTGTAGTCATCTTAACACCCCTTCACCCTCCCTAACGAATCTACGACCTAGCTCCCGCACAACAAATGAGCTGCCGTCCCGCAACGAGGCTTTATGTGTCTGCTTCTTCTTCTTTAGCCCCATTCTTACCCCCCAGTATCTCTATAGATAGTCTTTCCTTGTTCCCATATGAGCAGACATGTAAAATGCTGCACTCCTCAGTAGCTTGTTTTAACGGGAATATTTCTATCCATTTCGTGGAAGTATCTTCCACTGCAAAAATCCATCTGTTTCCCTTTTCAGTCACAGGTAGTGGACCCACTAAATCAATTGCAACGCATTCAAAGCGTTGTGCCAACACAGGAGTTTGAAATAGACCTGCTGGTTTTAGATTCAAAGGTTTATACCTTTGGCAGTCGATGCATTTCTTTATATGCTTTACAACATCTCGCCTAATGGTAGGCCAGTAATAACGAAGAGCAATTCTTTGGATTGTCTTTTCATTTTCTTCCTCCCCCTGGAGGAGACATGCGCCAAGTGCATTACAAGTTTTCAAAAGTGACAAAACACGTTTAGCATTGCGTGGAATACGCATTTCAGCAATTGCTGATATCTTCCCTGGATCAGGAGCGATCCCATTGGGCGTAAGAAGGTGCCCTAAATACTTTACTGAAGAGCGCACAAAAGTACATTTTGCTCTATTTACACACAGTTTGAATACTTGTAATCTTTGAAACACACTAGCTAGATCATTGATATGATTTTCAAATGAGCTAGATAAAATAATATCATCTAAATATGCCAAAATAGTAATACTTGGTAATCCGCTACGAAAACGGTCAATAAGCCTTTGAAAAGTAGCAGGCGCGTTTCGTAGACCAAAAGGCATACGATTAAATCTAAAAATACCAAAAGGGGTAATAAAAGAAGTTTTATCTCGATCTGATGGACGAACACTTATTTGATGGTAGCCACTTTTCAGATCTAGTGTTGTCATAAATAGTGTCTGTGTGGTGGCATGCAACAGATCGTCCATCCTCGGTAGAGGATATCTATCTGGTACAGTTATTTCGTTGAGGCGTCTGTAATCAACGCACATGCGAAAGGTACCGTCTTTTTTAGGAACGAGCACAGTTGGTGCAGCATGAGCTGAGTCGCTTTCATCAATGATTTCCATTTCCAATAAATGATGGATTTCATTTTTGAGTATCTCTGCTTTCTGAGGTGTTGTCCTATAAGGGGGCACAGCGATTGGAATATCACTGGTTAAATTAATACAATGCTCAGCAAATGGTGTAGGTTCATTATGTTCCATAAAAACATCACCGTACTGATTTATCAAGCACTGTAAAGTACTACGCTCAGAAGTATTTAACTGTGAAGCTTCGTCCTGTCGTAGAGTAAGTTCAAGAAGATTAATTGAAGCATTGCAGGAGTTAGGTTCCCGTAATAGTTTATGTTGAATATCAGGAGAATCAGCAAATGAGAATTTCATTTGAGAGATATTAATAATAATATCAGCATTTTTTAAGAAGTCTATGCCAAGAAGAGTTTTAGCTGATGTGTGTTCAGGAAATGCCACAAAAGTAGTAGGTATGGATCTATCTAATAGGAGAACCAAACACTCAAAAATATGAGCTGTTACCGTGCGGCTTATACCGTCAGCAAGCACTAAACTCATTTCCTTGGAAATATAGTGTAGACCTTTGTTTAAAAAATGATTGTATAGTCTAATTCCAGCTATAGTACATTTAGCTCCAGTATCAACATATGCGCAACCACTCAAACCTAAGACACTTATTGGTAAGAGGGGACGATTATTCAAATTGTTAGTTTCTGCTAAAAGAAGCTCTACAGAAGAAGCTGCTTCTGTGGTAATAGAATTTACAGAAATTTTACAGTTAGGACAATTTGTGCGAACATAACCAGGAGTATTGCAACCGTAACAAACTACACTGGAAGAACGTTGAGAAGGTACATTTGAAGTGCTAGGATTTGTATTTGGACGACTAGGAGGTACAGAGGTGCTAACTGAATCATTAGAATTAGATTGCTTAAATTTTCTGCATTCCGGCTGAGTATGGCCAAAATTTTTACAAAATGTACACTTCGGTCTGGATTTTGGTTTGACAGAATCCTTTTCTTCATTCGATTGAGGTTTTTGTCGACGATCAGAGTCGGTAGCAACTAAACCTTCCTTTAAGGATGCTTCGATTTCCCGAGATTCCCTTAAAAGTTCCTTAAAGTCTCGAAATTTATTCCTTGGTAACCTTTTTCGTATTTTACGTGCCATTAAGCCATAAACCATATCCAACTGAACCTCTTCGGTTAGGGTATAAGGTAATTGTGCGAGCAAAGCTCGAATACGAGAAACAAACAGTTCGGTAGGTTCCTTAGAATTTTGTTCACGCGAGAATAATTCTCGAAATATTAAATGAGGAGGAAGTTTTCTCGAATAGGCATCTCTCAAGGCTTGTACAGCGTCTTCCCATGTGAGAATGGTATTTTTGACACCTTGCCACCATGTAGCAGCACTAGCATTAAGAAGCATGGATAAACCACGAAGAGCATTTTCATCACTTATTTGGGAACAGTCCTTAAAAGTGATCACATTGTCGAGAAAAGCTTCAACATCAGCGTTAACAGTACCATCAAAGCGAGCAGTACATTTAACGAAGTTTCCTCCTGACGTATGTGTAGGAGTTCTATTAAGGTCTCTGATTTGTACCAGAATATCTTCAGATACTTGTTTGTTAGAATTAGCAAGTACCGAAAGTAATGAATCAAATTGATCTTGTGACATTGTTACCATAGCGGGAGCAGAACATTCTCCTGCTGTAGGATTTTTTGAATTACCTTTTGACATTGTACAAAGTATAGCAGATAACCAAATATTACTAAATATGTAACAGACACAGGCAATAAAAGTGATTTTATTGAAAAAATTAAATAGTTATATGTATATGCAATAAAAGTTATTTTATTGAGAAATCGTAATATAATTACATGCAATAAAGTTATTTTATTGAAAAAGTATATAATTATATGCAATAAAGTTATTTTATTGAAAAGTTATATAATTATATGCAATAAAGTTATTTTATTGAAAAGTTATACAATTATATGCAATAAAGTTATTTTATTGAAAAAGGTATATAATTATATGCAATAAAGTTATTTTATTGAAAAAAGTTATATAATTATATTTTAATTTAAAATCCGAGCAAATTCGGTAAAATTTTAAATTTGGCAACAAAATGTTGAAAAAATTTGAAGAGCTACGAAACAGTGTTAGACATAGGCAACACCGCGCAGAACGACAAGTAAGCGAACATCAATTCGAATAATCGAAATACGAAATCGATTCCCCGTACTCAGATCGTGCATGCAAAATCGATATATACCGGTGAAACATGAAAATCGGCGCAAAATAGATGCCACGCCACGATATGAAAAAGTAGGGTTATTGATTTTAAAATACTACTTACAGCGAAATTCTGGTATTAAAAAGCACTTTAACACTTACGAAACAATGTCTATAATTCCTAGCCACAAAGTTGGGACGCCAATATAAGGGGATGAGGGTTTAGGGTGTGAGAGTTAGGATATATTATAGGGGTTTTGCTCGTACTCGAACTTCAGCTGTAAATAATGGGAAGCACCTACACATCGGGGTTGAATAATAATAAGCACAAACTTTACTGTGAGCGGTATAATCACCGAAAGAAATAGAAACAAACTACATTATTAAAACTAATAGTTCAATGGCTTGGAGTACAATCAGGCACTCTTGAAGCAGTCTCCGCCATCTCAGCTGTCAGCCGTCGGGAGAACCTACGTCACTCGGTCGGCAGGGTTGCCAAGTATAATTCTTGTTACAACAGTACTTTCGCAAACGTAGTTTACAATATTTAACAAATACTTTTTAATTATTGTTAAATGGTATAATTTGATAATATAAGCCTTTCTCTTTAATTTGTGTTCTCAGAATTCATGAAGGTCCACTAGTTTACGCACAATAACGTTGTATATCCGAAATCTTTTATCTACAACGTTATTATTGGGCCTACAAGAATTCTGAAAGCACCAAATTGAAGAGAAAGGCTTATATGTATTATCAATATAAGCTTTCAATAACGAACAACTTCAATAGGAACTTAATTTTATTAGAAATGTTGGCATTTTTACACGAATTGAAAAAAAAATGCAATGTCCTACGAGCCTTAAAACCCAAGTTATCTCTTTTTTTTTTTTAAATTCACCGAAGTTCTGATAAATAAATTTAAAAACAATTTCTTTAAAATGAGCTGTTCATGATGCGCCAAAATAAACAATTCACAAATTGATTAACCGCATTTTTACATTAATAAAAAATTACGATTAATCTTTTACATATTTTGTTTATTACATATTTGTATCACCAAATTTATCAAAAGTAGTCGTTATATATCTACAGGGTGAGTTTTTAGTGCGGGATCGGTCGTTAATTCCGTAATGGTATAGAATATCGAAAAAAGTTATTAAGAAAAAATGTAGGCCATCATATTCTCCAGGCTTGGAAAATATGCTCATTTCTACAGGGTGATCAATAACTGCGTGGTATATCAAACCTATAATTTTTTAAATGGGACACCCTATATATTTTTTCATATTTGTATTTCTCTCATATTTCTTGTTCATATAATATAGGGTTTTGCATTCCTATACAGAGTATTTAATAAGTTATGACCATTTTTATTTCGAAATACCTATGAGATTAACACCATGTATATAAAGAAGTAATTCATAAATAATAATTTGTTTTATATAATGAGATAAACAATATACTGTAGTTTTTGAATTAAGTTTAATTGAAATCATTGACGAATATTTGTATACAGGGTGAACTACAAAACCAAATTACGATTTTCTCAATTTTTTTAATGGATCACCCTATATTTTATTTTTTAAAAACATTATATTTATGATACTCTTTCATTTTTATATAGCATTCCCTATACTTAAACTCATTACTTTTCGAGATATTTTCAGTTTTCTTCAAATATCGGGAATACATTCAATTTTTCTAGTAGAAATAAGTTAGAATTGAACGATAATTACACAAAATTATTTTTATTCAATAAATAACTAACACAAAATATAAACCATAACAATATGCAATAAATGTACCAATAAATTTGATATTAAGAAATTATCATATTTCCCTATATCATATTCATATGTACAAGAATCGTAAAATTCATAAAAATAAAAATTTATTTTGTATATAATAATATAACGAGATTATTTTTATTCAATAAATAAGTAACACAAAACATAAATCAAAACAATATACAACTGATGTAACAGTTTTTAGATTGTTATATCAACAGTATTCTAAGCCAAGAAGTGTTTAGTGAAACATTAAATTTTATAAGCACTTAAACTACAAAAAAATTACGATTTTCTTATTTTTTTTACATAGTTTAGCCTATATTTTATTTGTTAGGAATGTTGTATTTATGATACTCTTTCATTTTTATATAGCATCTCCTATACCTAAACTTATAGTTTCTGAGATATTTTTAGTTTTTTTTTATTGGCCGGGAATACATTCAATTTTTATAAGTAGAAATAATTTAACAAATAAGTATTGTGCAATAAAATAACAAATATTTGCATTCAATAAATAACTAACAAAATGTACAAACCATAACAATGTTTAATGAATGTACCAATTAATGTGATGTTAAAAATATAAGTCTAAAGTAAATGTTGAAAATGCCCACCTTCAACGTCTATGCAATTTTGTATCCGATATTCAAATGGTCGAGCCACATTTCTTAACATTGTTGTAAGTCAATATTATTAAAAGCTCCACCTATTCTTTTTTTCATATCATCAGGCGTTGTTGGATGCTTCTGGAGAAAATATACAAGGTTTTTTTATATAGCCCCAGATGAAAAAATCAATTTTGGAAGAACTGGAGCACCGTCGCGTCGTCGTGTAAAAACCTCAACCGTCAAAAAATGTGGGCCAATCACATAATCGCCAACAATAGCATCTTAAACATTTATAAATCGCCTAGTTTGACTATGAGTGTTAACCAAGTAGGGATTTCTTGATTCATAGTAATGAAAAATAGTATGAGAAATATATTATTAATAACTGCGCGCCACAATCTGCAATTAGGAATGTGTTACTAAAAACTTCTTGGCTTAGAATACTGTTGATATAACAATCTAAAAACTATTACATCAGTTATATATTGTTCTGATTTATGTTTTGCGTGAGCTGTTTATTAAATAAAAATAATCTTGTTATATTGTTATACACAAGACATATTTTTTTTGTAGGAATTTTACGATTCTTGTATATTTAGGGTAATATGATAATTTCTTAATATCAAATTTATTGGTACATTTACTGCATATTGTTATGGTTTATATTTTGTGTTGGTTATTTATTGAATAAAAATAATTTTGTATAATTATCGCTCAATACTAATTTATTTCTAGTAGAAAAATTAAATGTATTCCCGATATTTGAAGAAAACTAAAAATATCTCGAAAAGTAATGAGTTTAAGTATAGGGAATGCTATATAAAAATGAAAGAGTAACATAAATGCAATGTTTTAAAAAAATAAAATATAGGGTAATCTATTTAAAAAAATTGAGAAAATCGTAATTTGGTTTTGTAGTTCACCCTGTATACAAATATTCGTCAATGATTTCAATTAAACTTAATGTAAAAACAACAGTATATTGTTTATCTCATTATAAAAAACAAATTATTATTTATGAATTACTTCTTTATATACATGGTGTTAATCTCATAGGGATTTCGAAATAAAAATGGTCATAATTTATTAAATACTCTGTATAGTAATGCAAAACCCTATATTGTATGAACAAGAATTATGAGAGAAATATAAATATGAAAAAATATGTAGGGTGTCCCATTTAAAAAATTATATGTTTGATATACCACGCAGTTATGGATCACCCTGTAGATATGAACATATTTTCCAAGCCTGCAGAATATCATTGCCTACATTTTTTCTTAATAACTTTTTTCGATATTCTATACAATTATGGAATCATCGACCGATCCCACACTAAAAACTCACCCTGTATATTAAAAGACAACGAAGAAGAATTCTATTTAGGTAATTTCTCTGGTCTATTTAGATTTTTTTAAAGGCGACAATTTAATTTAAATATTTTTATATACATTATACAGAGTGGGCCAAAGAAAACAGTCCACCTCGATATTTGGCAGTATTTATAAGATTTTAAGGAAATGAAGAAACAGGTCGATTTTTTATCTAAGGGGGACACATTTTTACGGTACTTACATCTGTCATTTGTGAACCCCCTCCCTTCCATTTCCCCCATCCCTTATTTTTAAATAGGAAATACGGGTCGTGTGTTGGCTCATTTGGAAGGTTATTCAATTCTCTATTCAGTAATATTAACATTGACATAATTATTTATACAGGGTGTCCAAGAAACATTTTGAATTAAATAATTGACACAAAAAGAAGAATGTATGCAATTTATTTAACTCAAAATACATTCTACTACTGACAGAAAACAGAGAAAAATGATTATTTGACAAATAAATCTTGTTTTTCGCTTAAATTCAATATTTAACCTACCAAGAGGCATATGGGTGGCAGCTTGAACATTGAAATTAAGCGAAAAGCAATGTTTATTTATCAAAAAACATTTTTTTCTGTTTTGTGACAGCAGTAGAATGTATTTTGAATTAAATAAATTACATACATTCTTCTCTTTGTGTCAATTAATTTATTTAAAATATTTTTTTCTTGGACACCCTGTATAAATAATTATGTTAATGTTTATATTACTGAATAGAGAATTGAATAACCTTTTAAATGAGCTAGCACACGACCCCTATTCCCTATTTAAAAATAAGGGGTGGGGAAGTGGATGGAAGGGGGTTGACAAATGACAGATGTATGTACCGTAAAAATGTGTCCACCTTAGATCAAAAATCGACTTTCCTTAAAATCTAATAAATACTGCCGAATATCGAGGTGGACTGTTTTCTTTGGCCCACTCTGTATAAATTTTAAATAGTCCTCTAAAGTAAAGAACTATTTTATCAGTTATTGACTAATTACTTAGCCCCATGTGTGTTTTATCTAATGGTTTAAAGATTATTTTTATTGATTACTTTTATATTACTTAATCTTTTTGTTAAACTCAACAAAATAGTGACCAACCAAACTATATTTTAAATAATTGTACAAATAGTTTATTGTTATTAATTATCGTCGTCGTCCTTCAATCACCACTGATTATGAGTATTGACGTTATATCTTATTCTGAGATACAATAGTCTGTCTTCGTTCTTTCTATTTTGGGTTGATTTGGTTATCTGTCCATTAAGACCAGAGAAATTATCAAAATAAAAGCCTTTTTGTGACCCTCTTTGATACAGATAGCTATCTAACAACAGTTTTTGATAAATTTGGTGATAGCAATTTCAATTTTGCAATAAATATTAAGTGAAACTTTCTCACACGAAATTATACTTTTTGTGCAAAAAAAGTTATTATTAATTTTGAAAAAATCGACTTTTGAAGCCATTTTTGTAATAGTCCTGGTCCCGCGTACCAAAAAAAGTTGATTAATAGCAAGCTGAAAATTTGTTAATAGCTTAACGGTGTCTAGTCGGACAAACTTTGATGAACGGGAACACTGGAACAGGGGAAGTTTTAATTGTGGAACAGATTAAAAATTTGGAATGTCAGACTACGAAAACGTCCCATATATTTTGTCGGACAGAACATCCAATTGATTTGTTACCCTTTTATTAAACTCTCATGCAAAAATCAGACTGCTATTACTAACCAACATGATTCCTGACATTTGACATGTTCTTCGTGTTCCACTCATTCAAATGCCCAGTTGGTGATTAACACCAGTCTGATTTTTGCATGAGAGTTTAACGAAATGGTAACAAATCAATTGGAAGTTCTGTCCCACAAAATACATGGAACGTTTTCGTAATCTGACGTTCCAAATTTCTAAACTGTTCCACAATTAAAACTTCCCCTGTTCCAGTGTTCCTGTACATCAAAGTTTGTCCGACTAGACACCGTTAAGCTATTAACAAATTTTCAGCTTGCTATTAATCAACTTTTTTTTGATACGCGGGACCCAGGCCTACAATAATTAAGTAACAAATCAGTAAAAATATTTTTAAAAACTCTAATTTTAAAGGATTTTCTATGCCTTTTCAGTAAAATTATGTCATTTATCATATAATTGACAGGTCTTCACCTTTAGTATTTAGTATTTAAAATCAAATAGCGATCTGGTAGTGTTTATAAACAAGGTGTTTCATGAATACATAATTGGAAATATGTATTTTAACTGTAGATTCCTGGGCTCAAAATATAAGTTTTAACTTATATTTTGACTTTAATAAGTAGGTATAGAGCTCTTTGAAGATGGCGTCTTGCTAATTAGTTTTTTTTTAAATACCTCCAGAACGCTTCTATTTAGAGAAACGAAAACTGGTACGCCTATTTATCTTCCAGAGATAAATCGATTGCATAAATTGCGAATTTATAGTACCGATCATAGGCGTCCGTTTTGGGTAGGACAACAGTTATTTTATAGCATTACTGGATTATTAAATTGTGAAATATTCTAGTACTAAAAAGACTCTTGCTTTTATTCGGTAGGATACACCGTTTTATAGAAAAAAAGGTATTTGAAAAATTTTTTGAAACAGAAACGCTGTATTTTACTGACTTTTAGTACTAAAGTAACTTTTAGTACTAAAGTAAGAATAACTGTTAGTACTAAAATACCTCATAATTTAATAATCTGGTGTCAAAAATGCTTAAAAATTAAAGACAAAAAAGTTATGCGATAAAATAATTGTTGACCTACCCAAAACGGACGCATCTGACTGGTACTAGAAATTCGCAAAATTCGTTAAATCACGTTAATCTCTCAAAACACAGAAAAATGTAACAATATATTCTTTTTTTAATCCATTTTTGTCACTCCACTCCGTAATCAAACAATTTTTGTATGATATGCATGTGGTGCCTATCATTAGACAGAAACAAAAACGGAACATCTTGTTTTTTATAACATTTAAACCTAACATATCATTAATTTAAAAAAATGTTGCATTTACACATGTTCTAATTAACATATAAGTAACAAAACTAGTTCATTAGTAGCGCATTTAAACCAGTCTACATTTTAATAGCTCACTAATCCTTTACAATAGTCCAGGAACTGAAGCTTTTCACCTCGCAATTTTTACAGAATGGATCGATTTGCTTGAAAATTTGAGAACAAGTAGTGGATAGTCCAAGAATTAAAATCTATATGATGCTGAAAGGCGCTTTTACCATGGGGGTGGTTGCCACCCCATCCCGGGGGTGGAAATTTTTTATTATATTTTGACCACAAAAGTTGTTGATAAAAAACATTGTTTTGATAAAATGAATAGTTTTCGATTTATTCGCTATTGAAAGTGTTAGTTTTATATCGAAAAAATAAGTGGTTTCAATAATATACTAATTTACGGTTCACTCAATTTTTGACGTAGAAAAAATTTTCTCAAACCAATTTATTGGGAGTTAAATAACCTACAATTTCATAATTAAACATTTTTTCGTATCTGTGATGCTAATCTTTCTATTCTGAAGAAATCGACATTTTTACCAAACTACAAAAATTCGTTATTCGCTTTTAACTCCAGTATTTTAAAAACTAATCTTTCTAAGCCAGTCAAACTTCTAGAATCTATTAATAATACATAAATAAAGAAGAATGAATAAGGCGAATGACTAAAAATATCGCCAACTATTATGCCAATTATTATGTTTCCAATTAGATTTCTCCTTTTTTTTTCAAAAAAATATATTGATTTTTTTAACCGTAACTTTTCTATTTTTATCTTAGAAAGTTTGGCAAAAAATAATTTTGTAGGTTTTTATAAGGTCTACAATCCTATTAATATTAATTATTTTTAAAATCCTCAGTCGCAAAAAGAGGTGACTTTGAAAGGGTTGGTAAAGGTGGTTTTTGCATTTTATTATAAGTTTTAACTATCAATAGTTCACTAAATTTTTGCTGTAGTTAAAGTTTTTGCAAACCAGTTTCTTGAGAATTAAATAAGCTACAATTTCATATTTAAACATTTTTTCGTATCTCTGATGCTAATCTTTCTATTCTGAAGAGAAAGCCATTTTTTCCAAACAACAAAAATTCGTTATTCGCTTTTCACTCCATTTTTTTAAAAACTAATCATTCTAAGCCGGTCAAACTTCTAGAACCTATTAATAATATAAAAATAAAGAAGATCAAATAAGGTTAATGACTAATTTTAATTAGGGTGGTGAATAGGAGGTTGCTTCGGATCACTTTTTCGCTGAAAAAAGTAGGGACTAACATTCTTTTCAATATACGTCACTTAATTTTTGAGCTAAAGACTTTGTTTTTATTTCTGGAGATAGATATTTTAAAATGCTTTAAATTAGTTTGAACAAGTTATCCTCTAAAAATGCATAGTGTTCCCGTCTTTTGACTTTGAAACTACAGTATTTAGCATTTGACGAAGAAGAGCTAAATTTAATAATGTATAGCTCAATTACTATTGGTCTTAAAAAAAAACTAAAAGAAACGGTTTAGTTTATCGTTTCAAAAGGTACATTTTTGTTATGTAAAGTTGTTTTGATAAAACGAAAACTTTTGGAGTTATTAGCCAAAAACTTATTAACAACATTGATTTTTTCGATATAAAACTAACACTTTCGATAGCGAATAAATCGAAAACTATTAATTTTATTAAAAAAATGTATGGAACGTTTTTTGCTAAGAATTAATGTTTTTACTAACTTTTGCGGTCAAAATATAATAAAAAATTTCCACCCCTGAGATGGGGTGACAACCACCCCCATAGTAAAAGCGCCTTTCGACATGACATAGATTTTGATCCTTGAATTATCCACTACTTATTCTCAAATTTTCAAGCAAATCGATCCATTCTGTAAAAATTGCGAGGTTTTGTCCTATTTTAAGCTTCATTACTTGGACTACAACATTGTTTACAAATAATAATTTGTTACAAATATATAAAGAAAGATTTTACCTGCCCCATGATAACTTTGTCTACATCTTCTGGTTGAAGATTTGCTCGCTTAATAGCTTCTGCAATCACAACAGCACCTAGATCAACGGCAGAATGTTTTTCAAACTGTCCTTGAAAGCTCCCTGAAAGGAAAATCTTATTTTAACACGTTGAGCAACTACAAGATAACTCGTAGATTGCCTTTTTCCTTGCCAACTATGAGTACTCGGTATATATCAGTGCTAATATCTATTGGGACCGTGCACTTTTAATTATTTGGCCAATCATATTGGTCCTGGTTGCTGGATAATTGTCAAGGTCGTAGCCCAAAAAAAAATTATAAGAAGAAAAATAAGATTTATGTGTGTGTGTGTGAAAAAATGGCTTGGATGCGGGTCCGTTAGCCACAGATTTTTATTTTATTTTTACGTCAATTTATTAGTTTTGTTATATTCCCACCTATTTGACTCAAATGACTATATTTGTTTCTTTCAAGTAGTTTATGAGTAATTTAAATATTTCCATTTTATGACAACTTAGTAGATATTCTATACTAATTGGAAAATGACCTTGTGTTTGTCGTAAATTGTAATACAATTGATTTATATATCTCTCGTTAATTTTGCATTCAAAGAAAATATGGTTCAAATCTCTAATCGAAACATTATCACAAAAACAGACTGATGAATTAACTAGTTCCTAATTTGTGCAGATGTGCCTCATATTTTCCGTGTCGAGTTTTTAATCTGACGATAGTAGAAATATCTTGCTTTGGCAGGTTATACTTAAATATGTATTCAGGTGGCGGAGGAAGTTCTTGATGTAAAGAAAAATATAAATTTTTTGATATGCTTGAAATATTTTTCCATTGTTTTTTCCATATTTTATTTATTCTATCTTTGACGTCATTTATTGCATCTGTCGATAAGATCTGAGTTAGGATCTCACCATTTTTTATTGCATCTTTGGCCAACTCATCCACTTTCTCATTACCCAGTATACCGGCATGCCCTTTTGCCCATATAAATACTACTTCCACTTTAGACAAATTATTTTTTATATTACATAAAATTTTTGATTTGTATGAATTAAAATCAGTGTTTTGAATTGCATATATTGCAGATCTGGAGTCTGTTATTATCACAGCTTTTCAATATTATTCTCTTTGATCCATTCTAGAGCTTTTTCCATGGCTATAATCTCAGCTGTAAAAATACTACTAAGATTTAAGTAAGATTTAGGTTATGTTATTAGAAGGTGAACAATTATTGTATGTAATAAATAAAATTAATTATTAAAATGCAGTAGGTACTGCAAGCAAAATACAATTAATTAAATATACTTTTATATAATAATTGCATATCATATCAATATTGTGAACATATAATTTTTCTTCTTCAATGACAGTAGGTATGAAATATACGTCAATTTGACAATTTCAATTGAAAATATGAATTATTTAAGAAAGTTGCAATATTTCTCCGCTATTCGTGCACAATCATTACTCGTATCCCCTCCAAGTACTTGCACACCGCGAATAGAGGGTTTCTGGAAAAAGCACAAAGAATCAATGCTGACTTGCGGTATATATAATTTGTTTGTTCCAATAATGTTCAATTAAGTCTAAAAAGGTGCGTTTTCACGGTACACTTTGGATGATCATCTCGGATGAATCATCCAAAGTGAAAAATAAATGAATCGTGTAAACTATTAATCATCGAAAATGATCATTCAAAATGAATATTGAACGAAGTTGAACCGAGTTCTACTTTTGTTCACTTTAGAGGATTGATCGCGGATAAATCATCCAAAGTGAACCATGTAAACATGCATTTATTGTTGTGATTCATCGGCAGTGACTAGTGAACAGCAGAAACAGGTCCACGTGGATGCTTATTGTCGCTTTAAAGTGTGTAGTTGTTGCGTTTGTACGTTTTTAGGTAGTTTTTTATCTTCTGTAGACCATTCCTTTAACAAACACGTTGACGCTCCCATTTTGTAGCGTTGATTTATCCACGGCCTTACCCACCAACGTCGTTTTCTTCTAATCTTCTGTTTTTCGAGTACATGTCAAAGTTAATTTAAAAGATATTCACTTATTATGCCAATTCCAGCACGTACAACTTCAGTCGGTGCCATTTGTAAGTGAACAGACTAATTCAGTCTTGGTGATCCATGTAAACGATAATTAGTTTCATTGTCGCAATCACTTTGGATGATTCATCCGGGATGATAATCCAAAGTGTACCGTGAAAACGCGCCTTAAGGTCTCAGTTGTAACAGAAGTCCAAAAAAACTTAGATCTCTGCAACACTGACGTCTTACCACTTTGACAACCTATTAGATTTTTTCATTGGCTTGCGATTTTCAAGAAACTCATCCAAAAACATAAGTATACCAGCATTTGTACTATAAAATTTGACGCATCCAATTTCACACCATCATTTTCTTGGAAAATACTTAAATAATTTGGGATTTTGAATTTTATGTTGCTGCTTGGGAATATTCGTCATTATCTTCAGGTTCTGTAAATGCATTTGAACACTTGTAAGTAGGTGAACAGTTAGTCCCATTTCAAGGTAGGGCTCGTTTTCAGGTTTACTTGAAGAGTAAGCCAGACAAGTTCCAGCATATACAGTGATGAGCGTGCTAATAACCGGCAGAATAGCACAAAAGATGGAAAACGTATTAATTTATGAGATAAAAAGGAATGAAACTAGTCGAGCTGGGAAATTTAGTGATATTAACTTATTAATTTATATTATATTTATTAAATAATTGATAGATTCGACCGTTACTTGATGGAAGTTCATTTTATTTAACAATAAAACACTGAAAACGTTTGTTTTCTATACTTCCACAAAATTTATTACAACTATGTGACTACAGCTGTTTCGGCAGAGTGCCTTTCTCAAGTGATTTAGATTACTATGGGTTTACCTTTTTAAAGTCTTTAACTGAAGGTTTATTAATTTCCATAGATTATAATAAAGATAGCTTAAGGGCTTTATTTTGAATATGCAGAATTTGAAACTGTTCATTAAAAGAATGATTATGATCTAGAAGGTGAAGTACGTATGTAGAAGTGTCTGTTTTTCTATTGTTGAAAGCTCGTTTGTGTTCTGCTATCCGTTTGTCAAAGGTTCTGCCAGTTTGACCCATGTAAGTTTTCAGACAGTCACCACAAGTTAGTTTGTAAACACCACTCTGTAGTTGTTTTCTCTTTCGGCTCTTATTGTTCTTAATATATTTGTTTAAGTTGTTGTTGGTTCTGAAAGCTTGTGTTATTCCTTTCTTTGTTATGTATCTGGCTATTTTTGTTGTTATCTTGCCAGTATATGTGATAGAGCAGAAGGTACTGGGTTCTTTCTGTGGTGGTGGATATAGTAATTTCAGGGCTTTCTTATGGAGTTTTTGGTTTAAAATGTTATTAATTGTTTGTTCGTTATAGCCATTATTTACTGCTCTATCACATATACTGGCAAGGTAACAACAAAAATAGCCTGATACATAAAAAAGAAAGGAATAACACCCGCTTTCAGAACTAACAACGACTTAAGCAAATATATTAAGAACAATAAGAGCCGAAAGAGAAAACAACTACAGAGTGGTGTTTACGAACTAACTTGTGGTGACTGCCCGAAAACTTACATCGGTCAAACTGGCAGAATCTTTGACAAACGGATAGCAGAACACAAACAGGCTTTCAACAATAGAAAAACAGTCCCTTCTACATACGCACTTCACCTTCTAGCTAGATCATAATCATTCTTTTAATGAACAGTTTAAAATTCTGCATATTCAAAATAAAGGCCTTAAGCTATCTTTATTAGAATATATGGAAATTAATAAATACAGATATAATTCTGAATGACCAACTTCTGAGACAAACAGCTCCCCACTCCTCAACCTCTTCAGTTAAAGACTTTAAAAAGGCAAACCCATAGTAATTTAAATCACTTGAGAAAGCCACTCTGCCGAAACAGCTGTAGTCACATAGTTGTAATAAATTTTGTGGAGATATAGAAAACAAACGTTTTCAGTGTTTTATTGTTATATTATATTTATTGTTTCTCACCTTTAGATGTATCAGAGGAGTATGTACTACAATTATCACTGTCAGAGTGGTAGTTGCCAAACTCGTCTGATACGTGTAAAGGTGGGAAATAATAAATATAATGTAAAGTTAAAGGTTAATATCGCCAAATTTCCCAGCTCGATTAGTTTCATTTCTTTTTATCTGACTACTCAATACGTTTTCCATCTTTTATGCAATTTTGCCAGTTATTAGCGCGCTCATCACTGTATAGCCAATATGCAAATTTATTGAGGCATGAAAAAAATGCAATATTGTAAAATTTATACTTTTTGGCAAAGAAGGAAACAAACCTGAGAAAGGTCAAGGACAAATAATAGTGATGGACCTGGTAAACCACTTATCTGCAGGAAAACTTATCTATGGAAAAACTACTTGATAACTTTTTTTACCAGTGTTGGGTTAGCAGATAAGGTTTTAGATAAAATATAACCTTGTGTGGAACCTTATATTCCAAAACAACTACTTTTAGCAAGATATAAGAAAGACTTTTCAAGCATATTTGCTTTTATGGAAACTAAAACATTTGTTTCTTACTTCCCAAAGAAAAATGCAGCAGTTATTCTTATATCAACAGAACATAACAATGACAAAATAAGTGGAGAAGAAACAGATTACAAACTAGATATTATATTACACTACAATAAAACAAAGGGTGCAGTGCATACAACAAATAAATTGGCAAGAGTTGACAACAAAGAAAAAGTAACTGGTGGCTGATGACAATATTTTTTCATCTGCTGGGACATTAGTGGTATCAACTTTTATACACTTTGGATGTTGAAAAATCCAGATTGGAAAATTAATCGTTTAGATAGGAGAAGATTGTTTTTATTGAAGTTGGGCCAACAATTGATTAGGAAAAATATAATTTGTAGGTACCAAAATGATAAGTCATTACGTTCCAATGTAAAACAATTCATGTTAACCATTTTGCCAAAATTAAATGTAACGAATGAACAAATTGTTCCTGTTATCACCAGGCAACAG
Organism: Diabrotica virgifera virgifera; assembly: GCF_917563875.1. Classification (NCBI taxonomy): domain Eukaryota; kingdom Metazoa; phylum Arthropoda; class Insecta; order Coleoptera; family Chrysomelidae; genus Diabrotica; species Diabrotica virgifera. The sequence continues at coordinate 5,379,888 of NC_065445.1, forward strand.
GAATGTTTTTTATGTGCCAGAACTAAAGACAAGAAATCTTGAAAATGTTGCATTTGGTGGAATCAGCATATATGCAGAATATTAAAAAATATAACAGTTTGTGATAATTAAATTACTTATTAGGTATTAATTAAATTATTAGGTATTTTAAAATGTCACTACATCCTATTTTTGTCTTAATTATTTTGTTTATCAATGTTTACAGCATGTAAAAATATATCTTTTTAATTAGAATGTATTTCTTTTTAAAATCACCTAATTCTAATAAAAAATAACCGGAAACTGCTGTGGTACATTTCTGGACCTCAGAGGTAAACTACACTATGCCATTACAAAAAACTGTGTTTAGCGTGTGTTCGCAACAAAGTTTAGAGCACTTACAGCTCCTGGAACGAACCAAGGGTGGTGAAAAATGCTGTCGTCGGTTGTACACCCATCTAAACTTTACGTAGAGAGCATTTCTCTCGCCAGCTATAGTTCACTCCGGGAGTTGTAGAATGTTATAAAAATCTGATATATCCCATAATTCGTCGCATCAAAGCAACAGTACCTAGGATAGGTAAAATAATGTAGTTTCGAGAAAAACGCAATTGAAAATTTTACGAAACTTCAGTAATTAATAACTTTTTTATATTTAAATTGATTTTCATCGAATTTTGTTTGAGTACCTAACTTTACATGCGTCACATAACAATTTATATTAATTCATAAAAAGTGAAAAATAATTGGAAAAAAAGTTAGTTATCCTACTGTTGCCCTCGAAGGATAATCTGTTTTTTAATGATATCCGTAAATTTCTGTTACATAAACTTATATTGCACTAAAGTTTTGTTAAAATTTTTACACATTTCAATACAAAAAACAAAACAATTTTGTTGTTCAAACATGATATTACATAAATTATAACATGAACATACTTGTTTTCTTCTAAAAACTTATTGCATTTTCTTAAATCAGCCCGAAATTTCTAAAGTGGATTTATCATGAATTTAATTTACCTTTTTCTTGTGCATGATAAATTCCAGATAACAACTCAGAATAAGTATTATTTTGTTCGCTAAATACACTAAATACTGACTTCTTCTAGATACCCATAATTTTTACAATTTAAATTGGCTGAATTATTCATTATTTACTCTTAACATACACCTTTTAATGTCAATGTAATAGAACTATTGTTTAAGATTACTGAAGATAAGATTGTGACCACAAGCTGGATAATATAAACAAAGACATAATCGTAACTCAGCAATAACTACATGGCAACAGTAAGATATGTGCGTAAGATAACTTAGTGTTGCATTAATATTGATGACCAAAATGGATAAACGACAAAATACTATAATGGTATGATATGTATGTTGTCTTAGTGTTGCATTATAGAAATTGGGCTAACAGGAATTAAGCTACACAAGGATATGTAATATTATGAAAAAAGTATTTCACTTTTTATTTATCTTAGTGTTACACTCAAAAGAAGGGATTATTTTTAATCATTTGACATGGATATCACAAAAGTCATTTTTTTTACATATCCTACTGTTGCTTTGAGGCGACGAATTGTTTGAATGACAATATGACCATATTTTATTGATAATATATAACCAATTTGTATAATCCAACTAATAAAATAAGAGGATTAAAGGAACTTATTTAAAACATCACCATATCAACATCATGTAGTATACCTCCCAGGTTCAGATTTGCACCGCACTTCGTATTTAATGTAAGTTTTACACCATGGGTTTATAAAGGATAAAATTGACTTTGTTATAGGTAATACATGCATCTCTTTAATAGTGTAATCCTATGGAAATATACCTCATTTTTAATTGAATTCAATCAGACCTCAAATTATTGATGAAATATTTTCAAACTTTCTTGTTGAATACTGATGCGTATTGTGACACCAATTTCACTAATATCGTATTAAAATTACATTGTCGTTATTTCAAATACACATTCCTTTCATATTTGTATATTAAATCTACAGTTGCAAAGGACTTTTTAGTTAAACTTTGGTACATACCTATAGGAGTCCTACAGGCCGCAACTATATACACATCAGACATTTTGTTCACTGTAATACTTTTAAAAATACTTCTTAAAACTATACGACCACTCCTTACCAACTCTGAACATCGGCAAGTGCAAGTTGGTTTCTACCACAGTTGCTACGAAATGGTCTACTTTTATACCATATTAATTTAAATATGTAAATATAACCTCAAATATATACATGTCGGCATGTTAAGACGCCACAGAAAATAAATTTTAGCATCATGGAGAATATAAAATTCAATTTAAACCAAGAAGATAATTATGTATTATTATTTAACTCCTTGTATTGCTAATACTATTTAAATTTTATTGCAACTGCTATTGGAGATTTGTACATCATTAAATTATAATGTGAGTCTAAATATAAATACATATTAGATTTTTATTAATAGATTTTCAATTGAACTTTTTTCCTGAATGCTAGGCAACCAATAATACTTATCGCCCATATTTTGTAGAAAGATTAGATGTGTGTATTTGGGTCACGAAATAAGATTAACCAGACATCTGAGCTACCCAGAAGAGTAAGTTTAGGTTGGGATGCATTTGGAAATATGAGAAACGTGTTTAAAATAACTGTTCCAATCCATTTAAAAAGGAAAGCTTTCATCAACCAGTTAGTTCAAGTACCAGTCCTCACATAAGGACCTGAAACCTTAATTCTCACAAAAAAATTAGAGGAACAATTGAGAAGGACCTAACGTAAAATGTAGAAATCATTGCTTGGAATAAGCTCCGGAAATCGACTAATAAACGACGAAGTTTGTAGATGAACCGGACTGAAGACATTATCGAATGTATTATTAGGCTAGACAAAAATGGAGATGGGCGGGACATGTGGCAAGAATGAAAGCTGTGGAGAGCATGAGATAATCGAAGCAGGGGAAACCCCATAATATGCTGGACTGGACTGGACCGGAGACCTCAAAAGGATTACGACCAATTGGATAGCAGAGGCACAGAACAGAAATAGATAAGAAATCTAGAGGAGACTGAATGACGATGGTGGTTAGGATTAAAATTTGAACTATTTTAGACGTCCAATTGACGTAGTGTATTATTAGGGATGGTGATTTGGTAAAACAGACTGAATAAATGACAGCTAATGTGATAATAACTGTTTCAACAATATGGCTTCTAGTCAAAGTTTGAAAGTCTCTATTGGAAGACAATTATGTTAGTTTTAAGCTACATTTGAAGTGAAGAATGAAATAAAACCATAAAATAAAAATGTATATCATTTTTATTCAGTTGCAATGCGAAGGCAAAACTGTCTTAATTTTCACTTAGAACAGAGATCGCAAACCAGCACTCTAAATCGACGATTTTCGTGTCTTATTAGCGGCATCATCAGAGAGGCGTAGGTTTGATGCTCTCTGCCCCAAGTGACGAAACTCCGAGAGCTTATCCCCGCATTGCAACTGACGTTTATGGAGTAGGTGTCTAGCGACATCTGACAACTGAAAGTCAAAGTTGTCAACCTAATAGAAAAATTAAAAATATTGAAAAATATTCCTCAAAGATATTTAAATGAAAACTTATTGGTCCATTTTCCTAGTAACACCTCCATGGCTTCTAAAAATTGCAAGCCAGATGGATGCTGAATCGAAGAAGACAAGAGGAAATTCAAAAACTTACAAATTCACGACCCCGTCTGTTCAGCTGGTAAATTCCAACGGAAAATGGACCTAGTTACCCAAAGGAGTAAAACTAATATAGAATAAAATAAAACCAATAATATTAGGTACAAAAATTTATTTATCAATATTAACAAAAAACATTTAAATAAGATATATAAATACGCAATACGCGTCTCTGAATACTTGTTCTTCAGTTCAAAACTTCAACAGCCAAAGCAATACCCATTCCACCTCCAATGCACAACGAAGCAACACCTTTCTTCAAGTTCAATCTCTGCAGATTGTAGATGAGAGTGACGAGTACTCTGGTTCCGGAACAACCTAAGGGGTGACCCAAGGAGAGGGAGCCACCTGCTACGTTGACTTTAGAGGGGTCTACGCCTAGTTCGTTGTTCACCGCAATGCTTACTCCGGCATATGCTTCGTTCAATTCGTATAAGTCGACTTCGTCTTTGGTCCAACCGATCTTTTTCAGCTGCAAATAAAACACAAATCATTAGCTATCATTTAGAGGAAAGTCGCCAATTATGGAATACCATTTTGTTTTGGGGATATAAAATAATACCTTTGTAGAAATGAAAACAATTTAATATTATGACACATCAGTCATACATTTTTCTATAGTAATTAAAAGCCTTCTATTAAATATCTTAATTAACAAAAAAAAAAAAAATCGAACAAAAAAACAAAATCCCAAATGAGTAACCAAATATGGAATAGGTACCCATATATGGAATATAGGCATAAACCATCATATCAATAACAAAAATAGACATAAACATCTGAGATCAAATAAATTTAAATAAGAAAATTGTGAAAAATGAAAGAAGTAGCTTAGTTTACTTGCAGACGTCACAGATCCATGTATGAAACTCTGGACCAGCACAATCATAATGAGCCCACTTACACTTAATCTACTATTCCATAATTAGGCACCAACGACTGTCCATATTTGGATTTTTACATTAGTTCAAACTAGTATCAACATTTTTTCAAGTGGTAATGTTTTAATTACAGAAGGTCATAAAATATCAAAATAAAGGTACTATTGATATACTCAATAGCATAACAAGTCTGTATTAATGCATAATAACCAATAACACTCGTTGAATATATTTACCTTTTAAATTTTCTGCAAGACAATAAAACAAAACTCGCCTGTCAGATACGTATCGTTCGCGCATCTGACACAGAGGTGTGAATACGTTAATAAAGAGAGCGACTGAAATAGAGGATGGTCTTGTAGCGCGGTTCCAACTTGTATTTTCGGAGAAATCAAGGAATTCCATATTAGGGCACTATTCCATATTTGGTTACTTTCCTCTACTTTTATATCACCATTGTATATGGGCACCAACAACGACATTTTCTTCATTAAAAAAAAGATACGAGCCGTTCACCATGCCTCGGAGGGTACGTTCAGCCGTTGGTCACTAAGTTGTACTTCAAACAAAGTTAAAGATGCAGTGGCGCCGGAACCTGTCCTAAAGAATCTCCCCAGCAAAGATGCTCTACAATATTACTATTATATTTGCATTTCTTGCATTTTTCACCTAAGATTTTAACAGTTTTGTATACATATAAATCTTGTATAATCTGCTGCTGCTTTTCATTTTTGTTAAACTGCTGGACTAGATACCCGCATTCCGTTTATGTATTATATTATAACTATTATTTTTCTTAAATATAATAGACTAAGAGCCGCTATAGGTGAAATTTCTTAATTATTTTAGGCACGACGGGACCCTATAACTTAAATAGTAGAACCTAAAAGAAAACGTTTGAGCAATGTGCCGTCACTTTTCAGTGGCACATGCGTCTACAGTGGCGCATCAAACTTTCCACTTATGGACGGGATACATAAATTAAAAAATACCCTCCCTCATTACCAGAATTTAATATTTTTCATTTTTTTAAGTTCTATGTGATAAAGACATAAGATATCGTAATTTTAACCAACCACCACCTTCTCGCTGCCCCCACCATCAAAAACTTTATTTTTCGTTTTTATTTTTTTTTGGTGGGATGCAATCAATTTTAAAATTTCAAAAAATTCACACGCATAGCTAGGGCTTTTATAAAACACGTCTATTTTTTATAGGCCTGTAGGTTGAGTGTACATAACCTCAATAAATTAAAAAAATTTTTTTGAAAAAAGTATATAACTTTTTTTGGGGATAGTTGAAGATCAAATTTTTTCTTAGTCTTGTGTATTCTATCAAACACTATATTTCTAATTTTTTTCAGATTTTTTTGTAACGCTGGTCACCTTCAAAAATCCAAAAAACTGTTTTTTAAGGGGGTTATGGGGGGTTTGAACGTGTTTTTCTGATTTTTAAATATTCTAAAGGACTCATTTACTTCAACTTACATATAACCTATAAAAACAAAGATGATTTGATATATTATGAAGTCTATAAAATAGGGAAAATACCCCAAAACCCCCCCAAAAAACAGTTTTTCGGATTTTTGAAGGTAGGGAGCCTTACGGAAAAATCTGAAAAAAATTAAAAATATAGTGTTTAATAAAACACATAAGATTAAGAAAAAATTAGACCTGCAGCTATTCCTCAAAAAAAGTTATACGCTTTTTTGAAAAAAAAAAGTCTTTTAATTTTTTGAGGTTATGTACACTCTACCTACGGGTCTATAAAAAATAGGCATGTTTTATAAAAGCCTCAGCTATGCGTATGAATTTTTTGAAATTTTAAAATTTTAAAATTGATTAATTATTTATATGGGAAATAAGTCACAATTAAAATGAAAAAAATGAAAAAAATGAAAAAAATTTAAAAAAAAATTCATTTTAATTGTGGCTTATTTCCCATATAAATAATTAATCATAAAAATGCCACAAGGAAATAGCTTCAGAACAACATTTTAAAATTGATTTCATCCCACAAAAAAAAAAAAAAAAACGAAAAATGAAGCTTTTGATGGTGGGCAGGGGGAAGGGGGTGGTGGGTTAAAATTACGCCGAGTCCTATGTGTTAATCACATAGAACTTAAAAAAATAAAAAAAATTTAATTCTGTTAGTAAGGGAGGGTAACTTTTAATTTATTTATCCCGTCCATAAGTGGAAAGTTTGATGCGCCACTGTCGACGCATGTGCCACTGAAAAGTGACGGCACAGTGCTCAAACGTTTTCTTTTAGGTTCTACTATTTAAGTTATAGGGTCCCATCGTGCCTAAAATGATTAAGAAATTTCACCTATAGCGGCTCTTAGTCTATAATCTTTTGAGCTTCCTTTGACTAAAATCAAACTGAACTCAACTAAAACGTTACAACTCTTTGTGAGTCTTTGCTGCGTTTACTGTTGCCTTCCATGTGTCTGGTTCTGTGCCACTATTTCCGATTGTCTCACTTCCATTTTCTCCAGATTCTGTCTGACTGCATATTTTCATCTATTTCTAGGCCGTACTACAGACCTTCTTCCATCTGGTCTTGATGTAAAGGTCCAGTAATTTAATCAAGAGCTTTAGTCGATCTCCTAAGAGCCAAAGTTTTCTGGCTGTATACTATTTTATACTGGGAAGCTCTAACCTAAAATACTTACAAGATTATTAACAGCTCCTACTGGACCCATACCCATGATCATAGGATCACATCCTGCTTCTGCGTATCCCACAATTCTCGCCAAAGGTTTCAATTGCCTTTGTTTCACCTGCTTTTCACTGACTAGTACCACTGCAGCGGCTCCATCGTTGATGCCTACAAACATATATAGGTACTTTACATGATATACATATGGTACATGATGGGCATCACTTAGCCTCTCCTACTCAATTCATATCTTTACCTCCAAGGCTCGAAACAGAAGTGGAAGATTAAGTGAATGGAGCAAAGAGAGCCGCAGGTTGCCTGAATGACACAATATGGAGACATAAAAATATCGGAAAAGAAATGAAAGGCAGAATTTACAAAACAGTCATAAGTATCAGACCAATAATGACATATTGCGGCAGAAACACGAGCCGACACAGAAAGGACAAATAAGTCCTTGTAAGTTGTATCCATATGGAAAACTTTTTTATTATTAATTTTACGAAAAAAAGTTATTCTTCATGAAAAGCTCTGCATGGTCCAAAACCTAAGATTTAACCATAAAATATCAAATTTTTTGACTATTATACGAGGTATGTCAAAACGTTTGAATTTCACTCCAGAGTATAGTAGCTTTATTTTTCACAATATTGAAAATTGCTATTATGAAAAGTTGTTTGGAATTAAAAACTATATTCTAGTATGCAATTACATCCTTCTAATTGAAATTTTTTTTTTGAAAAATTATGGATAACGTAACATTATTTTCAATTATTTTAATTCAGATAACTCTTTTATTATTAATTTTACGAAAAAAAGTGATTCTTAATAGAAAGTTTTGCATGGTCTAAAACCTAAAATACAATCATTTTATGTCAAATTTTATAAATTTTATACGAGATATGCCAAAAAATATGAATTTTGCTCAAGAGTAAAAAACGTTTATTTTTCACAATATCGAAAATTGTTATTATGAAAAGTTATTTAGAATTAAAAACTATGTTTCAGTATGTAATTACATCCTTCTAATTGAAATATTCTGTACTTTACTTTTGATTTAAATTTATCTTTTTTGACATACCTTGTATAAAATTGATAAAATTTGATATAAGATGGTTGTATTTTAGGTTTTAGACCATCCAGAACTTTTTATTAAGAGTAACTTTTTTGTAAAATTAATAATAAAAGAGTTATCAGAATTGAAATAACTGAAAATAATGTTAGTTATCCATAATTTTTCAAAAAAATTTTTTTTCGATTAGAAGGATGTAACTGCATATTAGAATATAGTTGTTAATTCCAAACAACTTTTCATAATAGCAATTTTCAATATTGTGAAAAATTCAAACTTTTTATAAAGAATAACTTTTTTTCGTAAAATTAATAATAAAAAAGTTTTTCATATGGATACAACAGTTGTATCCATATGAAAAACTTTTTTATTATTAAGTTACTTAAGTTACTTACAGAGATATAGAGACATAGACATACTGGATTATACCGAATTTTCCCGCCGCCGCCAAACTTTTAAAAATTCAGCGCTGCGCTCTCACCAAAATTTAGACTGTCAAAACTCTAAAGAGGCAACATCAGAAAGCAAGATAAAAGTATACAAGACAACAGTAAGACCATACTTAACATACGCAGCGGAGATAAGGACCGATACAAGAAAGACGAAACAACAAATCAACAATATCGAAATGAAAGTATTAAGATCAATAGCGGCATATCATTTATAAGAGACAGTCAAAGCAACAGAAGTATACGCGAACAATGCGAAATTCAAAATATTAACAGGTGTATAAAAACAAGCAAAAACAAAACTGGAATGAACATGTAAACCGAATGGAACCAGATATATTAGCGAACATCTGTAAAAACAACAAGCCATATAGCAGAATACCCGTTGTAAGGCCGCCGAAAAGTAGAAAGACAATGTACAGTCACCAACAACTGAAACAGAATAAGAGGCAGACAAATAGGAGTAATCCTAGTGGCACGAAGAAGAAGAAGAGGAAGGAGACTCTCAACTCTGATTTGTGTTTGTGTTGGTACCGCTCTCTTGGGTGTGATAAATATTTTGATGATTCTTATTTCACGAATATAATATAATTTTTATACAGTCGAACCCGCTTATTGGAATATAGCCTTCATGCCAAGCAAAAATATTTCTGTTTTCTGACAGCAGTAGAATATATTTTGAATTAAATAAATTACATACATTCTTGTTGTGTCAATTAATTTAATTCAAAATTTTTTTTGGACGCCCTGTATAATTAATCATGTTAATGTTTATATTACTGAATAGGGAATTAAATAACCTTTCAAATGAGCTAGCACTCGACCCCTATTCCTATTTAAAAGATAGTCGATTACGTCATCACGCTCAAATGGATGACGTCACTAGTACGATATATATGTCAAAAAATCATAATTTAAAAATCGAATAACTTTTGTAATTTACATTTTTTTCTAATTCTGTAAATAAAGCAGCTTACAGAGGGGTCAAAATATAATAAATAACCCTGTACATACTATGTATGTACATGTACATAGTATGTATGTTACATGTACATATATGCGTTATGTACATATGTATATGGATTTATTCCTTTTTATGTTAATAATACAGTACCTAGTGTAACTATTACTTATTTTATTAAAACACCAAATTACATTATCTGTGCACGCATATACTAATAAGTATGAAATGTTTGCAATATGTAGATATATACAATATTTTCTAATTAACATACATACAACAGACTTACTTTTTTTTCTGGAAAAATAATCGGTAATCTGGGACTAATTTTTTTTGTTGCATAAAATATTAGACACTTGTTGCTCTAAAATATAATAATTAAAAAATTGACATTGGTTTTACCCTCCAGAAAACTTCGTATAATACATAAATATATTATTACGAGCGGTTACGACTTCTAAATTAACTGTTTCTAAAAATCCAAACAGACAACGACGTGGCTGAGCAATAAAAATACTTACACAAATGAAAACGTACCTACTATATGATCGGTAAATGTTTGACGGAGGGTAGAGTTGGTGCCCATAATAAAGTAATAAAGTATTTATTATCTGACAGGTCCTATAAACCAGAAATCATTTAAATTTGTAGGAAATTGTACATAAAATGTTTTTGGTTACTTGAAAAATATTCTATTAAACGGTACTATTTTACTAAAACGTATTCCTATAAGCGGATAAATTTATTAAGAACTAAATGAAAACGTTTCGGGATCTCAAAATTATATTCCTTAAACCGGGATATTCCTATAAGCGGTACTCCAATAAGCGGGTTAGACTGTATAAAACAAATTATATGACTACATACTTGTATACGAACAGGAAAACTATCTTCTTACCTGACGCATTTCCAGCTGTAACAGTACCATTAGGTACAAAACGACCCCTATATTCCGCCAATTTTTCTACTGTCGTACCGAATTTGGGAAATTCATCTTTCGTTATCAGGTGACCAGTTTTCTTATCGGGTACTCCAACAATTTCCTTTTCAAAGGCACCTTGATTTACAGCCTTTTCGGTTCTATTCTGAGATTCGCAAGCGAAGGCGTCTTGAGCTTCCCGGGAAATGTTGTATTTTTGGACTACGTTTTCAGCTATAAACAAAGAAGACTGAATAATTTATACCAATGTGCTGCCCAACATGTCCTGCCTAATCGTCTCCCCCCCAGGTCTTCCTTGGTCTTCCTCTCCTACTCCTTCCAGGAATCTGCACTTCAGCTATTCTTCGTATTGGGTGATTAACGTCTCGACGTTGAACATGACCAAACCATCTTAACCTATGCTCTCTCATTTTGGCATCAATTGGTGCCACACCTAGACTTCCCCTAATATACTCATTTCTAATTTCATCCTTCTTTGTCACTCCACTCATCCATCTAAGCATTCTCATTTCCGCCACATGCATTTGTTGTTCCTCTTTCTTTTTCACTGCCCATCAATCAGTTCCGTACATCATAGCCGGTCTTATGGCTGTTTTATAGAATTTTCCCTTCAGCTTCATTGGAATTTTTCTCTCACACAACACACCACTCGCTTCTTTCTATTTCATCCAACCAGCCCTACTTCTACTGCATGAATCTCCATCTATTTCTCCATTACTCTGTAATACCGATCCTAGGTACTTAAAACTATTGCTTTTCACAATCATGTCACCATTCAAAGATACAATTTTATTTGTAGTAACTCCGTCTTTAAATGAACATTCCAAATACTCTGTTTTTGTCCTACTAAGTTTTTAAACCTTTTTCCTCCAGAGCTTGTCTCCACTGTTCCAGTTTTTGTTCTAAGTCTCTTTCACTATTTCCTAATAACACTACATCATCAGCATACATTAGACACCATGGAATGCTACCCTGTAGTTTCGCTGTTATCTGGTCCAAAACTAATGAGAATAAATAAGGACTAAGCACCGAGCCTTGGTGCAATCCTACTTTTACTTGAAATTTATCAGTCTCTCCCACACCAGTCCTAACACTAGTCGTTACTCCCTCATACATATCTCTCACAATCTTTACATATTCGCCAGGGACTCCTTTCTTATTGAGTTTCCACCACAGAATCTCTCGACTCTATCATATGCTTTCTCAAGATCAATGAATATCATATGAGCGTTGTAAACTCTTCTGTAGCAACTCAGCAAACTCTTCTGCAAACTAAAAGTAATTAAAGACAGTTTATATTTTATCCTATTTCAAAGACGACCACATTATCCTCTTATGTAGATACGTATTATCATCTTGGGCTCTTCAGAGAGGACTATGATCTGCCCCAAATAAAATAATCAGTTGTGGTTGACGTTAGATCTTGTGATTTCGGAGGCCACTTAATGTTACCACCATGTTACTTAGGTTAATGTTAATGGCAATATTGTTAATTATCTAACTTCATTGAGACTAAACACAACCCATTATACACATTCTGCTTTACGTATAGCCTAATATTAGCAATATCTATATCATCTATATCATTTTTTGAAGCTTTTCTTGTATGATACTCACCAGTAACTCCCATATGAGCATCTTTAGTAAAAGCATCGTGTAGCCCATCCCTGAACAACGTATCTGCTAAATTTAAATTTCCCATCTTGGCATTTCGAATATAAGCTGAATGTTCAGCTCTGGTCATATTTTCTTGTCCTCCCGCTACAATTATTTCATAGTCTCCATTTTTAATCCCTTGATATCCTATTGCGACTGTCCTAAAATATTTTAGTTTATATTAAAGAGTGAATTAATCAATGAAGGAGCTAACAAGAAATATGGTGCTTTATAAGAGGTCAAAGAGAGGAGGTGAAGGAATAATTAGATCCGAAACACATCGAAAAGGATGCACCAATTGACTCTCTAAAGAAGTTATATGAGGAGGAAAAATAAATAACGTTGGAACTATAAACCTTATAAATTACCGCAAAGAATAAGTTCACATAAGCCAGCATAAACTACAAAAAACACTTGTAAAACTAAAGAAACAAAATTATGCAGGTAAGGAGCTACCAAAGATACCAAATGAATTGTTGAAATATGGTGAAAAAAATATCAGATCTGCTGACAACATTTATTAACAAGACGCAATAATATCCCAGAAGCATAGTGAACAAGCGAGCTAATCTCATTGTTCAAAAAAAAGTGATAAGAAACATCCTGAAGATTACAGAGGTATCAATTTGCTAAATATTAACCAGAAACTTAAAGCTACAATTATGCAAGAACGAAAAATCAGCTCATAAATTTAACAGATGAGCAACATAAGGTTTTCGTATGGGAAGGACATGTACAGATGTAATATTCGTCATAAAACAGATTCCAAAGAAAGTATTAGAAGATAATAGATTCTCTTTTCAATGTTTGATCGAGTTGAAGAAGGCATTTGACAGAGTAAGACTTAAAGATATAGTAGATCTCTTGTATAATAACGAGATCCTACTGGATACAATTGAAACATCTAACAAAACAAATAAGATGAAAGTCAAAATAGATAAACAACTTAGGGATCCCGTGGTACAGGCAATGGATTTAATTATAGTGAAACCCAAGTTGGATTGGATACTGTAAACAAGATGTGTGCTTCTTACTCAGTCTGTAGTATAACAAAGATAATATGTCCGTGTATGTTTTCTACAGGCGATAAAAAATATTGACGGCATAAATGCTTTCTGTACTCAGGCATAATATTACACAAATTGGCCTGTCCAGCGAAGGCTCCTAAATATCGAAGAGTTTTCCTAAAAAATTGCCAGATTAACCGTCGACAGTCAGCTCACGATATAAGAGCCCTCAAGAGATATAAGAGTGAATAAACCACAATTTTATATAGGAAATAAATAAAAAAAAAAAGAATGTGTGTGTACTTTGTACGCACGTAAGAAGTTATACTTCTATTATATAATTTCTTAAAAATAAATATACTTTAAACAGTTTCTTTTAATTTTTTTAAACACCAAACTAATTTTGTGCTTACCGCTTTTAAAAAAATAAAAAAAAGTATAGGATTGCACTGGATTCGAACTCAAGACCTCTCGATCTCTGACCGAATGCTATACCTAATACGCTACGAGGACTGTGTCTGTATCGGTTCGAACGTACCTAATGACAATTCACGGTAACAAACAGACAAGGTGATGTATAATAAATATTATAAATAAAATGTTTTAAAAATACTCATCTTACTCCCGAGGAAGACAAATCCAAAGACACAAAAATTATAATAAATATATTTACTAAAAACACTAATATATTATTTTCACACTTTTTCTTGCACTGATATATTTAAACATAACTAGAAAGATTTAGCAACTAAACGCCATACTGTCTGTGTGCGCATGCGTGCAGTATTAGGAAATTTTACTCTCAACCGCGCCTAAAGAAGTATAACTTCAAAAATTGTTTTTATTTTTGTAATTGAGAACTACAAACTGATTCAAGATTTTTCTGAATTCCTCTGTACAAAAAGTCTACAGTCTACACTTACTTAAGTCCTGATCCACAAAGCAAATTCAACGTATATGCGGAGCTGCATATAGGAATTTTTGCACCCAATGCAGCTTGTCTAGCGGGATTCTGACCTTGACCAGCAGTTAAAACCTAACAATAGAGAGAATATAATAATTATGCAATCTTATCTACATATTATATTTCAATTTAAATGCATGTTATACAAACGCAATTAACATCCTACATTCTCATTGCATTCATATAATAAATAAACATTGAAAAATTCTGTCACACATATTATGACGCATATTAGTATTTTCTATTATAATATTAAAGATGGCTTTAAATAGGAAGGACATTTACGATTGTTTAGTATTATATCCTTCAATTACTGTTAATGGGATATAAGCCACAATTTTACCAAAAAAATAATGTTATTAACGTTTCGACGCCCAAGTCGTGTGTCGTTGTCAAAATACAAAAAAATGGATAATAAAATATAATTAATGTTTCTGGCTGTGTGGAAATCCAACCTAATCCCAAAAAATGAGTAGATATAGAAATTTCAGGTTTCTTATATGCCACAAATAAATTTAGTGCTGGGATCCAACCAAAGGTGGCGTGGTACGCCTTAAGAAATAGAAAATATGTAATAGAAAAAGATAAAAACTAAAGACGGGAATCAAAGCAACGTGAAATAGTGTTATTTCCCTCAGATTTTGTGATATATGGCCAATTGAACCCTCTGTTTATGGTCAATATGGATCAGCTCAAAGTGTCCCATCATTTGTCGGTCAATGAGCACAGTTCAAAGGAAATCAGAAGCTGAAACAGACCTATCCTATCCAATTCGGCTAGTTGCTGATACGGTCAGAGCCGTGGTCATTTTGTGGTGTAACTATGTGGTGTTGCAATTTTTTTGCAAATGTATTGTTGCAAATATTTATTAACTTCACAGTAACGTAGGGTGCCAACTGTGCTTTCTTTTCTTTTCACTACTATATATTTTCTATCAGTGGCGGCTTTTGGGGGTAGGCAGGATAGGCCGGGCCTACCCAATAATTTTAAGAGCTTTAAAATAGAAAAATATATATTCAAAAATTATGTTAAAGCATGTAAATAACTTTTAAATGTACTAAATCACTCAATACATTAGCGTCCGTTAAGACAACTTTGTTATATATTATCACATTCACAGAAAGCATCGAATCGTATTCAGGCATTTTAAATATCATTAATAGGCCCGCTCGGACATGGCCGACTCCGCTCACATAAGATCTCCGTACAAAAAGCGTTCGAAGTTAAGCAGCTTGCCGGACAATGATTTTTATATTTAGGGCAGTCAATGAGAGCAAGAACAGGTTATTACTTCCGAATTCTATCCTACTGCATGGATTTTAATGAAATTTTAGGAATAGTATGAAAATATCTCCTTATTCAAAGTCTACCCTATGCTGATGTGTGCTTTTGTCTTGGGGCCGGTTCCCACCCCTTCTCGGGGGTGGAAAATTTTTTGGTTAAACAACTACGGAAGTTTCTAGAGAACCTAATTCTAAGCAAAAATTGTTCTATAATTTTTTTTCGAAAACTCAATACTTTTTGAGTTATTCGTGGTTGAAAATTGGCCATTTTCATTGAAATATAACACCTTTTCAAACGGTTTTTTGCGAATACCTTAAAAACAATGCATCTAACTAAACTAACGTAGTTCACGTCATGCTCGAGGAAGTTCAGAATCATATTGAAAAACGACCGAAAGGTTTTTTGTTTCTTTATACTGTTGACAGTCTTTATTTATATACCTGTACCAAATCGTAATCTGATAAAAAATCATGATGAAAAAATCATATAGATAAATTTGTGGACATCGGAATCCGACAAGATCCGGTTTATAATGGTTTAGAGTTTGGATCCTAAATAGAGTTTACATATATTATTTTATGTGTTAGCTATTATTTTTAATGTTGTTCTGAAGCTATTTCCTTGTGGCATTTTTATAATTAAGTATTTTCTATGGGAAATAAGCCACAATTTTACTAAAGAATAAATTTATTAACGTTAGAAGCCCAAATCAGGTTTCAAAACATTAATAAACATTCGAAAGTATTTTGACAACGAAACCCGATTTGGGCTTCGAAACGTTAATAAATTCATTTTTTAGTAAAATTGTGGCTTTTTTCCGATAGAAAATACTTAGCTATTATTTTTTTTATTATCTGAATATTAACACAAATCTATCCATTTATAAACATACAGAGATAAAATTTGTAATAAAAATTACGCGTATGAAATTGCATACGACCTTGATTTAGATTTTATTTTATTTTGCCGCGAATGTATTAAAAACAAAGTTGTCAGTAAATTACTATAATATTGTAAACATAGCGCTCTAATGCTGGGCCACAGTAACGTTAACGTCTAACGTCCATTATCGTATTAATTAACACACCAAAAATGATGGAATAATCTGCGCGGTAAAGTGACTGCCCACACTTATTTTAGCGCGTAGTCAGCAGAAAACGCGTTTTTTAATTCAATAATTTCAAGATGAAAGTCGAAGCTGCTGCGCTGTTATATTTTATAAGTAACATGTAATGAAAAACATGTAGCATGTACAATGTACATACTCCGAAAAAACATATTTTTTTCCAGGCGAATTCAAACCTGGATAACCAAAGGATTGTATGTATCGCAAACATTGAAACATTGCAAGAAATACCTTACCTGTCCCATAATAACTTGGTCTACATCTTGTGGCTGCAGATTTGCTCGCTTCACAGCTTCCGCAATCGCAACTGTTCCTAACTCAACTGCAGAATGCTTCTCAAACTGCCCATTAAAGCTTCCTGAAAAGAGCCACCTTTTTAAAACCCTCAGAATAATTATTTGGCCAAAAAACTCAACGAGTTCAGAGTGTAGACAATTATTTAACAAAGAGATAAATGATCAGATAAATAGAAAATAATATATAGAATATACTATTGTGGATCAATCTATCAATCAAAGATAGAATAAAAATTTTAATTTTTTTAATATAACGCGGGCACATAAATTTGATATACCCTGTATATTGATTTGTAAATATTTATTAGAAGTTAGCTATCAACGCAAAATGGTTTCTCCTTAATGAATTTTTCCATGAAGAATATTAAAAACATTTTTGTAAATAAAAGTGAAGTGAAAGTTATTTAGGATTAGTATTTTAAACCGATTGTTTATTACGGGAAAGACAGAAGCCATAGGTAATTAGTTCTTAGAAAATTAAGGTAAAGAAAGTTTGGAATTTTAAACTTTTTGTTTAACCCCGAGTAAATTTTGTAGAATTTCCCGAAAGTAATTAGTATGATGGTAGAAATAATTTTGAAAGTACGAGTGGGTTTTCGAATGAAAAAAAGAATGGGGAGAGAGAAATGTTTCTGATTGGTTTGAAGTTTTGTTTGAATGTTGAGATAGTTTTGGAAAGAGGAATTCATTGTGTTACTGGTAGCCGAGAGGAGCAGTCAAAAGTTTTCGTGAGTAGTTCAGAAGCAAGTACTAGTGGTTGTGTTTCATAAGTGAGAGTAGCTGAAAAGTGGAACGAGAGACAAATCAAATCGAGAAGAAATACCTCTTTGATTCTGTAAAGTCCAAGAGAGTAAGTTACAAGAATTATCGTTATTAAAATTATTTGTGACACCAAGTAAAAAAAGATACTTGGGTCTCAGGAGATTAATGTTGAGAGAAAGAGAGGAGAGAGATTTGGAGTTTATTGAACGAGTCCTGGTCAAAGGAAGCCTGGCTTGTGTTTTGGAGAAATAGTTGCTGGTATCCTGCTGGATTGTTTGCTGAGAACGGAGAGGGCTTTGATTGGTAGCCTAACATAATCAACAAGGAGGAGCTATTTGGGTCAAGAGGAGACATCATTGTGTGTGAATCAAAAAGGTCAGTCAATAACCTATGTGATAGATTTTTTTATAATCAGAAGTTAATTTTTTTACGTAAAAGCATATGAATTTAAGATTCCAACATTTCAAAAATTTAATAGGAAGTATAATTAAGTAATTTTGCGAATACCAAATTTGTTTGTTTAGCTGGGTTTATTAATGGTATCAAGAACAAAGCGATAAATATTTGTTTGAATTATATTAATTTATATGGTAAAAGTTTCTTTTGGACAGTTATGCCCACAGAATTTAATTGATAAATTTACAGAACATTGATTTTGATAATAAAGGTAATTGTATGTTTTTATTTATGATTTTTCTATTTATTTCCTTTTCCTATTTTATCCCGATAAGGATCAACTAAGAGATACTGAAACCGCGAGAGAAGATAAGTATAACATAAGATAATTTAGACATTTTTGTATATTATAAAAAGGCACCCTGAGATTCTTTCTTAATTTTTATGTATGATTTGCGTTAATTAAATAATTGATCAAGTAAATAATAATTAATATAAAAGTAATAGAAAGCAGATCACAACAATAATACATATAAAGGCTCAAATGTTGAAATAGCTTAAGTAAATGTTAAAATGTACTAAGACAAAAAGAAGTTAAATTAAAGAAGAAAATAATAAAGTAGAAACTTACAAAAAACGAGACCTAGAGGAGAACAAAGTGGAGATGGGAAGATCAGCCCAGAAAAGATATCAACAGAATGAAGATACCTAACTGAAGAACAACAATTGAAAATATAAAGAAATGGAGCTTAATCATCAATTGGGTGAAATCACAAAACAAGATGTGAAGGGAGATTACAAAGAGCAAGAAAACAAAGAAAAGTGGAGTAATCTCTCGCGAAAAATGGATCAGAAGAGTTTACGGACGTAGAAAGGTGAACAGAAATGTATTTTAAACTGAAATTATAGTTAATTACCGATAAAAATGGTAAATAATAAAAAAAGTCTCAAATGATTTCCAAAAATGTCATACAGGGCTAAACAAGATTGGTAAAGATCTGGAAAAACTAAGTGGTTAATCATATATCTTTCATAGAAATATATAATAAATTGGTAGTCGAACTTAAGCAGAGAAGACAATTTTTGAGAAACATTTTTATTTATTAAAAATACCTAAAAAATTACCTATAGCTGAAATAAAACAGTTACAAATTAATATGTTAAAAGTGTAGTTCCATATCAAATAGTGATTTTTTCCTACTAACAAATTTAACTTTTATTAACTAATTTTAACTTTAAAACTCAAAAATTGACTTGTCTGGTTGCTTCCGCAGACCATTCATACTATACTAAATTTATATTCAAGATGCAGTAGAAATAAACAAACCAAGATACGTTAAATGCTACTAGGAGCACTCCCTAATCATAATTTAAAATGTATAAACTTTGGGAATCATGATTTGGGATTTATAATTAGCCCAGTGTAAAAAGACAAAAATATACCCTGTTTGTGACACTTCAACAGCCAGGGTACTGAACCAGGTTCGACAGGTAATATCTATAAGAACAAATTGTAACTATTTCCTGCGTAGGATTTCCTGCGTGTGTTTCTTTGTGTTAAAATTATTAGTTCATACAACGAGTTCATAAACTTTAACACTAGACATTCGAAAATATTTGAAAAACTTTTCGTCATCTTGTAGTAAGTTGGGAAGGAAATGATAAAACTCTCCATAAGTTTCTCGCTTTAAATATTTATGTATGAATCCAATATCTTGGTTTTTGTATTTCATTGCACGCTAAGGAAATCATAACGTATTCTTCAGAATCTGATGAACTAGAACTCATTTTTAAAATGAATGAGGTCTATATCACACTGTTGCTGACACGAAACTGCCGATGCCGGGGACGCCGAGGTGACCGAGTCTGTGCGAGGGTACACTTTGCCGATCGTACCGTTCTGAGCCGATTCAGTGCCGGCCTAATTTACAGTTTAATTTCGAATTGAGTTTTTAGGACGTGGAAGTGAAAATTTCTGAGTGTTGTTTTGTTTGTACAATGTTGGCAGGAAAAGGTGCTAGCTTCTCAATAGTGTTTACTTCATTTTACGTTCTTCAATTTCTGTAATAAAAATAATACACCAACCATAGAGGTATATATTAACATAGAGGGAGCCTACCTTCCGCGCTTCCTGACGACAAGATCTCTGGGACTGGTTTGCTGCATCTCCTTCTAACACATTGTATCGAGAATCTATAATCACATTCAGTGTGAATATAGGCACGGAAGAGGAGGTCAACTGTAGCAGCTTTACTATGCGTAAGAGTGAAACAGCACTAATCCAAAGAAAAAAGATGGTGTCGTCACTTCGCTCTGAATGACACTCTCTCTATGTTAATATTTAACTCTATGACACCAACATGGTTCACACAACTTTATTCCAACTTCATGGCTTACATGTCTTCTGTCTGCCTATCATCTGTCAGCTGTCATTACACCTTGACAACCTTGACAGAGCATCAAATTTAAATTTAAAAAAAGGCGGTAACAATAAGAAGCCCACAGAAGCCCATTTTTATTATAAACAATTTAGTGTCAAAAAACGGCCTTTTTTCCTTTTTCCAAATCAATCAATATAATTGCGAAAAAAGGTCGAAATAGCAAAAAAAATTATTTTGCAAGAACTATTACAAAAATTAGTGTACAGCTTTGAAATTTTTGTCAAATGAGGGCTCTTTGGTGCTTAATACGTGATAAAAACTTAAAAGCGATCCATTTAATTGTTTAAATTTTATTTTAATTGTTTAAATTTTATTCAAATTGTTTATCCCAGAGAGATTTTTTTGCAATAACATAAGTCAGAAAAAAAAAATGATTTTAGAACCATTCTACAGGTGTCAAATGAAAGAGCATGAGTTAAACTTTCAAATTGGTTTAAAAAAAGTAAATAAAAATGCATTTATTAGTAATAAATAACTATGCAAAAAAAATTATCATTATATAAACTTTTTGAATAACTTTTTTCAAAAAATCTATTTTTACCGTGTTTTAGGTGCACAACTACGAAGTAGTATATGATAATTTGTATTAGGTAATAAATAATTTGTAATATAAAAAAACAAAAACTTTATAAGGAAAAATTGACCATACTTTTGCATAATTATTTATTACTAATAAATGTATTTTTTATTCACTTTTTGTAAACAAATTTGAAAATGTGGCACATGCTCTTTCATTTGATTCCTGTAGAATGGTTCTATCATTATTTTATGCTATTGCAAAAAAAGCTCTCTGGGATAAACAATTTGAATATAATTTAAATAATTAAATGGATCGATTTGAAATTTTTGTCACATATTAAGCACAAAAGAACCCTCATTTGACAAAAATTTCAAAGCTGTACACCTTTTTTTAAAATAGTTATTGCGAAATAATTTTCTTTTAAATTTTGACTTTTTTTCGCAATTATATTAACAATAAATGAGTATATTAAACTTTATAAAACGCCATTTTAAAACTTTTTCCATTCTCTCGAAGATGTTTGTACTAAGAAAACCACAAGTCTTACTGTTTTCCATTAATTTGAAAAAAAGGAAAAAAGGCCGTTTTTGACACTAAATTGTTTATAAATAAAAATGGCCGCCAGATCATACACAGGAAATAGTTACAATTTGTTCTTATAGGTATTACCTGTCGAAAAAAAGCTTCAGTACCCTGGCTGTTGAAGTGTCATGGAAAAAACCTTATTACCCTGGACTAAATGATTGTAAATTATGATTCAGGAGTGCTCCTAGTAGCATTTAACGTGTCTTGGTTTGTTTATTTCTACTGCAACTTGATTTTAAATTATACATATTTAAGTACATACCTATGGGAGTTCTGCAGGCTGCCACTATATACACATCAGACATTTTGTTGCACTGTATTGTTTATCAAAACAATTATTCTTAATCTCTATGACTAGTTCTTGTAACCTTTGAACATTAGGAATATCCGTTCATAAAACTTACTCTACGTTTTATAGTAGGTATAGTGAATATTATCGCGCAGGACACTTTTTCATTAGGATAAAAATAATTTCATTATTTAGACAGCTGCAACATTGCACTGCTATATCAAGTAGATACCGGAATTAAAAGTGCACATAGAGAAAACAAAGGTCAATATTTACAAAGATCATGAGATTATTTTTTTGTCTGCACCGAAATTACACATTTTATCACATAATCTTTAAGCCAAACATCCGATATTAAAAAAAGTAAGTTGATAATTAAGTTTAAATTAAAAAGTAAAATGTTTAACAAATTGAAGAGTCTCAGATGCAGAATCCGCCAATTTAATAAAAATTAAAATGGTAAATAGTAGTTTAAACCTGAGACTTTTCGCTTTGAAAGTTCTTACTGGTACATCCTTAATCTGCGACTTTTTCAATTAATAAGACAGCAGACGACGAATATAGAAAACGAAAGGGAAACGATCACATTCCGCCTTCATTCGTCTAGGAAAAGGACAGCAGAGGAACTTTCAGTACTCAAACTGAGTAAAGGAAATAAAATAATAAATGATGGTTTTGCTTGCTTTCGGGTTGCACACTAGATAGACAGGCTGTTTCTACCATTTCAGGCGTCTTCAGTAGCTTTTGTTAGCGTGCACATCTCATAACAAATTGAAGAGTGAAGGCGGAATGTGATCGTTTCCCTTTCGTTTTCTATATTCGTCGTCTGCTGTCTTATTGGTTGAAAAAGTCGCAGATTAAGGATGTACCAGTAAGAACTTTCAACGCGAAAAGTCTCAGGTTTAAACTACTATTTACCATTTTAATTTTTATTAAATTGGTGGATTCTACATCTGAGACTCTTCAATTTGTTATGAGATGTCGCTGTATCGCGTTTAGTGGGAAATTTGAATTATTTTTCAGATTCCCTTTAAAATGATGGTGGAGCTAGAGATTCAGAGGTGTGCACGCTAACAAAAGCTACTGAAGACGCCTGAAATGGTAGAAACAGCCTGTCTAGCTGGTGTGCAACCCTCTGAATCGAAAACAAGCAAAACCATCATTTATTAATTTATTATAAAATTTTTAAATTATTATGTTCGAACACCTGGTTGTTATCGCATGCCACTCGGTACTTTGATTAAATATTTATGTTCATCTAAAAGCAATTGCCAGAAACAAAATAAGTATAAAATCCACTCTTTTTATTAATACCTAATGTAGGGGAGACAGGGGAAATGGTAGTCCTCTATGTTTTATCTAAAGCATTTTTGCAATGATTTGGATATTCTATTCCACCAATTCCAAAATAGGGAGTAAATAAAAGAGGGCAATTTGTATTTTCATCTTTTTTCGAAAATAAGGAAAAAATATTCTACGGGTTTAACAAGAAAAAAGAAAATACTCTATGTGGCTATCATAACCCTAACAGGGGTAATTAGGACATACAGCCACTATTTTCCTAAAGAATACATAAAGTATCCTAAATGAAATATAATTCCTGCACGACTTAGAACTTAACCATATTTGTTCATTGCTCTCAAATTCCCGGCATATTAAAAATATGTCAGTCCCATTTGCATCTTATCCTTATATTCTTCATCATTTTCATCATCTTCTGAAGATATTTTCCTATAAGTTTTCTTCTGAAATCATCATTGTCATCATAGTCTGAATATATTTCCCTATAAGTTTTCTTATTTACATTTTCTCTAGGTAACTTTACTCTACTATCAATAACTTCATGACTTACTTCTTGAGCGCCAATTACTCCAACAGGAAAAATCTTCACCTTTATAGCCCTGTTACGCTCTTCTTTGTAGGGCCAATAATTTTTTATCAGCCCTTTCTTAATAGTTATTTATGTATCAAGGGCGTAAAATAGGCGTTTATGGACCGCGACGTGTAAGTAAGAGCCCGAGCCGATAGACGAGGGCTATTAATACGTAAGGTCCATAAACGCTGTTGACGCCCGAAATACATACAAAATTTTATGCACGACTGTTTTATGATCATTTATTAATAAAGATACAGTCCTCAATACAATACAATCAATAGACGATCCTCAGCAACTTTGCTGGCTAACGCAGGTGAGGATATCCTTAACATAAAACGACATGCTGGTTGGAAGTCTACATCAGTAGCGGAAGGATCCGTGTCAAATAAAATGAAAATCGCCCAAAAAATTGTCAATGCTGATATACCATCTTCAAGTTGCTCAGATTGCAGTCCAAATTTATATGGTGATTCTTTTGGGCATGCAACTTTCACAAATCATACGGAGTTATTGGAAGTTCATAGCAACTTACAACAGAGCAAAGTAGCAAATCCTAACATTTCTATAAATAATTGTTCAAATTATGTTATAAATATAAAATTATAGATGTAGGAAATTTATGTTTGATTGCTAAAGTTATAATTCCTTTATATTAAAATAAAATACAATAAATAAAAACTTTTTGTTTCACTAACCACACCCGCCATCTAACATTACCGTCCGGCGGGTGATAAAGAAGCCCACGGGCGCTAAAGTGGCACTTTACGCCCGCCAAATGTAAACATAATATGGACTTTATCGTCCGGTCGTGCATAAAGGACATTTTTCTACGGGGTGGAGCGGTGAAAGTCTTTTTTTTTTTGTCATTTTTCATTTGTCATTTTTCTGGTGGTCTTCTTACTCCCATCAGCTTTGGATGTTCATGGTTCTGCGAGCGGTAATATTTCGTGGAATAACTTTTCAATATCTGAATGTTGATGAGCTTCCACTGGCTCTATTTCTGAAAGTTTCTGACACGTTTCTGTTTCTTAAAGTTAAATAATTACCTTACCGATATTGAAAGCAGAGCGTGTTTGTGGTCTCTATAGAGTGGTCTAGTTGGTATCTAAACCAGGGGGGTGGTAAATATATATAGATATTATGTATTGTCAAATGCATTGCCTGCACAAACTTATGGAGAGAGACTTATGGAACTTATACTTATGGAGAGAGACTTATGGAACTTATGGAGAGAATTATAAACACAAACACTGACGTAAAAATTCGCAAATAAACTCACAGTTACACAACGAGCCATGGAACGTGCAATGCTGAACGTGAGCCTTCGAGACCACATAACAAACCATCGAATCAGGCAAAGATCAGGAGTTTAAGACATCATCGAAAGAGCTACGACGGTTATAGACCCGGATAAAAGTTGAGGCATATCAAAAAAAAGTTGATCCTTAGCAAGCTGAAAAGTATACCGCACAAACCTTATGGAAATTAGGTACCAGTGGATTTAGTTCATACTTTGGAAAAATACTCTTTGAAGCATCCTGATAAAAAGTTCTCATGGGGACATCTCGATCGAATGGAGGATTTTCAAGATGTAGAGGCCCAAACTCGAAAAATTATAAGATTTACGGGGTATTCTAATTCCGTGAGTTACTGGTTATCTCGCAACATGTACAAGTTTGGATTAAATAAAAGTACTAGTAGTCTAGGATTATTTCCTGGCTATCCAATGGCGACCTTAACTTTGATCTTGACCTTCAACGGACGTCATCTTCTAGAGTTTCGAGGGTTTTCAGCATTAAATTGATATAAACAGATTACTCATGGTTTTTGAGGTCGCTAAATACGAATATGCCACCAAGACTGACTTCCGGAGCACTTGGTTTACAAGGTCAATGAAAGGGGCTCCTGGAGTTTTGAAGGTCTCCGGTACTACATTGATGCAAACGGATTAGTCATAGGTTTTTGGAAATGCTGAACACGAATACCCCATCAGAACAGACATCGGAGTAGCTGGTGCCTAAAGTACGTCAACGTCATGCTTTGGAGATTCGAGAGCTTTCGGTACTAAATTAATGTAAACTGATTACTCACAGGTTTTTGGGGCCTGGAATGTGAATACGCCATCAGATCCGACCCACGGAGCACCTTGTGCCTAAGGCAGGTCTTCTTCTGTAGTTTCGACAGGTTTCGGCATTAAATGTTCAGCAACCCCAAAAACCTAAGAGTAATCCATTTGATTCCTTCAAAACTCTAGAAGATAACCGGTCTTAGGCACCAGGTGCTCCTGTGTCTGTGCTGATCACGTATTCGTGTTCAGCAACCCCAAAAACCTATAACTAATCCGTTTGCATTAATGTAGTACCGAAGACCCTCGAAACTTTAGGAGCCCCTTTCATTGACCTTGGAAACCAGGTGCTCCGGGGGTCAATTCTGATGGCATATTCGTGTTTAATGATCCCAAAAAGCCATGAGTAATTTGTTTATATCAATTTAATGCCGAAAACCCTCGAAACTCTAGAAGACGAGGTCCGTTGAAGGTCAATAAAAGTAAAGGTTGCCATTGGATAGCCAGGAAAAAATCTTAGACTACAAGTACTTTTCTTTGATCCAAACTTCTACATGTTGCCAGATAACCAGTAACTCAGGGGATTGGTATACCCACTAAATTTTATAATTTTCCGAGTTTGTGCCTCTATATCTTGAAAATTCTCCATACGATCGAGTTGTGCACATAAAAACTTTTTATCAGGATGCTTCAAAGAGTATTTTCAAAAAGTATGAACTAAATCCACTGGGACCTAATTTCCATAAGGTTTGTGCGGGGTACTTGGTAATAGCATAACGGTGTCTAGTTGGACAAACTTTGATGAACGAAAACACTGGAACAGGGGAAGTTTTAACTGTAAAACAGTTTAAAAAATTGAAACGTCAGAGATTACGAAAACGTCCCATATATTTTGTCGGACAGAAAATCCAATTGATTTGTTACCCTTTCAATAAACTCACCTGCAAAAATCGGACTGCTATTACTAACCAACATGATTCCTGCCATTTGACATGTTCTTCGTGTTCCACTCAATAAAATACCCAGTTGGTGATAAACACCAGTCTGATTTTTGCATGAGAGTTTAATGAAATGGTAACAAATCAATTGGAAGTTCTGTCCGACAAAACACATGGAACGTTTTCGTAGTTTGACGTTCCCAATTTTTACCTGTTCCACAATTAAAACTTTCCCTGTTCCAGTGCTTACTTTACACTTCCCATACATTAAAGTTTGTCCGACTAGACACCGTTAATCTATTAACAAATTTTCAGCTTGCTATTAATCAACTTTTTTTTGGTACGCGGATCCAGGTTTTTAAGTGGAACTGGGCAGGGCACTTAGATAGAATACAAGATGGACGGTGGACACGACGAATCATGAAATAAAGACTCAGAAACTATAAAAGAAGCCGAGGACGACCACCGACTAAATAGACCGACGACATAAAAAGAGTAGCGGGAAACTGACTACAAACTGCCCAGTGTACAGAACACTGGAAAGAACTGAGGGAAGCCTATGTCCAGCAGTAGACGCGATTGGCTGATTGATGATGATATAATTATTGTCAAATACAAATAAATTTTATTTTGGTTAATAATTTATTTAAATAAGTAATTTTAAATAACATTTATGTATATCTTGTCTTCGATTTGGACTTATTTTGCCTGGCTCTCCTTCTTAGTATTTGATTTACTTTCGATAGTTCTGTAAGCGTTCTTTTAATATACATCATCTGTTCTTCCACATTTTCCTTTGCTATTTTGATTGGGTGCATCTTGGAGTGTGCCATATGGGTGTAAAGGTTCCAAACTGATGATTTCACTTCGTCGATGTTGTTAAGCTGCTGTACCTGAAAATTTCATAACAATTATTAGATTATTTTTATTAGAAAAAACTTTTATATAATATCAAAATCACATTCAGTTAGTACTTAATAAACTATCTACACTCCCGGCCAAAAAAATCGGGACACCTTAAAAACGGGTAATTTTTTATGTCTCGAATCTAATAAACCCATTGTCCCATTTTAGTGATTTTTTAGTATAATATAGCCTTATTATTTAAGAATCTCGATGTAGTAATATTGTTGCCGAACAGTTGCCGATGTAGTAATATTGAAACATGTTATTGTTTACCGGGTGTAACAATAATACTGTGTTTTTCCGAAAATTTCGGAACACCCTGTGGAATATTCTAGTAATTAAAAAACATTGAAATTAAAACTCAATTGTAGCCTTAGCTTTTCTTAACATTCTGCTTTTTGAGTCATTCACTTATGTTGGATAATAAAAAAGTTAGGTACTTAACAACTAGCCATGTTCTTCATCAATACAGGGTGTTTGTAAATAAGTGCGACAAACTTTAAGGGTTAATTCTGCATGAAAAAATAATGACAGTTTGCTTTATAAACATATGTCCGCAAATGTTTCATTTCCGGGATACGGATTGTTGAATTTTTTACAAAATGACGATTTATTTATTGCTCTAAAACTGGTTGAGATATGCAAATGAAATTCGATAGGTTTTAAGAGGTAGTTATTTCACATTTTTTGACATACAACTAAAAATTTTATATTCACCATTGGCGTGCATATAGGTACTAGGACAAGGTAATCTGACCCGTATGCACGCCAATGGTGAATATAAAATATGTCAAAAAATGCGTTATAACTACCTTTTTAAATCCACCGAATTTTATTTGCATATCTCAACCGGTTTTAGAGAAATAAATAAATCGCCAGTGTGTAAGAAAAAATTCAACATCCTGTATCTCGGAAACGAAGCTTTTGCAGACAAAGGTTTATAAATCAAACGGTCATTACGTTTTAATGCAGAATTATCCCTTAAAGTTTGTCGCACTTATTTGGAAACACCCTGTATTGATGAAGAACATGGCTAGTTGTCAAAGTACCTAACTTTTTCATTATGCAACATAAGTGAATGAGTCAAAAAGCAGAATGTTAAGAAAAGCCAAGGCTACAATTGAGTTTTAATTTCAATATTTCTTAAATGCTAGAATATTCCACAGGATTTTCTGAACTTTGAGAAAAAACACAGTATTATTGTTAAGCCAGGTATACAATGACATTTACCTGTTCAGCAACAATATTACTACATCGATATTCTTAGAGAATAAGGCTAAACATACTAAAAAACTCACTAAAATGGGACAACAAGGTGTCCGGATTTTTTTGGCCAGGAGTGTATATTTGGATTAAAATTTTTGATAAACTCTGTAATACAGTTTATACCGTCTGCCAGTATTTAAGCGAAAAATAAAATGATATACTATTATGCTATTATCAATGACGTTTGGCGTTTAAAAAATATATATGAAAGAAATAAACCTTACTGCATTGTTTTTGATTTGAAGCACCAATTGTTCACATTCAATGGACTTAATTTTCGCGTTTTCGAATCGTGCT
This sequence comes from Diabrotica virgifera virgifera, assembly GCF_917563875.1. NCBI lineage: Eukaryota > Metazoa > Arthropoda > Insecta > Coleoptera > Chrysomelidae > Diabrotica > Diabrotica virgifera. The sequence continues at coordinate 5,409,230 of NC_065445.1, forward strand.
TGAAGATTTGCAATCTGATTGTTAAGACCCATTATTACAAAGTTTTTCTCTTCAATCAATTTCATCTAGAAATTAAAATAATTATTTAATGATGACAGATGTATTAATTACTAAGTGCTCCCTCCCTTAGGATTTTCTATAGATGTACCAAGTTTATAGCTAACTTAGGCTAGGCATATTGCTCTGAATATTGTTAGGTTGGGAAACAGAGAGACTAGCAAGTTTTAAAACTACTTCTTCTTCTTTTGGCATCCTAATCCTGGATGGGTATTTGCCTGTCTTTGCGTGTCCTTCAATTCAGATCTTTATTGTCCCCTTTTCCTTGATTGTTTTACATTTTACAATTATAACAATAGCAGAAGATCAACAAGGTGTTAGGTCGGGAAGGTCATGCACTGACGCTATATTTATAATGAGGCAGATGAAAAAAAGTTCAAGAGAAATCGTTGGAATAAAACAAACCGGCATATTTATGTTTCATGGACCTTAAGAAAGCATTTGACACAATCACATTAAAGGACGTTATCCATTTGTTATACTGGAGAGAGGTACCTCTAGGAATAATTAAAACGATCGAAAACATCTACCAGAACAATACAAAAAAAGTAAAAGTGGAAGATGAACTAACTGACCTAATTGAAGCTGGCAATGGGATAAGACAGGGGAATTCATTGAGTCATTTATTGTTCAACCTGATCATGGACGAAATAATAAAAAAGTAAGAACTAAAAAGGATACCAAATGGGAGAAAAACAACTTAAAATAATCTGCTATGCGGACGATGCAATACTAATCTCTCAAAGTGAAGATGATTTACATTTTACAACTTATGCTGCACCAATTCAACATAATCTCTAGAAAATTTAACATGTTAATTTCCTCAAAAAAGACAAAATGCATGGTTATAACAGCAGATCCAATAAGATGTAAATTGGAGATGAAAGGTCAGATAATAGAACAAGTGATGGAGTTTAAATACCTAGGCATCACACTATCTAGCTACGGAAGGCTCGAAACAGAAGTGGAAGATCAAGTGAATAGAGCAAACAGAGCCGCAGGTTGCCTGAATGACACAATATGGAGAAATAAAAATATCTGAAAAGAAATGAAAGGCAGAATTTACAAGACAGTCATCAGACCAATAATGACATACGCGCCAGAAATACGACCCGTCACAGAGAGGACAAAAAGATTGCTCGAAACAGCGGAAATGAAAACCCTTCAAAAAATCGATGGTAAGACTCTATGGGACAGAGCTAGAAGTACAAATATACGACGGATATGCAAGGTGGATAACATTAATAACTAAGTAAGAAACAGAAGAATAGAATGGAATGACCATATACGCCGAATGACAACAAATAGGGTAGTCAGGACAGCGAGAGACGGTTTCCCAATAGGAAGACGATCAGTGGGAAGACCACGAAAACGATGAAACGACAACTTACTAGAGGCACATTTAAAAAACAGACAGAGTCATGTCTATACAAAAAAAAAGAAGAAAAAGAAGAAATTTTACATTCATAGTTTTCAGGTTATCTTCCACGTTATCCAACAATCCCGTTCTGGGCCTTCCTTTCGGCTTCCATTATAATATTTTCTTTGTTCTTTTTGCATCTTTTTGTCTCTCCAGCTATGAATGAGTATCTTTGAATTTTTAGAAATCTTGTAAAATCTAGCCTGAAATTACATCATTCACTTCGTTACTCCTGATTCTCCATGTGCCGTCTTCCTCTTGCGGTGGACCGTATACTTTTCGCATTATCTTTCTCTCGAATGTCTTGAGTTGAGCTTCATCTTTTTTGCCATTACCCAGATTGCACAACCATAGGTTAAGACAGGTCTAATTAACGTTCTAATAATTTCGATATCATCAATGTTTTATTAGCATAGTATATACGGTTCCCACTGGAAATAGGCCTAAAACCATGCTACAATCTACAAAAATAAAATAGCTAAGAGAAATGTTAAAAATCTTACCATATCGCTTTTTGCTCTTTCTAAGGCTACCAAATTTTCCTCTTGTAACTTCGCCAAACTTTGCTTAGCACTCAAAAGAGTCATATAACGATTGATCATATCCTGTATAGAAATAAACTCTTGGGAAGTGTTAACTACTTTATCAAGAAAATTCTGAAAATAAAACAGACATGTTTAGGTATTAATTGAAAGTGTTAAGAACAAGACAAATTTATCTAAACTGGAGATTTTGGATTGGCCGACAAAGGAAATAAAAATAAATGGAGAATATTTTCTAAACAACTTATGTTTCGCCGCTGGTGATATATACATAATAGTTAAGGATCTAGGAATGGCAAGACAGATGGTACAGGAGCTCGTTGAGGCTACAGAAAATGTAGGTTTAAATATAAACAGCTCGAAAACAAAAATAATGGCAAATCTGGTACCCAACCAGAAGACCAGTATTGTTGGACAAGAAACAGAACTCGTAAAAAAATATAAATACCTAGAACAAGAAATTATGATTGGCATGGATAATTGGCGCTGAAGCAGAACAACTCGATATCGAAGAAAATCAAAAAATAAATCCATGTGACGAATATAAATACCTGGGCGTCATCTTCGACCGTAGTGGCAAAGACGAACTAGACATCGAATCATACAAGCACGAAGAGCTATAGCATGTCTAAACGGAGTTCTATGGAATAAACAAATATCAAAGAAATGAAAATGGAACATATATGGAACAATGGTTAAAACTAGCCTACTTTATGGAGCCGAGACATGGAGAATAACCAAGAAATATAAGAAAAAGGTCGAAGCCACGGAAATGGATGCCATCAGAAAATGGATGAGAATATCAAGAGCCGAAAGAATAAGGAATGAAGTAATAAAACAACAAATGGGTGTAGAGGGCACTATAGTTAAGGGTATTGAAAGAAAACAGCTCATATGGCTCAACAGCATATGAGCCGAATGGGGGACGAAAGATTGCCTAAAAAAACTATGATGTGGCAACCCCCAGAGAAGAAAAAACGAGGAAGACCACCACAGAGCTGGAATCTGGGAGTTAGGAAAAGCGATTAGCGCTCGAAATCTAAATGAAGACCTAACTCAGGACAGAATACAGTGACGTTTGGGAGTCGGACAACGTCGTAAGACGTTATGAAACCGAATATATTATTGTGGATCAATCTATCAATCAAAAACAGAATAAATTTTTTAATTTTTTTAATATAACGCGGGGACATAAATTTGATCCACCCTGTACATTGATTTGTAACTATTTATTATAAGTAGTTTTTAAGAAGTGATTTATCGTTAGTTAGCTTTTTCCCTGAAAAATAGAACACATTAGGAAAGAAAGTGATATGAATAGACCATAATTGTTCAGGGTATTTGGAGATTATAACGATGTTTTGTTATGCACGAGGGCAAAGCCACATTAATTAGTTCTTAGGAAATTAATGTAAAGAAAGTTTGGAATTTTAAATATGTTTGTTTAATGATAGGAATATTTAGATAACTTCCGGAAGGTCGTAAGTTTGGGTAGGAATATTTTTGAGAGAGTGACTGCTTGTTTTCAAATAAAAAAAAGAAGGTGGGGAGATAAATGTTTCTGATTGGCTAGGCACTTTGGAATGGGGAAAGTTTTGTTTTGAATGTTGAGATAGTTTTGGAAAGAGGAACTCATTATGTTATTGGCATCGCTGAAGAGCAGTCAACGTTTTCGTGGATAGTTAGATAGCAAGTACCAGTGGGTGTTTTGATAGTGGAGAATAGAGCTGAAAAGTGGAACGAGAGTCAGATCAAATTGAGACTAAATTCCTCTTTGATTCTGCATTACTGTGAGAAGGAGAGGAGAGAATTTTTGGAGTTTGTGTTTTCTTGGAGAATTGGTGCTGGTATGCTGATAGATTTGAAGCTTGAGAACGGAGAGGGCTTTGATGGGTAGCCTAACATAGTCAACGAGGGAGAGCTGTTTTGGGTCAAGAAAAGACATCAGAGTGAGTGAAGCAAAAGGTCAGTCAATTTATGTGAAAGATATTTTTATGTTCGCAAACTAAAATTTTGAGTAAAGCATATGAATTAAGATTCCAATATTTCAAAAAGTAAATAGGAAGTATAGGTAATTTGCGAATACCTAAATTTGTTTGTTTAGCTTGTTTTATCAAAGTCATCGGGAACAAACCGATAAATTGTTTTTTTAACTAGAATAAATTTAAATGGTAAAAATTTCATTCGGACGCTGTGTCCACAGGTTTTAAATTTGATCGATTTTTAGAGTATTGATTTTGATAATAAAATTCTGTATGATTATTTTATATTTCTATTTAATTCCTTTTCCCAATATTTTTTCCCGATTAGAACCAACTAAGAGATACTGAAACCACGAGAGAAGATAAGTATAACATAAGATAATTGAGATATTTTTTTGTATTATAAAAAGGCACCCTGAGATTTTTTATTAACTTTTTTGTATGATTTGTGACAATTGGATAAGTGATTAAATAATTAATTGGAGTAATCAAATAAAGATTAAGTGATATTAAAGTAATAAAAAGTAGATCATAACAATATATATGGATAATCAGCGCCATGAACTGAAGAGAAGAATATGTGTGGTTGGGCAGCATATGGAAAATTGAGAGAAACTTTTAAAAGTGAGCTGCCCACATACCTGAAAAGAAAAATATTTGATCAATGTATTCCGTGTTGACATACGGAGCAAAAACACTTACGTACCATAACAGAAGCCTCGGCTAATTAACTGAGAGTCACATAGAAAATAATGGAGCGATCTATGTTAGGAATAACTCGAAACAAAATAAAAAATAAAGAAAAAATAAAAAAAACAGGGGAAGAACCAAGATGATTGATGCCATCAAAAGGATTGCCAGATAGAATAGAGATAGGCAGGACACATAGCTAGAATAACAGATGGGCGATGAACAAGAATGTTATTGGAATGAAGACCAAGGGAAGACAAGATAAGCGTTGGTGGACCACCTAAAAGATGGACTGGCAATTTAAGAATGCTAAATAAAACTGGATAAGAGCGGCGCTAGATAGACGGAGTTGGAAACACGAGAAAGAGGCCTATGTTCAGCAGTGGACTTTTGAGACTGGATGATGAGAGAAAAAATATGTAAAAAATTCAGCTCACTTACTTCGTATAAACGAAATTCTTTAATTTTTTTGTCCATTTCGAATTTGGTGTCCTTCAGAGCCTGGTAATCTTTGTTACATTTTTCAATATCTTTAGTTCTTTGTGCGCACAATTTGGTGTCGTCTTTTATTTTCTTTTCTGCTCGTTCGCGTTTGTCCATATTTTCCTTAATAAACTAAAAGGAAAGCAAAACAGTTTAATTTTATTGGAAATCTATATAGTAGACCAGGACGGATCTGTTTTGAGGTGTCTGTGAGAGGTGGCATTCGGATTTTTGCAGATAAAGTTAGGTGACAACTTCAATAATAATAATTGACTTATGCTCCTTCTCAAATATGCCCGGAACATTAATAAAAAGATTAAAATATTTTAAAATTTCGATAAACATCGATTTTTTTCTATAGTCTTTGCTTAAAACGATTCATTTTGGAACAAAGTCGTAGGGAAACACAATAAAGATAATTAAATTTTGTATGATATACGACTGATTAAAAATGTCTTAAATCATTACCCTTTCTGCAAAATATCAATAAATACAGAATAAGGGGACAAAATAAGCCTATTTTTGTTCAATGTTTTTCAACAACTTTAGTTGCACTTAAAACCTTCGTAATTGGCTTAAAAAATTCTTATAACATACTTAAACCCTTCACCAAATTTCTTAAAACCGACCTAATAGATTTTGCATAATAATTTTGCAATTTAAATGTTTTTAAAAAAGTTCAAATTTTTTAAAAACTTTCTGAACAAAAAGTAGACCATTTAAAAGTTGGCTAATCTTTTTACATATAAACAGGCACTCTATCTTACTAATACACCTTATAGAATTAAAATCGGATTATTTAGGCAGCCTCAGCAATGTTTTAAAGTGATAAACAATTTTTTGGCTTATAAACAAATTATTGTTGTCGCCAGGAGGGGATGTAACGTCCTCCTGTATTTAGAAGGACTTACATAAGTTTTTTTATGTATTTTGACCCATAGAACACGAATTTTTTGGGTAACAGTTGATCCGGATGTCGATAAGATTGTTATAAATAAAGAACTCCAGGAATTACATAACAGCGATTTTTCGCAAAATAAAACATTTTTTTTGTATTTCTTGGGTAATTCTAAGCAAAAAATGTTCTTAAAAGTTTTTTCGTAGGATGCATAGTTTTCTAGATAAACGCGGTAAAACTTTTAGTCGAGGAAATGAAGCATTTTGGCTCGCAATTTTTTCGTCCAGCATAGATTTACTTGAAATTTTCACAGAAGGTAGTGAATAGTCCAAGGATGATTTTCTATATCATACCGCTGTACGCTAAAACCTTGGGGATGGCTGCCACCCCATCTCGGGTGCGGAAATTTTTTATTACATTTTAACCATGTAAACCGATGTAAAACGTAATTCTAAGAAAAAAATGTTTTTTACATTTTCTTTGTAAAACTAATATTTTTCGAGTTATTCGCGCTTGAAAGTAACAGTTTTTCGATGAAAAAATCGACTTTTTTAGAGGTTTTTTTGAGAATACCTCGAAGAATATACATTTAATAAAAAAAACTGTGGATATCAAAATTGTATCTTTTAGTAACACAAATCAAATTCTTTTTCTGTAATATCGGTAAAACAAATATAAACCGAGATACGGCATGTTAAAAGTTAGCTTTTTTCGTCAAATGCATAATTTGAAATATTCAAAGTAAAATAACGGAAAAACTTTGCATTTTTCGAGGAAAACTTAAATATTTTTTTTTTTAATTACACAGTTAGGCCTTTCAAAATATAATAATAAAAAGTTTCTAGCCTGAAAATTAAACGACTTATGATCAAAAAAAGGTCGGTACCTGCTTTTCTCTATGAAAAAAAAAATCAGTGAAAACAACCCCCTAACTACCCTCCATATTAAAAATTGGTCTTCACCTTTCTGTAATTTCTTTTATATTTGTAATATCAATACACTCAAAAAGTTTGGCTTATTTATAAGGCCTAATTTTAGAAAAATTACAGTTTAAAGAAAAATTAATTTTTTGGAATTTCCCATTTTTCACTTTTTACTTCAAAATATCTTCGAAAATACTGGAGATACGAAAAAAATTATGGACTACTAAATTATAGCTTTTTTAATAACTAAAATTTTCCTGTTCATAAATTTTTATTACAGTGAAAATTTAGCGAGATATAGCTGTTTAAAACCCCTATTTACGAGCAAACACCCACTTGTTCGAGCCCTTTAAACCCACACTAATTAAAAACTAAGGGATTTTACGGAATTTAATTTACATAGTCTTATAACTCTTCAAGAATCCTACAAAGTCGTTTTTGAAAAAAAATTTTATCGCCAAAAATGAAGGAGCTGTGTTTATAAAACAATTTTTTTTTTCGAAAAATTCGGATATTCCGTTTATGGATAATTTTCAATGTATGTATAATACCACAGAACCGGTTCGTATACAGATGATGACTAAAAGGAAGATGACTAAAAAACTATTTGTATTTGTACATATTTGTAAATTCGTATTTTTGTGCAAATAAATGTTTTTGTAATTCTTTAATTCTACTTTTTTTTCTATATAGATCTATTAAAATATCTACTTATAAAAACTGTAATGTTATTAAGGGTGGTTTTTAAGGGTTGCAATATTATGATATTATATCTTAAAGTATAAAGCAATCATTATTTAACCAATCAAAACCAAATTTTACCCATATTAAAGTTTACAATGTGTTTGTATAATTTTTGACAATAAGGGGTAGTTTACACCCCTAAAAATAATCAACGCCCTTTAGCATGATATAGAATATGAAGTACAGGGTGAGACGATCCTAATCCCAAATTTTTATGCAAATCGATTCAAACCGAAATTATTCTTTTAGGATAAGTTAATTTTTATATATAGCTCCAACAAGGGTGGTTTTAAGGGTTGAAATATTATGATAGTATATCTTAAAGCATAAAACAATCATTATGTAACTAATAAGAACCAAATGTTGACAATATTAAAGTTTAAAAAGTTATTATATATTTTTTTACAATTAGGGGTAGTTTTCACCCTTAAAAAACCAAAAGCGTACAACGGCTCAATATAGAAAATGAACTAGAGGGTGTAATGAGCCTAATCCCAAATTTTTGTACAAATCGATGCTGGACGAAAAAATTGAGAGGTTTTGCCTTTTTTTCAGCTTCATTTCCTCGACTATTTCAAAAAATCGAAAAATTGCAATTTTTGAACCCAAATAACTTTTGATTAAAAAAAAAAAAAAGAATGTGTGTGTACTTTGTACACACGTAAGAAGTTATACTTCTATTATATGATTTCAACGAAATAAATATACTTTTAACAGGTTATTTGTATTTTATTTAAAGATTAAATTAATTTTTACTTATTACTTTCCAAAAATTTTTATTAAAACAATACCAAAAATAAAAAAAAAAATAGAAAACACACGGATTTGAACCGGGGACCTCTCGATCTTCGGTCACACGCTCTACCACTGAGCTGTATTCCCTTTGCTTTGACAGGTTACAAGGTTTAGCATACATACTGACAAATTTAATAGACCAAGTGAAGTATACAAAAGTACTTTAAATATAATTACTATTATTATAAAATATCTTATTCCCGAGGAAGACAAATCCAAAGACACAAAAATTATAATAAATATAAAAAAAAAAAAAAAAATGAATAACCATTTTCAATTTCGTTGCAAAACGAAAATACAGCCGAACCATATTCCAGTCCAATCAGAGAGTGCTGCAAGCACCTCTACCGGTTTCGAAACTTATTAGTCTCTCATCAGGAGGCACATATGCTGCTCTCCCTGATCCAACCAAAACAAACCCCAGCGTGCAGTCCCGAATTGCAACGAACGAAATGGCATAGATGCCCTAGCGGCAACTGCTAGCAAAAGACTAAGTTTTCACTCTAATGGCATATAACATATCCCACCAGAATGAAAACAATGGGAACCTTCTCTGGTTACACCTCCGAGGCTTCTACAATTTGCAAGCCATACGGATGCTGAGACTAAGGAAGATGAGGGAATTCTACAATTTACAATTCACGTCACATCTGCTCAGCGCGGTAAAGTTCCAACGAGATTGGTTCCCTTCATACTCCACACAGAGTAAATGTAAATAAAAAAAAAAAAAAAAAAAAAAAAAATTCCCATTGTTTTCATTCTGGTGGGATATGTTATATGCCATTAGAGTGAAAACTTAGTCTTTTGCTAGCAGTTGCCGCTAGGGCATCTATGCCATTTCGTTCGTTGCAATTCGGGACTGCACGCTGGGGTTTGTTTTGGTTGGATCAGGGAGAGCAGCATATGTGCCTCCTGATGAGAGACTAATAAGTTTCGAAACCGGTAGAGGTGCTTGCAGCACTCTCTGATTGGACTGGAATATGGTTCGGCTGTATTTTCGTTTTGCAACGAAATTGAAAATGGTTATTCATTTTTTTTTTTTTTTTTTTTTTTTTTTTTTTTTTTTTTTTACATTTACTCTGTGTGGAGTATGAAGGGAACCAATCTCGTTGGAACTTTACCGCGCTGAGCAGATGTGACGTGAATTGTAAATTGTAGAATTCCCTCATCTTCCTTAGTCTCAGCATCCGTATGGCTTGCAAATTGTAGAAGCCTCGGAGGTGTAACCAGAGAAGGTTCCCATTGTTTTCATTCTGGTGGGATATGTTATATGCCATTAGAGTGAAAACTTAGTCTTTTGCTAGCAGTTGCCGCTAGGGCATCTATGCCATTTCGTTCGTTGCAATTCGGGACTGCACGCTGGGGTTTGTTTTGGTTGGATCAGGGAGAGCAGCATATGTGCCTCCTGATGAGAGACTAATAAGTTTCGAAACCGGTAGAGGTGCTTGCAGCACTCTCTGATTGGACTGGAATATGGTTCGGCTGTATTTTCGTTTTGCAACGAAATTGAAAATGGTTATTCATTTTTTTTTTTTTTATTTACATTTACTCTGTGTGGAGTATGAAGGGAACCAATCTCGTTGGAACTTTACCGCGCTGAGCAGATGTGACGTGAATTGTAAATTGTAGAATTCCCTCATCTTCCTTAGTCTCAGCATCCGTATGGCTTGCAAATTGTAGAAGCCTCGGAGGTGTAACCAGAGAAGGTTCCCATTGTTTTCATTCTGGTGGGATATGTTATATGCCATTAGAGTGAAAACTTAGTCTTTTTTTATAATAAATATATTTACTAAAAACACTAATAATATATTCGTTTCACGCACACCTTATACATAAAGATGTAGCGACTAATACGATACTGTCGGTGTGCGCATGCGCAAGGGAATGTAAAAATTCACCCTCGTGCCTAAAGAAGTATAACTTCAATAAAAAAGCAATTCTCCTGACAGCATTTGAAAGTTTAAGTCAAATTATACCGTTTTTGATTGTTTGCATTGCTAAAAATTAATGTTTTTATTTTTAAACAAAGCTATTTGTTTATAAGCCAAAAAACTGTTTATAATTTTAAAACATTGCTGAGGCCCCTTAAATAATCCGATTTTAATTCTGTAAAGTGTATTAGATAGGTAGAGTGCCTCTTTATATGTAAAAAAATTAGCCAACTTCTAAATGATCTACTTTTTGTTCAGAAAACTTTTAAAAATTTGAACTTTTAAAAAAAAATTCAGATTGCAAATTTATTATGCAAAATCTATTTGGTTGATTTTAATGAAATTTGGTAGACTGTTTAAGTATGGTATAAGAATTTTCTAAGCGAATCACTAAGGTTCTAAGTGCCACCAAAGTGGTTAAAAAACATTGAATAACAACAGGCTTATTTTGCCTTCTTATTTTGTATTTATTGCTAAATTACAGAAAGGGTAATACTTTAAGACATTTTTAACCAGTCGTATATCATACAAAATTCAATTATCTTTATTTTATTTCTCTACGACTTTGTTCCAAAACGAATCGTTTTAAAGTTATAAGCAAAGAAAGTAGAAAAAAATCGATGTTTTCCGAAATTTTTAAATATTTTAATTTATTTATTAATGTTGCGGGCATATTTGATAAGGAGCATAAGTGAATTATTATTATTGAAGGTGTCACCTAACTTTATCTGCAAAATTCGAATGCCACCGCTCACATCCAAAAATAGACGTTTTTCACAGATCAGTCCTGGTCTATAGAGCATTTTATTAATATGGGTAAATGTTTTAACTGCACCACACTGCAATAATGGTAATTTTGTAAAGGAGAGGAAGAGACATTTTAAATAACAAGAATAGCCATAGTTTAATGAAACGGGCCGAAATAATTCCCGAGTTTAAAATTAAGAATTTTGAAAGAACTTAATTATACCTTTGACAATACCAGAGAACATTGATCTATGGCCGACTATATTCTTTCAAATAAAGAGGCGCTTCTTTGCCAAATTTTGGATGTAATAGCACTAACATCGACAGAGTTAGTATTATGCAAAATACTGAGGAAAACATCGTGGTTATGTACCAAGGTGAAAAAAAAGCAAGGAAAAGAAAAAAGCTTACCTGATCAAATTTTCGAAAATTTTCCCTCAATGCCTGTTCCTTATTATCAAGCTCTTGCCACTGCTTGTCTAATTCTGTTCTGGTTTCTACTAAAGTCTTCCTTTTCTGGTCAAGCAGCTCCTCAGAATCGAGCAATTTTATTTGCAGTCTGGCTAGTTCGGCTTTCGGATCTTCGGACTTGACGACATCAAATTGGGGATACACTCTATAAAGAGAAAATAAAATGAATAAATTATACTAAGGAATTCCACACTTCTCACGGTATTCCTTCACTCAACCGTTTTCTCCAGTTCTTTCTGTTTTGGTAGTCCCTTCCTGCACATTTCTTTTTCCACTTCATCTCTGAAAGATCTTCGGGGTCTGTCTCTCTTCCTGTTCTTCTATCTTCCTCAACTTTGTTATTATATTGATTCAACGATTTTGGTCTGCTCTTTTGACATGTCCGTACTGTACCAAGGCAATCTCTTCTTTAGATGTAGTCTATTATATCTGAGTTCATTCCCAATCTTTCTTAATCTTTATGTTATTTGGTCTATCTCTTCTTATTACTCTGCAGCTTCTCTTTAGAAGAAGATCTTCGGGATCTGCCTCTCTTCCTTTTTCCTATCTTCCTCAACTTTGTTATTATATTTATTCAACGATTTTGGTCTGCTCTTTTGACATGTCCGTACTGTACCAAGGTAATCTCTTCTTTAGATGTAGTCTATTATATCTGAGTTCATTCCCAATCTTTCTTAATCTTTATCTATTTTTTCTTATTACTCTGCAGCTTCTCTTTAGGAATTCAATCTCCGTTGCTCTTATTTTGTTTTTGTTTTTCCTATTTATTGTCCACACATATTACCACACTATATTATATAAATATTTACTCTGAATATTTAGTCTGAATGGGTATTTAAGGAAGCTTTAGACGGTTGTGCGAAAGGAGTATTAATAATTGATGGAAGGTTGAATAACTTTAGATATGCAGATGACACCATAGTCTTTGCCGATAATCTGAATGATTTACAGATATTAACAAATCGTATAACAAAAGTCAGCAACAGATACGGACTAGCTCTTAACATAAAGAAGACCAAATTTATGACAATTAGTAAAAAACCAATACTAAACGCTCAACTTACAATCAACCAACAGAATATCGAAAGAGTTGAGCAATATACATATCTGAAAACGAATTTAAATAGCCAATGGGACCACTCAACAGAAATTAAACAGCGAATAATAAAAGCGAAAGCAGCATACGTTAGAATGAGTCCCATTTTCAACAGTCTAGACATATCATTAAAAACAAAATACCGTCTGTTGAAATGAAACATATTCACAGTTCTGCTCTACGGAATGGAAGCGTGGACACTAACTGTTGCATCTATGAATCGACTCGAAGCTTTCGAAATGTGGTGTTATAGGCGCATCTTACGTATATCCTGGGTTGACGGAATTACTAATGTGGAAGTCCTAAATAGAATGGGGAAAGATTGTGAAATTCTCATAACCATCAAAACAAAAAAATTAGAATATCTAGGACATGTAATGAGAAATCAAGAACGTTACGGCCTTCTCCAACTGATTCTCCAAGGGAAGGTAAATGGTAAAAGAGGACCGGGAAGAAGACGCATTTCCTGGCTTCAAAATTTACGAAAGTGGTACAACACGACTACCACTGAAGTGTTCCGCGCTGCTGTAAACAAAGTCAAGATAGCCATGATGACCGCCAACATCCGGAACGGATAGGCACTTTAAGAAGAAGATTGTCCACACCCACAAGTGAAGATATTTCTTGTCATGGTGTTATATCTTCTGTGATACATAGCGTGAGGATATCTTCTTCTTTTTGTTTGTATACTGACAGTATCTTATCTCACCACAGTAACGGGTTCAATTTTCGTAGGCAGTCTCCTTTTTTGTCCTAGTCTATTTTTTATATCTTCTTCATTTGTTGCTTTGTTTGATATTATGCAACCTATTTTTTTTTATTTAGCTAATGCCTCGACAACTAATGACCATTGGCATGGTAGGTACGGTGAATTTTTGCAGTTAGGTACCTAGTGTCATGTGTAGTGTGTGAGTTGAGTAAGTGTCTTTTACTTTGCAAAGTCGACGTCATTGTCTTTGCAAAGAGACGCTAATTGTATCCGAAAGTCTGCGGTCCCTCCGGTGAGTACCGATCCCACAAGGACAGAAACTATTTTTATTTATTAATTTATAATAAACGAAAAATTCCTGAACCTGGTGAGATTCGAACTCACGACCATTCGGACCTTTCGATCCAAAGGCAGGCGCTCTTACCACTGAGCCACAGATGAGGTTTTATAACATAAATTTTTGTACCTTTGATCCTTTACAAAAATTGAAGAAAAAGATCTTCTGTGTAAAAGGTATATTAGTTTGAAAACCCCAATATAGGGCTACATTAAAATATAGAACGTTTTCACTCTAAAGAGAGCATCAATTGGCTTTCACCTTTCTCTTTGTGAAGAAATCAACTCAACCACCCACATGCTTGTGGTATAGTCATATGGTGCCTTGAGGTATACCCTTTAAATTTCACCCATCGCCAGGGTTTAATAAATCATATGCCAATATAAGACCTTTGGTCGGCATTTTAAGGGTTTTAACCCATGTATTATTGGTGGCTTAGCGTGTAGAGGTTGCTTAGAACACTGATGATGCTCTCTTTAGAGCGAAAACGTTCTGTATTTTAATGAAGCCCTTTATTGGGGTTTTCAAACTAATCTTCCTTTTACACAGAAGATCTTTTTCAATTTTTGTAATTAAAGGTATACAGCCAGCTACAGGAAAATTTTTCCTTATGGACTTTGATCCTTTGATTTGTTTACCTTCGTCTATTTCTAGCTGTTTTATTTCTGTATTCTCCGTTGTTGGGTATTCAGTTTTCTTTAGGTTTATTTCCATCCCAATATTTGTATGTTCGTTCCTGTTCCAGTTATATATATATATATATATATATATATATATATATATATATATATATATTTTATATTTTATAACGTCTTACGACGTTGTCCGACTCCCAAACGCCACTGTATTCTGTCCTGAGTTAGGCCTTCATTTAGATTTCCAGCGCTAATCGCTTTTCCTAACTCCCAGATTCCAGCTCTGTGGTGGTCGTCCTCGTTTTTTCTTCTCTGGGGGTTGCCACATCATAGATTTTTTAGGCAATCTTTCGTCCCCCATTCGGCTTACATGCCCATACCATATGAGCTGTTTTCTTTCAATATCCTCAACTATAGTGCCCTCTACACCCATTTGTTGTTTTATTACTTCATTCCTTATTCTTTCGGCTCTTGATATTCTCATCGATCTTCTGATGGCATCCATTTCCGTGGCTTTGACCTTTTTCTTATATTTCTCGGTTATTCTCCATGTCTCGGCTCCATAAAGTAGGCTAGTTTTAACCATTGTCTCATATATGTTCCATTTTCTTTTCTTTGATATTGCTTTACTCCCTAGAACTCCGTTTAGACATGCTATAGCTCTTCGGGCTTGTATGATTCGATTCCTGTTCCAGTTTTCTCATCATAAAACTGTGATCATCTTCGTCTTGTGCGATCATTATTTGGTCGTCAGCAAAACTTAGGTATATAGGTATTCGTTTCCTATTGGTATAGAAAACTCGAATAGACGCAGCGTCCATTGTAGACTATTTTACACCATCGACTTACGGTTCGTGAGAAAAAACATTTCCGTTTGGAGACATATTTTTAGAATAATCTAAGAGAGAAACTCATATTAAAACGATAAATATTGACTTACTTTTCCATTCTAGTCATATTTTTCGATACCAAATAATCTTGTACCCTCTGAATATCGTAAGGTGTTCTTTTTGGAATAGTTATTTGCAATTTACCAGGGATTTTGTATTTATTTTTGTTCTCCATTCTAATTTTTGTAACTATAATAAAGGTAGATACAAGCTTTACAATTAGTAATACTAAGTATATAAATATGTAGCTTGTCAAAACCGTATGTATTGTCAAATTTCATGTGAAGTTTGATTACGCTTTTTAATATGACATTTTTTTTTTAAATCTTACTATGTTTTGGATCGTTGTCTATAATTAAGTAATAATAACTTGGACCGTTATTCACATAATAATCATTAAACAAAGTTTATGAAGTTATTTTGCTATCTTATTTTCTGTGTTAAGTTTTCACAAAATTCTATTCATCTATCAAAATCATCTTCAGATAGTTCCTGTTATCTATCTAACTTTGAACTTTGTTAGAATGGAAGGTATTTTTATGTAAAAATTTTCTAAAGGTACTAAGATATTTTCGAGATCTATGAACACAAAAGGGGTAGTAAGATTTGTAGCAACAGGTCTCTCTATTACTTGTAGAGTAAAAATATTGTCTATCCAGGATTGTTCTGCACGGAAGACGCTTTGTTCTTCTATTTCTTGATACTCCGCCCCTATTAGTTTTTTAAAGATTTGGCTAAACAACCTTCCTATAGAACTAGTGACGCTAATACCTCGTTTCATCCATTTTTGTCTTCTTCTTCCTAAGGTGCCCTTTTCTGTCGAACCTTGACGATCATAATGACTATTTGTATTATGTTTACAGCTGCTCTAAAAAGTTGATTAGATGAGAAATTAAATCACTTCCTGAGGTTGCGCAGCGATGCCATTCGTCGCGTTCTAACGCTACGCTTTCCTAAAACATTTCTCAACATGATATTCTGCAGAATATTTTGTTCCTCTTATCACGTGGCCAAGGTATTGCAATTTTTGTTTCTTTATTGCAATATTAAGTTCTGTTTAAAACGCTAGATGTTTGGTATTCTGAGGGAGACATATAGCAAATAGTAACTGTGATGGAAAATAAAACTTTTTAGTCTTAGGCCTTCAAGTCCTGTTAAACTTTGTAAATATCTAAATGAATACACAAAATACAATGTATAGCGTAATCCTAGAGACATCATCATTGAAAGATTATTAAAAAGACAATTAAAAATTATAAAGGAAAAATATTCAGAATATTCAACTAAAACATCCACAAATCAATCCGTATTTTGTTAAGGCCTTTGTTGACTTAAGGGCATAGGTGCAAAATGTCGCCTGTCAAAATGTTTGTTTTAAATCTATTCATTTTTTTCGAATTCTGAGAAAACTAATAAGTATTTTTGAAAAATTTAAACGCAGAATGAAAGATTACGTTATACCGAGGATAGAAGGTCCCTGAAATTCTATGTTTGTTTTAAAAAGTTACAGGAGTGAAAAAAAAATAGAAATTTTAAATTTTAAATATTTCAATCACTAGAAATTTTTTGTTTATTCTAAGGGACTTCCTACCCTCGGTAATAATGTAGTCTTTCATTCTACGTTTAAATTTTTCAAAATACTTATTAGTTTTCTCAGGATTCGAAAAAAATTAATACATTTAAAACACACCGAACATTTTACAGGCGACATTTTGCGCCCTTAAGAAAGCTCTTGTTCTTTCTATAGGTTTTAGATATATTTATAAGCAGAAATCACATCAATAAAACTGCCTTTAATCATATTCCGATTAGAGACTGATATAATCTTTTGTCCTGCTTACTTTCACAAACGAAACAAAGCTCGTAAAGTTATAGCATTCAATATCTGAAATCTTGATTAGCTCATAAAGAGGGAGGTCAATGTATTTCCGCATATTTCAGTCTCCAAGACAACAAACGTTGTTGATACGTGTGCTAGTGTCATCAGTCCCATAAAAGAACTTACAACAAGTATTCTCGTTTAGTTCTTCGTTGGAAATAATAATGCAATCGGAGAGTAAGTTGTGCGAATATGAGACAGAAGCAATTATTGCTAGCTCCAGTCCAGAAAATCTAGAACACAGTCCGTTTCAGTCCTCTAAACTTGAGCTGAAATACCCGAAAGAAGATTATAGAAAAATATTTAAGCAACAAAATGAGAATCGCAAGAGTTTACGTCTGCTGTCCAATAAAGTAGCGCCTTATACAGGGTGTACTGATTATCTGATGTCCAAGAAGCGAACAAAAAAGCGTCAGAAGTAAGTACCTACTTTTCGTGAATTATAATTTTATATTTTTTTATAATAAAGGAATTAAATTTGTCGATTCAATCACATTAATTATGGATCAATTAAGTGTTTGTAATGAGGATCCGCATATCGTCTCATCACCATCATCATGATCAATAAGTCAATCGCGTTTACTACTGGACATAGACCTCCCTTAGTTATTTAAAGTATTAGTTCTCTACACTGGACCGCTTGTAACTAGCTTTCCGCTACTCTTGTTATGTCGTTGATCCATATAGTCAATTGTCATCCTCGACTTCTTTTATAGTTTCTGGGTCTCTGTTCCATAGTTCGTCTTTTCTACTGTCCATCTAGTGTTCTGTTAACTTCCCCTGTCCAGTTCCACTTAAGCGTAGTTATCTTTCAAATACCTTTCGTATCTATATATCTTTCGTAGTTATATTGCAAATAGCGCTAACACAGCCGGGGCGGCGTACGTCGACTGAACCCCCGCTGAGATGTCGAAAGCGACGCATCCCTTACTATACTTTGATGCAGTGACACACACCAGATGCTCTTAAAATTTTCGTTTCATCGACGTTCCCGCGACCCATGCTAGAACCCATATGACGCCAATCGGTTTTACGACTTCGACCTTACATCATAAATGCGTGTATCGTGGTACAACACAGACGTTTGAGCAGTTTTCTAGCGAATTTTTTTGTGAGTGTTGCCAAATCTTCTTTAATAATGGAAATTACAGACTTGAACTATATTTTGACTTGAATTTTTTACTCCCATATCAAATTATTTTTATATGGGACTCATTGTATTTTTAATTTTTTAGTCTTATAGCTTAAAGGGCAACTTAATTAGGTACATTTGTATCTAAAAAAAGTAATCTACTAAATAAATTATTTTTCAAACTCTTTGAAACTAATTTCACAAACAGTCAAACAGAATTTTCAAATCTGTAACCATTGACCAGTTTGACTTGACTTGAGTTATTTGTCAGAAGGATTGACTTTAATAAAAATAAAATCATTTACTCTCTAAAAATAAATTTTATTATTTTATTCATTATGCTCTACAGGCCTTGTATTTACAATTTTACATAATACAGTTTATACTAATAGCTTATATAAATATAATTTTATTTTTCATGTCTATGTAAAAATTGCTGAACTATGGTTCTCCACTATATCCTATTTTTCGCCTTCTCTTTCCAGTGTGTAATTTCCATCGATACTATATATGTTCCTGAAACTTTTTTGCAGTCTTTTTCTTGGTCTACCTCGTCTCCTAGTCCCAACTGGTCTTCTTAGCAGTACTATCTTTGGCATTATTTCCTTATCCATCCCCTCGACATGACCTGCCCACCTGATTCTTTATGACTTTGTGTATCTTGTTATACTTGGTTCCTTGTAAAGCATCCTTAATTCTTGATTGGTGTTTCTATGCCAGCCGTCTTCTGATATCTGTATTCTTTCCGCTGAAAATAGCTCTCAGTAAGTTCCGTTCTCAACTCTCTATCATTTCTTCTGCTGTTTTATTTAGCATTAGCACCAATGTCTCACATCCATAGGTGACTGTTGGTCTTATTACGGTTTTGTATATTCTGGTTTTGGTCTTTCTCGATACGTACTTTTGACTTTAATTTGAATAATTTTTTTGTTAATATTAATTTGTGAAACATCACTATTTCCCAATTAATGGGGTATAACAGAGGGGCATCAATTGAACACCTGTATTTGCTCAGTCGCGTACCATAGAATGTGCAGCCTCTTAGCGTTATAAATAGTTTTTCTTAGGTGATATGCTTTCCCTCATAACGGTGTTATTTCTTGAACATGGCTCTTTAGTACTTACTAATAACTCCTGAAAAGATTCTTTAGACATTCTTGTAAAATTAAAAAACTTCTCTGGGAATTTATTACATTAATTTCGTTATATAATGTGTAAAATATCCCTTATACTTTCGTTCCTTTATGATGGGAGGCATCCAATATCGGCGTTTCTTTTTTCTTTAATCTAAGATAAAATAAACTTACATTTATTACAAAAGACAATTGTCATAACTTTCAGACATCGTATCGTACAGCAGCCAACATGCGACTTTTGGCAACAACGAAATACAAATACTTAAAATCGTAGCATAGCTGCCGCTGTTACACCGCTCATGTGTTTTAAGCTGCCTCGACGTCGACTGGACGCGCGCCGCCGCCGCCTGGTGTGTCCTTGCTCCTGATTGATATGTATGTAGTCTCGAGAAATTCTGAGTTTTTTGCGGATTTTTACGTCAGTGTTAAAGTCTTTGCTCTATAAGTTTGTACGAGCAAAACACATTGGCTAGAAATCTTTGGCTCTTGAGACTATGGCTAAGCTTGGAATATGGCCAAATAGTATATATAGGTTGCCAAATGTTATCCATGTCAGGCTCCATGTATTCTCCCCTGTTCACCTGAACCATCGATTTTCCACATATCTTGTTTCCACATCAATGTTCAGATGGTTTGCGGGATAAACTCCGACCAAGTACAGTAGCCACAGTAGAGCAGGAATCTTAACATCGTATTTAAAGGTGCAGCAGCTCGAGGTCAGGAAAAATTGTGTTGAATCTTCTTCTTCTTCTAGTGTAGTGCCTATCCGTTACGAATGTTGGCAATCGTTCTGGCAATGATAATCTTATTAGCTGCTGCCTTGAAAAGCCCTGTAGTGGATGTCGCAAACCAGGTTCTCAAGTTACTGAGTCAAGATATTCTTCTTTTTCCGACGCCTCTTTTACCATTCTCCATTCGCTGCAAAATGCATGTTACCAGGTTAAATATATTTTGTTTCATTTCTTGTGATGTGGCCGAAATATTCTAATTTTCTTCTTTTCACAGTGCACATTATTTCCGTCTCTTTTTTAAGTATTTTGGCATTTGATATTATGTCCATCCATGATATCTTAATAATTCTTCTATATGTCCACATTTCGAACGCTTCCCGTCTCTCCGTTGTTGCTTCCGTTAGAGTTCCGTTCTTTGCTGATTATCATGACTTTAGTTTTAGAAATGTTAATTTTTAGTCCATATTTGCTACTAACCTCTTCTACTTTGTTCATTAAAAGTAGTAACCCTTGTGCAGTATCGGCAATGATAACGGTATTATCAACATATCTAAAATTTTTTAATAGTTCGCCGTTTAACAGGATTCCTGCTTTAGCCCAATAAATGACCGTTTTGGAGTGTAATTTACAGGGGCAACTCCGAATTGCATGAAAATTTGGATTTAGATTCTACTTACCCTCCACTTCAAAGTTGAATTTGTGCCGTTGGTTTCTTTTACTTGGGGGGTGACATTTACCCCTTCTCGGGGGGTGAAAAACGCGTGTTTAAAATAAGGCCGGAAATGGATAAATTGACTTATTTTAAGCACCTTTTGTTCTATAAAGTTTTTTACGTAAGTCAATACTTTTCGAGATATTCGCGATTTAAAATGTTGATTTTTCGACAAAAAAACTACGTTTTCAGACCGTTTTTCCCAAATAACTCAAAAAGTAAATATTCTATCGAAAAAAAAATTTAGAGCAAAAGTGTAGCCTATAAAAAAACGAAAAAAATGGTGTACAAGTAGTCTACAAATTGAGTAGAAGCAAAGTTGTAGCTCATGAAAAATACGTTCTTATTCGTCTAATTTCAAATCGAATAATTCAACGCGAAATCACCGAAGAAAGAAGCGTTTTTCGGGAAAACCTTATTAACATTTTTAAAGTATCGAAAAAAGATTATTATTTGTTTTTTACAAAAGTATACAGCATCAAAAATAAACGAGGTACACTGAAAATAAAGTTGGCCCCTTTTTTTGGTAAAAAAATCGTGAAAACCTAAAAAAAACCTATTTAACACCCTAAATGAAATTAATCGTTTGGCTTTACCATCTATTTTAACTGTATGTGTATTGTTTATATGATCTGTAAGTTTGATTGGTTTAAAGTGCTTATTTTTAAAAATATTTGGTTTTATAATAAAAAAAATTTTCTAAAAATTTTTGAAAAATTTCATTTTTTCAAAATAACTTAAAAAGTATTAGTGATAAGAAAAACCTTAAAGGGTAAAAAATGTAGGTTTTGCTATTATAAATATGCTAGTTTCATTTTGTTTTCCGTAAGACAAAAATTGGTTAAGATATCGCTGTTCAAAATTTGCGTACACTCGTGATTAGTGACCCATTCAGCTTTCTCAATTATAACCATTTCAAAAATAAACACTTTAAACCGGCGAGCCTCACAGATCATATAAAAAATAGATAGGTAAGTAAATTGTTTGTAAAGCGATAGCGATTCATTTAATTTGGGGAGCTAAACACGGTGAGATTTTCATGATTTTTTACAAAAAAAAAGAGGGTCAATTTTATTTTGAGCGTAACTCGCTTATTTTTAATGCTAAAACTTTTGTTAACAATTAAAACAAAGCTTTTCATAAACACTTTGAAAAAGTTTAAATGGGTTTTTCCCGAAAAGTGCTTAATTTTTCGAAGATTTCACCTTGAAATATTCGATTTGGAATTAGACGAATAAGAACGTATTTTTCATGAGCTGCAACTTTGTTTTTATTTGATTGATAGACTTTACTGATACACCATTTTTTGGGTTTTTTATAAGCTACACTTTTGCTAAAAATATTTTTTTCTATTAAATATTTACTTTTTGAGTTATTTATGAAAACCCGTCCAAAAACGTAGTTTTTTTGTCGAAAAATCAACATTTTCAATGGCAAATAACTCGAAAAGTATTGATTTACGTAAAAAACTCTATAGAACAAAAGTTGCTTAAAATCAGTCAATTTATCAATTTCCGGTCTTATCTTGAACGTATGTTTTTCACCCCCGAGAAATGGTGACTGTCACCCCCCAAGTAAAAGCAACCAACGGCACAATTTCAACTTTGAAGTGGATAGTAAGTAGAACCTAAATCCAAATTTTCATGCAATTCGGAGTTGCCCCTGAAAATTACACGGTATCGCCGAATTTCCCGTTCACTTACTGGGCTAGTTCTAGGGCTTCTTGGAAATTGCCTCTGAATATAAATTAAATATAAGTGGTGACATTATATATCCTTGTCGGACTGTGTTGATTCGAATCGGTATATTGATGTGTACATTGAACAAATTAATTATACCTTCATCGATAAAGTATTTCCAGATTTCTCTAATCCCTTGCAAAGGCCTGGTAATTCGTTTGGGTGTAGAAAGGATGTTTATAATGTTATGGCTCTGATTCCCATAATGTTAGGAACTGATAAGCGTTTTCTTCAGTGTGTTACCTCATTCTTTTCAATGTATGATAATCTATTGCTCTCTGGAGTATCGTTTTCATCCCTATAAGAAATCCCTATAAGAAACAATCCCTATAAGAAACATCTTATACAGAGTCACTTCCTTCCAGATTTATAGTTCGTCTAGAAAGTATCTGGAATTTTATATTTTCCCTAATTTTAATAGATTTCCTTTTTGTAACATTTTAAGACAAAAATAATGCATCAAGTAGGTTGTGCCGATAGTAGGTTATGGACAAAATCGCATGACAACACCATCTGTCAAATATTGTTGTTTGTAAACAGACTTAAGATTTGTGAAATAATGTCGCAAGTAGAAAAAAGAAAAGTGGTGGGATATTTGTACAGAAAGGGTGTCCGAAACGTTAAAAAATTAGTGCAATTGACTGAACTCGAAAAAAGTGCAGTGTATGAGACAATAAAGAGGATAAAAAATGGCATAGATATGAGACATATACCAGTTTCGGTTTAACCAGAAACAATTTAAATGCTTTAGTGGCTTTAGGACGACAAAATCTGCGCCTAGGGTTTCGAAAATTAGTTAACAGATTTGGAAATCAACGACGAAATAAAAGTGTGCCCAGAAACTGTCCGCATGTCACTGAAAAGCAAGGCTACATATTATTATCAAGGAATCCAAATAAATCCCTACAATAACACCTTTGCAAAGGCAACGAAGAATAGATTTTTGTCAACGTTTTCGAGAAGATAATTTTAATAACGTCTTTATATATGATGAAAGTTGTTTCCAGCTTGGTGCAAATCATCTAAAAGTCCAATCAAGAGAAAATGTTACCGTTCAAATTTCCAAATTTCCCACTAAAATAATGGTTTGGGGAGCAATATCTCAGCGTGGTGCTACACCTCTCTGTATAGTTAATGGTACTGTTGATAGTGCGAAATATTGTGACATCCTAAATGGTTTTCTTCTTGAAACGACTCATGTTTTATATCCAGAGGGGTGGCGTTTTCAGCAAGATTATGCAAGATGCCATACTTGGCATACGAATTGGCAACAATTCCGCCGCCAGCAGTATCTCCAGATCTTAGCCCCATTGAAAACATATGGGGACTGATGAAGATTGAAGTGGAACGAGTAGCGCCACGAGATAAAGAAGGTTTGATTCGGTCAGTTTTACAGGCCTGGAACACCATTACCGAAAATTATGGCCTTGACCTAGTTTCGGGTGTACCTGGACGTTTAGTTAAGTGTTTAGATTTAAATGGAGGTTGTATAAGTAAATGAGATGAATTATTTGTTGAAATTTTATATATCAAGTGATAGAAATATATACCGTATAATTATAATTCTGCTTTCTTTTTTCCGAATACTTTCTAGACGGACTATACTTCCTCATGGTCCAATTCTTCAGCATCAGATCATCAGCTTCTTCACTGCCTATGATGCGATGGATATAAATATATGTAAAAAGATATTTCTTGATAGACAAATTTATCTACAATGTTTTCTACAATTTTCAATATTATACCTTTTACATAGCATTGGATATGTTGCTAAATTTTTTAATTTTTTTTATGTATTTGGAAGGAAAATTGATCTTGAAAATCTTGCCAAGAGGAATGTATTAACAAGTCATAGTTTAGCCCAAAGAAGATTGTATCAGATTGATGATGATCTGAAGCAGTTAAGAGAGGAGGAGATTGAGAGGCGAAAAGTTTTGGACAATATGTGGAAAGAGCTAAAAAACAAAGAAGAAAGTTTAAGGGACTCATTTATAGGATTTGATAAGGTAATAATGCATTTTTACTTTTTTTGTACTTTACATCTGTTTTTTTTTCAGTTTATGATCGAGAACAAAGAAAAGAGGGAAAGATCAACGGAAAAAATCACGACAATGGGAGCACTAGCTCAAGAAAAGACACAGCAGGTTGAGGAACTAAGAAAAGAATACGACCAATGCATAGAGTTAAAGGAATTGCTCGATAATGGAATTAAAAACCATTCTCATTTCGAGGTATTTATACATATTCTTGCTTGAACATACTTATGTAATAATTGAAGTGGCTATTAAGTCAATTACTTTGTTGCTAATTTTTCTCATTTAATGTTGTCTTTTTTAGTCACAGAGCACTTATTAACAGCTTTATGTTGCTTCCTCTTCAAGCTTCCTTTTTCTACCATAATGTTCCTAACAAACATTTCAGTTTTTTATTATAACTTTATAAGTTTAGTGTTCTTAAATTATACATATTTGTTTAATTTGAATGTCTTTTATATTCTTGCATAAAATATGTACCTATTGATTACACTAATTTTCAAATTAAACTATTTTAGAAATATCTGTTGGCAGTCGTTGACAAAAACCATAAAAAGTTTTCCACTATTGAGGATCTCTTCAAAAGGTTTGATGCGCTTTTGGAAGCAAGATATATTTTGTCTAATTTGTTTGAACGCCATCTATCGCAGCTAGAAGAAGCTAAGGATGCAGTGGTAAGTTGTGAACAGCCTTAGTGTTTAATCCGCAGTATCAGAACTATCACTAACAGTATCATCATCGTTATGCTCAATGTACTCTTTTTTTAAAGTTCTTTTTGATCCACTTGGAAGTTGTTCCGTTGAAGCTTGTCTTTGCTGTAGTGTTCTTTAGACTCATTGTTAGCGTATGTCTTCATTTAATGCGTCACAAGTAGTAAAAAGGCTAAAAGAAGATAAACTCATGTAAAATTTTCTCCTGTTTTTTAACTTGTCGTCACCCAATTCCTACGTCAAAATATTTAAATTTTATATATTTCTAGGACAAAATGGTGATGGTGAAGTGCGTTAAAATAGCAGGATTGAGTAACACGCTAGCTGATCTCCACAAGCGATTTGAAGCTGCCAAATTTACGTGTGCCAACTGGGAACAATACCATCACAAAGTCGTACTGGAAGCTATGGAAAAAGTCATGGAAATCCAGGCAGTCAAAGACTCCGTTTGGCAGGTGTACCAAGATATATGCAGAAGAAAAGGCGTGAAGCCGGTCTTTAAAGGAAACTACGCCCAACAACTAGAGATAATAAAGAAAGCTCTGCTTAAGTTTAGGTTGGTTAATAAAATGGCTAAAGCTATGCAGGATGAAAGTGGATCACCTCGCAGTGAGGAAGCTTCTTCTAGCGATAGTATAGTTGTCAACGTTGTGCATAAAGTGAACAAAAAGCTAGAAGAAAATGCGAAAATTGTGAAGCTCCCTCCGAAGGAAGAAGAGAAGAAAGTTAGCTTTTTGCAGATTCCGCATACGTTACTGGCTGCAATGAAATTCAAAGGTGGTATTAAGAAAGCAGAAAGTGGAATACATCAAAGCAGATCAACGTCGTTGATGCGTTTGTCTGCTAGTAGTGGTTTTAAGGGACGAACTAGTCGTTCATCTTAGAGCCTTATCCCACCGAAGCTGCGCAACTGCGACGCTGCAGTAGTAGGACATAAGCAGGCGACATGGAGTTGCCCTATCAAAGCAACGTGTTTTCTACATCTCTACTACATTCCGTTCAGTGAACAATGTAATCAAGTGCAGACAATGATTTCCTTTTCGATATTTTAAACGATACTACCGCACACACAGCTTGAATGTTGCTTATAAACTAACCTGTCGAGTCGCAAGCTTTGGCGCAACGAGAGCCTTGGTTGTAGTTTATAGGTGCAAGATTAATTTAGCCCAGAAACATACGAACCACTCTTAGACCACTCATTAGGGATGGCGGTTTTTGACAAAACACCGGTTTTCGGTTATACCGGTTTTTTTTGCTTACGGTTTAAACTGGCGGTTATAACCGGCCTAAAAAACCGGTTTTTGGAAAAACCGGTTTTCGGTTTTTTTAATCCAATAGGTTACAATGTTACATTTACAATGCACTTTAGTTTGCGATACTCTATTCGACTCGATACTCGATATCAATATGATCAAAATTAGTACTATCGAAAGAACATCAATATCAATATAAATAAAACACAATTTCTAATTAAACCATTTTATTCTATTAATTATTATATTTATTTATTATTTTATTATTATTATATATTTATCGATTATTAAATATAATATAGCGTAAGATTAATATATACATAATATACAATTTAACCCAACCATTTCAACTTATAAAAAAATTCCCAGACTCTTTCAAATGGGATTTAAAAATAGTTATTTTCCTAACAAGTGCAGAAAGTCATTCTTTTCCGCACGCGACTGCAGTTTGCCGAACGACGCGAAGCGGGAGTTCGGCAAGCAGTCGAGTGCGGAAAAGAGACTTTCTGCAAGAGTTAGGAACAATATTTTTTCTAAGAGTCTTTAAAAAATTACCAAATCTTAATCAATTAATTTAATTAATATGAAAATTCATACACAAATTAATACTTTGACAAGGTTGTCAAAACCAAACTTTCAATATAGTTAGTTAGCATGACGACGATCTTGGTTTCTATGACGATGATTCAAAACGACTGTTATTGTCTACCGATTTGACTTTCGAATATTATGTCAAAATAATTTTATTTCATCGAATTGTCGCGTTAATTTCATTAAAACAGGAACACAATAAGATATATTTGAAAT
This sequence comes from Diabrotica virgifera virgifera, assembly GCF_917563875.1. Classification (NCBI taxonomy): domain Eukaryota; kingdom Metazoa; phylum Arthropoda; class Insecta; order Coleoptera; family Chrysomelidae; genus Diabrotica; species Diabrotica virgifera. Next base: position 5,436,712 of record NC_065445.1, read on the forward strand.
AAATTAGTAAATAATATCTAAATATTAGTTTATTGCATGTATTATAATTACTTTAAGGCCATATTAACATATCTAAATTAACACGCGTGCGGAAAAGTAAAAACCGCGTGCGGAAAACTAAAACTTTCTAAACTAAAATGCGTGCGCGAAAGTAGACATTTTTGCACGCTCGTAGAAAAAAATAATATCAACATAAATATTTTATTTAAAAATAAATTGGATAATGTAATTTATCTTTTATTTTACTACCATCAAAAAAAATTTATTATGTATGTATTTATTTTAACACGTTTGTATATTTATATAATTTATAAAATAAAATTTGAATTATGGTTTTGTTTGGAATAATTACTTGAGAATAATAATTATGATTGGGATCCAAAATAATACCTAACCTAATCCTAATCACCGTAAAAACCTAATAACCGGTTTTTACTTTAAAAAGAAAAAACCGGTTATAACCGGGACAAAAAAAAACAACCGGTAAAACCGGTTATTGCGAAGTGAAAAAACCGGTTTCAGGTTAAAACCGGTAGGTTTTTCCCATCCCTACCACTCATCAGCGGTAAAAAACTGTAAAACCGTGGAAATTTGAAAATCAACAATTTTAATGAAAATTTGGGTTTAAGCTCTGCTGGCACTCTTCTTCAAAATCTACCCTATGCCGAATTGCGCTTTTGTCCTGGGGGTGAAAACAACCCCATTTAGGGGATGAACATTTTTTAATCAAAATAACTATGGAAACCGATAGAGTGACCAATTCTGAGTAAATTTTATGCTATCAAATTCTTTTGCAAAATTGAGACTTTCTAAGTTATTTGCGATTGAAACTATGCATTTTTCATTGAAAAAACTTACGTTTTATAACCGCTTTTCATGAATAACTTTAAAAAATTTAATTTTATAGAAAAAATCATTAAAAACAAAATTGTGGCTAATAAAAAACAAAGAGATTCGCGGCAGAAAGAACTAGGTTAACCCAATAACGAGTTATTGCTCTTTAAAGAATGGTTATTTTCGAAGAACTTCGAAATGGAAGAACCCTCGAAGAGCCTTCAATCTCAGATAACTCGAATGTGGTGCAATTTTTTGGGAAATCTTAAGAAACATCTTTTAAAGCTCATTAAAAAATATTTTAAATAAACACTGACAAAAGTCTTTTGCATAAGAACTGGCTGACTTATGACGAAAATAAAGTCGCTCTCTGCCTTTTTCTTTTTGAAATATAAAAATTAAACCCTCGTCGTTACATTCCTAATAAACATAAATAGCTTTCTACTTGAAATTAACTTTATTTCAATATAATTGATACGATCCATGTAATTCGACCGGTTTGGAATGCTTAGTTTGGAAAAAATAGTTGATTAAATCGAGAATGACATTATTATAATTTTTTAAAAAGTGCATTTTTCTTAAATAAACCTAAAAGTATTCATGATACAAAAACAAAAAAAAATCAAAATATTCAGTAAAAGAAATTCTACAATTAACATGTAAAACTTTTTTCATATTATGAATACTTTTAGATTTATTTAAGAAAAATTCACTTTTTTTTTTAATTTCAAAAATGTAATTTTTGATTTAATCCATTATTTTTTCTAAACTAAGTATTCCAAACGGGTCAAATCACATGGATCGTATCAATTATACCTAAATAAAGTAAATTTCAAGTGAAAAGCTATTCATTTCTATTAGGATTGTATTGACGAGGGTTTAATTTTTACATTTCAAAAAGAAAAAAGCAGAGGGCGACTTTATTTTCGTCATAAGTCAGTCAGTTCTTATGCAAAAAACTTTTATCAGAGTTTATTTGAAAGGTTTTTTAATGAACTTTAAAAACTGTCTCTTAAATTTTTCTTAAATTAAATTAAAATTAAATTAAATTAAATTAAAATTAAAAAATTAAATTAAATTAAATTAGATTAAAAGTTCTTCATTTCGAGGTTCTTCGAAAATAATCATCTTTAAAGAGCAATAACTCAGTAGTTATTGGGTTTACATAGGTCTTTCAAACGCGAATCTCTTTCTTTTTTTAATAGCTATATTTTTGTTCTTAACGATTTTTTCTATAAAATTAATTTTTTTAAAGTTATTCATGAAAGACGGTTATAAAACGTGAATTTTTTCAATGAAAAATGCATAGTTTCAATCGCAAATAACTTGAAGGAAAGTGTTAATTTTGCAAAAAATTTTATAGAACAAAATTTACTGAGAATTGGTCACTATCGATTTCCATAGTTATTTTGATTAAAAAATTTTTATCCCCTAGATGGGGTTGTTTTCATCCCCAGGGCAAAAGCGCAGTTCGGCATAGGGTAGTTTTTGACAAAGGTTATAATTACTACCTAAATCCAAATTTTGAAGGAAATCGACCTTGGTTCTCAAAATTCCACGAGAAAATGGCTGTTGATTGGACTATCTTCAGCGCTACTCTGTAGCGCCACAAAGTAGCTTCCGATGATTGGCCGTAAATTCTTATATAAATTAAACGTGCCATTCCAGATGAGCGGCAGTGGCCAACCACTGTCGCCGATCGCGATGATCATCGCTGCAAGTGGCGTCCACTACAACATCGTTGGCACTACAAAATCGTCTGTCTAAGCCACTTTGTGGCGCCACAGAGTAGCGCTGCAGACTGGCTCGTCTGTTTCTAGGCTTTAGTGTAATTTATGGATAGATAGTTCACATGTCTCTGGCCAGTTGGTTGCTAAAACCAGTGTCAATAAAACACAAACACACACAGTTCACATGCCACAATTTGTATTTTTAATAATGAAATGGTACAAAGATTATTGGTTGTACATATTTCTGTATGCTACGTAGGCTAAGATTTGTTATAGTTTTGAATTTTTTACTTAGTGTTAAAATTACGTCATTTATACATAATCATATAAAGAATTTTGCTCTTGTTTCCTTTACTAATCCTCCTCTGGATCCTCATTCTAGAGTTTCCGTTTTCCATTTTAAGCTTATCGTTTTTAATTATATCGCAGTTGCAACTAGAGCAAATGGATGGACTGAGAAATAAATAGTCGCTTGGTAGTGTAGCTTTGAGGACAGGCAGCAACTATTATGAAATTTCTTTCACAGGATGCAACCAGATATACTTCTCTCGTTCAAGTTTTAGAGATATGACTGCAAGATATGGACAGCAGTATCTTAAGCAGGTTTTCCCAAACCAGCTGAAAATTCGACATTTGGCGTACCCTCAGGCACCCAAAGATTTTCTGTAATATATTGGTTTACACGCTGTGAGCTTCGCTGGTGTCGCTCCTAGCGGACTACTAATTCAACTTTCACCGGTAATTTTTAAATTTATTTAATTGTTATCGCTTAATATTTACAACGCAAAAAAGTAATTAAATTGTAATCGATTTTTTTAAGATTTTGCTAATCCTTTTGACGTTCTATTGACAAAATATGAATTTCTTACTTGGGATACTTTCACAATTATCGTGTAGATGGCGCTAAGATTAATAGATTAATAGATTAATAGAACATTAAAAAAACTTAATTCAGTATTTAAAACGTAAGTATATTTAAGGTAAAAATATATACCACAGCTTTGACCAACTAATATTTTTTATAATTTATGTTTTTAATTTTAATTTTAAATTAATCACTTTGACATTTACGTTAAATTTCCGGTAAGGGTTTACAGACTTGTCACTACTGGCGCTCGCGAATTTGTAAATATCCCCTCTACGTACGAGCTCACAGCGTATAGGAATTCATAGATGCCATAATTACCATATCGCTTGTAAATCTTATGGTATTCATTATTTCGCCGCTCAACCTTATAACTTTCTTTCTTTCCTGTGAATATACATTTAAAAGCCTTGGATACAAGACGCATCCTTACCTGACCTCTCTCGCAATCGGTATTTTATATGTTTCACACAAAATTACAGGACACAAACAACCCATATTATGATACAATTTAATTTTTAAGATCTAAAAGTGAAAAATAAAAGAAAAAGAAGAAGAATAAACTTTTAGTAATACTTTATTTCAATTATTAGTAAAATAGTCCGTTCTTTAACGGTAAAATATTGCAAAACCTCTAAATTTTAAAGAACCGCTTGGATTGACATGAAATTTGGCATACACATAGCTAACAAGTCAAAGAAAAAAAGCAATATTGTGCCGATATGTGCTTTTGCCCTGGGGGTGGTTTTCACCCCCTATTGGGGGTGAAAAATATTCGTCTAAAGAAAGTCAGGAAATGGATAAACTGGCTAATTTTAAGTAACTTTTGTTCTATAGAGTTTTAAGTCAATATTTTTCGAGTTATTTGGCAGTGAATATGTTCATTTTTTCAACAAAATAACCACGCTTTTAGACGGTTTTTCGCAAATAACTCAAATAGTAAGCATTTTGTCGAAAAAACATTCTTAGCAAAAATATAGCCTGTAAAAAATTGTAAAAAATGGTGTAGTTATCACGTCTCTACACCTAGTAGAAGCAGAGTTATAGCTAATGAAAAATAGGTTCATATTCGTCAAATTCCAAATGGAATACTTTAACGTGAAATAACCAAAAATGAAGTACATTTCGGGGAAAACTCATTACAAATTATTTAAAGTGTTTTAAAAAAGCTTCATTTTTGTTTTATAAAAAAAATTTCTATCATCAAAATTAAACAAGTTACGCTCAAAATAAAGTTAGTCCCTTTTGGTTTTGGTAAAAAAATCGAGAAAATCACCCCCTAATTAGTATCTTAAATGAACTTAATCGTTACGACTTCACAAGTTTCTTGACTCATGTATATATTGTTTATACGATCTGTAAGTTTCATCGGTTTAAAGTTCTTATTATTGAAAGGGCTGTAGTTAAAAGGGGTTGAACGAGTCACTGATCACGAATGTATGCAAATTTAGAAACACCAAATCTTAATCAATTTTTGTCTAACAGAAAAACAAAAAAATACGTAATATTCAAAAAAACAAATCTGACTTTTTTTGTTTTTCGAGATTTTTGGTATCTCTAACAATTTTTAAGTTATTTTGAAAAAAAGCATATTTTTCAAAATTTAAATTTTTAAAAATTTTACTTTGAAGCCAAATTTTTTCAAAACTAAGCACTTTGAATTGATGAAACTTACAGATCATATAAACACAACATAAGTAAAATAATTTGTGAAGCGGTAACGATTAATTTCATTTAAGTTGCTAATTAGGGGGTGGTCTTTCCGATTTTTTTTTTGCAAAAACAAAAGGGACCAACTTTATTTTAAGCGTAACTTGCTTAAATTTAATGTTAGAAACTGTTTGTAAAAACAGAAATAAAGCTTTTTTAAACACTTTAAAAAAGTTATAATAGGTTTTCCCCAAAAAGTGCTTAATTTTTTGGATATTTCACGTCGAAATATTCTGTCTGAAATTTGTTGAGTATGAATCTATTTTCATTGGCTATAACTCTGGTTTTACGAGATCCAGAGGCCTAACGCGTACACCATTATTTTTACTTTTTTATAGGCTATATTTTTGCTAAGAACATTTTTTTCGACAAAATACTTACTTTCTGAGTTATTTGCGAAAAACCGTCTAAAAATGTGGTTATTTTGTTGAAAAATGAACATATTCACTCGCAAATAACTCGAAAAGTGTTGACTTGGCCAAAAAGCTCTATAGAACAAAAGTTACTTAAAATTAGTCAGTTTACCCATTTCCGGACTTATTTTGGACATATATTTTTTCACCCCCTCTTGGGGGTGAAAGTCACCCCCAGGGCAAAAGCACACATCGGCACAATATCACTTTTTTTCTTTGACATGTAAGCTATACGTATGCCAAATTTCATGTCAATCCAAGCGGTTCTTTAAAATTTAGAGCAAAAACCGTGAAAGAATGGACTAAAATTAAAGCTCAATTATAAAAAAAATATTTCAAGATCAAGGTATCCTTAATGATTCCCAATTTCCACATTACATTGAACTAAAATATACATAATACAGAGAATTAAACTAACAATCTCTAAGTATCTTTGATTGTCATCGTAGTTTATCAATTATTTACTTGTTTACGTCCAAAAATCGCGATCTTCGACATGCTACCTACCTTGTACGTGTAGTTTTTAAAAGATTTTACTAAGGAAAGTATCTCCAATATTTTAACTATGGCTCTGAATACAAGTGAAATTAGGATCAAGAATGAAACAATTCCGTGGTTGTATGCTATTGATTATGAAGATGCCAATTGGGTCATTACTAGCTCTTTTATGATATTTACTATGCAGACGGGTAAGGTGATTTATCTGGTATTACTTTTAACATTAGTTTCATTATTACACATTTTTAATATCATAGACTTTTGTTTCGGAATAGAATACATCTGGTTGTATACGTATAACACCTTTCTGAGGTTTTAAAGCCAAAATATTCTTCTCCCTGGTCATCTCTTTCCAAATACACTGAACAATGCGTTGTAACGAGCCATATTTCTCTTGATTTCTCATATCAAGGCCAAGATATTCTAATTTGCGCTCTTTTATTATGTTAACAATCGTTGCATTCCTTGCCCACTCTATGTAGTACCTCAGCATTAATCGCACGATCCACCTATAAAATTTTTAAAATGCATCTGTAACCACATCTCGAAAGCTTCGAGCTTTCCTAAAAAAGTTTGTGTCCAAGATGTGTCTATATAATAACAGAAAATAAATAGCATCTATGATATAAAGTCTAAAAGTGACTTTATCTTTACGAACGCCGATTTTGCTATCCCTTTTTTCCCTTTCTTGCTTTCCATTGTTTTTCCGTTTTATTTCAGTAGAGTGGTTCCATTGGCTGTTTTTGTTGGCAGCAAGCTAAGTTTAGCAGCTTACTAAAAGCCGTGTATTTAATACCATTGACTTTGTTTTGTTTTCGTATTAGGATCCAGTCCATATTCTCTACTTCTACTTATATCTAATATGCGCGACATTATTATTTGGAAACTATCCAAGCTCTTTCCACAAACTCCTGCATCGTTGGCATAATGTTCTTCCACTCTAACTTTTCCCATGCGGCACGATTAATTTTCAAATAAGTTGAATCAAAAAATAAAGTGAAACGAAGGTCGATGTGTATATACACATATATGTATACATATATTACGCCTTTTTGTAGTTCTCCCAGTGCTTGCTCGAAAATATGGCAAGAGTACAATGTTAAATAATACCGGGGACAGAATGAATCCTTGTCTCTATCCTTTGTCTATGGTGATTGCCTCTGTCAACTGGTCAACCACTTTATTGTTGGCAGTTTGGTTTTAATATATGATAGAAATATATGTGTCACAGTTGACATCCCTATACGTCTACATAAGCATATACAATACATTTGCTCTGGTGCTTGGTATCGCGGAATCCAAATTGTGTCCATGGCATTTGTTCTTCTTCTTCCCATGTTTTATATATTCTGTTATGTATCACTTTTAAAAAAAGTTTGAAGTAAGTGGCTCATCAGGTTAATTATTCTGTACTCTTCGTATATTTTTGCATTCAATTTTTTTGGTATAGTTACGAAGGTCGACTTTAACCAGTTTTGGAAAATTATTCCATTATTTGTTATTCATTTTATTGCTAGTTCATCCATAAGCTTCAGGAACACGGAACTTGCATAAAATTTTAAATTCGAAAAAATGTTATAAATCACATAATGTTATAAAACATGTATCAAAAATAAAAAAGTTATTTTTGTGTTCCGTTTGTCCCCTAAAAACGATTCTAAATTCAAATTAAAGCAGCTAGCCCAAAACGCGTCGTGACGTCATATGATTATATGTTTACATTCTGCACCAACAAAATAAACAAAATTGTATATAATTTTAAATTAGAGATTATAAACGTCAGTAGACATATAAATACAGTTATGTCACGTTACAAGTGTTTTGATCGTTTGAACTTTGAACTATTCATAGAAAACTTGTACTTTTACAAAATGGTTTTATTTTCCATAGTAAACATTCTTTCCTTTCCTTCAAAAACTGTATCAAACTCCTATCTCAACAAAGTGGTATATATTATTACAATGACATACGATAAATGTGATTAGAATATAAATATTTTTCCTTTATTCTGCGACGATGAGCTGGCCAAATACCGAAGTAGGTGGAGGCCAATAAACTAAAGGAGAAGAAAAAAATACCTAAAGATAATCATAAACATAGCCATATAGTAAAACTATGTGACGTCTCGGGTCGTCTGAACTATTTTAAAACACAGAAGATTTTAAATTTGTATTTCTGATATGAGTTTTTCAAGCGTGAAATTTTGGAAATCTCATTTTTAAACAAAACTGAACATTATTATTTAATAAAAAAACAATGTGCAAGTTCCCTATTCTGGAGAAAACTTATTACTCCCTACAGCTTTACCAGCTTTACTTTCACATATTTCTTTCAAGGCTCTCTATTCTACATCTCTTCCACGCCTAATAATAGTTTTCCCTTGGTTGCTGCCAAACGCCCAATTCTTTTAGGCTTGTATAAGCCTGCAGCTTCAACTTGTAAGAAACACTAAATTTACTTAATTAATTGATATAATACATACCTAGTTTTCATGGTTTGTATTTATATTTAGGCTTTGGGATGCTGGAATCTGGCTGTGTTTCCATCAAAAATGAAGTAAATATAATGATGAAAAATGTCGTCGACATTGTACTAGGCGGTAAGTATGTTTTTTCTCGTCAGCATCTTTCAGTGCGTCACAGTTTTTCGATTTCATTCTAACGCATTAAACGCATTAACGCATTAACGCATTAAAAAACGCACGTCGGTGATTACATTTCATCGGTGACATTTATAACATTTATTCTAGTTGTCAATATATGGCGCTATAATCGAAAAAAAACATTATTTACTAATTATATAATATATCTACGAATATAATCTGTACAATTTATAAGACTATACAAATCAAAGAAAATACCATTTTATAAATGCAATAAACAAAATTGATTTGTTTTTATGCCAAATTGCAAATAAAATGTGACAACTGTGAGATTTAACTAAAATGTCTTGTCACTAAAATGTATATTATCACGGACTTACCTTTTTTCTATCATTTGTGACGCACTGAAAAATGCTCATGAAAAGAAGCATATAAAAAACTCTACGAGTAGGTACTTTTGGGATTTTTGTTATACACTAGTTTTTTTATGGTATCTTTTGAAGTTCTCTTTTTCGAGGGGGCTGTACCGTCGCGCCCGTAAGCGAAATTATTCCGATTCGATTTTCTTGCACAAACTTACTCAAAAAGAGGTCATTATAACAAATCCACAGGGTGCCAGGCGATGCCGTGGTCGAAAAATTCACAAAAATAATTTTTTCATTTCGAACAAATTTTATTTTAGATACTCTGGGTCATGCTGAGCAAAAAAGGTCTCTTGCCATTTTTACCTAAAAATAATTGTTGGCGAATTATACGCGATTGAAAATTTGAAAAATGCGAAAATGGCCATTTTTAAGGCTTATAAGGCTAATTAAGGCTATTAACTCGATTAAAAATTATTATGAAAGTCAAAAAGTGACCAAATCAAAGATTAAAACCCTTCCTTCAAGATCCTAAAGAAATTTTTGTCATTATTTTATTACGAAACTGTTATTTTTAATTATTAACAATTAGTGCTATAGTCCAGGCTGTATCGTTGCACCCGTTAGCGAAATTATTTGGATTAGGTTTTTTTGCACAAACTTACTCAAAAAGAGGCCCTTATAACAAATCCACAGGGTTCCAGGGAGTACCTTGGTCGAAAAATTATTTAAACAATTTTTTTAAACAAATTCACAAAAATAATTTTTTTACTTCGAACAATTTTTTTAGATAATTTCGGTCATTCCGAGCAAAAAGGTCTCTTGTGATTTTTCTCTAAAATTGATTGTTGTCGATTTATACGCGAGTTAAAATTTGAAAAATGCGAAAATTGCCATTTTCAAGGCTTAATAACTCGATTAAAAATTATTATTATTATATAGCGCTAATTGTTAATAATTAACCATAACAGCTTTGTAATAAAATAATGACAAAACTTTTTTCAGGATCTTGAAGGAGGGGTTTTAAACTTTGATTTGGTCACATTCTGACTTTCATAATAATAATTTTTAATTGAGTTATTAAGCTTTGAAAATGGCCATTTTTGCATTTTTCAAATTTTAAATACCATATAACTCGACAAGAATAAATTAGAGTTAAATAACAAAAAACCTTTTTTGCTCAGAATGACCCAGGTTATGTAAAAAAATTGTTCGAAATCAAAAAATTTTTGTGAATTTGTTTTAAAAAAATGTTTAAACAATTTTTTGACCACGGCACCGCCTGGCACATTGTGGATTTGTTATAAGGACCTCTTTTTGAGTAAGTTTGTGCAAAAAAATCGAATCGGAATTATTTCGATAACGGGGGCGACGGTAGAGTCCCGTTTATTTTGTTTTTTATTTCTGTTTTATTTATCTTGCTTATTTCTTTTACTTATTGTATTGTTTTGTTGTCTGTTTTTGATTTAATAAAATAAATTATCTTTAGGTTTAACATACTGGATGTTTGGTTACGCTCTTTCGTTCGGCAGAAGCGAGTACAACAACGGATTCATAGCACTCGGTGACTTTTTCATCGATCCTTCGGTAAGGGATCCTTTGAAAGGATCGATATACACTGCATTTATTTTTCAACTGTCATTTGCCACTACTGCCACTACTATAGTCAGTGGAGCTATGGCTGAAAGGTAAGAAATAATTTTCAACCATTACACTTACAATAATAATTTCGCTGTAACGAAATCAACATCAACAGACATCTGATATTTCATAAACACCTTTACCGCTCTCTGAAAGAACTGAAATATAACATATCACTTGATTTCGTTTTGCAGCGAAATTATTATTTTCTATTAGTTTTACTCCTAACGTAAGTTTTTGTTGGAATTTTGCCACGCTGAACAGGCAGAAAGTGAGATGCAAATTTTATATCTCCCCCGGCCTTATTTGATTTCAGCATTCTGTTGGTTTGTAAATAATAAAAACCACGAAGGTTTTATCAAAAACTTAGTCTCAATAAAAGTTTTATTAAAACGTTTTTTAGCCCAATAAATGACCATTTTGGAGTGTAATTTCCAGGGGCAACTCCGAATTGCATGAAAATTTGGATTTAGGTTCTACTTACCTTCCACTTCAAAGTTGAATTTGTGCCGGTGGTTGCTTTTACTTGGGGGGTGACATTAACCCCTTCTCGGGGGGTGAAAAACGCGTGTTTAAAATAAGGCCAGAAATGGATAAATTGACTTATTTTAAGCACCTTTTGTTCTATAAAGTTTTTTACGTTAGTCAATACTTTTCGAGTTATTCGCGATTTAAGATGTTGATTTTTCAACAAAAAAACTACGTTTTCAGACCGTTTTTCCCAAATAACTCAAAAAGTAAATATTTTAGCGAAAAAAATAATTTTAGCAAAAGTGTAGCCTATAAAAAAACGAAAAAAATGGTGTACAAGTAAAGTTTATAAATTGAGTAGAAGTAGAGTTGAAGCTCATGAAAAATACGTTCTTATTCGTCTAATTACAAATCGAATAATTCAACGCGAAATCTCCGAAGAAAGAAGCGTTTTTCGGGAAAACCTTATTTTATTAACATTTTTAAAGTATCCAAAAAGAGCTTATTATTTGTCTTTTACAAAAGTTTATAGCATCAAAAATAAACGAGTTACACTGAAGAAAAAGTTGGTCCCTTTTTTTTGGTAAGAAAAATCGTGAAAACCTCCCTCTATTTAGCACCCTAAATGAAATTAATCGTTTGGCTTTACCATCTATTTTAACTGTATGTGTATTGTTTATATGATCTGTAAGTTTGATTGGTTTGAAGTGCTATTTTTAAAAATATTTGGTTTTATAGTAAAAAAAAATTCTAAAAATTTTTGGAAAATTTCATTTTTTCAAAATAACTTAAAAAGTATTAGCGATAAGAAAAATCTTAAAGAGTAAAAAAATGTAGGTTTTACTATTATAAATATGCTAGTTTCATTTTGTTTCTCCGTAAGACAAAAATTGGTTAAGATATGGCTGTTCAAAATTTGCATACACTAGTGATTAGTGACCCATTCAAGCTTTCTCAATTATTACCCTTTCAAAAATAAACACTTTAAACCGGTGAGACTGACAGATCATATAAAAAATAGATAAATAAGTAAATTGCTTGTAAAGCGGTAGCGATTAATTTCATTTGGGGAGCTAAACTAAACACGGCGAGATTTTCATGATTTTTTACAAAAAAAAAGAGGGCCAACTTTATTTTACGCGTAACTCGCTTACTTTTAATGCTAAAACTTTTGTTAACAATTAAAAAAAGCTTTTTATAAACACTTTAAAAAAGTTTAAATGGGGTTTTCCCGAAAAGTGCTTAATTTTTCGATGATTTCACCTTGAAATATTCGATTTGGAATTAGACGAATAAGAACGTATTTTTCATGAGCTACAATTTTGTTTTTATTTGATTGATAGACTTTACTGATACACCATTTTTTTGGATTTTTTATAAGCTACACTTTTGCCAAGGATATTTTTTTCGATAAAATATTTACTTTTCGAGTTATTTGCGAAAAACCGTCTGAAAACGTAGTTTTTTTGTCGAGAAATCAACATTTTCGATGGCAAATAACTCGAGAAGTATTGACTTACGTAAAAAACTCTAGAAGAAAAGTTGCTTAAAATCAGTCAATTTATCCATTTCCGGCCTTATCTTGAACGTATGTTTTTTCACCCCCGAGAAGGGGTGACTATCACCCCCCAAGTAAAAGCAACCAACGGCACAATTTCAACTTTGAAGTGGAGGGCAAGTAGAACCTAAATCCAAATTTTCATGCAATTCGGAGTTGCCCCTGAAAATTACACGGTATCGCCGAATTTCCCGTTCATTTACTGGGCTATTTATACAGGGTGTCCAGAAACTCTACCGACAAACGAAGACAGGAGATTCTTCAGATAATTTTAAGATAATTTGACCCAATTCACCTAGTCCGAAAATGCTTCCTAAGGGAGCTAGAGCTCTTTGAAGATGGCGTCTTGTAATTAGTTTTTCTTAAATACGGCCAGAACGCTTCTATTTAGAAAAACAAAAATTGGTACGCGTATTTATATTTAAGATATAAATCTAATCCATCCATTGCAAATTTCTAGTACCGATCATAGGCGTCCGTTTTGGGTAGGGCAACAGTTATTTTATCGCATAACTTTTTTATCTTTAACTTTTATGCATTTCTGACACTGGATTATTAAATTATGAAGTATTCTAGTATTAAAAGGTACTCTTGTTTTAAATCGGTAGGACACCCGTTTTCTAGAAAAATCGATTTAAAAATTTTTCGCTTGTTGAATCAAAAAAAAAATTAAAAAAAAAACTGTTTAGAAAGACGAAAACTGGTACATTTATTATTATTCCAGAGATAAATCGATTTCATTAATTGCGAATTTCTAGTACTGGTCATAGCCGTCCGTTTTGGGTAGGTCAACAGTTATTTTATAGCTTAACTTTTTTGTCTTGAATTTTTGAGCATTTTTGACACTAGATTATTAAATTATGAGGTATTCGAGTACTAAAAGTTACTCTTACTTTATCTTGGTAAAATACTTCGCTTTTTGTTGAAAAGTTCTTTCTGTTGAAAAATTTTTTTTCAAATTCCAAATACGAAAAACTTTCAAATCGATTTTTCTAGAAAACGGTGTGTCCTACCGACTTAAAACAAGAGTAACTTTTAGTACTGGAATACCTCACAGTTTAATAATCCGGTGTCAAAAATGCATAAAAGTTAAAGACAAAAAAGTTATGTGATAAAATACCCGTTGCTCTTCCCAAAACGGACGCCTACGACCGGTACTATAAATTTGCAATGAATGGAATCGATTCATCTCTGAAAATTAAATAAGCATACCAATTTCTGTTTTTCTAAATAGAAGCGTTCTGGAGGTATTTGAGAAAAACTAATTTCATGACGCCATCTTCAAAGAGCTCTAGCTCCCTTAAGAAGCATTTTCGGACTAGGTGAATTGGGTTAAATTGTCTTAAAATTATCTGAGGAATCTCCTGTCTTCGTTTGTCGGTAGAGTTTCTGGACACCCTGTATACTTGGCTTAGTCAATGTCACGGACTCCGCAAATTTTGTAATCCATTTTAAAAATAGTTCTAGGCTACGTAGGTACCTGAAATTTTCAGAATAGCTTTGAACTAGATAACAATGCAATATTGAACTGCTATTACACAGGGTGATGGATTAGTAGGGTAAAGCTTCGTAGATCCATTATAGTAATGGATGGCGATAAAAGTTAATAACAAAAATTGTAGCCAACTTTGAGCTTCACATTACAAAATTAGTTAGAATTTTACAGGGTGTTCGATAACATAGTGACAGATCAAACTTATGTTTTTTTAAATGGAACACCCTATATTTTATTTTATATTCAAAATCTCCTTAACTTCTCTATTACAAAAATATAAAGGTTTGGTACGTTATACAGGGTATTTACAAAGTTATAACAAATTTAAATGAAAATTGTAACATGTTCAACTCCATGTATAAATAAAAATAAGCACAACGGCAACGGTTTATTGATGCCATAATTTTTTATTTATTGTCAAAATTTTCATAAATGATTGATATTCCTTATTTTCTTTATATTGAATACAGGGTGAGTCAAAACGCAAGTACATTATTTTCTCAGTAATTTTAAATGAAACACCCTGTATTTTATATCACTATCGAAAAGTACTATTACCGTACTTTAATTTATGTATAACATTCGCTATGTCTAAATTTATTAGTTTTTGAGATATTTTCATTTTTCAGAGCAAATTATTAATTACGGGTCTAAATCTTTCCAAATTTTAGTTAAGCCATGACTGAATTGTCTAAAACTGACAATTTACGATTACTGATATCAATCTGTAATCAAAGTGGGCTACAGTTTTTGTTATTAACTTTTATTGCTATCTATTACTATAACGGATCTACGGAGCTTTTCCCCACTAATCAATCACCCTGAATGGATAAATCGATTTTTTTTATTTCAAACTATTTTAAAAATGTGGCTCATGCAATGATATTTTAAAGTGCGTTAATAAATCGATATCTACAAATTGATGGTGGGTCAGTGGCATTAGACTGCAGACCGAGAGTTTCCTAGTTCGAACACGGCTGTGGCGTATCTTTCTTTAATTTTTTAATAAATAATTAAAAGTTGATATACCTACTCAAAATTCATATTTTATAAGTTAATTATTATATATAAATATTATATATACCATTTTAAACGACCGTGGAATTATAAAAAGTACTTTTTTATACTAGTGTAATTTTTAGAATTATAATTTTAACAGTTAATACACTTACTAAAAATTCATATTTCATTATTTCTAAAACTTGTTGTGTCCTATATATTATAACAAAACCGCGTTATTATAAAAAGTATTTTTTTATTATAGTGTAATTTTTGGAATTTTAAGCATTTTATATCGTCAAATTATTTTATATTCTCTCCTATAAATAATAAAAACGTTTTATTATAAAAAGTTATTTTTTATAAGTGTAATTATTTTTAATATTATTTTTAATTTTATTAAAATAAAACTTTGAATCGTCATTACACTTACCTTTCACAGGAAATATTTTTTGCTTTAGCTACTAGATTTTTACTAAATTCTAATCCGAAGAAAATTTTTTCAGATGTAATTTCAAAGCATACTGCGTGTTTAGCTTTCTAAACACAGTCATCTATTGTATTCCTGCTGGATGGGTTTGGGGAGATCATGGCTTCCTTAAAAATTTGGGAGCAGTAGATATTGCTGGGTCTGGTGCTGTACATCTCATAGGTAAGCTAAAATACCCTATTGTCGCTTTTACATCAATGTAGAGCAGTGTTTAGGCGGCCTTCAAGTAGGATTACAATATTTGACACCGTTTTTGATTCTTCTTCTTCTTCTTCGCGCGACTAGGATTACTCCTGTTTGTCTGCCTCTTATTCTGTTTCAGTTGTTGTTGACTGTACATTGTTGTTTTTACAGATGTTCTTCAGTTTTTCTTTCTTTTTTTTATCCACCTGTTAATATTTTGAATTTTGCATTGTTCTCGTATACTTCTGTTGCTTGGTCTGTCTCTTAATGATATGCCCGCTCTTGATCTTAATACTTTCATTTCGATATTGTTGATTTGTTGTTTCGTCTTTCTTGTATCGGTCCTTGTCTCCGCTGCATATGTTAGGATAGGTCTTACTGTTGTCTTGTATACTTTTATTTTGCTTTCCGTGGTCAGATATGTGTTTCTCCATATGGTTTCTCGGATGCAACCACTTACTCTTGCCGCTTTTGTTGCTTGTGTTTCTTATATTCCTGTCACTAGTGATCTCTACTCCTAGGTAATTGAATTTCATTACTTGTTCTACAATTTTGCCTTCTATTTCTAACTTGCATCTACGCGGCTCTTTACTTATCACTATACATTTAGTATTTTCTACTGATATTCTCATATTAAGTTTATTTGCTGTGATATTGAAAGTGTGGAGCTGCCTTTGTAGGTCATTCTCGTTATCAGCAATTAGTACTGCATCATCGGCATAGCATAGTATCGTGATTTTATGCGCTCCCATGTGGTATCCATGTCGTTTTCTTACTTCGTGAATTATTTGATTGATCACCATATTGAATAACAACGGGCTGAGCGAGTCTCCTTGGCGGATTCCTCCTTTTAGTTCTATGCATTATGTTTCTCCTGTTGACATTATAACTCTGGTATTGTTGTTCTTGTTAATTTCATTTATTTGCCTTATTATTTGGTGGTCTATTTGTTCAGCTTGTAATAAATTTAAGAGATCATTTCGCCTCACCCTGTCAAAAGCACTTTTTAAATCTACAAAGCACATGTATGCTGGTTTTCCATATTCAATAGACATTTCTACTATTTGCCTGATAATAAAAATTGCATCTATTATGCTGCGGTTCTTCCGGAAGCCTTGTTGTTCATCTGCCATTTTCGTTTTTTCCTCGACTTTATCTTTTATGACTGCCGTCAACAATTTTAATGTGCTGTTCATCAGACTAATGCCTCTATAATTTTCAGGATTTTTTGAGTCTCCCTTTTTGAGTATCGGTAGCAGGAGACTTTCCTTACATTCCGCTGGTACTACTCCGATATTTATTATATCGACAAATAATTTTAGGAGCAATTTGAGTAGTGTTCCTCCTCCATATTTTAGCAGTTTATTATGTATCTTATCAAGACCAGGTGCTTTTCTATTTTTTAATTTTTTTATTCGTTCTTGTAGCTCTTCTTCTGATATTAGTACTCTATCGTGGATTTCATTAATGTTTATTTCTCTGTTCTCTTCTTTTCCTTCTCCATATAATTTCGTGAAATGCTCAGTCCATTGTGTCTCCGTAATGTTATCTATCCGTACAAATTCATTCATTTCTGTTTTTTGTCTCCTTATCATCTTCCACACCTTTTTGTGGGATCCATAGAGGTCGTATTCCATATCTTTGGTAAATTTCTCCCAGTGTTCTTTTTTGATGTTGTCTATTTCTTGGTTTACTCTATTCCTGATCGTCTCGTGCCTCCGGTGTCTTCACTCTTTTGTATGTTAGGAAAGCTTGTTTCTTTTGATTTGCTAGTGCTTTCACCTTTTCGTCATACCATGGAGTTTTGTATTCCCGTTTATTTCTGTTGACTTTTCTTTTACCTAAAGCTTCTTCTGCTGCTTGTAGGATACTGTTTCTAATAATTTTCCAGGTTTCTTCTATATCCTTTTTAGTCTCTAGGTTATGGCTGTTTAGCTTTTCTGTTAGTCTGTTTCTATAAAAGTTTTGTATCCCTTCGTCTTCTAAGCTTTCTATGTTTAACTTTTCTTCGACTTTTGTATTTCGCTTGCGTTGTGTGTTGATTTCTATATTTATTTTCCCTAGTACCAGGCCATGGTCGGATCCTACATTGGCGGACGATAGAGTGCGCACATCTATTATATCCCTGTTTTTGATTTCTGTTCATATTTGTGTTCTTTGTAAATAGTTTTCAATTTGGCTAGTGTATTCTTCTTCTTTACATGTTATCTCTGTGACGAAGATTGGCAATCATCATTGCTATTCTTACTTTTGACACTACAGCCCGAAAGAATTCAGTTGAGCTGCAACCAAACCATTCTCTGAGGATTCTCAGCCAGGACATTTTTCTTCGACCTACGCTGCGCCTTCCTTGAATCTTTTCCTGCATAATTAATTTTAGGAGTTCATATCTGTCACCACGTGTTATATGACCCAAGTATTGAAGTTTTCTTATTTTGATGGAATCCAGTATCTCCCTGCTGTTCTGTATTCTCCTTAGTACTTCCTCATTGGTTATTCTGTCTGTCCAGGAGATTCTCAGCATTCTTCGATATGTCCATATTTCAGTTGCCTCCAATCTATTGAGATATTGTTTATTAAGAGTCCATGTCTCCACACCATACAAAAAAATATATAACACTTTAGTAGGTACTCGTTTTCTAAGATTTAGGCTGAGGTCTCTACTACATAATATATTATTATATTCCTCTTATTACCCTTAAGGCGATAACAACTATTAATATCTTCAGACGTATCAAACTTTTTAAAAATTTTGATGTTCCTTAGGAGGCAGTGCAGCATTTGCAAGTGCTGTTATGCTGGGACCACGTCTAGGAAGATACGACAATGGTATAACACCGTTACCATTGGGAAATCCCGTAAACGCCGTGATGGGTCTGTTTGTTCTTTGGTGGGGATGGTTGGCGTTTAATTCTGGAAGTACTTACGGGGTAAGTCATACATTTTTTTAAATAATTAAGATCTTTAATTACTATGGTAAGTGACATGATCTCTTAATCAATACAAATTGCCGCCTATGCCGATGATATCAGCATTATGTCTCGCAGAATGGAGAAATATATTCACAATTAAAAAACTAGGACAAAAAGGCCCGACTGATAAATATTCAATTCAGGCAATATCTAGGGGAAAACAGACATTTGGTTGAATAAGAGGATATATCTGGGAGTTTCACTTAGGTATCTCTGAGTTGCATTAAGCACTGATATAACAGAAGAATCAGAAACTTAAAGAAGAATAAATAGTAAAGGAAAACAAAGCTTATTTTTGTTTGCTTATTTGTTCCGTTCCAAAAACACACACTGGAAATCTAAAATCAATATGTAGAAAACTATTATCAAACCAATAGTATGTTATGGATGCGAGACATGGGCGATGGTAGAAAACACAAAAAGAAAGCAGGAACTCTTTAAAAGAAATGGAGGTACTATTAAAGGAATGTCTTTAAAAGAAAACGGAATTTCAGGAGATCCAGGTTCAACCTAATGACTTCAAAGATTTCGATGGGCTGCTCGTGTAGTGAGATTGGAGGTCAACAGATTGCGGAAAAGAGCCATAGATAGTAAAATAAGGGGCCCATGACCTAAAGGAAGGTTACGGAAAAGGTGGAAGGATGAAGTGGAGCGCATGCACAAAATTTGCTAGACGTGAAAACCTGTAGGCTGAATTTAAGCTGTAATGGCATTGGAGAGAAAAAGAGATAGAGAGAGAGATAGAGAGAGAGAGAGAGAGAGAGAGAGAGATAATCGGATTCGATGTCTTCTTCTATCTTATTTAACTATAATTTATCTTAAATAATCAAAACTGTATTATTTATTTCTTTAGTTGAGCGGTGAAAAATGGCAATACGCAGCTAAAGCGGCAGTGATGACTATGATCGCTACTTTTGGGGGAGGCACGATTAGCATTTTGTACACGATGATTAAGCTGAGGGGAAAAATTGACACAATTGACATCATAAACGGGATACTAGGATCCCTGGTGTCAATAACTGCTGGCTGTTTCCTGTATCAAGGTAAAAGTGATATGTCTTTACGTAGATATATTTTCATATGCTCGAAATAGCAATTACCTCTGTCTTGGTCTGCAATAGCCTGCAAACTCTGTTGTTGTTTTGACCAAAGTCGAGCCCGCTTATTAGAATACCGGTTAAAGGAATATCCCGGTTTAAGGAATAGACATTTGAGGTCCCGAAACTTTTGTACCTACTAACCACCAATGATCGGTTATTAGAAATCCAGGTTATAGGAATACCTTTGCTTGGCACGAAGGCTATCCCAATAAGCGGGTTCGACTATATTACCTACATTTACTTTTTTCCTCCTTAGTTTAT
Organism: Diabrotica virgifera virgifera; assembly: GCF_917563875.1. NCBI lineage: Eukaryota > Metazoa > Arthropoda > Insecta > Coleoptera > Chrysomelidae > Diabrotica > Diabrotica virgifera. Next base: position 5,456,896 of record NC_065445.1, read on the forward strand.
TTCCCGTCGATTTTTCTTTATTCGAGTTTTTTATATAGGGTGTCCCAAAAGTAGTGGAACGGTCGAATATTTCGCGAACTAAACATCGGATCGAAAAACTGAAAAACACGTGTTCAATCATTTTCAAAAATCGATCCAATGACACCAAACACCAACCCCCACTGCACCCCCTGAAGGTGGGGTGGGGGGTAACTTTAAAATCTCAAATGGAAACCCCTAGTTTTTCTTGCAGATTTGGATTCGTTACGTAAAAGTAAACAACTTTTATTCAAGACATTTTTTCGAACTGTGGATAGATGGCGCTATAATTGGGAAAAACCATTTATCCTGATACCATAGGTAAATTACAGAAACGGTCTAATATCTCGAGAAATACACTTCCAAATGAGAAACCAAAAAACAAGTTTTTAATATTTTTCGAAAGCCTATCGACAAACACCAAAAATGACCCTCCAACCCACCCCTTGGAGACGGGGTGGGGGTAAATTTAAAATCTTAAATAGCAACCCCCACTTTTTATTGCAGATTCGAATTCGTCATGAAAAATTAAGCAACATTTATTCGAAACATTTTTTAAAATTGTTGATAGATGGCGCTAATAAATCGTATTTTTCCAATTAAAGCGCCATCTATCAACAATTCTAAAAAATATTTCGAATAAATGTTGCTTAATTTTTCATGACGAATCCAAATCTGTAATAAAAAGTGGGGGTTGCTATTTAAGATTTTAAAGTTACCCCCCACCCCACCTCCAGGGGGTGGGTTGGAGGGTCATGTTTAGTGTTATTCGATAGGTTTTCGAAAAGTATTAAAAACCTTCTGTTCGGATTCTCATTTGGAAGTGTATTTCTCGAGATATTAGACCGTTTCTATAATTTACCTATGGTATCAGCATAAATCGTTTTTCTCAATTATAGCGCCATCTATCCACAGTTCGAAAAAATGTCTTGAATAAAAGTTGCTTACTTTTACGTAACGAATCCAAATCTGCAAGAAAAACTAGGGGTTTCCATTTGAGATTTTAAAGTTACCCTCCACCCCACCTCCAGGGGGTGTAGTGGGGGTTGGTGTTTGATGTCATTGGATAGATTTTTGAAAATGATTGAAAACGTATTTTTCAGTTTTTCGATCCGATGTTTAGTTCGCGAAATATTCGACCGTTCCACTACTTTTGGGACACCCTGTATAATCATTGTATCAACAGAATGATAATTGTCCTTTGTTATATTTTTCTATTATTAAATTATCGTTTTTCTATTCTTTATTTCTTTTTTTCTTATTTTTTTAGCTAAATTTAATTTTTTTTGTCTTTTATTTCTTATCAAACTTTTCTTTTTCGTTACTGTCTTACTTTTCTATATTTTTTATTTCGTATTTCTTTTTCTTATAAACGAATTTTGATTACAGGATGGGAAGCACTTCTAGTGGGGACATTGGGAGCTATTCTAGTTTGCAGTTCCATGCCTGTATTTGATATGGTAAGATCATTCATTCTCTTCAATGTCTGACAATGCTATTAAATATTATTCTTAGATGGGCGTAGATGATCCTGTAGGAGCAAGCTCAGTCCATGGTATAGGTGGAATATGGGGTACGTATCTGTTATATTAGATTTCCACCTAACGGTTTACCTCAAAAATCTTTCGTTAGTTAGCAGTTAGGTACTAAATTGTAATATAGAAACGAACATATTGAAAGACTTAGTTACTGAATTACACAGATCGAGAATTTTTAACGTAGTTAAGAAAAACTATTTTCAAATACTAAGATTCATGATTTCTAGGGGTTATAGCAGTTGGAATTTTCGCTGAGGATCCAATCCCACTTGATACTACAAGTGGCAGAAATGGAATTCTAAAAGGTAATTTAAAGACTCATTATATCCTATATTGGATTGGGCTACATGTGCAATAAAATCACCTCCTATCATAACTTTCTTCTCTAATGGAATATCACTCATAGTGTGTCTCCTAATTGATAATTGAAAGTTTTTGTTTCATTCTCACCTAGCACTGTTTGAAAAACATACATACACCACATTATTCTATCATTCGTTCTTACCACTTCTAATACGTTATCTTTCATTTCACTATCAACAATTATACCAACTCCATCCCTAATGTTATTGTTCCCTACATACCATAATTTGTAGAGGAAAGTAACCAAATATGGAATAGTGCCCTAATATGGAATTCCTTGATTTCTCCGAAAATTTAAGTTGAAAGCGCACTACAAGACCATCCTCTATTTCAGTCGCTCTCTTTATTATCGTATTCACACCTCTGTGTCAGATGCGCAAACAATACGTGTCTGACAGGCGCGTTTTGTTTTATCGTCTCGCAGAAAATTTCAAAGGTAAATACAGGGTGTAACGAAAATACAGGTCATAAATTAAATCGTGTATTCTGAGACCAAAAATATTTCGAATGAACCTAATTTACCTTAGTACAAATATGCACATAAAAAAAGTTACAGCCCTTTGAATTTACAAAATGAAAATCGATTTTTTCGAATATATCGAAAACTATTAGAGATTTTTTATTGAAAATGGACAAGTGGCATTCTTATGGCAGGAACATCTTAAAAAAGAATTATAGTGAAATTTGTGCACCCCATAAAAATTTTATGGTGGTTTTGTTCCTTTAAACCCCCCCAAACTTTTGTGTACGTTCCAATTAAATTATTATTGTGGTACCATTAGTTAAATTCAATATTTCTAAAACTTTTTTGCCTCTTAATATTTTTTCGATAAGGTAGTTTTTATCGAGTTGCGACTTCTTTTTTAATATGTTTACATAAAAAGTTTATGGGGGTTTTGTTCCTTTAAACCCCCCAAATGTTTGTGTATGTTCCAATTTAACTTTTACTGCGGTATCATTAGTTAAACACAGTGTTTTTAAAACTTTTTTGCCCCCTTGTATTTTTTCGAGAAGGCACTTTTTATCGAGATATTACTTCTTTTTAATATGGTTCAAAATATACCTAAAAATTTAAATCATAAATAAATTTTCATATTATTACCAAGTCTCCATAATCGTACTTAGCCATATACAAATATGTGGTGGATTTGATAAATATTCAAAATATCTCGATAAAAACTGACTTTTAGAAAAAGTACTAAGAGGTAAAATATTGTGTTTAACTAATACTACAATATAATAATTAAATTGGAACGTACACAAAAGTTTGGGGGGGTTTAAAGGAACAAAACCCCCATAAAATTTTTATGGGGTGTCCAAATTTCACTATAATTTTTTCTTAAGATACTACTACCATAAGAATGCCACATGTTTATTTTCAATAAAAGATCTCTAATAGTTTTCGATATATTGGAAAAATCGATTTTCATTTTGTAAATTCAAAGGGCTGTAACTTTTTTTATGTGCACATTTGTACTAAGGTAAGTTAGGTTCAAACGAACTATTTTTAGTCCCAGAATATGTGATTAAATTTATGACCTGTATTTTTGTTACACCCTGTATATTAAACGAGTATTATTGGTTATTATGCATGAATACAGACTTGTTATGCTATTGCGTATTTCAATAGTACCTTTATTTTGATATTTTATGAGCTTCTGTAATTAAAACATTACGACTTGAAAAAATGTTGATACTAGTTTGAACTAATGTACAAATCCAAATATGGACAGTCGTTGGTGCCTAATTATGGAATAGTGTATTAATAGCCCAATAAATGACCGTTTTGGCGTGTAATTTCCAGGGGCAACTCCGAATTGCATGAAAATTTGGATTTAGGTTCTACTTACCCTCCACTTCAAAGTTGAATTTGTGCCGTTGGTTGCTTTTACTTGGGGGTGACATTTACCCCTTCTCCGGGGGTGAAAAACGCGTGTTTAAAATAAGGCCGGAAATGGATAAATTGACTTATTTTAAGCACCTTTTGTTCTATAAAGTTTTTTACGTAAGTCAAAACTTTTCGAGTTATTCGCGATTTAAAATGTTGATTTTTCGACAAAAAAACTACGTTTTTCCCAAATAACTCAAAAAGTAAATATTTTAGCGTAAAAAATATTTTTAGCAAAAGTGTAGCCTATAAAAAAACAAAAAAAATGATGTACCAGTAAAGTCTACAAATTGAGTAGAAGCAAAGTTGTAGCTCATGAAAAATACGTTCTTATTCGTCTAATTCCAAACCAAATAATTCATTTATTTACATTTTTAAAGTATCGAAAAAAGCATATTATTTGTTTTTTACAAAAGTTTACAGCATAAAAATAAACGAGTTACACTGAAAAAAAAAAGTTGGCCCCTTTTTATGGTAAAAAAAATCGTGAAAACCTCCCTCTATTTAGCACCCTAAATGAAATTAATCGTTTGGCTTTACCATATATTTTAACTGTATGTGTATTGTTTATATGATCTGTAAGTTTGATTGGTATGAAGTGCTTATTTTTGAAAACATTTGGTTTTATAGTAAAAAAAAATTTTCTAAAAATTTTTGAAAAATTTCATTTTTTCAAAATAACTTAAAAAGTATTAGTGATAAGAAAAATCTTAAAGAGTAAAAAAATGTAGGCTTTGCTATTATAAATATGCTAGTTTCATTTTGTTTCTCCGTAAGACAAACATTGGTTAAGATATGGCTGTTCAAAATTTGCATACACTCATGATTAGTGACCCATTCAAGCTTTCTCAATTATAACCCTTTCAAAAATAAACACTTTAAACCAGTGAGACTGACAGATCACATAAAAAATATATAGGTAAGTAAATTGTTTGTAAAGCGGTAGCGATTAATTTTATTTGGGGAGCTAAACACGCCGAGATTTTCATGATTTTTTACAAAAAAAAAGAGGACCAACTTTATTTTGAGCGTAACTCGCTTATTTTTAATGCTAAAACTTTTGTTAACAATTAAAACAAAGCTTTTTATAAACACTTTAAAAAAGTTTAAATGGGTTTTTTCCCGAAAAGTGCTTAATTTTTCGGTGATTTTACCTTGAAATATTCGATTTGGAATTAGACGAATAAGAACGTATTTTTCATGAGCTACAACTTTGTTTTTATTTGATTGATGGACTTTACTGATACACCATTTTTTTGGGTTTTTTTTTATAAGCTACACTTTTGCGAACAATATTTTTTCGATAAAATATTTACTTTTTGAGTTATTTGCGAAAAACCGTCTGAAAACGTAGTTTTTTTGTCGAAAAATCAACATTTTCAATGACAAATAACTCGAAAAGTATTGACTTACGTAAAAAACTCTATAGAACAAAAGTAGCTTAAAATCAGTAAATTTATCCATTTCCGATCTTATCTTGAACGTATGATTTTTCACCCCCGAGAAGGGGTGACTATCACCCCCCAAGTAAAAGCAACCAACGGCACAATTTCAACTTTGACGTGGAGGGCAAGTAGAACCTAAATCCAAATTTTCATGCAATTCGGAGTTGCCCCTGAAAATTACACGGTATCGCCGAATTTCCCGTTCATTTACTGGGCTATAAGTGTAAGTGGGCTCAATATGATTGTGCTGGTCCAGATTTTCCTACATGGATCTGTGATGTCTGCAAGTGAATTAAGCTATCATTAAGTGCAAGTGAATTAAGCTGTCATTTTTCACAATTTTCTTATTTAAATTTATTTGATCTCAGATGTTTATGTCTATTTTTGTTATTGATATGTTGGTTTATGCCTATATTCCATATATGGGTACCTATTCCATATTTGGTTACTCATTTGGGATTTTGTTGTTTAGTTCAATTTTTTTTTGTTAATTAAGATATTTAATAGAAGGCTTTTAATTACTACATAAAAATGTATGACTGATGGGTCATAACATTAAATTGTTTTCATTTCTATAAAGGTATTATTTTATATCGCCAAAACAAAATGGTATTCCATAATTGGCGACTTTCCTCTATCCTTTATCTAGTTCTTTTCCTCTTTGCCATTTCCACCTATGCTCTTGAAGCCCAGCAATTTGTACGCTCCCTTTAATCGCATCTACTAACTTCACACTCTTAACTTTGAGAGTGCCAAGATTCGAAGACCCAATCCTAATTAATTGTTCTAACCTGTAATGGTGTTTCCCTCAAATGGTCCTCACCCGGAAATCCGAAATCATGAGAGCAATACTATGGTTTGCTTTTTAAGCAGGAGGAGTAAACTAAAAAGTCAGATTCACACCCGAGAAAGTCACTAGAAAAATCACTAAATACATCTTCTTTTTTTATTGATCATATCGGCCTTCGATGATATTCCATAGGTACATATTATAATAGTATATTATTCAACGAGCGTTGCAACGATGGTCATTATGAAGCGAGTATGAGGGTTACGAAACGAGCCGTATGCGGCGAGTTTCGTATAGAGCACGAGCTTCATAATGATAATTAAATGCAAGTTGTATCTTCTTCTTCTTTAAGTACCGTGCCCAAATTTTTAGGCGTGGGTAGCTTCCATAACAATTTGCCGATATCGTTCTCGATCTTGTGCGGCATGTAACAATTGATCTGCTGATAAGCCAGTCCATTGACGAAGGTTTCGGAGCCATGAATATTTCTTTCGACCAATTCCTCTTTTTCCGTCGATCTTTCCATTGAGTATTAACTGCAGCATCCTGTATCTGCTACCTCTCATTATATGCCCCAGATATTCAAGTTTTCTCTTTTTTATCATCTTCATTAAGTCACCTTCGCCTTGACCTACTCTGTTTAAGACTTCTCTGTTTGAAATGCGTTGAACCCAAGATATTCTGAGCATTCTACGATACGACCACATCTCAAAGGCTTCTAATTTGTTCATCATGTTAACCTTCATGATCCAGGTTGTATATAGTATTTTTACTACAAAAACGTTATTACGTAGGTCAAAATTTTTGACGTAAGAGAACTGTCAAAACATTAGAATGTGACTTTTCATTATTGGCATGTTTATAATAAACATGGCGATAATTAAAAGTCACATTCTAATGTTTTGACAGTTCTCTTACGTCAAAAATTTTGACCTACGTAATAACGTTTTTGTAGTAAAAATACTATATACTATTTTTTCTATGATCATTCACAACAAAAAAATATATTCAATTTTATTAATTTTGTAACACAAATAAATTCAGTAGTTTGTCAGTTTGACGGTTTGTTTACATATTGAGAACTGTCAAAGCGTATGTATATGACTCGCCATTGGTCACTGCGCGTGTACCACCTTTATCGCGAATGCCATATCGCGATTCTATTGGTTAAAAATCTGTATCTTTATGAAAATCTGTATCATAATGAAGTTCATTATGATACAGGTAGTAACATCATAATTGATATATTATAGTATGAGAATAGAAAAAATATTATATTACAATACGTTGCTAAAGAGTTCTAAAAACAAATGATTTTTATATAAAAGTAAACTAAAAATCTAAAAATTCAAGGAATAAAGCAGAGAACACAAAAAATCGTCGATATAACTTAATTAACCTATGAAATACCAGTAGTGTCAAAATTTAATAAATGTCGTTGGTGTCAAAATTTGATAACAGTGGAGTAAACTTGCCTGAGGTTGGACCAATTACAAACAAGCACTACGGCGCAGTAAATTTGAATGAATACTCTTGGTTTAAAAACAGACCATAGTCATGCTTAACTTTAGACAAAAATTGATGTTTCATTGTAAATCTAACATTTTTCTGAGACTTTTTGTTTTGTAGGTGGCGGTTGGTACCTTCTAGCCATTCAAACGCTAACAGCTCTATGTTTACTCGCTTGGGGTGTACTTTCAACCTTCGTATTGCTCTGGATCATCAACCAGTTTATAACGATCAGAATGGAAGTTCATACCGAGCTAATGGGAGCAGATATCACCGAACACTTGGTCAAACATGGACATGTAAATATTGTTAGTGTAGTAGTTTTACACCACCACAATATCGGTAGTATTGTTGATACATTTTTGCTAAAAAATAATTTTATTTTATTACTTCATTTATCTTACTAGTCATTTTGCCTGGGACATCCAATTAAAGTCACTATACTAAATTTTTTCTAACTTCCTCCTATTTTATCATATCCCCCTCCAAATTTTTTCTGATTTCTTCAATTTTATTATGTCTCCCTCTAATTTTTCAATTATTTTGTGCAAACCTGTTGTTCTTCCTTAGTCTCCAGATCTCGATGTAGACGATGCTGCACCAAGTCATTCTCCATTCTACTGGCTAACTCCTCTTGAGTTTCCTCATATTGGCATGACTACTATAGAAGTACTGAATCTTGGTCCAGTTAACTTTTACCGTCATCTTACAATGATCTTCGTGTCCTCTGTGAAGCGGATTCTCGTTACTGCCCACTTAATCTATGTAGCTTCAGAACTCCATTCTTCTTAGTTTTTTCTTTCCGCCTTTATCTTTTTCATCTTTACTCAGATTTGAGTACCTGAAACTGTCTTTTGGTCCTTTTCCTAGACGAAAAGAAGGTAAATACGTGGCCAAAGTGTCCTTTATTTGCTTTCTTCTATATTTGTCGTCTCGTGTGCTTATATATTGTAGAAGCCAGAGATACGGGATGCAGCCAGAAAGCGGTTTCTTAACGAAAAGTCTTGGATTTAAATTATTGTTTATTATTTTATTTCCATTATTCTAATTGTATAAAAGTAGCTTTTGCATCTGGGGCTTTTCGTCTTCCTCGTATTACGAGAGATATCGCTGTTTTGCGTTTTAAAAGGTGAATTCATTGCATCGCGATGTTTTACCTTAAATCCCAGGCAACCAAGTGACGTCATATAACGTTGAGGAAACGTCAGTTTTTGGTTGAATATAACACGTGTTTGAACATTACGTCATATAGACGTCTTTTGTAAATGATTTTAAATACGTAAGATTAATGACGTTAAAATTACGTTTAAAAAACGTTTTAATTTTAGACAGCCTAAGTCTGACATCACAAAATTGGGAGGAGCTTGCTTGTTTGTATTGACTCCAAACAATTTCGTTTATGTATAACGCTAAATATTCATAAGAAATTTCTCATTTATTGTTTACGCGGTTTGTGTCTTGTGTGATAAAATGACTTTTCATTTAGATATATAGTTGAAGAAACGTGTTAATTAAGAGATTTTTATGCGTTTTTGCTCAGTGAGTTAGTTTAATGCAGTAATTCTTCTTGACAACTATTTGAGGTTATGTTTATTGGTTTTTAATTAAGCGTTAAATGAAAATATTAAGACAGCTTTAAATTAAGTTATTAAATACGATGGATAATTTGTCAATAAATTATTTATTAGTTTCATATAAATGTTGTTTCAGTTTTGACACAGTAGTAGGTATATATAACTAGTGAAAATTCTATAATACGAGAGCTGGTACAATCATGCAGAATCAATGTTGCTTCTAGCGCACAAGCGATCTTAAACAAGTGGTAGTATATCTTCGACACATGAGAAGTAGGCCTATAGGTTTCATGTTACCTATTTTTATACTATTTTGAAACATCTGAAAGAGGTCACTTTTTGAAAGTATTAAAGACGTGATTTTACCGACGCATAAAGGTCGTCATCTTTTTGACGTTTGAAAATCGTCACGATCTCAACGTGAAAAAAACGTAGATACGATTACGTTTTTAAATCGTCACAATTATGACGTCAAATCGATGAGACAATACATGTGATTTTCAACGTCAGTACTACGTCATAGAAACACGTCAATTGGTCATTTTTATGATGTGTTATCTACGTTATAAAAACGTCGTTTGGTTGCCTGGGATAGGCAGGGTTGTTGATATTTGTTTCAGAGTTGTGACTGCATAGCTTCACTGAAGATGCATGGGATGCTGAAATAGCTATATGGAGATGGTGGTCCATCTCTGAATCAAATGAAAACAAAAACTGCCTTTATCTTAGTTTTTTATTTTACTGAGCTCTAACGTCCCTTATTCGATCATTCCTAGCTTCCTTTCGTTCTTCATTATTATATTTTTTTAGATCACACCATTATTCCTTTACCATTCTTCTGCGCGAATTCTATATCTAGGTACTTCTTTTTCTTCAAGTGCCCTGTCCATTGCGAACGTTGGCTATTAACATGGCAATTCTGATCTTGCTTGCGGCATTTCTGAATAGTTCGACTGAAGTTAGTCCTGTCGCCAGGGGGGGGTACAACCGCCTCCTGCATTCAGATGGACTTACCCAAGTTTTTTTTTATGTATTTTGGTCCGTAGAACACGAAGTTTTTGGGGAACAGTTGATCCGGATGTCGATTAGATTGTTATAAACAAAGAAGTTGAGGAATTACATAACAGCGATTTCTCGCAAAACAAAACATTTTTTCTATTTTTTGGGCCATTCTAACCAAAAAATGTTCCTACAAGTTTTTTCGTAAGATGCATAGTTTTCGAGATAAACGCGGTTGAACTTTCAAAAAATCGAAAAATTGCAATTTTTTAACCCAAATAACTTTTGATTAAAAAATAAAATGGCAATTCTGCTTACCGCATTTGAAAGTTTAAGTCAAATTATACACGTTTTGAGTATTTGCATTGCTAAAAATTTATTTTTTTATTGTGAAAAAATCTATAAACACATAGTGTTTCCCTTGCCTAATACATGCGTTTTAATGCATTCTACGTAGAAATAGACTCGCTTGCACTTGTACCTACTCTAGCTACTCGTTCGATTTTAAATGAGAAATCATTGAAAACATCACTCAAGCACTAGGTGTTTATAGCTTTATTTAACAATAAAATAATACATTTTTAGCAATGCAAATAATTAAAACCGATATAATTTGACTTGAACTTTCAAATGCGGAAAGCAGAATTGCTATTTTATTTTTTAATCAAAAGTTATTCGGGTTCAAAAATTGTACTTTTTCGATTTTTTGAAAGTTTAACCGCGTTTATCTCGAAAACTATGTATCCTACGAAAAAATTTGTAGAAACATTTTTTGGTTAGAATGGCCCAAAAAATACAAAAAAATGTTTTGTTTTGCGAGAAATCGCTGTTATGTAATTCCTCAACTTCTTTGTTTATAACAATCTTATCGACATCCGGATCAACTGTTACCCAGAAAATTCGTGTTCTACGGACCAAAATACATAAAAAAAACTTGGGTAAGTCCATCTGAATACAGGAGGCCGTTGTACCCCCCTGGCGACAGGACTAAGTGAGCCCGAACCATTTCCGCAGATTTTGGAGCTATGAGTGTCTTCTCCTGCCTAGCCCTCGCTTACTGTCTATTTTCCCTTAGACAATCAATTGCAGTAGACGGTACGTATCGTATCTCAATATGTGGCCTAGATATTTAAGTTTTTTTATTTAATTGTGCTCACGATTTCTTCTTCTTTTCCGATTCTGTGGATTACCTATGTTGGTGACATGTTCAGTCCAGGATATACGAAAAATGCGTCGGTACACCCACATTTCGAATGCTTCTAGTTTTTTCGTTAGCATCTCTGTCAGCGTCCAGGCCTCCACACCATATACTGAGACTGAGATCGGAAAAATATAGCATTTAACTAGACGTAGTCTTAGGGGAAGAGATAAATCATTGCCTATGAGGAGCTTATGCATATTGTTAAATGCTGTTCTAGCTCGTTTTATTATCGCCTTAATTTCTATGCCCTGTTACCAATTTGCTTATCAGCATCCATTTTGTCTTCTTGAAGTTGAGGCCCAAGCCTCTTCGCTAACGGAATTAACCCTTTTCATTGCCTGTTGTAATTCATCTATGCTACTGGTAAGGATCATCATGCCATCGGCATATCTTATATTGTTGGTTAACTCACCGTTTATTTTTATTTTCCATATATTTTTTAAATATTTCCTCGGAATATATATTCAATAGGAGTGGCGGATAAGATACACCCCTGCCGGACACCACTTTTGATTTCCACACTTTCAGTAAGTTCGTTGACCATTTTTGCTCTTGCTGTTTGTCCCAGTATAGGTTTGCCACAATCCGAATATCCTTGTCGTCAATACCTGTCTTTCGCAGAATATCGATTAGGTACTTGTTCATGATTGACATTGTCAAATGCTTTTCTAAAATCCACAAAGCACAAATACGCATCCTTATCAACGTCTCTACACCGCTGTATAAGCAACTGGAGAGTGAAAAGTTTATATTTACAGACTGTTATTTTATATAAATAAATAATATAAAGTACTTAATTATTATTTTAGGTTGGTGTGTCACGTGCAGTGTCAGCCTTTCGGCCAGTTTTCGACACCAACGACATCGATCAACTTAACACAGTGGGGATGAATCCGGAACATCACAAGCACGTGGATGCTGTCAAGAACATGGCTAGGAAGAAACGTTACCGCCTGTCCAAAATCCTGAGAGATATAACTAAAGACAGAAATATGGGTATCAACGTAGCAAGGAAGTTGTTCCCGAAGAAATCACATAGCACCAAGCAGCCGATGACTGCCTCTGTGGTACATAATGGGACAGAAGTGAAGAGCTCTCAACTGGCTTGGGTATATTAGGTTAACTTATCTTATTTTTGTAGTCATTTTTATTAAATACACTCATAAACCACGAAAAAAATCAACATGCCCTCCATGTAGCGCGATATACTGATTCCACCACTCTGTTGTTGCTGTAGAAATGCGACATGATGCATAGTTTTTGTTCTGCTTCATTTGTGACCATTTTTATATATCAACGTGGTATGAAGTAAACACTTCTGTTGTATATAGGTATATGAATTTATTAAAATTCTTAAAATTTATCCACAAGGGAGTGGATGTACAAAACGTTTTCGGTCAAACTGACCATCATCAGTGTAAACGTCTAGTGTACAAGTAATTGTAACTAGCCACTTCAATAGGTATAAAAACCTCTAAATAACATGATTGCTACATTATATGCTATATAGTAGTCGACATTAAGTCGATGTCTTAAGATTATGAATATCACATGTGGATGTATGTCATCCTTGCTCGGAAATTGCACAAGGTTGTTGTGATCAGGTGAGAGGTTTACAACCAACTGCAAATTAAGTTACAACCAACTTAACTTGCAGTTGGTTGTAAACCTCTCACCTGATCACAACAACCTTGTGCAATTTTCGAGCAAGGATGACATACATCCACATGTGATATTCATAATCTTAAGACATCGACTTAATGTCGACTACTATATAGCATATAATGTAGCAATCATGTTATTTAGAGGTTTTTATACCTATTGAAGTGGCTAGTTACAATTACTTGTACACTAGACGTTTACACTGATGATGGTCAGTTTGACCGAAAACGTTTTGTACATCCACTCCCTTGTGGATAAATTTTAAGAATTTTAATAAATTCATATACCTATATACAACAGAAGTGTTTACTTCATACCACGTTGTTTTATCGAAGGTATACAGCCAACTACAGGGTTTACCCTTTTTAAAATTTTTATATATATTCTTCTTTAATTGCACCAATACAGTTATCTAACATACTGTCAAAGTACTTTTCAATTTATTTTTCACATCCTTTTTGTGAAATAGTATTTTATTATTCGTCTGAACGACTGTAACTGATAAATTAGTGGTTCCATTGTACTCAGATCTTGCAAAATATGACGTTTAGAGATTGGTACTCTCTAAATAATAGGTGCATATTATTATTGTTATTAGTTACGTCATCTAGTTAGACACTTAGTGATGGATTTCTTTATTCAACTCATTTCCAGAAAATTAAATAATCATTAGAACATTACATATAAACAACTATTTTTTTAGGTTCCCATCAAAGAATAAGGCGTTGACTTCTCGGGAAGAATGTCATCACCATTCTAGAACAAGAAGCTTCTGATTAAATTGTATTTCAATCCATCCAAACCTCAAAACTGTCAAAATTTGTAGTGATTATAATTAATTAAATAAACACACTTGTTATTAATTCATTTATTTAGTCCACTCTGGTTTCTACAAAATTATATCCTTTTCAGCTCCGGTGACGTATACGCGCGTCCAAATGGCATTCAAACCAGGTTAATTCTGAAGCAGTACAAGAGCTAAGGTTGGAAATATTAAAGCGGAGCTGAAAGGGTTAAACAACTAACATTTTTTAAGGTACAAGCCAGGAATGGGGCACTGACTTCTTGAATATGGCAGTATCTTGATCATAAATGACGAATTGAGCCCAGAGATATATCTTTGTAGAGCGTGTCCATGTGTCCACACCAGGAACCTGTTGAAATATGTAACAATTATAATCGCAGGTCACATTTACCATTTTCAATGTGTTAGATACATTTACAAAACCTAATTTATTATATTTACAAAAAGCGATTAGTAGTATACCGAACAATCTGTTCCATCATCACCAATTTAAGTCACTGGAGGTAATGGTTCAGATGCAAATCAAATAGTTCACAAGAATTTTCTATTATATCTTTGGGATTGAGGAGGATTGTCCAGATCGTGGAGTAGGATCGGTGCATTGTTTGTCTTGAAGCCGGCTTTTTTTGTTACTTACTTCCTTTGATCTTTCAGCTTCCAGTCTGCCGATGTCTTTCTACTTTTCTTTCATCTTTATTTGTCATATGTCAGTAGTAAATGGTTTCTCGTCGTGTCTCGTTATATTCCGTTGTATCTCGTAGTATAATTTAAATTGGGCTCCACGTTGAGCGCCAATTTAGTATAGCCCCAGGTTGGGCGCCAATTTAGAATAACGGTCGGAAGGCAGAAAAGTTATAGGGACTAAAAAGAAAATATCAGGACAATAATTATCCTTATGTGGACCAAGGGGTGACTTCAGATGGCAATAATTCGATCGTATATCAGATACGAAGATCTCGTTACTCAGGGTCGGGGGACTTATTAGGGAAGGTGTGGATATGAAGAATAGAAAAATAATATATAAATCACATATTATAGAAAACTATTATTTAATTGTTATTGTTTGAATTTGGGGGAGATTTGGAGATATGAAACTATTGTGTCTAGGCAACAAAAACTGTCTACATGTACAGGGTTATTCACTATATTTAGACCCCCCCCTGTAAACTGCTTTATTTACAGAATTAGAAAAAAATGTAACATACCAAAGTTATTAGATTTCTAAAATATGATTTTTTGACATATATAACATAGGTACTAGTGATGGCATCCACCTGGGCGTGATGACGTAATCGACTATTTTTTTAAAATGAGAATAGGGGTCTTGTGCTAGCTCATTTGAAAGGTAATTCAATTCTCTATTCAGTAATATAAACATTAAGATAATTATTTATACAGGGTGTCCAAAACTTTTTTTAAATTAAATTAATTGACACAGAAAGGAGAATGTGTGTAATTTATTTAATTTAAAATACATTTTACTGCTGTTAGAAAACAAAAATAAAAGTTTATTGCACAAATAAACATCACGCCCAAATAGATGACGTCACTAGTACGATACGTATGTCAAAAAATCATAATTTAAAAATCGAATAACTTTTGTATTTTACATTTTTTCTAATTCTGTAAATAAAGCAGTTTACAGGGGGGTCAAAATTTAGTGAATAACCCTGTACATATAAAAGAAACGTAGTTATAGGGTGTAAGTATACACATCCTTCCCACATAACACTCAAGGACTAGCGCAGATGTGTACAGGCTGACACCAAAAATTTAAAATTCAAGATAAATAACCACGGACCGGAAAAAATGCAATATTATAATGTTTAATACTTGTCACTTTCGGAATTTTGGCGAAAAAATTATTCGTTACTCAATTTAAACTATATGTCAAAAATAATACGCCACAACGCACTGCGAATCAAAACACGAAATGAACTTCAGATTTTATAAAAAATATTAAAATCTAAATTTCTGTACCTGATTATCCCCCTACAAAGAGCAAACAGTTTTACAACCTATGTCAACTAATTGTTGTCCTACCGACCAAGTTATATTAGGGATTAGTCGACTTAAGTCCCAATTATAGATAATAGAATCAGAATATTAGACCGATGCCACATTATGCGTTTTGACCGGATGCGTTTCCGCCGCATCCGGTGAAAACGCATAGTGTGACAGATCGGTCCGGTTGCGTTGGAAACGGATGCGTTTTGAGTCATCGGTACGCGCTTACAAACTGCACCAGACTAAACGCATAGTGTGACAGGTCGGTCCGGTTGCGTTGGAAACGGATGCGTTTTCACCGCATCCGGTCAAAACGCATAATGTGGCATCAGCCTTACCTGACTTAAACATTTTTCTTAAGAAATGGATTATACACAGTTATTGAATTTACGACTGATAGTTTTTTAATTGGAGGTGAAAGTGAACCTTTGAGATTTAAAATATCGAATTAATGCAACTTTTCTGAATTTATCAAGAAAAAATGCAAAATGTTTAAAATGTTTGAAAAAATGCAACATTTTCTAATTTATCAAAAAAAAAATGCAAAAATATGCAAAAAATGCAGATTGCATTTAATCCGGTCCTTGTAAATAACATACTACATCGTCAGTCACCATTTGCCAAAGCTTTTCCATCATTCTTACTTCAATCCATTTTTAATTCTTCTATCATAACTTTCTACTTACACTAAAGGGAATGAGAGCGGATTTAGGCAGCTCTTTTTTACCCCTCTACTCCTTCCTTTATTCAGTTGTCTCTCACTATCGCTTTTAATTTGCCCCAGTTTTCTTTTCGTCATATTCTTCATTTTGCAATCCATGATAACTGGTTAGTTACTATCTGATCTATTCTGTCCCATCTAAAACCAATTTTTCTCATCGAAGTTTCTTCATTTTATCTGTGAATATCATGATAAACGTATATAAAGAAAACAGCTGTTGAATTGAGGTAAAAAGCTACAAGAACAAACACAAATACAATAAAAAGAGTAACAAAATGGCATATAGAAAAAGAACGTGATCATAAATATAGTATGCGGCAAAATAAACAGTACTGGAAGGAATATTGAAATGTTTATTGGAATGTTTATGTTTATTTATACAGGGTGTCCCGAAAAGATTGGTCATAAATTATACCACAGATTCTGGGGTCAAAAATAGGTTGATTGAACCTCACTAACCTATATACAATAGTGCACACAAAAAAAGTTACAGCCCTTTGAAGTTACAAAATGAAAATAGATTTTTTTTCATATATCGAAAACTCTCAGAGATTTTATATTGAAAATGGACATGTGGCATTTTTATGGCAGCAACATTTAAAAAAAAATTAAAGTGAAATTTGTGCACCCCATATAAATTTTATGGGGGTTTTGTTCCCATAAACCCCCCCAAACTTTTGTGTACGTTTCAATTAAATTATTATTGTGGCACCATTAGTTAAATACAATGTTTTTAATAAAACTTTTTTGCCTCTTAGTACTTTTTGATAAGCCAGTGTTTATCGAGATATTTTGAATATTTGTCGAATCCACCACATATTTGTATATGGTTAAGTACGATTATAGAGGCCTGTTAATAATCTGAAAATTTATTTATAATTTACATTTTTAGGTATATTTTGAAAAAGAAGCTCGATATCTCGATAAAAGGTGACTTATAAAAAAAAACTAAGAGGCAAAAGTTTTAAAAACACTGTGTTTAACTAATGGTGCCACAATAATAGTTTAATTGGAACGTAAACAAGCATTTAGGGGGTTTAAAGGAACAAAACCCCCATAAAATTGTTACGTAAATATATTGAAAAAGAAGCCGCATCTCGATAAAAACTGGCTTATTGAAAAAATACTAGGAGGCAAAAAAGTTTTAAAAATGTTGTGTTACTAATGGTACCACAATAATAAATATATTGGAATGTACACAAAAATTTTTGGGGGGGGGGGTTAAGGGAACAAAATCCCCATAAATTTTTTATGGGGTGGACAAATTTCACTATAATTTTGTTTTAAGATGTACCTGCCATAAGAGTGATACATGTCCATTTTCAATAAAAAATCTCTAATAGTTTTCGATATTGAATAGTTCCAATAGAGCATTTGGAACAACAGGCACTCACAGTTTTAACTGGAGTAATGCCAATGCATTTAGAAACACAAAAAAGAGCATGTAATTATTGGCTAAAAAAAGAAAAATGTGAAAAAATAATACAAATAATAGGATTAGACATAAGAAATAAAAGAGAATTAAAAGAAATAATAAATAGAAAAAGACAAAATGAATGGGAAAATTCCACAAAATCTAGACGTTTATACAATTTTATACCAATATTACAAAACATTCAAAATTATTTTAATCCAAAACAAGGTTTAGTACACTTTTTAACAGGACATGGACCGTACCCAACATATTTGGAAAGATTTGACTTAAAAGATGATGCATATTGTGAATGTGGAGAACTAGGTACACCAGAACATATAGTGTTACATTGTGAAAATACTATAGAAAATGAAGAACATAGAGAAATGAGAAGAAGATTAGAAAGAATTGAAATAAGAGATATATTACAAAATGAAGAATGTTTTGGAATATTAAACAATCTAACAGAAATAATATCTAAAAAACAACAAGAAATTTATAATAATAGAAGAAGACAACAAATAATCCAACCTTGATGAAGTTGAGTAAGATAAAGTTAAAATAAATAAAATAAAATATAAATTCAAAAATAGATATTCACAATTATGATAATAATAATTCATTATAAAATAAATAAATAAAAATAATAGTTCAATAAATTATTCATTAAATTAAAAAAAAAAAAACTACCAACTCTCTTCTGAAAACAGAGGGACTGTCTTTATAACTTAGAAGGGAGTTGATAGTACCAAAAATATTTTAACAAATATATATTGTTTCTTTAAATTTGTTAAATGTATTTGTTAAATGTAATTAGTAGACTATGGCAAATTATTAATTGTAAAAATAGATTTAGTAGTTTAGTAAAAAATGTATAAATATAAAAAAAAATATCTGTAATCCCATCAGGAAAAAACGACCTGGATTAGTCACTAGAGGCCAGGTCATATGTATGAACAATAAATAAAATAAAAATAAAAAAAAGTTTTCGATATATTGAAAAAAATCGATTTTCATTTTGTAACTTCAAAGGGCTGTAACTTTTTTTATGAGCACATTTGTACTAAGGTAAGTTAGGTTCAATCTAACTATTTTTGACCCCAGAATGTGTGGTATAATTTATGACCAATCTATTCGGGACACCCTGTATATCTAGTATACATGATATAGCCTTCTCGATAAAACAGATGTTAAAGCTGCCTGTGGCACAAAAAAATATTTAATTCTAGTCCGCAATTCCGGAATGTCAGACGGTGGATCTGTCTGCCTCCTTCAACATTCTCTATATGTACGCATCAGGTGGCGTTAGGGCTGGTGAGTAGCGATCTCCAAAAATGATCACGCAGTATTCGAAGAGACTTCCTTGCCATGTGACAGGTTGCCTCGTCTTGCTGAATCCATTGTTGATTTTAAGCTTGGACCGTTTTCGCGACATTTTCCGTATGACCGAAAATAGTAGGTACTCCACGATAAAAAAAAATTCTGCAAAACTGAGAACCATTCTGAAGCATCTAACATTAACACGAGATTCACATACGTTATAACGACATTAGGGAACCATTCAGTACGTTTCGGCACATCATCATCATTCTCTTTGCCTTGTCCCTATGCGGGGTCGGCTTCCCTAATTGCATTTCTCCACATCTTGGGTCATATCAATGTTAATCCCCTTTACCAACATGTCCTGCCTTATCGTCTCCCCCAGGTCTTCTTTGGTCTTCCTCTCCTACTCTTTCTAGGAATCTGCACTTCAGCTATTCTTCGTATTGGGTGATTAACGTCTCGACGTTAAACATGATCAAACCATCTTAACCTATGCTCTCGCATTTTGGTATCGATTGGTGCCACACCTAGACTTCCCCTAATACCTATACTCATTTCTAATTTTATCCTTCTTTGTCACTCCACTCATCCATCTAAGCATTCTCATTTCCGCCACTTGCATTCGTTGTTCCTCTTTCTTTTTCACTGCACAACATTCAGTTCCGTTCATCATAGCCGGTCTTATGGCTGTTTTATAGAATTTTCCCTTCAGTTTCATTGGAATTTTTCTGCCACACAACACATCACTCGATTCTTTCCACTTCATCCATCCAGCCCTAATTCTACTGCAGGCACCTCCATCTATTTCTCCATTACTCTGTAATATCGATCCTAGGTACTTAAAACTATTGCTTATTACAATCAGTTCCCCTCCAAAGATACCATTTTATTTGTAGTAAATCCATCTTTAAATGAACATTCCAAATACTCTGTTTTTGTCCTACTAAGTTTTAAACCTTTTTCCTCCAGAGATTGTCTCCACTGTTCCAGTTTGTGTTCTAAGTCTCTTTCACTATTTCCTACTAACACTACATCATCAGCATACATTAGGCATCATGGAATGCTACCCTGTAGTTTCACTGTTATCTGGTCCAAAACTAATGAGAATAAATAAGGACTAAGCACCGAGCCTTGGTGCAATCCTACTTTCACCTGAAATTTATCAGTCTCTCCCACACCTGTCCTAACACTAGTCGTTACTCCCTCATACATATCTCTCACAATCTTTACATATTCGCCAGGGACTCCTTTCTTATTTAGTGCCCACCACAGAATCTCTCGAGGAACTCTATCATATGCTTTCTCAAGATCAATGAATACCATATGAGCGTTGGTCTCTTTATTCCTGTATTTTTCCATCAGTTGCCTTACAATGAAAATTGCATCTGTTTTTGATCTGCCCTGCATAAAGCCAAATTGATTATTATCGAATATTTCGGTTTCTTCACGTATCCGTCTATCAATTACCCTTTCCCATATTTTCATGGTGTGGCTAAGTAGTTTTATAGCCCTGTAGTTTGTACATTGTTGTATGTCTCCCTTGTTTTTGTAGACAGGTACTAATACACTGTTTCTCCATTCGTCTGGCATTTGTCCAACTTCCATAATTCTATTAAATAGACGTGCTAGCCAACTTATTCCTGTCTCTCCCAATGCTCTCCATACTTCCCCAGGAATATCATCTGGTCCGACTGCTTTTCCTTTCTTTATTTTTTGAAGCGCTTGAGCCACTTCCTCGTTTGTTATTCTGGTAACCATTGCTGTTACTGTCTCCGTTAACTCGACAGGCTGTCTGTCAAATTCTTTATTTAATAAACTGTCAAAATACTTTTTCCATCTCTTTTTGACATCCTTTTCGTGATTTAGTATTTTGTTATTTTCATCTCGGATACATCTAATCTGATTAAAATCTCTTGCTTTCTTTGCCCTCTGTTTGGCTATTTTATATATCTTTGCTTCGCCTTCCCTGGTATCAAGTTGATCGTATAGGTTTGAATACGCTTCTGCTTTAGCTTTTGCTACTGCTACTTTCGCTTACTTTTTGGCGACCATATAGTTTTGAAGGTCTATGTCCGATCTGGTTTCTTGTCACTTTTTATATAATTTTCCCTTCTCTTTTATTTTTCCTTGTACTTCATTTGACCACCACCAAGTATCTTTATCCTCAAATTTCTTTCCTGACGTTTTCCCAAGTATTTCAATAGCCGTCTCTCTCAATAATATTGGCCATTTTTCTCCAAATTGTGTTAGGGCTTCCTTTCATGTTCCAACATATTTTTTCTACTATTCTTTCCCTAAATAAACCTTCTTTCTCTTCTTTTAGCATCCACCACTTGATTTTTTGTGGTCCTCTCCGATATTTTTGTTTAGTTTCGCTTTTTACTTCGATGTCCAGAACAAGCAGCTTATGTTGTTGGCTTACTGTCTCACTAACTATTACCTTGCAGTCCTTGCATTCACGTATGTCTTCTTTCCTTATCATGAAGTAGTCTATTTGGGATTGATGTTGTCCACTTTTGTAGGTAATAAGTTGAGTTTCTCTCTTTTTAAAGAATGTGTTAACAATCGCCATATCCAGTGCTGTTGCTACGTTTCGGCACATGACACATTTAAATTTGAAGCATAAGCATTTCAGTACTGTTCATTTTGTCGCATTCTGTAATATCGACGAAAAGTTTCAAAGAGACGGAACGAAAATACTTACATGTAACAATCTTCAACGATTTCCTTATACTCTACATTACTTCCTAGAAATCAAGTAAATTGTATAGAAATAACATTAAAAAAACTCAATTAACCACAAAGGACATTTTCAAATATTTGTAACATATTATTTATAGAAATATTAAGAAAAATTGAGGAAGTCAACGAAAAAAATGTATTCTTAAATATATACAATAATTCTTCTTTGTTAGTTGAGCTAAAATGCATGACCGTTTAGCCATCGGAAACTTCGCCTGACTTAAGTTCAATGTGCTATATATTCCAAAAATACATCTTCTGTTGATCTTCCTCGGTTTTGTACAGTGTCGCCAAATACGAAAATCAAGTTACCTTCACCTGGTCAAGTACCTGGTCAGTACCTGATCAGTACCCAACTTACCATTGATGACGTGCAAGTACGCACTGGCAGAGTCCAGATTGGACGGACTGCAGGTGTAGTTGCCAGCGTCCTCTGGTCTCGTACGGAATATCGTCATGGTGCTGATAGTAGTGTCAGTGCCCTTCCGCGACATACGTATGTCGATGGCACTTTGGTCGTACTTGAGCACCCGCTCTCCGTCGTGGTACCAGAAAATGTAGGCGGGTTCTTCTAGGGACTGTGTGATCACACACTTGAGCTGGACTGTACTGCCACGTTTCACGTAGATATCCGATTCACCTTCTATTTCGATCTTCGGAACTGAAAATACAAGATAATAAATTTTTTGATACAGATTACAGATACTTTTGGTATTACTTTTTAGACTTAGGGTATATGGCACCTTTAAACGACTATATGACGTATGGGTACCTTTAGCTAAAAAAACTTGCTAGTCTTCGTCATTAATAGCTTTTTGACAGACTTTTCTTCAAATTTAAAATAAAAAATAGTATAACACCACCTATTCTAATGCATTCAGGAGCATTCAGGAGTGATGTGCGCGCTAAATGAGCGCGGCAAAATAACGCAAAAGATGGAAAACATACATAATATATTGCGAAACAAAAAGAGATGAACCTAGTGAAGGTGGAGATTATCTTTATAAACGTACAAATTAACATTACATTACATAGTTTTCTACCTTTAGACGTATCAGAGGAGTATGACAACTGTCACTGTGACGGTATAATTTTATAAAATACACCTGTCACAGACGTCCAAAGGTGGGAAACTATGTAATGTAATGTTAATTTTTATGTTTATAACAATAATTTCCCCCTCCACTAGTTTTATCTCTTTTTGTTTCGCAATGTATGGGCTCAGACCATTATCCACCACATTATCCCTAACTTTCATTTTTGTTACAAATTATTAACAGAAAGAAGTAAGTCAGAAATACAATATTCTTTTTTTGGACTATAAAACTGAAGAACTGTGGCAACTTTGAATGCGCATTCCTATTTTAACCGTACTGCACTTCCAGTGTGAATTTCACAATAGATCTTCCTGTCCACGCTCACATTATGTATGTGTTTTAATGTTGATTCGATGTAAATGAGTTCTAAATATACCATGTCCTTTTCTCATTCTTATTATGTTCTATCAATGTGTCTTCTATCAATATATGGAAACTTTTTAAACCATGGTGTATCCTGGAATAATTTTTGTACTTTTCCATACCATTTTCCTTTCCCTGACTTTCAATTTTGGGAGTATGTCATTATAATTTATTTTTATATTAGCAGGGATTTTGAGACTATTTTTATCTATTTTCTTACCTATTTTCTTATATATTTTCTGATCTATCTTGTGTTTTTTCTCGTGTTATTATAACATAATATATGACATTGAAGTCGTTTTCTAATTTCCGTTTATTCTTCTTTTGCTTTCATATCGAAATGATTAATGAAAGAATACGCACCGTCCATAGAGTGCTTGCATCTGTTTTCCAATTTTTTAAAATCATTTCTCGGCTATTTATTTAAGTGATGTCGACGTTCTCAACTCTTTTTTTCGCCGTGTCCTGATTTATTTCTACACGGATGCGCTTCAGATATCCCTATCCCTATTTATTTGAAACGGTTTTAATTACGGAAAAAAATCATTTTTCACTTTCTGTTCCCGCTGATCTCTCTCGAAAAGGTAATTTAAAACATTCGAGTGAAAAACTCATTTAGATCGGTGCATTACTAAATTCGTAGTAGGCTTTGAATCGATTTTGTTGCCCAAATATCGGGAGCGTTTGGCAAATAAATTCGAAAACGGTAAAACAAAGAAAGAACAAAATTTTCTCTTTGCCGTTGATAGAAACTAGCATTCTAAAAACTTTAGGGACTTGAGATCTTTAAAAAAAAATCGATATTCTTTAAAATTATAGATGTAATATTTTTCTAAAAGAGGGTCTTATTGTATATGTTAAATAACAGGTTACAATATATATACCTGTCTTACCACACTAAGAATATCTATCTGTTTTGACAGTTGATCTTCGATTTTTATTTTGACTTCTTTAATAATTAATCCAACATTTTGCAAATATTAGATTAATTCCACGTCTTTTGTGTAATATTTGTTATATCAATAATAGAACGCTCAGCGATTTTGTCAGAATAAAAGCAAAACATGAACTAAATGTGTTTAAAATTTTTGGTTCACATTGATTCACATTTAGGGCAGTCAATGAGGGTATTTGGCTCCGAATTCCATCCTACTACATCGATTTACTTGATATTTTCACAGTAAGTAGGGAATAGCTTAAGAAACAAAGTCTACCCTATGACGATGTGCGCTTTTATCTTGGGGGTGGTTCCCACCCCCTTTTTGGGGGTGAAAATTTTTTTGGTTAAAATAGCCACGGAAGAGGCTATAGAACCTAATTCTAAGCAAAAATTGTTCTAATTAGTTTTTGAAAACTCAATACTTTTTGAGTTATTCGTGGTTGAAAATTGGCCATTTTTATTGAAAAATGGACACCTTTTCGGATGGATTTTTGCGAATACCTTAAAAACTATGCTCTAACAAAAAAACTATACAAAATATTTTTGTACCTTATAAAAAACAAAGAGGTTCGTTCCTTCATAAATCTTCTAGTTATAATACAAAAAGGATGTGGTAGGTGAGAAAAGTTTGTTTTTTTGGTGCATGCTCAAATCGGTGTATTTAACTTGAAATAACAGAGAAACGGTCGATTTTAGGTGAATACTTATAACTTTTGTAGTGCTTGAAAAGGCATTTAAAATGAGCCATATTAAATGCCGATTACATTCAAACTAAGCGAAATATGCTACAAAAAAATTAATGACTAATGTATTTTAAGAAGAAATGAGAAGTATATTTAACCACTCATCCATCAGAATTAAAATACATCGTTTTGCTTTTACAATACTTTTTATTATAGTGTTATTTCTATGTCCAAAAATTTGGACTGGTTTAAAATGAACGATTTTTGAAAAAAATAAGATCAAATTATACAGCGCATTTTTAAATTTTCTTGAAAATCTTCCTTTTTCTCCATGTAATTCTAAAATGATAAGAGATACGAAAAAAAGATACCACACAAAAATGTGGGGTTCTTTTAGATAAAAATTTAGTTTTTATTTTTCATTACTGTATCTCTTATCATTTTCAAGTTACATGGAGAAAAAGGAATATTTTAAAGAAAATTTAAAAATGCGCTCTATAATTTGATCTTAGTCTTTTTTAAAAACCATTCATTTTAAACCCATCCAACTTTTTGAATATAGAAATAACACTATAATAAAAGGTATTGTAGAAGGAAAACGATGCATTTACATTCTGGTGGATGGGGGTTAAAAGTACTTTTCATTTTTTCTTAAAATACATTAGTTATCAATTTTTTTTGCAGCATATCTCGCTTAGTTTGAATGAAATGGATCTTTAATATTGCTCATTTTAATGCTCATAATTGCATCTTTTCGAGCACTACAAAGGGTATGGATAGCATTATACACCTAAAATCGACAGTTTCTCTGTTATTTCAAGTTGGATATACCAATTTGGGCATGTACCAAAAAAACAAACTCTTTTTACCTACCATATCTCTTTTTGTATTATAAATGGAAGATTTGTGAAAGCAAGCGTACAAAAATGTTTTATATAGTTTTTTTAGTTAGATGCATAGTTTTTAAGGTATTTGCGGTAAACCGTTTGAAAAGGTGTTATGTTTCAATAAAAATGGCCAATTTTCAACCACGATAACTCAAAAAGTATTGAGTTTTCAAAAAAAAAATTATAGAATAGTTTTTGCTTAGAATTAGGTTCTCTAACGAATTCCGTATGGGCCATTCCACGAACATACGCCTATTTTGGATTACTTCGACAACGAGTATTTTACTGTGCAACATAAGAAGTACGAAAGTAAATGGCGCTAATAATTATTCCAATAAACAACAATGTAATTTGCAATTTACTTTCGTTCTTCTTATTTTGCACAGTAAAATATTCGTTGTCGAAGTAATCCAAAACAGGCGTATGTTCGTGGAATGTCGTATAGTTATTTTAACCAAAAAAATTTTCTCATCTGAGAAGGGGTGGGAACCACCCCCAAGATAAAAGCACACATCGGCATAAGGTAGACTTTGAAATAGGAGATAAGTAGAGGCTACTTCCAAAATTTCATTAAAATCCATGCAGTAGGATAGAATTCGGAGGTGTAATATCCTATTCGTGCTCCCATTGACTGGCGTAATTGTGAAAAAGTTGTACATTACATCATTTAAAACGTTTGAACTTACAACAATTGCCAGCCTCGCACAGGTGCTGTTATAATTCAATGCAAATGTCACAATAAAAATAGCACAATAATATAGTGAATATCAACCACTATTTGATCATATTCCAGTGTTACAATAAAAATTATGAAACATTTTACACTAATATTATATAAATAAATGATTGTAGAAATATATACATAGCTTTGTTTTATAATTATTGAAATGTTTACATGTTGTATAACGGACTCTCCTTGTCAAGTAGACTAACTCTTCCAATTATGTCGTGTCGTGACGATTTGCATTTTACTATAGAGAAAAATTAATACCCCCTCCAGTATAAAAGCTTCGCTCCAATAAGTCAACAACGCAGCCATAATATCGGGATATCTGAGTGATACCTGGATATATAAAGTATGCGTAAGGTCTATACTAACATTAGTAACAGAAACAGGAGTAGAACTACAAAAATAAAAGTACATATTTAGAAACATAAGAAAAATTTCTCTCTTCGAGATACATAAGAAATGAGGATAAATAACAGAAACAAGAGTCCAGGATGTGATGAGATTGACACGAGTACGACAACGCAAATGTAGAGATCATGTCCACAGAATGGACCCAAGAAGATTGTGAAATGGCAAAAAAAAATTAATCTAATACAAAAACGACCACTAGGAACACCCCCAAGGGGTGGTATGACAACTGAACATCACAAGAGCCGGGATGATAGAATAAACAGGACCATATCCTACAAGAAGAAGAACAAGAAGAAAGGATATTGATAGAAGAAAAGAAAGTTTCATTAATAGTCGTAGACGGAGGAAAAGGTTGAGAGAAGACTAAGGGCTTGTCCATATGTGGGCGGTTTGCCAACGTCGACTGCGCGGTTTACCTGTTTTACTTGATCTCACCCTAATGCCGCCTTTGAAGTTATCATGGAAAACAGGAAAACCGCGCAGTCGACGTTGGCAAACAGCCCTCATATGGGCAAGCCTTTAAACAGGTGGAGATAAAATCACAGGAAGAAAGTCACCGGAGGCAATGAAAAAAAAAAACAGCAGAGAATGCTAAAAGACACGTATAAACTGTAAAACAATATTCAGAAACAAAGTTCACGTGATGATATGATGAGAATATGATGTAGCAGAGAATGCTAAAAGACACGTGTAAACTGTAAAACAAAATTCAGAAACAAGGTGCACGTGATGATATGGACACGTGATGATATGGATGGATTTCATTTTTCTTCAGTATTAGCACAAATCAAAATATTAAAAAGAAACTACTGGATGATATCATTTTTAGTCGTATAAAATCGAATAATTTGCTATTTTTCAGTACCCCTCGTATTAATTGCTGTTAAGCCAAGCGAACTAACATTTACACAATCTGCAAACTGACGTAATGGCCAATAAAAGCTGAAAAACTTCTTAAATTGTTTCGCACCCTTCTGCGTATTTTCAAAATTATGGTCTAACCTTGCTAAGTCGGTCGATGTTTAACATCCTAAATTTTACAGTTTGGTACTCTTAAAAAATTAGTAACCTAAAACGTACATATAAGTAAAATTTTACGGAAGGAACAAAAAAATGAGAAATATATCTAAGAAATATTTTGCCAAATTATGACGTCATAAATTGAGGCCATGAGAGCCAGAGTGGCCTAACTGATTTTAACGTTACTTTACATAATCAAAGAAAATTATCAGAAGCTAACAATGCCCGATTGTTTAAGTAGTTTTATGTTGATCAAGAATCATTATTGGTCAACATACAATTACTAAAACAATCGGACATTGATAGATTCTGATCATTTTCTTTATGTAAAGTAAAGTTAAAATCAGTTAGGCCACTCTGGCCCTCATGGCCTCAAATAATCCAAATCATCTTAAAAATTGATGATGATGATTGATTAGATTGATGATAATGATGATGGTTCATTATCTTATTTATCTATTAACTAATTATATTAATTTGATTTCTGTATTAGTTATGTCTAAACTTTTGATTTATAATATTTTATCATTTTGTTTTGTTAAATTAATAAAAATATTTTGGTTATGAGAATTTCTATATGGCCCATAGATCTTACGCTGAAACTGAGGTGAAATCGCTGGATGATGTACCTCATAACGCAATATTAGTGTACAATACTAAATACTATAGTTGATATGTTATTGTACTTGTTATCAAATTAACTCATAGAATATGTAATTCTGATTGTTATTAAATGCTTACAAAAAAATATATATATATGTAAGTATAAACCGTTGTAATTTTTACTGACATTCATTCTTCCTAGAAATAAGTGTAATTGTATTACGTGAGGGGAACGCTCACTTGTTTAGAATTAAAAACTATGTTTTAATGTGCAATTATATCATTCTAATTTAAATGTTGTGAACTATACAGGTACTTTACTCTTGATCGAAATTCATATTTTTTTATATACCTCGTATAAAATTAATAAAATCTGATATATGATAGTTGTATCATAAATCTTAGACCATGAAGAGCTTTTTATGAAGAATAACTTTTCTTCGTCAAATTAAAAATAAAAGAGTTATATAAATGAAAATGATGCTGGTATCCATAATTTAAGAAAAATCTTCAAATATTTTCGTTCCATTAGAAGGATGAACATTATATCAGAACATAATTTTTGAAGTTATACTTCTTTAGGCGCGACTGAGAGTAAAATTTCATAATACTGCGCGCATGCGCACACAGACAGTATGGCGTTTAGTTGCTATCTTTCAAGTTATGTATAAATATATCAGTGCAAGAAAAGGTGTGAAAAGAATATACTAGTGTTTTTAGTAAATATATTTATTATAATTTTTGTGTCTTTGGATTTGTCTTCCTCAGGAGTAAGATGAGTATTGTTAACACATTTTATTGTATATTTATAATAATTCACCTTACCTGTTTGTTACCGTGAATTGTCATTAGGTACGTCCGAACCGATATAGACACAGTCCTCGTAGCGTATTTGGTATAGCATTCGGCCAGAGATCGAGAGGTCTTGAGTTCGAATCCGGAGCAATCCTTACTTTATTTTTTTATTTTTTTGAAAGTGGTAAGCACAAAATTAGTTTGGTGTTTAAAAAAACTAAAACAAGCTGTTTAAAGTATATTTATTTTTAAGAAATCATATAATAGAAGTATAACTTCTTACGTGCGTACAAAGTACACACACATTCTTTTTTATTCCAAACAACACTTCATAATAACAATTTTCAATATTGTGAAATAAATAAAGATACTTTACTCTTTAGCAAAATTCATCTTTTTTGACATACCTCGTATATGGTTATAAATAAAGTTACATGAAGCATGCATGAAGCTTTTAATTATTGTCTTAATAAAGTAACCAATATTTTCCTTTAATTTGGCGAAAAATGTAAGTACCTATTGATGAAGTAAAATGTTTTGAATCGTCAAAAATAGATGGAAATGGAATAGTCCATTTATTATTAATTATTACTCCCGTTAAAGGGGAGGCCCTATCCTCGTACAAACCTTTTTAAAGTTATTAATAAATTACTGCTTTCAAAATATACTCAAAAATCTTATTTAATTTATATAATAATTAAATTCACTATCAAATGTCACTTATATTTCATTAATATCTAATTTAAAATTTAGTTTGATATCTTGACGAAGTGTCAAACTCAAATGTAAATAAGCTATGCTTTGCTTAACAAATTTAGATTAAAACTAGCCTACTAGCAACAATTTGAGGTTTTATGTTTATCTGTGTCGGCAGAAAATAAATATTTGAAGACGGATTGTGACTTCACATGTTTGACTTTGAGGTAGATTATCTCAAAGATGGTTAGATATATCGAAATGCCGTTTTAAGATTTGGATTCAGAAGATAAAATTACATGAGAATCTATCTGTAAATCGACTTTGCGACAGTGGCGGCTTGTCCTATGAGGCAGGTGAGGCAGTGCCTCACCAGTATATCAATCGACTATTTACGTTATTTCGTTGTTTTATAATCAGTTTTTTAAATATAATTTAGCTTTTTGAAATTTCCTAAATACCTTTATTTTTATGAAAAAAAATTAAAATAATCGGTACGGCCCTGACTCTTTATCTTATCTTATATATCCGTCTTCCACGTGCCATTCCAACTTTCTCAAATCATTACAGTTGAATCATGCCTCACACCATCTGCAACAGTATGCGACAACGCCAACAGTAAAACCGGCAAAATTTGAAAAATGTGCCACCGATTCTAGGAACAAAATTCATCCATCTTTGAGGCATGCCTCCGGCTCCGCGCAACGGAATAGGAATAGCCGAATGGGAATAGCCGAACTGAACCGACTAGTACAAGCACAAGTCGATTGTAGATCATAGCTTTCTATGTACGCGCGGTATATACGAATGGCTTATTATATTTTAGAAGTTTATGGATATGTATTTAAAACAGTGTTCATTTTAAATCATTGTTCATCATCATCTAATATAATGTTCTGAAGCTATTTTTTCTTTGTGGCATTTATGTAATTTATTATTCTAAATGAGAACTAAGATTATACAATTTAACTTAAAAAATGATTTTATTAACGTTTCCACTTTCACATCGGACGTTTACATACAAAAGTAGTTTTTAAGTGTTTCCAAAATGTTGTATGTTGTGGTTGTGTCTTTTTTTGTAAATTTTTTTTGAACATAAATTCAAATCAGAATCAGAGTGAGCAAAAGATTTAAGCGAATAATATTGCAACATGATTCCCACAGCCTTAGCTCATTCCCCATACCTTCCACGATTATCTTCCACGAAAAACTCACACTCTTTTGTTATGTAAAACTTGAAGTTTTCAATATGGAATTGGAATTCAAAATAACTCTATGCACTGAGGCTTGAAAGCATAATTCTTTGTAGGGATATTTTGAATAAAAAATTTTTGTAGATTATTTGTCCGGGATTTTTTGTGGGGATTTTTTGTCCGGGGATTATTTGTCCGGGGATTATTTGTCTGGGGATTTCTTGTCCAGGGATAATTTGTGAGGATTTTTTGTCCGGGATTATTGGTCTTAGATTCGTCCTAGCATTATGACGTCACAAAATCAACCTTCTGGCCATTAAAGAGAAGCTAACCATAATAATAAAATTCCTCAGGCGTAGTGTGCCTCACCACCTTATACTATCACGAGCCGCCCCTGCTTTGCGAATTTAAAAACGAAAAGTTTTCGTTGAAAATAGTATATCTACTGTTTTGCAAACATTATAAACAAGCGTTGAAAGGTAACAACAGTAACTTGCTGATTCAGCAATGTATTCAAAGCGGCCACGAACCTGACATTGGAATAAAAAAATTTAAGCAGACCGGAGAAAATAGAAATATTATTGTCGTAATTCTTCTGTATATTTAAGGTAAAGGCTGCCGTTTGGGTACTTTCACGATATAAGTTATCTCCTGCATAGCTTATAGTAACGTAGTGATTAATAAATAATGTAAGTCAATTTACTTACAATTATTTCTGGAAACCTTGTCAACGATCCAGACCGAGTTAATAGATCCTTTTAGACAGTGCCGGCGCTCGGGTATAAGGCGCCCGCCTGCAATACTAGATAAGGCGCCCGTCGGTTTAATTAGGTACCTATATTTAGATATTTTATCTTCTGGCAATGGTACAAAATGTAATTAGGATGTAAATATGTTATTTAATTCTTATTATCTAAAACAATTATTTTCCTTATTTAAATTTTTAATTTTAAATTTGGATTTTAAATTTTAAAATCCATAGCATTTTGAAAATGAGTGTTCGCCATACACTACGCATACTGGAGCCGTGAATAAAATTCTATTGCATGCAAAATTTTAAAAAACTTAATTTTTCTATGATTTTGTGTAACACCAGCAGAAAAGATGCTCATTTTGGCGCCCCACAAACAGGGGCGCCCGCCTGCAGTGCATCCCTTGCAGGCCCGTTATCGCCGGCCCTGCTTTTAGAGGACTTAAATTAGTATAAGATAAACCAATGGAATTTTATATACGATAGCGTGTTACGGCTGGTTAAGGTATTACTATACTACTGTATTTTAAATTTTGTCTATTATATCAATGGCGTATGCTACATAATACGTAGCTAAATTTCTCCGCTGAACCGCGATAATCTCTAACCAAATTATCTCTTATTAGAATCAGCCTGTTAGGATTCGAAATCAACCAAGTGAGACCCTATGTAACTTGCCCACCCACTCGTGCCGACAATGGCCTTGTACGCTCAAATTGATACCGGCTCTTTCTCCGCTAACAAATCTCCATAACTTACATCCATGATTACTAGGTAATGTGGAGTTAATGCTCGTAAAATGACCTAAGTTTCATCATTAATTTGATATGGGTAATATGGGATGCAAAGTAGAGATCCTCGTAAAATTCGTTCCGGATTTATTAGCCTAATTGATGGTGAAAATATAAGTTACGTTTAGTTCGCTTCTGTTTTAAAGTTCCGAACAAAGTTGGAGTTTTATGGTGAAGTGGATGCTTCTACTTTCATTACTGACTATTAAAAGACGACAAAATCAAAGAAAGAATGTACCTACCTAATTATATAGAAACATTCTTATATAGAAAAAAACATTCTTGAACTAATAGATCTAAATAGATCCATTGTCGTGGCTACCTTCTTTTAATGTGGGTTGCAATGCTGAAAATCGCGCTCCCACATTATTTGCTTAATTTTTTAGATGACCTGCCCCATAAAAGCAGAAAAATTTTATGCGGGGACTTCAACATTAATTATGCTGCTGCTTGTGCTACACAAATATCCCTGGTCAACATATTTGAATCATTATGGTCTATCAATGCACATTGATTCTCCTACAAGGATTACAAAAACTTCATCTACCATAATTGATTATATTGTCTCAGATTTCTCACCCCGTGATGTCTGCGCTACAACTGTTAATGCGGGACTATCTGATCATGAAGCAGTTTATACGAAGTTTAACATCTTTAGCAAGTCCTCCTCGAAAACTCGACGTTTAGGCAGGATTTTTTCCGGTCGGAACTTTCGTAAATTCCAAAATTTATGCTTAACCACTGAGTGGCACTTTCCTTCTATGGACGTCGATGATAATTTCAGTGATTTTTTGAATAAGCTAGTCTGTATCTTCAATAAAGCATTTCCTTTAATCACAATTAAGGAAAAACATCGCAAACCCTGGACTACCAAAGGTGTCCGCATATCAGCCAAAAACATGCGTTCACTACTGTATATCAAGTCTGTATGTCAAGACTACCAACGTCTCTGTTACTGAATATATCACCAAGTACAGGGCAATCTATTTAAAACTTATAAAATCAGCTAAAAAATTGTACTTTCAAAATCGTCTCAGAAGCTCTAAAAGTGTTGCAAAAGAAACTTGGTCCATAATAAACGATCTTCGAAATAAAACTCACACAGCTCAAACATTTTCCCTTCCAGACCCAGAAAATCTAAATGAATACTTTGTTAATGTGAGTAAAAATATAACATCAACTATTGTGTCACAACAAGATCCCATTTCATATCTCCCTAATGCAGGAAAGGTTTCGAATTCATTCTTTATAAGACCGGTTGATAAATCTGAACTGATCCAAACAATCAATAGTATCAAAAGCAAATCTTCCTGTAGTACCGATGACTATCCATAAAAATTTTCTCAAATCTCCCAGACAATGTGTTGGGAGTCCTAATCTCTCTAATTAATGATTCTTTTGAGAAAGGTAAATTTCCAGAGTGCCTAAAGACGGCCATCATTATTCCTCTTCATAAGGGTGGTGAAAAATCTAATGCCTGCAATTATAGACCTATTGTATTACTACCGGTACTCTCCAAAATTATTGAGAGACTCATAAGAGCCCGACTTATGTCCTTTCTCGTTGATAACAAGATTTTATCACAAAATCAGTTCGGCTTTTTAAATAAATGTACCACCGATGCCATGTTTTCTGTACTACATGAGGTTTATCAAGCATTAAACAATAATCTGCTCACTGCCACTGTTTTTTGTGATTATGACAAAGCTTTTGATTGTGTAAATCACGACATTTTGATAAAAAAACTAGATTTCTATGGAATTCGAGGTATTTCTTTGAACTGGTTTCAATCTTACTTGGATAATAGGAAACAACTGGTTAGAGCAAATGATACAGACTCTAGTCTCAAAAATGTTGTATGTGGTGTACCACAAGGTTCAGTATTGGGTCCTCTACTTTTCCTTATCTTTATTAATGACATCACTAGTTTAAAAATCGATCGAAAAGTTTTTCTTTTTGCTGACGATACCAGTATCACTTGGAGCAACTCGAATATCGCAACTCTTCATGCTACTATAACTTCTGATCTACTCACAATAAAATCCTGGTCCGATTCTAATTTACTCTCTTTTAACGTAGATAAAACTGTAGCATTACCCTATAAAGGAACTCTTCAACCCTTACCTCTTCATAACAGCCAGATCAGTATCGTTGATTCTGTAAAGTTTCTTGGTATTTTTTTAGATAGCAACCTTAAATGGTCCCTTCATATCGATGTGTTAAGCAAGAAACTATCCTCAATTTGCTTTGCAATAAGATCTGTTTCGAAGGAAATGAATTTAGCCTCTTCCAAAATAAAATACTTTTCATTGTTCGAGTCCCATCTTCGATATGGTCTGCCTTTTTGGCGTTCTGGTACAGCTGCCCAATCCGATGTTATTTTTAAATTACAAAAAAGAGCAATAAGATATCTGTTTGGCCTTAGAAGAACAACACATTGCAGAAGCTACTTCAAAGATCACAGGATTCTAACATTACCTTCTTTATATATTTTAGAAACTGTTTGCTTAATTCGTAAACATCTACATGTCTTTCCAGCAAGACCTAGACATGACTATTCCACCAGAAATTCTACCTTTGACATCTATTTACCGATCCCGTCCAGTGAGTTAATAAAGAAATCTATATTATATTCTGCAAAAAAACTATACAACCATCTCCCTCTACAACCTAAATCTGCAACATCTTTCCCCAAGTTCCGTAAAATGACAAAAGCCTATTTATCTGAAAGACCATATTATTCAATAGCAGAGTTTCTTAACCAATAACTAAGAAATTACAGTATTCTTATGTATAAGTAGAATCTTAATCTATATTTGAGTGTCATATGCAGCAGCATAACTTATTAAATTACTTATTAAATTTCTTAAGGTAGATTACGCAATTTGCAAATTTTTTTAAATTTTGCAATAGATTGTTACTGATTTTTATTTCACTTTATTATGTTTTATTTGTATTGACGATTTGTAACAATGTAACAATCTAAGCAGACTTTTAATATTTTTCCATCGTTATTGAGAAATACACTTTAGTGTAAGGATGCCAGTGTTGTTGTAGCATTACAAATTCTGCTACAATGTTTTATTTTAAACCCGCCTAATAAATAATTATTCCCTGTATTTTGAGTTGGAAATATCATTCATTAAAAAATCCTAAACCGCCCCTGTTGGAAATGTTTCAAATTATTACGCAACATTTAGAAACCTTGTGAAGTTTTATGTTCATCTGTGTAAGCATTTGTTGTTCTGGAATAATTCGTTGAAGTCTTTGAAACAGTCTACGCATATTTTCTTTTCTTTTGAGCGCGAAGAATCCCATGCCACTATTGGAGTAGATTTTGAAAGATCCCTTGGTTGTCTCAGCCTATTTTGGTCAATGTCTTCGGCCGAGGAAGGCGATCGGTTCGAGGTGGATAGTTAAGCTACCCACAGGTGGCTCCTGTCGAACTCACAAAGAAGCACACTTGCCGGAATAATTTGGGTATTATAGTTATGTGAAGTCAAATAAATGGTCCACCCTTTGTTCTGTTACTATTGAAGAATACATGTGAAGAGTTTCACTCCATAATGTTGGATTTGTAAGGTGAAAATCAACGGATACGCAGTACAAATTGTGTGACGAAGTTGTGAGCCGGTTTGTGTTGAATGGAAAGTTCTGGTTTAGTGTGATGTGTGACAAGGAGATGTTTTTTTTTAAAGAAAAAGGTTGTATTTTTTTGTTTTTAAAAGTGAATAAATTCCAAGTAAATATGAAAATTTGCAGTTGGTAAATTTTTTAATATATTTTGTAAAGATAATTGCTTTCAAAACGGAAAAGTTTCTTGTAACGTTTGTTGTTTAATATCTGGATATGTTCTGTTTTATTATTCTAGCTGTCCTAAGAATATTTTGTTTAAAAATAAAATAGTAATGTAAATTAAATAATAAAATGGCAGTGAGATTTGACAGCTGAATGACTTTGAAATATATAGGTCAAATCTTATTTTGAGATACACTGCCCAATAAAGATGAAATTTTTTTGTATTGGTAAAAATCATGTAAAGTTTAAAGTTTTGTGTATTGTTAGATGTCATAAAAGGTTATAAATTTTTTGTCATTCCTATAGTAGAGTCAAAGTAGCTATGTATTTCTTTGAGAATATGTTTTCTCAAAAAAAATAAAGTCTGAAGGTTTTAATAAACATTATAAAATGTACCTATTTTTATTTCTGTAACCTTTTTTGGAAAATTATTAACCAGATTTCTAATGCGTTTCAAATTTCAAATTGAGTTTTAGTGTGAAAGAAAAAAAAAGTTGGCATAGAAGCCAAGGTACATGTTAAGAGTAGCCCCAGTTTGACCCAAAAGAGGAATCTAAGATGGATGTCCCCCATTTGGTATCCCCCTAAGTAAGATATGTGTCCAGTAAGTACCCAGTAGTGAATCGGAGAATTTTTTATTCCAAACGGCGTCATATTTTAAATAGTAGGAAGGTACTCCAGTCTGTGTAAGTATCCTTTGCTTATTTTTGGTAATGGTAGTTAGTCTTCTTAAAACCCTCTCATCTCCCTAATGATCCCATGACCCGCCACCGAACAAAACCTGAGCTGTCGTTCGCAAAGAAGGTTTGAGTGTCTGCTTCTTCTACTTTAGCCCCATTTCGACCCCCAGTATCTATGTCGTTATTTTTATCCCTGACCCCATCAGAGCAGACATTTAAAATGCTTCACTCTGACTGTTGTCTTCTTCTTGGCATCCGTATTGGGCCACTCTTGATGAGACCGGTCTCACAAACTCGTTATTAAGTTCTCTTACAGTTGAATTACAGTTGAACGACTATCATTAAATTGTCTTGCCGCATCCCTTTGGCTTGCATCATTTTCCAGCAATGTAACAATCTAAACAGACTTTCGATATTTTTCCATCGTTATTGAGAAATACATTTCACTGTAAGGATGCCACTGTAACACTAAGATATCTCAGAAACTCTTTAGAACACTACAATAGTTCACATAGTTCTCAAAACCATCAATTCCGCGAAGCTTTGTTGATTTGTAAATAATGAGTTCTGGGAATTTTATGGTTCAATAGGTTTTGCTAATTTTTTTATTCTCTTTACAGGTTGTCATCTAATTTTCACAGTTTTTTCATATTTGCAGGTCGACTGACCATAAAAACCTCTTTAGCGTTTCTTAATTCCTTTTAGCACTCTATTTTTTTTTGACATAAATAGCCTATTAATAACATCAAACAATTATCATATTGCTTGTCACAAGCTTTCCAAAAATTGATAATTCATCTGCATATATCTACAAGTGCGGCTCGACACAACACAATTGCATAAAAATCGCATAACTCTTGCAGGAAATTCAAAACTAGTTTATCTTCTTAGCGAATTACCTAATGACAACTGGCACTTGCAGTGAAGCAAATCTCTGGGGTATTTTCAGGGAAATCTCGGTTGAAATTCTAGCGGATAATTACGAGTGGCAATTCAGCTTCAGCTTCTCTATTTCTGCTCGCAAACGTAAAACTTTTCGTCTT
Organism: Diabrotica virgifera virgifera; assembly: GCF_917563875.1. Classification (NCBI taxonomy): domain Eukaryota; kingdom Metazoa; phylum Arthropoda; class Insecta; order Coleoptera; family Chrysomelidae; genus Diabrotica; species Diabrotica virgifera. The sequence goes on from NC_065445.1 coordinate 5,495,376, forward strand.
GCAATTACATAAAATTTGGTTGTAAAGCATCACCGAATGGAACAAAATATTACCCCGCAACTTTTATTGTGGGGCTAAAGTTAATACTAAGAGAAGCTGCAGTTGAATTAGTGTGAAAATATATGTTTGAGTGTTGAGATCAAACATTATTTTTATCGAGCTACGGATAATAAAGAAGACAGAATTGAAAGATGTATATGATAGAAAATATTAAAATTTTATACAAAAATAACAAAATTAAAATAACATCTTATCAAAGCTATAACAAGTTCAAGATAAACATGCGATAAATCAAATATTCTTATTATTAATAGATGATCACAAAAGGCGCAGACTTGCATTTGACTGTGAACACGTCAATTGAACAATAGATGATTGGAAAAGATTTGTTTACCGATGAGTGTAGACTATGAGTACAGTGGAACCCCGTTAACTCGGATTAATCGGGACCGCGGCCGATCCGGGTTATCGAAAATTCGGGTTAGCCGGAGAAAATGGTAAAAATTATTAAAATATGGTATGCTTACAGATAAACTCCGTTATAATTGGCACACAGACACTTGTAAACCACGTTCGCGTTCCACACATACAAAGCGTCGTCGAGAGTCTCATTTTTAGCTTTCTTAGCTTTGCACCGATTGTCCAAACTGTCTTTTGTTATCATTTTGAAACAAAAACAACATTTTAAGTTTTATTCCCATTACGTAGACAAAAAATCACAAAATCTGAATATATTTACGCGGAACGAACAATGCGACTTTACTACACACACACAATACCGTCTCGCAACGAGAACGAACTTATGTTATTTAATAAGAGTGAAGACTAAGACCATTGTTTGAAAAATAATTTTTTAATAGTCTTTTCTAAACAATGCTAGACAGTTTCAAGCAAATAAAAGATACTACAGATGCCTGTTGGTTTCGATAACACGAGAATGAGCGTTGTCTGCCATGCCAGTCATTTTTACTAAGGTATATTATTTATCAAATTACACAAATACGCATTATCTCTCATTGTATAATGTGTTTGACATTGAGAATTGAAACGAATGAACTACATAGGAATTCGCTAAAGCGACAAATTTTTACGAAGAAAGTTTATTATGATAAATAAAATTAGCCTGAAAAATATAAGACATTATAGTATTCGAACAATATGTTTATAAGGAAAGATAAAAGAAAATATTTTAAGATGTTGAAAAGAAATTGGAAAATCCAGCATAAAGGACATACATTTTTATTGTTGTAATGTTTGTCTGATAAAAATCGGTCCGGGTTAGCCGGACTTCCGGGTTATCGGGGGCCGACTTATCGGGGTTCCACTGTATATGGTAAATATGGTTGAAATAAGGTCTAGAGAAGGGCTGAAGAGCGTTATGCTACCTGAACTCGGTCATACCGGGTTGCTTTTGGTGGTGGCTCAGTAATGCTTTGGGCAGACATTTCTTTTGAGGCACACACGGAGTTCGTCTTGATTTGGATGGGCACATTAATACAATAAAGTGAATGCAAATAATAAACTAACAGAAAATTTTGAAATGAGGGAAGGAGTACGACAAGGAGATCCGTTGTCATCATTGTTATTTAACGTAGTATTGGGAATGGTAATAAAAGAGGCTAAATATTAATAGATCAGGTCACATTCTTCTTCATAGGGTGCCTGTCCGTTCCGAAAGTTGGCGATCATTCTGGCTATGATAACTTTGTTGGTTGCTATACGGAAGAGTTGTGTTGAGGTCTTTCTATACCATGCTCTCAGGTTAGCAAGCCAGAATATTCTTCTTCGTCCTGGGGCCCTTTTTCCTTCAATTTTACCTTGTCAAATGCACTGGAGTAGCTCATATCTACCTTGATTCCTCATTATATGTCCCAAGTACTACAGCTTACGGCCCTTCACGATGTTGACTAAATCTGCGGTTGTGTTCATCCTCCGTAGTACTTCTTCATTGGTGACTTTGTCTGTCCATGGTATCTTTAGTATCCTTCTGTACAACCATAGCTCAAAAGCTTGAAGTTTCGATAGAGTTTCTGCCTTCAATGTCCACGTTTCTTACTCCGTATAGAAGCACTGAGTACACGTAACATTTAAGGAGTCTTATTTTTGTTTTTAGAGTGATGTCATGGCTCTTGAACACAGAGCTCATAGTCAAGAATGCACTCTTTGCCTTTCCCATGCGACATTTAATCTCTTGAGTTGTTCCATGACTCATTGATTATAGTTTCCAAATAGCTGTCAGGTCACATATGTACCTACACCATAAACAGCATAAAAGTTTGTCATTTCAAGATTATGTAGTAAATCGGTTCAGAAACAAGAAAGAATTAAAACAGGTAGTGGGACAACTAAAAAAGTAGCTAGAGGAAAAAGACTCTAAAACGAAAAAAAAACTAAGTACATGGAATGGGTGAACAAGGAATTTGAACAGGACCATTATTTAATTATAATAACGGCTGAAGAAGAAATGTATAAATTAAATTTGAACAGGTAGAGAGATTTGCATATTTGGAGACAATATTTTCGAGTAAACTAAGTATCAGGGAGGAAATACACAAAAGACTAATGTCAGAAATCGTTCCATGTATCCACTCAATAGGATATTCAAAAGCAAAAATATATCCAAAGCAGCTAAATTAAGAATTAAGGATATATAATTATATGAGAAACCTTATATAATTGTAGTAGTAAAAACACCAAGACTTAGATGGCTAGGACATGTCCAAAGAATGACACAATCTAGAATGCCAAAAATCTTGTTAAGCGCTACAATACGCGATACGCACGCGGTAAAAAGATAAAAGGAAGGCCTAGGAACAGTATGAATAGATAGAGTCATAAAGTAAAGACGACCTTAAGTAACTCAATACATATAACCAATTAGAAAGAAAAAGCAAAAAACAAACAGGAATGGATTAAGATTATAAACCAAGTCAAGAGCCTACTTGGCTTGAAGGTGGCTATTCTATGCATTTGGTTTATCATTTTGTCAAAGAAAGTTTGTTTGTAATGAACAAAAGAAAATAAAATATGGCCTAATATGAATATCCAGACAAAAGTTTTTAATTATAAAAGAACTATTTCACTGAATCATATGAACTGAAATCACATTTTCGTTTTACCATTTTTACTATTAAAATCGGTTCTTTTTCATCGTAAAATTACAGCAGAAAATCCAGATGAAATAGTTTGTAAAATTCCAAAATTGTTTTATTTCGAAAAGTAACAATCTGGTTCAAGTTGTTGGTTTAGTTGCACGCAAACTTGTTGAATCCAATGCAACAGTCAAATTATTTGGAATTGAAAATTGCACGTCAATTTCAGGCTTTTAATATGGCTGCGTTCAAAAGCACATTTCGAATATCATTATTATGGTGTATAGTATATTATGAAGTGTATTTGAATTACGGTTAAATTTACTATATACACTCACAGGCAAAAATGTGTATACTTTATTTTTGGCCTTTCTTCTTATATTTGCATATGATTTGATCATGCGTCCGAAAGTAGGGGAGGAAAGTATGCTAAATTTGCAGTTACTCGAGCGTTATGGAAACATATTGTGTTGTGAAGAGTAGGTACTAAAACCAAAAAAAGTTAAGTTAAGTTTTCCATAAAGTGGGGGCTTTCCATTTTTTTAATTTAATTTTCCATTTCCAACAATCGTTTTTCCGATTATAGCGCCATCTATCCACAATTCGAAAAAATGTTTCGAATAAAAGTTACTTATTTTTACGCAAGAAATCCAAATCTGCAATAAAAATGGGGGCTCCTATTTAAGATTTGAGTAACCCCCCACTCCACCTTCGTGGGGGCCGTGTTTGGTGCCATTTGATAGATTTTTTAAAAATATTGAATTCGTGTATTTTTCAGTTTTTCGAACTGATTTTGCAGTACTGCTCATTTTCAGCAGTACTTCAGCCCTGTTAGCACATGTCTGTCCTTTATACACCTTGCCAGGTGATACTGAAGCTGAGCCTTGAAGAGAAAATAAATCTAAGAGTTCCACTACGAAACGCAGAGCAAAAAGATAAAGAAGCAGAATTGGCGGTGAACAATATTCAACAAGGAGCATGGGGAAACACTCCTACACTGAAATATAGGTTAAAAGGAAACAATTATCCAAAGAAGTAAGGAATATGATAATTATTATTAAGACAGAAAAGCTGACAGGAATTTGGCAACAAACAAGGGCTCCTCAAGATAAGACTAAACTAAATCGTGCAAGCCAACTACAACAAAAGGAATCTCTTACAATTAAAAAACGAATAAATTAATTTTTATTTACATGAGTTAACAGATGACGGTAGCACTGATTATTCCCTATGGAAAGCTATTAAAAGGCTGGAAATACCTATTATTTATTCTCCACATATTAAACTAGAAAATGGAAACTAGGCCAGAAGTTGTGCACAAAAAGCAGAGCTATTTGCTACATATCTTGAAAATACATTCAAACCAAATAAGAAAAAATCAAGAAGATGAAGAAAAATGGAAGGAACCTAAACGAAAATAACCCCAAGGAAGCACTGGGCTATGCTTTAAATGCGGGTGAGGTGCTGAATAATCTTCTCCGAAGAGCTGTCGTAAAACTGACAAACGTAATTAATGCTGCATTCAGATTAATATGTACCAATGATTGGAAAATGGTTGAAGTTATTACGATTCCTAATGCAGAAATACGACTACATGAGATTTCGTCATACAGACCGACATCTTTGCTACCTGTGAAATCAAAGCTGTTTGAGAACCTTCTTCTTAAGTTTATTAAACCAATTATCGAAGCAAAAATGTGATTCCGACACATCAATTACACCGGTTATAAAGAATCACAAATAGAATCGAAAGATCCTAATATAATCGATAGATTCCTTGTTGCTGTACAGACTTTCGCTAAAGTCTGGCATGAAGGTTTAATACATAAATTAAAAAGTTTTTTGCGGAGACAGTTTGAATATAATGCTTTTTCCTTGTCTATAAAACTTATGTATACTTCTTTATGTTTCTTTAGGGCTTTCTCTATTAATTTCTGAATACTCAGAACTATAAACAGTTCTAACAATCTTGTGCACTGGTACACTTATTGCATTTTTCTAGGCAATATTTTTTTTGTACTAGATTTAAAATGTGTCTAAATAGACACCTCACAATATAGTGTGCATATATTTGATGAATAGAACATTTTTAAATGTTGAATGGGTTGCATGTGAGGGTTCATTTTAAATGAAGTAAAAGACAGATGTACTCTCAATCATTTATTGTAACTTCCGACGACCGGTTTTGCTCTCTAAAGTATGCAGAGCATCTTCAGGTCAACGGTTACAAGTCACTAAATGCTACAAATAAAAACCAGAGTTAGAACAATGTCTGGTTGTAAAAGATGCTAAATATCCATAAGATCAAGCCAATATTGAACAACATACATAAAAATAGTGCAGATAGCAGACAAATACATATGCAACTATTTCTAATGGGAATCAGCCACAATTTTACCAAAAAAATTTCATTCATCGATTGATTTATTTGTGCAGAAAACTATTAGAAATTTATCATGGATTGATTTCATGTAATCGAATGAACTATCTTTTAGTAAAGTCGTCCCAGGAACGCAACTCATAAATATTGGCGATATCATTTTAAAGTCTTCTACTTTATGTTATATTATATACGTCTGAATTGCCAATATAAATGAGTCAGATTAAATAAATTATTAGAAGAATTTTTTTACTTAGCAACAACATTTTTGTCTATTCTAGTAGTATTTTGTATTTTGACAACGAAACCCGATTTGGGCATCGAAACGTTAATAAAATCATTTTTTTGGTAAAATTGTGGCTTATTCCCATTAGAAATAATTGATTATAAAAATGCCACAAGGAAATAGCTTCAGAACAACATTAAAAATACATATGCATGTAAAAACGGGGGCGATAACACACGTCCCCAAGCTCACAAACACATGCAGATGTATGCCGTCTATAATCATGCAATTATAACGTGTCGTACTTACATTCGGATACAAGGAGCTACTTCCTCAGTATTCATTAACATGATATTTCTGCTTAAGTTTATGGGATTTGGGAATTCTTGAGGGTGAAGAGATAGTTGGTGAAAGACAACCAACAAATCTGTGCCTGTTATTTTGTTTGTAAAGTAAACTACAGTGAATATCATATATACAATTTTTTAAAATGTGATGGTTTTAAAGATTTTTATTTCTATTTATTAAAAGATTTTGTTTTTATTTATATTTATTAAAAGACTTCTATTTATTAATGTATGTGTTAGTGCAAGATTGACAACGTTTGGATCAAAACGGGTCGATATTTAATATGTATGTTAGATGTGGATGTGTAGCTGTAACCTAAATTGTCAGTACTCCTTGATATTTTAATGAGAGGAGTAGTGGTCGTATAAGGGATGACAAATCGGAAAGCTTAAACATTGTAGCTAAAAGATTAAATTAGCAGTCATACAATAAAACAGTAATAAATGTGAATTGATAGACAACAATGTAGGTACATAAAGTTGAGATATAAATTAAAGGGTGGAGAATTGGAGAAGAAAAGCAAAGAAAGGAATTAAAATTCAGTTGAAAGTAATTGATTGTAAATTGAGACTATGTTTTAATGATCTAAGCAGTGAAGAAATATTAATAAACTATTGAATTAGATAGAAGAAAGGAATAGTAATAAAATATATTTTGGGGGTATACCTACATTGTGTTTTAAAATTCGTCAATAAATAAATAAGTAAATTCACATCAAAATTAAAATAAAACAAAACACACAGGACAAAAGACGATACAACAAATAATGTGGGAATTTAAGATTGGTCAGGAGCACTGCATTTGTTTAACTGTATTGGTTTTAGTTCAAGTTATCAATTTTTTCCACTTTGTTTTTTGTAAAATTTTGAGGGAACTAAGAAGTGTCAGAACAAGCTAGGTTAGTTGTCTAAGCTAGGTTAGGTAAGTGGTTATAAATAAAAACAAAATCTTTTAATACATAGAAATAAAAATCTTTAAAACCATCACATTTTAAAAAATTGTATATATAGACCAGTAAGGATCTGTTTTTAGGTGGATGTGAGAGGTGGCATTCAGATTTTTGCGGATAAAGTTAGGTGATAACTTCGTTAATAATAATTGATTTATGCTCCTTCTCAAATATGCCCGGAACATTAATAAACAAATTCAAATATTTAAAAATTTCGAATAACATCGAATTTTTTCTACTTTTTTTTTTATTTTTTTTTTTTATTATTATAACGCATCGACCACGCAGGGTCATTAGCGCATTTAGGTTAATGTAACAATAATTTACATAAACAATGTGTATACATAAGTTAATAAAGATATGTGTGTTACAATATGGTTTTTAAATCTTTTGAAGTAATTGACAGTCTTTAAGGTACGAACATATTTTTTTTGTATGTGTATTTTCTTCTAGGGCATCTTTTAGGGAGTCGGGTATGTTATACTTCCGTCGTTCACTGTTATATTTGGGACAATGTATTAAAAAATGTTTTACCGTTAGTTCACTGTTGCACACTTCACACATACTTTTTTTGTTTATAACTTTAAAACGATTCAGGAACATCATTTTGGAACAAAGTCGTATAGGAATAAAACAAAGATAATTAAATTTTCTATCAGATGCGATTGGTTAAAAATGTCTTAATTTATCACCCTTGCTGCAAAATAGCAAGCCTGTCATTATTAAATGATTTTCCATCACTTAGGTTACACTTGGAATCTTCCTAATTCGCTTCGAAAATTTTTTTAATGTGCTAAAACCGTACACCAAATTTTATTAAAATTGACTTACTAGATTGTGAATAATAATTTTGCAATCAAACTTTTTTTAAAAAATTAAAATTTTTTAAAATCTTGCACAACAAAAACTAGAACATACAAAGATTTGTCAATTTTTTTACATATAAAGAAGCACTCCACCTGTCTAATGCACTTTACAGAATTCAAATCGGATTATTTAAGCAGCCTCAGCAATGTTTTAAAGTTATAAACAATTTTTTGGCTTATAAACAAATTAGTGCTGTGGCCAGGAGGGGGTGCTACGCGCTCCTTTATTTAGATGGACTTACCCAAGATTTTTATGTATTTTTTGACCCGTAGAACACGATTTTTTTGGGTAACAGTTGATCCGGATGTCGATAAGATTGTTATAAACAAAGAACTTGAGAAATTACATAACATCGATTTTTCGCAAAATAAAACATTTTTTTGTCTTTATTAGGTAATTCGAGAGATAAAGTTTTCGAGATAAACGCAGTGGAACTTTCAAAAAATCGAAAAATTTTAATTTTTGAACGCGAATAACTTTTGATTAAAAAATAAAATAGCAATTCTGCTGCCAGCATTTGAAAGTTTAAGTCAAATTATACCGGTTTTAATTATTTGCATTGCTAAAAATGATTTTTTTATTATTAAACAAAGCTATTTGTTTATAAGCCAAAAAATTGTTTATAAGTTTAAAACATTGCTGAGGTCCCTTAAATAATCCGATTTTAATTCTGTAAAGTGTATTAGATAGGTAGAGCACCTCTTTATATGTAAAAAATTAGCCAACTTCTAAATGGTCTACTTTTTGTTCAGAAAGATTTTAAAAAATTTAAACTTTTTTAAAAACATTTAGATTGCAAATTTATTATGCAAAATCTATTAGGTCGAGTTTAATGAAATTTGGTACACGGTTTAAGTATGTTACAAAGAATTTCCTAAGTGAATTACTAAGGTTCTAAGTGCCACCAAAGTGGTTAAAAACATTGAATAACAACAGGCGTATTTTGCCCCCTTATTTTGTATTTATTGCTATATTGCAGAAAAGGTAATACGTTAAGACATTTTTGACCAGTTGTATATCATACAAAATTTAATTATATTTTATTTCTCTACGACTTTGTTCCAAAACGAATCGTTTTAAAGTTGTAAGCAAAGAAAGCAGAAAAAAATCGACGTTTTTCAAAATTTTTAAATATTTTAATTTTTTTATTAAAGTTCCGGGCATATTTGAGAAGGAGCATAAGTCAATTATTATTACTGAAGGTGTCACCTAACTTTATCTGCAAAAATCCGAATGCCACCTCTCACATCCAAAAATAGACGTTTTTTCACAGATCCTTACTGGTCTAATATGACATTCACTGTAGTTTACTTCACAAACAAAATAACAGGCACAGATTTGTTGGTTGTCTTTCACCAACTATCTCTTCACCCTCAAGAATTCCCAAATTCCATAAACTTGTTTACCTTTGCAACATTCTCCATCTATTCCACCATATCCCGTTAGCATAACTTAAGCAGAAATATCATGTTAATGAATACTGAGGAAGTAGGTCCTTGTATCCGAATGTAAGTACGACACGTTATAATTGCATGGTTACAGACGACATACATCTGCATGTGTTTGTGAGCTTGACGACGTTTGTTACTGCCCCCGATTTTACATGTATATGTATTTGTCTGCTATCTTCACTATTTTTATGTATGTTGTTCAACATTGGCTTGATCTTATGGATCTTTAGCATCTTTTATAACCACACATTGTTCTAACTCTGGTTTTTATTTGTAGCATTTAGTGACTTGTAACCGTTGACCTGAAGATGATCTGCATACTGTAGAGAGCGAAACCGATCGCCGGAATAAATTACATTAAATAAATTAAATTAGATCGTTACAATAAATGATTGAGAGTACGTCTGTCCTTTACTTCATTTAGAACATTTTTAGTTTAGAAGCTCTAAATAGTAGTTACAAAATAGATATTTCTTACAATGAAACCAGTTAATTTTCAAGTAAAAACATCTGATTTGATCTCGAGCTATTTTCAACATTTATTTCAATGCGTCTGTAAGTAATTTTAAGCAAAATCTATTTGATTTTCGATATGAAAGTTGTTAATTGCAAGCATATGGGAATATATTGTTGAAAGTTATATAGTACAGCTCCTCCGATTTTAATATATATAAAAGAATTGGAAGCAACGACGACAAAAACTTTCTTTAATCACAAACTTTTTCATATTTTTCTTAACAGACTGTCAGAACCGAGTCTCTCCTGCATAAATGCCTTTTCCAATACCGCCATTCCTCCAAAATGAAGTTTCTTAGTTGAACTACTTGAATAATGACCGGAATGTACAAGGGCGAAGTCAAAACGGCTTAGACTGGTGATATATTATCCCGTTTTGACGGACTGGCTCAAGTCTTTTGCTTTTATTACAAGGATATAACACGGCTCCACTTAGAGGCACTAACTGAAAATTATATTACTTTGGATTGATTGTTTTTGGAACAGTCAAAGAAATTCTAACTACACTAATCACAAAAAGTATCGCATAATTTCTAAAACAGCAAAAAAGTTAAAAATTAATTTTTAATTTTTAGCAGAATTTTATAATGCTGATCTATCGTCTCCTTTAGATGTCACATAATTCAATAAAATTGTGTTTTCACTAGGAAAGTTTTGGGGTAGATCTGATTTCTTCCATTATATATGTATTTTGGGCTGCTGAATCCGAATATGAGGTTTGCGGACAAAATTTCGTGACGGAACATTGAAAAAACAGCAAAAAAGCGTAAAATTTCTGCTTTTTCTCGCTTTTTTGCTTAAATATCGAAAACTATTAATTTTCAGTAAATGGTCTGTTAACAGAAATTAAAGTACTTAAAATTCTCTACATATCTGACTATTTACTTTTTTTTTCAGACGAACCGTTTGGTCTAAAATGCAAGTTAAAAATGGCCAATTTTTAACGGTCTCGGCAAAACCCACTTTTTACATTCCAAAATTTATTTTTTATTAGAATGCTGTCATTTGATAAATTTCTCCTAGTTTTCTGCACAAATAATAAATGTTAGTTCATTTGGTATGTCTCTTGTGACAGCTTCCATGAATGCATTCCATCCTAAGAGGCCGGGAATGTCTCTGCTTTTCCCTTAGAGAAGATCAGGCACAGATGAGTCACAGTTTCAGTTGGTGTGAGCATTTCCTTCGGATCTGTTATCTTGATTTCTGATAAACCTTGAGGTTTTATCCTTTTAAAATTAATTAGTTGAACATCTCCCTGACTTCCATAAACCTCAGGCGCGAGTTTCGGTTTTAACCGATATATTTGTTTTTGTTGTTCTCTTCCCTGGTATCAAGTTGATCGTACATATTTGTTTAACGTCGTTTGAACAACACCAGGTCTCTTTATTTTCCAACTTTTTCCTGACGTTTTTTGAAGTATTTTTATAGCAGTATCCCTAATACCAAATAGAAAAAGGACTTTTTTCTGCTATTCTTGCTCCTAAATAGACGTCCTTTCTAATATTTTAACATCCACCACTTGATTTTGTGGTCCTCCCCGATATTTTGTTTAGTTTCGAATTTTCTCTCAATTTCTTTCTAAATATTTGGTCATAAAATAATATTGTTTAATCGTTAACATCAACAATACACATATGAAATACAGACAAAGTGAACAGCAGGATATTCGTTGTAATAGAACAACAATAGAAGAACATTTCAGCGAACCACGTACATACTCATCCACTCTCCAAATATTATTTCTGACGTTATATCAGCTAAAAATAAAAGACTACACCTAAGTCTAGTCTATTAATTAAGTACGGATCGCAGGTTACCTCTAGCTCTACCTCGTAGCTGGAGCTAGAGCTACTACTGTCTCGAGAATTAATTAAATGTAGTTCTCACCTGAACCCTCCAATTCGTCCAACAAATGTTGAAGCTTATGGCTAAAACCCCGCGCTATTTAATGAGGCTGCGTTTTAAAATACAACAAGCGGCAGAACGGGAGTATTTAGTGTTAAGCAGGATTCGTTTTTATCTTAAGTGCAGGAGGCTGTAATAGAATTAGATATTTATGAATTGCGTTATAAAAAACATTTTTATTTTCTCTTTGCGTTGCTTATTTTAATTATTTACGAATTATTATCATTTTTACTTGATACTTCTACAAAAAGAGGGCGATATTGCAGAATTGGAGAACTACAGACCGACAAGCCTTCTTTGCCACTATACTAGCTACTAGCTGACCCAACGAACTTCGTAGCGCCTTACAGAATTAGACAATAATTCAATAACTAAAAATTAACAGAAGCAAATAATTTTGTAATGTAATTGAAAAGCAATGCTTATTTGTTAAATACCTAAACATTTTTTTTCTATTTTATGACAGCAGTATTTTAAAATAAATAAATTACATACATTAAATAAAAAATTCATACTTTGTTCAATTTAAGTCCAAAAGTTAAACGGTTGCACTTTCCGTACATAAAATTTACCACTCATTCTTTTCATGTGCTCAGAATTTTTCTACTACTTACGGTTCGTGAGAAAAGTTCCGTTTAGAGATATTTTTTAAAGATTTCGCAATATTAATAAATTCATATTTTGTTCAATTTGATTTCAAAAGTTAACTGTTTCAGTTTTCTTCCGTGAAATTTTCCGCTCGTTTCTCTTATGTGCTCAAAATTTTTCTACGCCTTGAGATATTGTATTTTGAAAACCGATTTCTTTATAGACAAATTTTTAGCTGGGAGTATACCTGCTTAATTTGGTATTTTTCACTTCATTATTGTGAGAGTTAGGGCGTCATGGGCAACCCCCTTATGACATACGGGTACGAAAAATAGATAACAACCTATTCTCAGTCCTATTCGCCGTGTGCAAGTTCTTGGAGGGGATAAGAGAAACGATCGTGCGCGAATAGCGGAGAAATCTTGCAACTTTCTTAAATCATTCATTGTCAATTGAAATTGTTAAACTGACGTATATTTCATATCTACTGTCAATGAAGAAGAAAAATTATATGTTGCTCCACAATATTGATATGATATGCAATTATTATACAGGGTGTCCCGAAAAGATTGGTCATAAATTATACCACACATTCTGTGGTCAAAAATAGTTCGATTGAACCTAACTTACCTTAGTACAAATGTGCTCATAAAAAAAGTTACAGCCCTTTGAAGTTACAAAATGAAAATAGATTTTTTTCAATATATCGAAAACTATTGGAGATTTTTTATTGAAAATGAACATGGGGCACTCTTATGACAGGATCATCTTAAAACAAAATTATAGTAAAATTTGTCCACCTCATAAAAATTTTATGGGGGTTTTGTTCCCTTAAACCCCCCCCTCCCAAACTTTTGTGTACGTTCCAATTAATTCATTATTGTGGTACCATTAGTTAAACACAATGTTTCTAAAACTTTTTTGCCTCTTGGTATTTTTTAGATAAGCCAGTTTTTATCGGGATGCGGCTTCTTTTTTAATATGTTTACATAAAGATTTTATGGGGGTTTTGTTCTTTTAAACCCCCCACATGTTTGTGTACGTTCCCATTAAACTATTATTGTGGTACCATTAGGTAAACACAGTATTTTTAAAACTTTTTTGCCTCTTAGTCTTTTTTTGATAAGTCACCTTTTATCGAGATGTGGCTTCTTTTTCAAAATATACCTAATAATATAAATAATAAATAAATTTTCAGATTATTAACAGCTCTCTATAATCGTACTTAACCATATACAAATATGTGGTGGATTCGATAAATATTCAAAATATCTCGATAAACACTGGCTTATCGAAAAAGTACTAAGAGGCAAAAAGTTTTAAAAATATAGTCTTTACCTAATAGTGCAACAATAATAATTTAATTGAAACGTACACAAAAGTTTGGGGGGTTTAAGGAAACAAAACCCCCATAAATTTTTTATGGGGTGAACAAATTTCACTTTAATTTTTTTTTAAGATATTGCTACTATAAGTTTGCCACATGTCCATGTTCAATAAAAAATCTCTAAGAGTTTTCGATATATGAAAAAAAAATCGATTTTCAGTTTGTAACTTCAAAGAGCTGTAACTTTTTTTGTGTGCACTATTGTATATAGGTGCAATCAACCTATTTTTGACCCCAGAATCTGTGGTATAATTTATGACCAATCTTTTCGGGACACCCTGTATAAAAGTAAATTTAATTAATTGTATTTTGCTTGTAGTAGTGCATTTTAATAATTAATTTTATTTACTACAAACAATTATTTACCTTTTAATAACATAACCTTAATTTACTTTTTCTTCTTATAATTTTTTTGGGCTATGGCCTTGACAATTGTCCAGTAACCAGGACCAACATGATTGGCCAATATAATTAAAAGTGCGAAAAATGTTGCCGAGCTATGAAACCAGGTGTCGCTTTTCCGAACTTGCACGGTTCCAATAGAATATACCTCAAAATTTTCATAAAAATCGATCAAGCCGTTTCGGAGGAGTATGGCAGCTAACACTGTGACCGGAGAATTCTATATTCTATAATATATTATGTATATAGATGTAAAATATTGAGATGGCTATTAAAAAATAACGGTTGGTGACAGAAAAATTAAATTTTAGGGTTGAATGTATATTTTGGTTCTACATCATATAAAATTAAGACAAAACAGTTTGTCCAAAAGAATAAATAAATGTCGGGAGCAACCACCCTTTTCACTCAGGTTGATCGTACTAGCTCAGAAACCTTCGAGGGTTCACGTACAACTTTGCTTAAGATCATCACGTGATCAAATGCATAGTTTGCCAGTCTATAGGGTACATACATACAAACATTCATTTTTATTTATAGGTATTGATTATATCAATCTCCATCCTCCAGAATGTGTCTAAAGAACCTGTACAGATTTTCAATTTATTTATTATATAATAAACATTTCGGAAGTATTAAGGCAGCATCCTGAGTATAATAAATTTCTTTTCGTTGTCGTGTTTTTTCTATTTGTCGTTTCTATCCCTACTTTATTACAATAAATTGCTACATGAGCACACCACACACATACAAATGTGTTAGTTAGCGGTATGACGTTAATTGCAAACTACGTCCGTCCATGTAATTATTTCTGCGTCACTTGACACGTTGCACGTTACATTTTTCCCTAAAATGTGAGTAATCCCCGTTCTTTTTGATTACCGAGAGATAAATAATAGACGAAGTTAAATTGCGACACGGCGCTTGTCTTGTTTTTTAATGGATTAGGACGCGTGCTTTGTTTTGTAATGGATTACGATTTCAAACAGTGTTAGCTCAAGTCCTTTGTGCCACTTGCGTTTCAAACGTGGAAACAAAATGCATCTAAGACAGAATAGAATGCAATAGGAACGATTTACGTGAGTGATTATTTAAGTTTACGTGCTTGTACATTGTCTTTTTTCTTCGATAACGTGTGGGAGATAAGAAAAACTTCAGATTCCACTGTGATTTAGGATTTTCAATACTACTCTGGGCAGATTATCGGAGAATAGGCCATTTTTGGGAAAGGTTATTTATTAGCAATTTTATTGCTGGAATCGAATCTTATAATTGAATATATTAATAATATAGGTATGCAAAGTCCCCAGATAGTGTGCTACTTTTTTACTTTATCGTACTACATACGCAGTATGAGTATAATAGATAAAGTTATAGGATCGTGCAAAAATTTTTTTTTCAGATTTCACTTTTTTTCGACGTTTTGAGTCCCCCTGAGTCTAAAAAGCAAATAAAAAAAAACATGTCGGAAGTAGGTACGTACGTACGTATGTCGCCACCACCCAGCAAAAACTACAGGACCGATTTCGATGAAATTCGGTATGAGTAAGTTTAAGAGAATTTTGTCGAGAAACTAAGCTTTTGAAAAAAACCTCTCAAAGGGAGGCCGAAATAGGGGGGTTATTTGGGGCCCATTTTTGCAAATTTTGACCGAAACGAATGAAATTTAACTTAAAGTTAGCTCATAGATTGGTAAATAGAAATACGGAATTTGACATTTCCAAATCCAAAATGGCGGCCAGCATGGCCGACCGCCCACCCGATACATTTCCCTACCAATCTAAAAACTTGTTTAAGATAAATTTAATTTGAAAAAACATTTATATCGCCTAAAGATGGGGCTATAACAAAAATATTATGGTTTTTCATAAAAAGTTATGGGTTGCCTATATTTAAGGGGTCAAAATTTGACATAAATTTGAACTAGATTTTCTCAAAAATGACTCCAAGGAATTTGTTTATTTTTTGATATATTTTGATATCCTATCGGTAAATTGAATAACATTGGTCAGATTTCTTAACTCCTCATAGGAGGGGAGTTATGAAGTTTTTATAAAAAAATATTCGAGTGCCCGTAACTACCTCTGTAATAGAAAATAAAATTTGAAATTTGGCAGACATATATAGTACTTTGTTATCTATTAGCACAATAAATTTTACCCAAAATATGGCTTCCGGTTTAACCGGAAATGAAAAAAAAATCTTAATTTTTTACATACGCCCTGTATATTTTTACATATTTTGAAAGAATGTAAAATTATCTTTCCAATGACATAAAACTCGTTGCTGTAACTCAAAAACTCGAAAAGTTACAGAAAATTGAAATTTTGCTAGAATCTTGTGTGTGTCCCCTCTCACGCGATCATAGCAGAGCATTATTATAGGGTAGTCAATGAGGGCATTTGGCTCCGAATTCCATCCTACTACATCGATGTACTTCATATTTTACTATATAGTATAGTACTACTGATATTTTCATAGTAAGTAGGGAATAGCTCAAGAAACAAAATCTACCCTATATACTATGGCGCTTTTATCTTGGGGCAATTCCCACCCCTTCAAGGGGGTGGAAAATTTATTGGTCAAAATAAGCATGGAAGTGGCTAGAGAACCTATTTTTAAGCAAAAACTGATCTATAGTTTTTTTTGAGAACTCAATACTTTTTGAGTTATGCGTAGTTGAAAATTGGCCATTTTCATTTAAAAATGACACGTTTTCGGACGGTTTTTTGTGAATACCTTAAAAACTATGCATTAAACTAAAAACACTATATAAAATTTTTTTTAATTATAAATAACAAAGAGATTCGTTCCTTCGTAAATTTTCTATTTGTAATACAAAAAGAGATATGGTAGGTAAAAAGAGTTTGTTTTTTGGTGCATGCTCAAAGTGCTCATGCTTTTGTAGTGTTTGAAAAGGCCTTTAAAACGAGCACCGTTAAATGTCGGTTACATTCAAACTAAGCGAGATATGGTGCAAAAAAATATATGACTAATGTACTTTAAGGAAAAATGAGAAGTACATACATTTAACCCCTCATTCAGCAGAATTTAAATGCATTGTTTTTCTTTTGCAATACCTCTTAATATAGTGTTATTTCTACTTTCAAAAAGTTGGACGGGTGAAAAAAATAAGATCAAATTATAGAGCGCATTTTTAAATTTTCTTAAAATTCTTCCGTTTGCTCCATGCAATTCGAAAATAAAAATGTTCTATCCCCGAGAAGTGGTGAGAACCGCCCCCATGATAAAAGCGCCATGGTATATAGGATAGACTTTGAATTAGGAGATTGGGCTTTGGGCTACTCCCAAAATTTCATTACAATCCATGCAGTAAAATGCAAATATTGTAAACTATTAATTTCTCAGAAAAATGGACTAATTTGAAATGAAAGTATGACTAATATTCTATTGATTTATGCAATAATCTATAGTGTGTCCCCGAACATTTTCTCAAATGCGGGAATTAATGATGCGTAGAACCATAAAATATTTTCAAGTATACAAGGTGTTTCTAAAATATCAAAATAACGAGTAACTTTGTTATTTTTATAGAATGCCAGTATCTAGTACGATAACGATAATAGATCGGTACGATAAAGTTCTCGGGCGGCCCTTCCGTCCAGCGTTTTTTATAAACAAAATGGCGCCAGAAAATCGTGTTTTTTTCAAGTTTTGCTCTATACCTCCAAAGATTTTATTTTTACACCAAAAATACCCAAATAAAATTTCATCGTAATTAAATTCTGCATAGAGACGTGTTTTTCCCGATTTACTTCGACAATAATTTTCCCAGGAAAATGCGCGTTTTTCCAACAAAATCTTTAATTTTTAACTAAAATTTTAGGTAAGTAATTGTCTATCAATAATTAAATAACTTGGTAATATAAGAGCTCTTTTCATATAGATTATAATTCCAGAAGTCGATGGAAATTAAATGAACAGTTTAGCAACAATTGAATTGTTAATAAAATATTTGCGGTAGCTATAATAACCACAATAATTATGATAGATAAGAATAACGATGATTTTTGTATAAAAAGACACTGTACCAATCTAATTTACTTTACAGAATTAAAATTGGACTATTTGAGCGGCCTCAGGAATATTTTAAAATTATAAACAATTTTTTGGCTTATAAACAAATAGAATATCTCGGGAAATATTAAATTAAATCATAAAACGGTATTGAAAAAAAAAACGGCGGGACGTTTCTTTAACAAAAAACGTTTAATTGTGATAAGTGGTTCCTGAGATACAACCGGTCAAAGTTGACCGGCATTTACGGCAAAGATATAAACAATAGGATCATAATTTTCGAACCATCATCTTTTTATTTTTGTCCTCTTTCTCCACACCAATTTTTATATCTTTAAAATACTCATAACATATATTATTATAATAAAAACTATCGATATTACGAGTGAAAATTGCTAAAAATAGCAAAATTCCAATAAAAAATTAGGTTGGAGAAAATATAATCTCAAAGTTTAAAATCGGTATACGATGCATTTTCTTGGCTTCCCATGGAGCAATTATTGTCTTCATTCTTTTTTTGTTCCCAAGTAACTCGAGTAGAGCCACCTAACTAACGCATTATTAAATGCCAAAGTTGCTTTTGTTTTGTTATAATAAACTAATTTTTTGCACGATTGATCATTTTTGACTGTTTACCGTGACAGATTTTACGTCAGTAGGTGAGATTTACTAGCAACTCGACGGTAAGTAATCCAATTCGACGGTAAGTACTCCAACTCGACGGTAAGTAATTTACTTACCGTCGAGTTAAAAAATCTCTTAATTTTAATTTATTTTTTGAAAGAATAAAGAAAACTAACTAATTATTTATTAATATTGAAACTTATGTTACAATTTGTTAAATTATTTAATGAAATACCACAACTAAATAAAAACTCAATTCTCCATTGTTGTTATGCACCCTAGTTACTACCTAACAACCAAAGTATCTATCTTGATAAAATGAATGAAACTAGTCAATATGACGAAAATGTTTAATTTTATAATTTATAATGGTATCAATCGTGCAAAAAACGTTATAAACATGTCGAACGTTAAGGGTAACCGATCTCAGACAATAATTGGAGTCGTCGCTCCGCTCCTCCTCCCAATAATTGTCTTCGATCGGAATAAAACCCTTACCGTTCTCCATACTTAATATACTATATTTATTATAACAAAATTTTTAATTTGTTTAAATAAAGATTGTTTAAATAATTAAACTCTTTCAAATGACAATATTTGTGTTTTTAACGTTAAAAGGTACACTTGTAGTAGGTTTATCTAAAAAAAGTCTGCAGCTGGAAAAAATATGATGTTTATAGTCTACAGCTGGAAAATATTTCTTATAAATAAATTAATCTATCAACTAAAAAGGACAATCAATAGTTCCAGATGAAAAAAGATTTGTGTCTCAATAATAATAATATGCTTCAAACCGTGGCACCTGAGTATTATTTATACCTGATAGCTAGACAACGTTTAGGAATAAATGTTAATATAAACATTTTTAATGTACTTCAAGAAAGAAAGTGCGTCTGTGTTTATAACATAAAACTGGTTATATGGCAGAAGTATTCGTACTTTTTTACTAAAACACACACGAAATTAAGTATAAGGTAACTCGAAATATAGCGTAGTTAGACGTAATAAAAACAGTCTACGGGATAGTATAGGCTCTGAGCTTCGCTGGTGGCGTTCCTGGCGGATTACTAATTCAACTTTCACTGGTAATTTTCAAATTTATTATTTAATTGTTATCGCTTAATATTTACAACGCAAAAAATTAATTAAATTGTACTCGATTTTTTAAAGATTTTGCTAATCATTTTGACGTTCTATTGATAAAATATGAATTTCTTACTTCGGATACTTTCACAATTATCGTGTAGATGGTGCTAAGATTACCGTTTATTTCAATCAACGATATTACGGAACATTAAAAAAACTTAAATTCAGTATTTAAAACGTAAGTATATTTAAGGTAAAAATATATACCACAGCTTTGACCAACTAATATTTTTTAAAATTAATGTTTTTACTTTTAATTTTAAATTAATCACTTTGACATTTATGTCAAATTTCCAGTAAACGTTTACAGACTTGCCACTATAGTCCTGTCGCCAGGGGGGGTACAACGGCCTCGTTAATTCAGATGGACTTACTCAAGTTTTTTTTATGTATTTTGACCCGTAGAACACGAATTTTTTGGGTAACAGTTGATCCGGATGTCGATAAGATTGTTATAGACCAAGAACTTGAGGAATCAAATAACAGCGATTTTTGGCAAAACAAAACAATATTTTGTATTTTTTGGGCCATTTTAAGTAAAAAATATTTCTACAAGTTTTTTCGTAGGATGCACAGTTTTCGAGATAAACGCGGTTGAACTTTAAAAAAATCGAAAAATTGCAATTTTTGAACCCGAATAACTTTTGATTAAAAAATAAAATAGCAAGTCTGCTTACCGCATTTGAAAGTTTAAGTCAAATTATATCGGTTTTGATTATTTGCGTTGGTAAAAATTTATTTTTTTATTGTTTAACAAAGCTATAAACACGTAGGGTTTCCCGTGCTTTTACATGCGTTTTAACGCATGTAACGTAGAAATAGTCTTGATTGCACTAGTACCTATTCTACCTACTCGTTCGATTTTAAATGAGAAATCATAGAAACATCACTCACGCACTAGTTGTTTGTAGCTTTGTTTAACAATAACACAATAAATTTTTAGCAATGCAAATAACCAAAACCGACATAATTTGACTTGAACTTTCAAAGGCGCTAAGCAGAATTGCTATTTTATTTTTTAATCAAAAGTTATTCGGGTTTAAAAATTGCAGTTTTTCGATTTTTTGAAAGTTCAACCGCGTTTATCTCGAAAACTGTGCATCCTACTAAAGAACTTGTAGAAATATTTTTTGCTTAAAATGACCCAAAAAATACAAAATATTGTTTTGTTTTGCCAAAAATCGCTGTTATTTGATTCCTCAAGTTCTTGGTCTATAACAATCTTATCGACATCCGGATCAACTGTTACCCAAAAAATTCGGGTTCTACGGGTCAAAATACATAAAAAAAACTTGGGTAAGTCCATCTGAATTAACGAGGCCGTTGTACCCCCCCTGGCGACAGGACTACTACTGGTGCTCGCGAATTTGTAAATATCCCCTCTACGTACGAGCTCACAGCGTATAGGCCATATATTAGTACTGACATTAATTTGAACATAATTATGACATTTTAATACCTGATTGGGGTTTGTTTGGTCAAAACCCGATTTCATAAAATTATGTTTCGACGATTGCCTGATCAAATTAGTGTCTCCTAGGTTTGGTGAAAATTCTTTAGAGCAAGGCCGAACAATAAATGTACCTATTTGGGTTGTGACTAAGACCTTAGGTCAGACTTGAGGATTGACTTATCAAACTTGTCAAAACTGATTTGACTATAACATATGAATAAAATTAAAAAATGACTCACCGACTACGTTGAGGGTAATAAAATGACTCATCTTTGGTTCTGTGCTGACTTGACACTCATATTGTCCTGCGTCTCGGGCTTGTACGTATTTCACTTGTAGCGTCCACGTATCGGTCGCTTCTACAAAAAAGGCTTGAAACCTATCATCTGCTATAAAAGTGTACCTGAAACAAAATTATTTTGTCACTTTGACAGTTCATGTTAAATTTAATAAAAGTTAAGCAATATTTTACTGTACCCTGATTTTAAACTAGGAGGAGTAATTCAAATTTACCGCGCCGTAATGCTTGTTTGTTATTGGTCCAACCTCAGGCATGTTTACTCCACTGTTATGAAGCTTTGACACTATTGACATTTACGAAATTTTTACACTATTGGCAGTTCATAGGTTATTTAACCTACATCGGCAATATTTTGTATTTTCTGCGTTATTCCTTTTAGCCCAGTAAATGAACGGTAAATACGGCGATACCGTGTAATTTTCAGGAGCAACTCCGAATTGTATGAAATTTGGATTTAGGTTCTACTTACCCTCCACTTCAAAGTTGAAATTGTGCCGTTGGTTGCTTTTACTTGGGAGGTGACAGTCACCCCTTCTCGGGGGGTGAAAAAGTATACGTTCAAGATAAGACCGGAAGTGGATAAATTGACTGATTTTAAGCAACTTTCGCTCTACAGAGTATTTTACGTAAGTCAATACTTTTCGAGTTATTTGCGATTGAAAATGTTTATTTTTCGACAAAAAAAAAACTACGTTCTTAGGCGGCTTTTCGCAAATAAATCAAAAAGTAAATATTTTATCGAAAAAAATATCTTTAGCAAAAGTCTAGCTTAAAAAACTGAAAAAAATGGTGTATCAGTAAAGTCTATAAATCGAGTAAAAACAAAGTTGTAGCTCGTGAAAAATACGTTCTTATTCGTCTAATTCCAAATCTAATATTTCAAGGTGAAATCACCGGAAAATTAAGCACTTTTCGGAAAAAACCCATTTAAACTTTTTTAAAGTGTTTAAGAAAAGCTTTATTTTAATTGTTTATAAAAGTTTCTAGCATTAAAAATAAGCGAGTTACGCTTAAAATAAAGTCGCCCCCTTTTTTTGTAAAAAAATCATGAAAATTTTCCAGTGTTTAGCTCCCCAAAATGAAATTAATCGTTACCGCTTTACAAACAATTTACTTACTTATCAATTTTTTATATGATCTGTCAGTTTCACCGGTTTAAAGTGCTTTTTTTGAAAGGGGTATAGTTGAAAAAACTTGAACGGGTCACTAATCACTAGTGTATGCAAATTTTGAACAGCGATATCTTAACCAATTCTTGTCTTACGGAAAATCAAAATGAAACTAGATAAATATTATTTATAATAGCAAAACCTACATTTTTTACTCTTTAAGATTTTTCTTATCACTAATACTTTTTAAGCTATTTTAAAAAAAGAAAATTTTTCAAAAATTTTTAGAAAATTTTTTTACTATAATCCCAAATTTTTTCGAAGATAAGCACTTCAAACCAATCAAACTTACAGATTATATAAACCATACACATACAGCTAAAATAAATGGTAAAGCGGTAACGATTAATTTTATTTAGGGTGCTAAATATTGGGAGATTTTCACGATTTTTTTGAAGTTATGTTTATTGACAGTATGGCGTTTAGTTGCTGAATCTTTCAAGTTATGTATAAATATATTAGTGCAAGAAAAGGCGTGAAAAGAATATATTAGTGTTTTTAGTAAATTTATTTATTATAATTTTTGTGTCTTTGGATTTGTCTTCTTCAGGATTAAGATAAGTATTATTAAAACATTTTATTGTATATTTATTATATTTGTCTGTTTGTTTCCGTGAATTGTAATTAGGTACGTCCGAACCGATACACAGTCCTCGTAGCGTATTTGCTATAGCATTCGGCCAGAGATCGAGAGGTCTTGAGTTTGAGTCCGGAACAATCCTATACTTTATTTTATTTTTTTGAAAGCGGTAAACACAAAATTAGTTTGGTGTTTAAAAAAATTAAAACAAACTGTTTAAAGTATATTTATTTTTAAGAAATCATATAATAGAGGTATAATTTCCTACGTGCGTACAAAGTACACACACATTCTTTTTTTTTATAAAAAAAGGGGCCAACTTGTTTTTCAGTGTAACTCGTTTATTTTTGATGCTAGAAATTTTTTTAGAAAACAAATGTAAAGCTTTTTTAAATACTTTAAAAATGTTAATAAGGTTTTCCCGAAAAGTGCTTAATTTTTCGGTGATTTCAGGTTTACTTATTCGATTTGGAATTAGACGAATAAGAACGTATTTTTTATGAGCTTTAACTTAGCTTTTGCTCCATTTATAGACTTAACTGATACACCATTTTTTCGTTTTTTTATAAGCTACACTTTTACTAAGAATTATTTTTTCGATAAAATATTTACTTTTCAGTTAGACGCGAAAAACCGTCTGAAAACGTAGTTCTTTTGTCGAAAAATCAACATTTTCAATCGCGAATAACTCGAAAAGTATTGACATAAAAAACTTTATCGAACAAAAGTGCTTATAATCTGTGAATTTATCCATTTCCAGGCTTATTTTAAACACGGGTTTTTTATCCCCCCAAGAAGGGGTGACTGTCACCCCCCAAGTAAAAGCAACCAACGGCAGAAATTCAATTTTTAAGTGAAGGGTAAGTAGAACCTAAATCAAAATTTTCATGCAATTCGGAGTTGCCCCTGGAAATTACACTGCAAAACGGTCATTTATTGGGCTATTTAACTTTTAGATTTTTAGTGTGCTTTTATATAAAAAACAATTTATTTTTGTTTTCAGAACTCTTAAGCGACCTGTTAGTATAATATAATATTTATGGATACCCGTTGAGGGCCGACATGATCAACCAAAAAAGATGTACTTGGTGATATTTCTAGTGTCATTTTTGGGTGTGAATCTGTCTTTTGAGTTTATTTCTCCTGGTTTAAAAACAGGGTATAACTTTGAACAAGATCTTTGTGTGCAACTGTTGGTAATGGATGTTTTTTTTAGGTATAGAAATGTAAGTTGGCAACAATTTTTAACTGACGGTCATTTTGACAGGTGTCAAGGGTTCAGCTGTCATATTTGGCTTGATTTTTTCATTTCAGTATAGACTGACACCTGGAAAACGCTTCCGATTTTTGTAAATTTATTTTGAAAATCATGGTTCTTTTCGAAATACGTAGTTATCGCGCACTACACACATTTTATGATCAACATCCATCAGAGCAATCAACTTGATTAACCATGGAACGTTTTCGCACCATGTTTACTTTAAATAATTATACGCAGTGGCGTAACAAACTCCGTCGCCCCCCTCCCCCCCGAAAACTTGGAAAGGGGGCCCCTTTAAAAAATTACTAAATGTGACATGTAACAAATACGGCGATACCGTGTAATTTTCAGTGTCACCACCGAAGTGGTCAACTCAATACTTTTCGAGTTATTTATGAGTGAAAATGTTTGTTTAACAAAAGAACCACGTTTGCAGGCGGATTTTCGCAAATAAATCAAAGAGTAAGTATTTGATCGAAAAATATTGAGCAAAAATGTACAGTATAAAAAAAATGAAGTCTATCGACCCAGTAAAAGCAAAGCTGTAGCTCATAAAAAATTTTTCTTATTCGTCAAATTCCAAATCGAATATTTCAACGCGAAATAACCAAAAAATGAAGTACCTACTTTTCGGAGAAAACTCATTAAAACTTTTTTAAAGTGTTTGAAGAAAGCTTTATTTTTATTTTTAGAAAAGTTTCTAGCATCAAAATTAAGCGAGTTACGCTCAAAATACAGTTAACCCCATTTTTTGGTAAAAATTGTGAAAATATTCCCATATTTAGCACTCCAAATGAAACTAATCATTATCGCTTTACAAATTACTTAAACTTTTTTTATATAACCTGTAAGTTTCACCGGTTCAAAGTGCTCACAAATTTTTGAAACGGTTCTAGTTAAAAGGGCTTGAACGAGTCATTAATCACAAGTGTATGCAAATTTTGAACAGCCATATCTTAACCAATTTTTGTCTTACAGAAAAACAAAATAAAGCCAAAATATTTATAAAAGCAAAACTTACATTTATTTATTTTTTAAGGTTTTTCGTATCACTAATACTTTATAAGTTATTTTGAAAAAAGGGCATTTTTCAAAATAAAATAACTTTTTTTACTATAAAACCAAATTTCGATTTGACCTTATAAAAGAACTTCAAACCAGTCAAACTTACAGATCCTATAAACAATAAATTTAAAGTAAATGGTAAAGCGCTAACGATTAATTTAATTTGGGTGCGAAATAGGGGGAGATTTTCACGATTTATTCTTACCGAAAAAAAAAAATGGGCCAATTTTATTTTGAGCGTAACTCGCATAGTTTTGGTGCTAGAAACTTTTATAAAAAATAAAAACAAAGCTTTTGTGAAACATTTAGAAAAAAGTTTTAATAAGTTTTCCCCGAAAAGTGCTTCATTTTTTGGTTATTTCAAGTTAAAATATTCGATTTGGAATTGGACGAATAAGAACAATTTTTCATGAGCTACAACTGTGCTTTTACTGCGTCGGTAGACATCATGAATACCACACCATTTTTTTTTTTGTATTTTATAAGCTACTTTTTTGCTGCAAATATTTTAATATCCAATATTTAATTAGATAAAAAGTCTATTTTTGAGTTACTTACGAAAAAACCGTCTGAAAACGTGGTTTTTTGTTGAAAATAAACATTTTCACTCGCAAATGACTTGAAAAGTATTGACATAGATAAAGAAACTATATATAATAAAAGTTGCTTATAATTAGTCAATTTATCCATTTCCAGACTTATTTTAAACGTATGTTTCTCACCCCCGAGAAGGGGTGACTTTCACCCCCGAAGTTAAAGCAACCAACGGCACAAGTCCAACTTTTTAGTGGAGGGTAGCTAATAGTACCTAAATCCAAATTGCCAAACAAATACGTCCGTTGTGACGCTGATAATTTTACACTCCAAAGTCGTCATTTACTGAGTTATTAGTGTATTCATGCATTGTTTATGACAGCTTACATTTTTCATCTTTATTGGTATAGAATAAAATACAACAAAATGTACTAAATGATTACATGATTACATTATTGATTATTAGGATTACATTATTATTCTAACTTTCTTCGTGCACTACTATCAGCGAATATATCTACAATTTTATTAATTCGGATGATAACTTCATTTTCAATACTCCACTGCTTAAAAAACGTTGCGTACGTATTATGTATGCGTAAAATAATATAACAACAGCACATTTTTACATAAGACGACAAGATGGGGCCCCTGACATATTGCCCCCCCCCGCAAGCTTCATGCTGCGGGGGCCTCGGTTACGCCTCTGATTATCTCCTCCTCAGTCGTTTTCTCATTGCCGAGTGTCGTAATTCCCTATAATACGAGCAACTATCTCTTTCCTTCGGCTTTTGATTATACGCATCCACATAGATGTCGTACAGTGCGTACAGAAGAAGGTTTTGCTGCTGTAGAACGTAGCATAGATGCTGACCCGAATCAGTCTATCTACCATCGCGTGGACAGCAGTTGGATCTGTGTCCATCCACTTTATGGATGATTTTGCGGAAAATTCTTGGTTTGCAAAGTTACAGAATTCAACTAGTGAATTAAAGCTACACGATCACCTATCAATGCGTAGATTCAGTGAATGGGCCTAATACGTGATTGCCGTTGATCCCAATTTTCATAAGCGAATTTTGTTAAGCGATGGAGCTTACTTTTAATTGAACTGTCGTATTTAGAGTGGAGATAATCGTCAAGTATATGTTGAAATACCATTAGATCCAGAAAAACTGACTGTTTGGCGTGCTTTATGAGCTGGTGGATCCATTGGTCCGTATTCTTAAACAACGATGCTGGCCAGAAGAGTACAGTCCATGGTGACCGCTGTAGAGCCATGATTACTGACTTTTGATTCCTTAATTGAACAACCATGATGTGCAAGAGCTGTGATTTCAACAACAAGGCGGCATGTCACACCACACATGCCACAATTGACTTATTGAAGGAAACGTTTGGTAACCGCATAGTTTCACGTTTCGGACTTGTAAATTCGCCTCCACGATTGGTTGCATGTCTTTTTGAGAGGAAATTCAACAATGCTGTTTCAAAATTCGTTCAAATACAAGAAATGTACAGTCTTCTTCTTCTTCTTTCTTCTTCCTTCTTGTATGTAGGCTTTAAAGGGTGTTTCTTCTTCAACATTAGCCTCCTAAATTGTTTAAGTTATCGCACTGTCTTTTTCTTGGTCTGCCAATACTTCTTCGTCCATTTGGTGACTTATCTCATGCTATTCGTACTATCCTATTCTCTGCCATTTTACTAATGTGTTCGTTCCACTCCTGTTTCCGTTTTGTCACCCATCCATTTATGTCTTCTACATTGCATGATCTTCTTATGTTTTCGCTTCTCTCCCTATCCAACAGACTTTTCCCTGATATTAGTCGAAGTATTTTCATCTTTGTTGTTTCTAGTAGTCGTCTCGTTTTAGATGTGTCAGGTCTTATCTCCGTCGTGTATGTCAATATAGGTCTAATTGTTGCTTTATAGATTATTGCTTTTGTGTCTTGTCTTAGGTGTTTGTTCTTCCAGATTGTGTCACTAAGAGCTCCCGCCGCTTTACTTGCTTTTAAGCTTTGTTGTCGTACTTCCTCTTCAACATCTCCGTAACTGGTTATATCTATTCCCAGATATCTAAACCTTGCTTCCTGCTTTATTATTTTCCCATCAATTTCGATTTTACGTCGTAGTGGGTATTTAGATGTTGTCATACATTTGGTTTTTTCTGCTGATATTTTCATTTTGTATTTTTTGGATGTTGTATTGAACATGTGTGTTAATCTTTGGAGATCGTCTTCTGTCTCGGCGATTAATGCGGCGTCGTCTGCCTAATATAATATTTGGATTTCTTTGTTCCTCATTCTGTAACCATGACCTTTACGTACTGCTTCTATTATTTCGTCCATTACTATATTAAAGAGCAGTGGGCTTAACGAGTCACCTTGTCTGACTCCGCTGTATAGGGCTTTTCATTCACAGTCATTTTTTTCGAGGTTCTGTCATGTGCCACATAATATTAATATATCTACGTCATACGTTATTGCTATATACAATGATACAAACCAAAGACGTATGACGTAGATATATTAATATTATGTGACACATGACAGAAGCTCGAAACAAATGACAATCGATGAAAAGCCCTATTGTACTGGTATAAACTGTGTGTTAGTTTTCCATTTATCTTTGCCTGTATTCGATTATGGAAGTAGATGTTTTGGATGGTTTGTATACTATTGATTGGTATGTTTCTTCTATACAGTAAGTGTAAGACGTCTCCGACTTGGATGCGATCGAAAGCCTTTGTCAGGTCTATAAAACATAGATATGCTGGTTTATTGTACTCGATGGCCTTTTCTGTGATTTGTCTCAGTACAAATACAGTGTCCACGCAGGATCTTCCGGATCTACATCCTTGTTGTTCATCTGATAAAGTTGTTAGTTTATTGATTTTGTTGGTTAGGACTTTTGTGGTTAGCGTAAGTGCGGTGTTCAGTAGATTTATACCTCTATAATTGTTGGGGTCTTCTTTGTCTCCTTTCTTGAACATTGGTATCCATTATCTGGAAATGTATAGTGATTGAAATAATTCTTCAAAATTTTTAACAGTGTAACAGTCCTGAGTTTACTCCCTTCGCTGAACAAAGTTAGATAATGAGATATTAAAGCTGCAATGAAACCTACATTTTTAAAAGTTCATATTATCTCTCAGAAACTACTAATTAAATCACACAGCTAGAGCTTAATAGTTTTAAGCAAGAAATTAATTAATATATAGTTATTCAGCTACTTATAAACTAGAAAAGTCCCTGGAGCTGTTCGCGCTTGAACAAGTAAATCATTCTAGCTAATAGTAATAATGAGCATTTGAGAAGTTTCAAATATAATCCTAAATAATGAGGGTGATGCTACTTAGCGCACTTAATTTATCTAAATTCTCGAGAGATCAAAGGGCTGAATCGGTGAGTTCAGTGATAATCGAAAACTACCAGGGTTTTTCGAAAATTATGAAAAATGTTCAAGATATAAGTATTATCGTTTCTCTAGATTTTCCTAAACTTTTTTTATTTTTATTTTCTTATTTAGCCTGTATAGAAGTAGTCGCAAAATAGTGCGGCAGATTCGTGCAAATATTATAAGAATTGCACATTTAATGATACAAGCATATAATTTGGACCACATATACTACACATATAAAGGTTCAAATTTAGATAGGAGGCCATCTTAGATTTTGCCTTTTACAAAAATGGCGGGGATTCAAAATGGCGAATATACATATGTGACTAATAGCACGATAACTTTTGAACGAGACTTCAGATTTCAACCAAATTTGGCATATAGGTTCTTTTTTTGATGTATAAGATCGAAGTCTTGAACAGGAAAAATCGGTTTACCAGAAGTTGTGTTTTTCCTGTTTTTTTATGTAAAAATATGTTGTTTTTTATTAATTATTTCACCCTGTATGTATTAATTTTTCAAATAGTTAATACGGCCATTAAAAAGAGCGTAAAAATATTTTTTAGAAAATATTTTTAACTTTTTAGTTATGTTAATTACCATTTATTAAGTGCAAAACGTATCTTCACATGTACCTTTATGCGGCAGATTCGTGCAAATATTATAAGAATTATTGTGCATTTAATGGTAGAAGCATATAATTTGGACCACATATACTACACATATAGAGGTTCAAATTTAGATACGAGGCCATCTCAGTTTTTGTTCCTTTTACAAAAATGGCGGACATTCAAAATGGAGACTATACATATGTGACTAATAGCACGATAACTTTTGAACAAGATGTCAAATTTCAACCAAATTTGGTATATAGGTCCTTTTTTGGATGAATAAGAACCGGAAGAATCGGTTCACCAGAATTTGTGTTTTTACTGTTTTTTTTTTATGTAAAAATATGTTGTTTTTTTGTATGTAATTTTTCAAAAAGGTGATACCGGCGTTGAAAAGAGCGTAAAAATATTTTTTAGGAAATATTTTCAACTCTTTAGTTATATTAATTACCATTTAAAACATGCATAACGTATCTTCACATCTAGGTACCTATGCGCGGCAGATTCGTGCAAATAATAATATAAGAATTATTGTGCATTTAATGGCAGAAGCATATAATTTGGACCACACATACTACACATACAAAGATTCAAGTTTAGATATGAGGCCATCTCAGATTTAGTCTTTTACAAAAATGGCGGGCATTCAAAATGAATCTGCCGCTTATAAGTACATGTGAACATACGTTATGCATTTATTAAATGGTAATTAACGTAACTGAAAAGTTCAAAATATTTCCTAAAAAATATATTTACACTATTTTCAATGGCGTTATTACCTTTTTGAAAAATTTATATATACAGGGTGAAAGAATTGAAAAAGAAACAACATATTATTACATAAAGAAAAAACAGTAAAAACACAAATTCTGGTAAACCGATTCTTCGAGTTCAAGACGTCGATATTATTCATCAAAAAAAGAACCTATATACCAAATTTGGTTGAAATTTGACGTTTCTGTTGTGAAAAACACAACTTCGTAAACCGATTCTTCCGGTTCAAGACCTCGATATTATACATAAAAAAAAGAACCTATATACCAAATTTAGTTGAAATCTGAAGTCTCGTTCAAAAGTTATCGTGCTATTAGTAACAATGTATAGTCGCCATTTTGAATCCCCGCCATTTTTGTAAAGGGCAAAATCTGAGATGGCCTTATATTCTTTTTCTCATGATCATCTTTCAGTGCGTCACAGTTTTTCGATTTCTCTCTAACGCATTAAATTGTATGTGACAGAAAAAAAGGCACGTCTGTGAATACTTTGGTAATTATTCTAGTTTGGTGATTATTCTAGTTGTCGATAGATGGCGCCATAATCAAAAAAGAATTATTTATTAAATAAAATAATACTATTATCAATATAATCTGTACAATTTATAAGACTATACAAATGAAAGAAAATACCATTTTATAAATGCAATAGACAAAATTGATTTGGTTTTATTCCAAATTGAAAATAAAATTTGACAACTGTCAGATTTAACTAAAATGTCACGTTAGAATAAATGTCATAAATGTGTATTATCACGGACTTACCTTTTTTTCTATAATTTGTGACGCACTGAAAAATGTTCATGAAAAGGAGAATATCTAAATTTGAACCTTTATATATGCAGTATATGTGGTCCAAATTATACAGGGTGTAACGAAAATACAGGTCATAAATTAAATCACATATTCTGAGACCAAAAATAGTTCGAATGAACCTAACTTACCTTAGTACAAATATGCACATAAAAAAAGTTACAGCCCTTTGAAGTTACAAAATGAAAATAGATTTTTTCGAATATATCGAAAACTATTAGAGATTTTGTATTGAAAATGGACATGTGGCATTTTTATGGCAGGAACATCTTAAAAAAGAATTATAGTGAAATTTGTGCACCCCATAAAAATTTTATGGGGGTTTTGTTCCCTTAAACCCCCCCAAACTTTTGTGTACGTTCCGATTAAATTATTATTGTGGTACCATTAGTTAAATTCAATATTGCTAAAACTTTTTTGCCTCTTAGTATTTTTTCGATAGGGCAGTTTTTATCGAGTTGCGGCTTCTTTTTTAATATGTTTACATATATTTTTTTTGGGGGTTTTGTTCCTTTAAACCCCCCAAATGTTTGTGTATGTTCCAATTAAACTTTTAATGCGGTACCATTAGTTAAACACAGTGTTTTTAAAACTTTTTTGCCTCTTTGTATTTTTTCAAAAAGGCACTTTTTATCGAGATATTACTTCTTTTTTAATATGGTTCAAAATATACCTAAAAATGTAAATCATAAATAAATTTTCATATTATTACCAAGTCTCCATAATCGTACTTAGCCATATACAAATATGTGGTGGATTTGACAAATATTCAAAATATCTCGATAAAAACTGACTTTTCGGAAAAGTACTGAGAGGCAAAAAAGTTTTTAAAATATTGTGTTTAACTAATGGTACTACAATAATAATTAAATTGGAACGTACACAAAAGTTTGGGGGGGGGGGTTTAAAGGAACAAAACCCCCATAAAATTTTTATGGGGTGTCCAAATTTCACTATAATTTTTTCTTAAGATACTACTACCATAAGAATGCCACATGTCTATTTTCAATAAAAGATCTCTAACAGTTTTCGATATATTGGAAAAAATCGATTTTCATTTTGTAACTTCAAAGGGCTGTAACTTTTTTATGTGCACATTTGTACTAAGGTAAGTTAGGTTCAATCGAACTATTTTTGGTCCCAGAATATGTGATTAAATTTAGGACCTGTATTTTTGTTACACCCTGTATACTTCTATCATTAAATGCACAATTGTTTCACACATGTGTCCCAAAGTAAATAAAATAACAAAAATAAAATATGTTATTGAATTTTTTTATAAATTGTTTATTTATTTATTAATCAATAATAATAAAAGAATTTATTAAGCTACTTCAAATGTAGCTGTAATTGTGCACAAAAATTTTGAAGCAAAACTTACATTTGACATTCTATATATTTGATAACGTCAAATTTTATAATAAAACCCGTAATCGGAACAGTAGCCACGTTCTGTCAGTTGTTGTTGCGTGAAATAGATTTCCGACTTATTTCGTATGCTTTAAATGATGACGCACGTGTAAAGACTGGCGGACTCAACTGTATAAGGCTTTCAAGCAAATTTGAGCTATAAACATTTATACTTTAATTAACAATAATGATAGAAGAACTTAAAAGAAACAGAAACATTTTGAGCTTAGGAAAATGTTCGTAAGTTTATTTTTGGCCAAGATATCGATATTTTAATAGCGCGGTCTGAGGAGCAAGATCGGCTCACAAGTTCGGAGAACTTCACGATGCAAATTATAATTTCTATGTATATATATAGGTTATCTTCATTTTTCATTTTTGAAGATTCTAATAAAATTTTATCATATAATTCTTACAATTAAATCATCATACTGTACCTCGTATCCCCTTTCATTCTATTTTCTTTGTCTTCTATGTTTTGTACTAAATGAGAAAAAAAACATTAAAAACTAATATTTCAGAAATATAACTAAAAAGTAAGTTGATACTATTTATTAATACTATTTTTACAAAACATTTTCTTTCATGAATCTGTATCGAGATATACAGGGAATCTCAACTTTTTTAATAAATAACTGCATAAGTTCTTAGAGCAATTTTTACAGTTACATGGTGGTACTAATTCTGTTCTTGTAGGCAGTAAAACTAAAACTTTCTGGGGCTTCAGAGTCTAATTATCTATATGATATCCATATAAAGTGGATCTAGTTCTTTTGCAGGATCATTAAGGCACGTCAATTGTGTGTATGCCGCTACAACATACATAAATGCTCGTTTTATATGCAATGATGATGCTGCAAAAGAACTCGATCCATTTTTATATGGATATTACATATTGGCTCATTTGCATGCGTAGAAGCCGAGTTACGATCGATAAAGCGTGGAAAAAAATACTTACTTGACTGTGAGCCGATCTTGCGCCTCATAGCGCGCCATTCAAATATCGATATCTTGACCAAAAATAAACTTACGAACATTTTCATAAGCTCCAATTGTTCCTTTTGAGTTCTTCTATGATTATTGATAATTAAAGTATAAATGTTTACAGCTCTTTACTTGAAACCCTTATAAACAAATTAATGTACAATTTTTTTAGGAAAATTATAATTTCAAATGGATATAACTTTAAAACAAATAAGGATAAAGTAATTTAACAAACTTTGTTTGGAAGCCTATTAATGAAGCTTTAAAATAAGACCTTCTGGGGCTCGTTTTCATGCGTAAAAGCCGAGTTACGATCGATAAATCTTCGAAAAATACTTATTTTGCAATTTGCATTTTGCATTGTCCCCTAATTTTACAATATATTGAGTTCTAATTGTTGGATTTAAGTTTAGTAAACGTTTTTTTCTTCATTTTTTATTAACGAACAAATTTTATTTGAAACCTTATTTTTTATCTCTTTGAGTTTATGAGAAAGAGCCTTATAAACAATTAAATTGTTTATAACAATTTTTTGACCACTCATATCTAAATCCACCCTCGAAATTCGTAATCAGCATCCAAAAATTCATAAGAAACCGTTGAGTTTGTCCATCAGAATTGAAAAGGACACGGTGACCCCTCTGGCGCCTAGACTATACGGGACGGCTGTCTCTCGCGGCAGAATTTTATGGCAATGGTATTTCAAAAGCTATTTCACCGCTATGATAAGTAACTGAATTTGTTGGGAAATTATGTAGAGAGATAGTATTTGAGCGTCTCTTTCAAATATATACAATAAAATTTTTTTCTTGTACTTGTTTTTTCTATTCCAAAACGTAACGTACTTTTTGGATCGCCTCCGTATATGTAGATGTAAATATCATCAGCACAAGTCGCATCAAGAAAAAATATTCTGAAGAAATTAACAACGACTCATTACAGGGTGCACTAGACCTGCCGCAGTAATTACAATCTACTTTATCACAGGAATACCTTTCAACCCTTTACCGATTATTTGATGACAAATCTCATTCGCTTCCAGTTGAACCAACCAGATTGTATCATGTGATCAATTTCTCT
Source organism: Diabrotica virgifera virgifera (assembly GCF_917563875.1). Lineage (NCBI taxonomy): Eukaryota > Metazoa > Arthropoda > Insecta > Coleoptera > Chrysomelidae > Diabrotica > Diabrotica virgifera. Next base: position 5,530,728 of record NC_065445.1, read on the forward strand.
ATCTAGTGTCCCATTTTCTGTTATCTACGAGCCAAGGTATTTAAATGTTCCTAACCGTTCTAGTTTTTTCCAAGTAATTCGATATCTTCAACCATTCCTGTTCCTCCCAACCACGTATATTCGGTTTTAGACCTGGTAATCCTTTGTCTTCAATAGCTCTTCTCCAACCCTCCAACGTGCTAGTAACCATGTTTGTTCCTTACTAATAACCAAATATGTATTGTGATAATTATTTTCTTTTCTTTTCTTTTCTTTTCTTTTCTTTTCTTTTCTTTTTTCTTTTCTTTTCTTTTCTTTTCTTTTCTTTTCTTTTCTTTTCTTTTCTTTTCTTTTCTTTTCTTTTCTTTTCTTTTCTTTTCTTTTCTTTTCTTTTCTTTTCTTTTCTTTTCTTTTCTTTTCTTTTCTTTTCTTTTCTTTTCTTTTCTTTTCTTTTCTTTTCTTTTCTTTTCTTTTCTTTTCTTTTCTTTTCTTTTCTTTTCTTTTCTTTTCTTTTCTTTTCTTTTCTTTTCTTTTCTTTTCTTTTCTTTTCTTTTCTTTTCTTTTCTTTTCTTTTTTCTTTTCTTTTCTTTTTTCTTTTCTTTTCTTTTCTTTTCTTTTCTTTTCTTTTCTTTTCTTTTCTTTTTTCTTTTCTTTTCTTTTTTCTTTTCTTTTCTTTTCTTTTCTTTTCTTTTCTTTTCTTTTCTTTTCTTTTCTTTTCTTTTTTCTTTTCTTTTCTTTTCTTTTCTTTTCTTTTCTTTTCTTTTCTTTTCTTTTCTTTTCTTTTTTTTTCTTTTCTTTTCTTTTCTTTTCTTTTCTTTTCTTTTCTTTTCTTTTCTTTTCTTTTCTTTTCTTTTCTTTTCTTTTCTTTTCTTTTCTTTTCTTTTCTTTTCTTTTCTTTTCTTTTCTTTTCTCTTCTTTAGGAAAACTTTCTCCCTCATACATATCCTTCACGAGTCTTACGTAGGTACTTTCAGGAACCCTTTTCTCTCTCATACATCTCCATACCTCTTGTATAGAAACTACGTCGAATGCCTTCTCAAGATCTATAAATACCTAATCTGATACACATTCTCTTTGTTGGAACAGGTAATAATCGGGTGATCGTCGTATATTCCGTAGCCGTAAAATCCACTAAGCAATACCATTATTTAAAAAATCCCATCGAGTTAAATCAGTGTAAACATAATAAAATAGAAACTGAGTTTATTTGATTTGTTTTATCCAATATAACTCTCGATCGTTTTCTATCTCGCGAAAAATAGATCTACCGATTTAAAAACCAAATAAAATCGAATAAGCATAATAAAGTTACGGTGGCACTGCAATCTGTTTTATTGGTCTCATTTTAAATTCATTGTAAGTTATCAGGCGAGGTTATATCACTCGCGTTCGGAGGCATCGAATTGTGTAATGAGAAGTTACTAATACGAATGACACTTCACTTGTCGAAGTAGATATAAATTTCATGACATTTTTTTATATGTTTCTTTTTCTCGCCGGATCTCTGGAGGTGCTTATTCAGAAAAAGAATATGGTTAAATTTTTCAGATGCGAAAAATAATTGATTTTTCACTATATCAAATCCTAAATTATCACTTCTTTAGACATACAGACATTTTTCAGCAATAAAACAAATATAACTCTCTCTAATAGAATAGAATAGAAATATAATAGAAATATGAGAAGAATAAAATGGAAAGCCCACATAAGCCAAATGACAACAAATAGGGTAGTCAGGACAGCGAGAGATGGTTCCCCAATAGGAAGACGATAAGTGGGAAGATAGTCCGTTCTTTAAAGGTAAAATATTGCAAAACCTCTAAATTTTAAAGAACCGCTTGAATTGACATGAAATTTGGCATACACATACCTAACAAGTCAAAGAAAAAAAGTGATATTGTGCCGATATGTGCTTTTGCCCCGGGGGTGGTTTTCACCCCCTCTTGGGGGTTAAAAATATTCGTCCAAAGTAAGTCCGGAAATGAATAAACTGACTAATTATAAGTAGCTTTTGTTCTATAGAGTTTTTTCACTAAGTCAATATTTTTCTAGTTATTTGCCAGTAAATATGTTCATTTTTTCAACAAAATAACCACACTTTTAGACGGTTTTTTGCAAATAACTCAAATAGTAAAAAACAAATTTTGTCGAAAAAAACATTCTTAACAAAAATATAGCATGTAAAAAATTTAAAAAAATGGTGTATATATCACCTCTGTATACCTAGTAGAAGCAGAGTTATAGCTAATTAAAAATAGGTTCATATTCGAAAAATTCCAACTGGAATACTTTAACGTGAAATAACAAAAAATGAAGCACATTTCGGGGAAAACTTATTACAACTTATTTAAAGTATCAAAAAAGCTTCATTTTTGTATTATAAAAAAAATTTCTAGCATCAAAAGTAAACAAGTTAGGCTTAAAATAAAGTTAGTCCCTTTTTTTTTAACAGAAAAACAAAAAAATACATGATATTCAGAAAAGCAATGCTGACTTTTTTTGTTTTTCGAGATTTTTGGTATCTAACAATTTTTAAGTTATTTTGAAAAAAATCATATTTTTCAAAATTAAAATTTTTAAAAATTTCACTTTTAAAACCAAATTTTTTTCAAAAATAAGCACTTTGAATTGATGAAACTTACAGATCATATGTTATCATATCATATATTATATCATATCATATATTACAACATAAGTAAAATAATTTGTAGAGCGGTAACGATTTATTTCATTTAAGTTGCTAATTAGGGGGTGGTCTTCCCGATTTTTTTTTGCCAAAACAAAAGGGACCAACTTTATTTTGAGCGTAATTTGTTTAAATTTAATGATAAAAGCTTTTTATAAAAAAATAAATAAAGCTCTTTTTAAACACTTTAAAAAAGTTATAATGGATTTTCCCCAAAAACTCCTTAATTTTTTGGATATTTCACTTCGAAATTTGGTGAATATGAATCTATTTTTCATTGGCAATAACTCTGGTTTTACGAAGTGCAGAGGCCTAACGCGCACACCATTTTTTTTTACTTTTGTACAGGCCATATTTTTGCCTAGAACCTTTTTTTCGACAAAATAGTTACTTTTTGAGTTATTTGCGAAAAACCGTCAAAAAATGTAGTTTTTTTTTATTCTGGCCTTTGTTCAGAACCTTTAGCCACGTAACTACATAAAAATGTAGTTATTTTGTTAAAAAATGAACATATTCACTCGCAAATAACTCGAAAAGTGTTGACTTGGCGAAAAAGCTCTATAAACAAAAGTTACTTAAAATTAGTCACTTCATCCATTTCTGGACTTATTTTGGACTTATATTTTTTCGCCCCCAATAGGGGGTGAAAGTCACCCCCAGGGCAAAAGCACACATCGGCACAATATCACTTTTTTCTTTGACATGTAAGCCATGCGTATGCCAAATTTCATGTCAATCCAAGCGGTTCTTTAAAATTTAGAGCAAAAGCCGTAAAATAATGTACTAAGACCACGAAAACGATGGAACGACAACTTACTAGAGACACATTGAAAAAACAGACAGAATCATGTCTATACAAAAAGAAGAAGAAGAAGAAATATGCTTTAATGTCACTGAAATTTTTTACAATTTTATGGACAAAGCTTACATATAGTCAAAAGAAAAATAATATCAATAACAAATAACAACTACAATTTACTAAAATTAGATAACTCGTTAATATTATACAGATACAGTATTGGGACCGTGCAAGTTCGGCAAAGCGACACCTATTTCTACGCTCTGCAACTTTATTCGCACTTTTAATTATATTGTCGAAATATATTAGTCCTGGTTACTGGATAATTGTCACGGCTATAGCCTAAAAAATTAATAAGAAGAAAAAATAAGATTCAGGTTATGTTACTAAAAAGTAAACAATTGTATGTAGTAAATAAAATTAGTTATTAAAATGCAGTACTGCAAGCAAAATACAATTAATTAAATTTACCTTTATATTATAATAATTGCATATCATATCAATATTGTGGAGCAACATATAATTTTTCTCCTTCAATGACAGTAGATATGAAATGTACGTCAATTTGACAAATTCAATTGACAACATGAATTATCTCTCCACTATTCGCGCACGATCGTTTCACGTATCCCTTCCATGTACTTGCACACCGCGAATACAGTGATGAGCGCGCTAATGACCGGAAAAATAGCGCAAAAGATGGAAAAGAGATAAAAAGAAATGAAACTAGCCGAGCTGGGATATTTAGCGATATTAACCTATACGCTGTGAGCTCGTACGTACAGGGGATATTTACAAATTCGCAAGCGCCAGTAGTGACAAGTCTGTAAACCTTTACCGGAAATTTGACATAAATGTCAAAGTGATTAATTTAAAATTAAAATTAAAAACATTAATTATAAAAAATATTAATTGGTCAAAGCTGTGGTATATATTTTTACCTTAAATATACTTACGTTTTAAATACTGAATTTAAGCTTTTTTTAATGTTCCGTAATATGTAATTATAAATTAATATATTAATCTTAGCGCCATCTACACGATAATTGTGAAAGTATCCGAAGTAAGAAATTCATATTTTATCAATAGAACGTCAAAATGATTAGCAAAATCTTAAAAAAATCGATTACAATTTAATTACTTTTTTGCGTTGTAAATATTAAGCGATAACAATTAAATAATAAATTAATTAAATTAAAATAAATCAATTAAATCAAATAAATAAATCAATTAAATTAAATAATAAATTTAAAAATTACCGGTGAAAGTTGAATTAGTAGTCCGCTAGGAGTGACACCAGCGAAGCTCAGAGCGTATACATTTAAATTATATTGATTGTTTCCCACCTTTACACGTATCAGAGGAGTATGTCAACTAAAACTGTCACTGTGACAGTGGCATTTCTCAAATTCGTCCGATACGTCTAAAGGTGGGAAACAATCAATATAATGTCAATCTATAAGTTGCTATCGCTAAATTTAACACCTCCACTAGATTCGTCTCTTTTTATCTGACAACTTAATGTTTTCCATCTTTTGCGCTATTTTGCCGGTTATTAGTGCGCCCATCACTGTATAAGCTATAAAAGCAAAGACAAAAACAATTTATTGCAAAATGTTTATAAATTGCAAATTGAACATACTTACAACAAATAAAATACAACATTAGGCACTGACAAGTTTAAGCTACTGCGTATGAAACCCAATTTTCTTAGTTATTCATTAAGAAATTCTTCTATTGAATAATATGGTCTTTTAGATAGATAGGCTTTGTCATTTTACGGAACTTTTGAAAGTTGTTGCAGATTTAAGTTGTAAAGGGAGATGGTTGTAAAGCTTTTTTGCGGAATATAATATAGATTTCTTTACTAACTCAGTTGATGAGATCGGTAATTAAATATCAAAGATCGAATTTCTGGTGGAGTAAAGATGATTGAGCCTTGAAGGAAAGACATGAAGGTGTTTACGAAGTAAACAAACCGTTTCTAGAATATATAAAGATGGAAGTGTTAAAATTCCGTGATCCAAACGGATACCTTATTGCTCTTTTTTGCAATTTAAAAATAACATCAACTTGAGCAACTGTACTAGAACCCCAAAAAGGAAGACCATATCGAAGATGAGACTTAAACAACGAAAAATATGTTATTCTAGAAGATGCTAAATTGAGTTCCCTTGAAACAGATCTTATTGCATAGCAAGCTGAGGCGAGTTTCTTACTTAACGAATCGATATGAAGGGGCCATTTTTTGAGGTTGCTGTCTAAAAAAATACCAAGAAATTTTACAGAATCAACGGTATTGATCTGGCTGTTATTAAGAGGCAAAGGTTGAAGAGCTCCTTTATAGGATTATGCCACTGTTTTATCTACATTAAAAGAGAGTAAATTAGAGTCAGACCAGGTCTTTATCGTCAGTATATCCGAAGTTATAGTTTCATGAAGAGATGCAATAGTTGAGTTGCTCCAAGTGATACTGGTATCATCGGCAAGCAGAAAAATTTTCCCATCGGTTTTTAAATTAGTGATGTTATTTATAAAGATAAGGAACAGAAGAGGACCCAATACTGAACTTTGTGGTACTCCACATACAATGTTTTTGAGACTAGAGTCAGTATCATTTGCTCTAACTAGTTGTTTTCTATTATTCAAGTAGGATTGGAACCAATTCAAAGAAATACCTCGAATTCCATAGAAATTTAGTTTTTTAATCAAGATGTCGTGATTTACACAATCAAAAGCTTTGGTATAGTCACAAAAAACAGTGGGAGTATAAAGATTATTGTTTAGTGCTTGGCAAACCTCATATAGTACAGAACACATAGCATCAGTGGTACATTTATTAGTTAAAAGGCCGAACTGATTTTGTGATAAAATGTTATTATCAATGAGAAAGGACATAGGTCGACTACTGTCCTATAGATCTTGGCCTTTGTTTCTGTCTCTAGATGCGTGTTGCGCCAGATAGTGTGTTTAAAACATCCTGCTATTCTGTTGGCTTTGTTTAATTGTTGGCAACTTCCGCTTCTGTGTCTCCATAACTGTGCATTAGCACTACCAGGTAGCTGATACTTTTTTCTTGCTGGATTATTTTGCTGTCCACTTTCAGCTTACATCTTATTGGATCTTTAGATATTACCATACTTTGTTACATTAAATTGATATAAAAGTCTCTGAAGGTCATCTTCACTCTTTGCAATAAGTATGGCATCGTCTGCATAGCTTACTATAGAGATAATTTCTTCACCCATTCTGTACCCTATACTCAGACTCAGGTTTTTGACTTTATAAATAATTTCATGCATGATGAGGTTAAACAGCAGCGGGCTCAATGAGTTTCCTTGACGTATCCTCTTTCCACTGGTATCGGTTGTGTTAGTTTGTTATTAATTCTGGCCTGTATGTTATTCCTGCTATATATAGCCCAGTCGGGATAGCATTTGACCTTGCATTAGGAGCTGCCCCAAATTTTATTTTTCTAATCTTTAGGGAGGGTCAATATTAGTATAAATTTAAAATCTCGACTGAATTCCGCCGTTGCGTTAGCCGCCATCTTGATTTTAAACGAGAACCGTTTTTGCTCAATATCTCCGCCATTTTCAACTTTTCGACAAAAAGTGTAAGAATTGAAATTGTTGCAACTACGATTTACTACAATTTTTCGAGAGAACCAGTAGCGGGTCTACAAGGGGGGAAATGGGAAAAAAATTCCCCCCAACAGGGTCCAAAATTTAAAAAAAAATTGTTGAAACATCACGATATATTAGCTGACATAAAACTTAAAATATCGACAGACAAATTCAACCAAACAAACCCGCTAGTTAATAAAATTAAGTGAACTTAATGCATATAATGTATTTTTATGTCTTTTATATACTTAGTTTGGTTGATGTTTCATTGGAAGTTTAAAAAATTGTATAAAATATAATTCTCTTTATTTTTGTTTATGTACAATTATGTCGTAAAGTTAATAATAAATGAGACAATTCAATAATTATGCTTCCCCTCCGCTTCCATTATTTTCCCCCTTAACTCGGAGAATATGGATCGTATAAAAAAATTGTGCCAAAGAAATTGTAGGAAATTGCATTTCCAACAATTTTCTTTCTCACCATTTAGGTTGAAAAGTTGAAAATGGCGGAGATATTAAGCAACAACAGTTCTCATTTAAAATCAATATGGCGGCAAATGCAACCGCGGAATTCAGTCGAGGTTTTAAATTTACACTACTATTGATCTCTGCTAAAGGATAGAATTATAAAATTTGGGGCAGCTCAGAAACAAAATTCAATTCAATAATTATACTTCCCCCACCACTTTTTACTATTTTCCCATGTAACTCGGAAAATATCAACCGCATGAAAAAAATTGTTAAAAAGAAATTGTAGGAAATTTTATGTTAAACAATTTTAGTTGAAAATGGCGTAGATATTGAACAAAAACAATTGCTATAAAATCAATCCGGTCTTACGCTCGCGCCATTACCGCATACGTACTACCTTAAATATTAATTTTAGCAAAAAATGAAACAGATCAAAATTGTGTAGAATTTAATTCTCTTCGTTTTTGTATAGGTACATATTTGTTGTAAAACTAATAAAAAACGAGATAATTCAATAATTCAATAAGTATGCTCCAACTCTCATTATTTTTCCCTCATAACTCGGAAAATATCGACCGCACGAAAAAAATTATATTATAATTAATGAAATTATAGAAAATCGCATTTTCAACAATTTCAGTTTCTACACTTTTTGTCAAAAAATTGAAAATGGCGGAGATATTGAGCAAAAACGGTTCTCGTTTAAAATCAAGATGGCGGCTAACGCAACGGTGGAACTCAGTCGAGATTTTAAATTTATACTAATATTGACCCTTCCCAAAGATTAGAAAAATAAAATTTGGGGCAGCTCCTAATGCAAGGTTAGGCCTGTTATTCGTCTAACCCGACTGGACTAATATGTTTTCGATAGTCTTGATAATATCTATCGGTATGTTTCGTTTATATAAAAGGTGAATTACGTCATTCGACATTTTTTGTAGATCTATGAAGCAACAGTAAGCCGGGACGTTGTATTCTAGTGATTTGTCCATGACTTGCCCGGCAACAAAAACTGCGTAGTTACAGGATCGTCCGGATCTAGAGCCTTGTTGTTCATCTCCCAGATCTACTTCGTTGGTGATTTTAGTGGTTATGACATTTGCGGTCAATTTCAGAGCGGTACTAAGTAGGTTTAGTCCTCTGTAGTTTTCGGGTACAGTTTTATCACCCTTTTTAAACATTAAGATCGTTGTGCTAGTACGCCAGCTGTTAGGTATTGTATGCCCCGAAAGATTTTTTTGTACAAGTATCACATTTGCTTCTTGTATTCCATTAATTGCATTTTCTTTTGATAGTAATAAATACAATTTTCTTTTTCTTTTGCAGACGTCCGCCAAGGGAGCTTTTTCCGGAAGAGGGCGAAGATACAATTATATTTTATTTTGTTATTTTTAATTTTGAACTGTATATAAATATCCTCAATACATTAATTTATTTTATTTTAACCTGTGTTTTACTGGGTCTGTTGTCCTGAATAAACTACCCGTCACAGGTCAATAATGCAATTTTCATTTCATCATCATCATCATCACTTTAGTTCACAAAGTTTTCCAAGACTTTTACGAATCGAATACAACAAGTTTTATTGAGATGCATCAAACTGCAAAAATTTCGTAGATTTATTTCTTCCTTGCCTCGCCTATATTTTTCCACAATTCATCAAGATTGGATTGCTTGCCGAATAATTCAAGGTAAATCACTTATGCTGCAAGCAAAATAAAATTTTAATTTTGTCTAGCCGTGAAGTGAATTCGAAAAATGAAATTAATTTGAGTGAAAAGTGTTTAGTTGTTTCAGAGCTTGACTGACGGGTTGGAAATTTGTTTTTAAACAGTTTATTTGAATGAACCAAAAAAATAAACGAATTGGAGAGAACATAGTGCGATGTAGAGTGTGGAATTTGTTTAACTCACTAAACGAGATTTCGCATTTTGTTTTCACGATGTTTTCATATTAGTGATATTGTATTTATGTCTTGTATGGATATTAGGGTGGGCCGAAAAAACTAAAATTATTTTTTTTTAAGTCGTAATACTGCGGAAAAGTTGCGAATCTATGAGACTAAAAAGGGGTAGGAATTTAAAAGATATCGGTTTATATCTTCCGTTCGCGCATGAGCCATAAAGTTTGCCGAAATTGGTAAAAAACTGATTTTTGCGATAATTTTTAACAGATTAAATTTAGCGTTGATACGTTTGTAATAGCTCATTTTCTCATTCTTAATGACCATACTAACTAAATTTAACCGTGTTATTAAAATCTCTTAACATTGTTCGTTCGCGCAAAAGGCAAAAATAGCCAAAATGTGACAAAATTGCGTATTTCATACACGTTTAATTTTTCGTAATTAAGAGTTTAGTTGAATGAAAATAATACTCACATATACATTTTGTTGAACTTGTATTGAGACCACTTAAAATAAACACACTTTAAACACATCATTTTCAGAACTTTAGTAGGCTATTATTTAAAAATATTGTTTGTGAACTTAGAAAAAACCAAATTTTTTACGAGATACAAGTTTTCAATTCATCAATATGGTCCAATGTCCACCAGTCCATTGTCCGTTCAGTCCATCTTGTATTATTTTAACACCTTTTTGCTATTACATAGTAGAAGGCACTTTGAACTGTGATTTCTGTGTAAAGCCCGGCATTGCAGACCTTGATAACAATGTTGTTCTTATGAAGTCGTCGCGATTCTCAGCTCCGCAAACTTTTCCAGCGGCTTCTGTTACGAGTTTTACACATCGTTCTACTGCCTGTGTATGAACAGGAAATGACTTTAATATTACATCCCAGTTAGGGGCTGAATCACTCTGAATAATTAATGTTATTTCATCATCATTTATAGCTTTTAATAATGGAGGAGGAGATAACTCACAGTCTAACCAATGAATTATTTCTGAATAGTCTCAACATTCAAAATTTAGTTTTGGCAGTTTGAGTATTCTAATGTTAGATCTTGTTTTATCTAGCTGTCTAGCTTTCAGAATTCTGCGAAGTCCAAGCTCTCTTATATGTTTTCTGTTATCTTGGGTCATGGCCAACATCAAATGTTCTGGATGGGCGAAAAAAGCATTGCGCTCAATAACAGGGTCAACAACCCTGTTGACGAAATAACATTAACAACAACCCGAAATAACATCAATTATTCAGAGTGATTCAGCCCCTAACTGGGATGTAATATTAAAGTCATTTCCTGTTCATACACAGGCAGTAGAACGATATGTAAAACTCGTAACAGAAGCCGCTGGAAAAGTTTGCGAAGCTGAGAATCGCGACGGTTTCATAAGAACAACATAATTATCAAGGTCTGCAATGCCGGACTTTACACAGAAATCACAGTTCAAAGTGCCTTCTACTATGTAATAGCAAAAAGGTGTTAAAATAATCCAAGATGGACTAGACGGACAATGGACTGGTGGACACTGGACCATATTGTCGAATTGAAAACTTGCATCTCGTAAAAAATTTGGTTTTTTTCTATATTCACAAACAATATTTTTCAATAATAGCCTACTAAAGTTCTGAAAATGATGTATTTATAGTGTGTTTATTTTAAGTGTTCTCAATACAAGTTCAACAAAATGTATATGTGAGTATTATTTTCATTCAACTAAACTCTTAATTACGAAAAATTAAACGTGTATGAAATATGCAATTTTGTGACATTTTGGCTATTTTTATGCCTTATGCGCGAACGGAAAATGTTAAGAGATTTTAATAACACGGCTAAATTTAGTTAGTATGGTTATTAACAATGAGAAAATGAGCTATTACAAACGTATCCACGCTAAATTTAATCTGTTAAAAATTATCGCAAAAAATCAGTTTTTTACCAATTTCGGCAAAGTTTATGGCTCATGCGCGAACGGAAGATATAAACCGATATTTTTTAAATTCTTACCCCTTTTTAGTCTCATACATTCGCAACTTTTCCGCTGTATTACGACTTGAAAAAAATAATTTTAGTTTTTTCGGCCCACCCTAGTATTTATGTCTTGTATGGATATGTCCTATTCTTGGTTTCGAGCTGCTTCCTCAGCTTCTTCTTTGCACTTTTCGATTTGGCTTACGTTGTTTGTTTTATTGTCAGTTTTTGGTTTATTTTATATAGACAAATTCTCCGAAGTTGCCTCGGGAAAAGCCTGGAAATTATTTTCATAATTGTAGGTCAACCGCTAGAGGGCGTAATTGAATATAAAAAAACAAAATTTTACAAAATTTACCTAATGAAAGGACAGTGGAAATCCAATCATCGTATTCTTCATAAAATTCTGCGCATATTTGATTTCACAAGTTTAAGTCTACCTTTGCAAATAAAGGGGTGAATGGGAACCTTCTTATAAAAAAAATGGCTGTAAGTCCGGTTCTGCTAAATCGAATTTTGCATACTTGGTCTTGTTGATATCAGCTGTTTTTCGTCAATGTAAGTGTCTTATTTTCGAAATAGACTAATAAGTAATATGCAAGCTAGGAGGCGTTATTTAATTATTTTCAGAAATCTAGTTTTCTTTGGAAAATATTAAATACAAGGATACATTTATAAAATCAATGGGAAAATCCCAATAGTTGGCTGTATACCATAGTTTAAAAAAACCTATACAGAAGTAGAAACTTCAAATTGTATTTTGGTATAAAATCGTTTATTTAAAAACTATCTAAAAGTCATCCACATGGATTGCAAAACGTTTTCGTTCTGAACAGAACATCTTCAGTGCCTGGAATGAAGTATTTCCACGTTAGATTAAGGCAAAAAGGTTAAAATTGTGACTGTTAATGAGAAAAATATGTGGAGAATACTTACATTCCGCAAAGTAGTTGTAACTAGCACACCAATGAAGGTGGTAACTTCATAATATATGGCTTACATTATAACTTTTGATAAAATATTGTGACTACAAGTCGATGTTACAAGATTAAATTATGTATGTGCCTAAAGAGCAACATACTTCCCTGCTCGAAAAAACTAGGTACTTGCCATTTGAATTAGCACAGACCAACTGATGTAAAATGAAACGGAATGACAAAGAGTGACATGACAAGACAAGGTAAAGTCAATTTTTGGTTACGAACTACAAAAAGTGTAGTTTTAATTTTTGGATTTTAATTAAAATGTAAAGGTAGGTAATAGCTGATTGAAAATATAATTAAAACTGTTTAAAAAATATGTTGAGAATCTATTGTAAAGTCTAAAATAGCAACTCTCTAATCCAGAAAAAACTTTAGGCTTGTTGGAAATAAGATTGGTATATTTCACGGTTAGAAGCGTGACGTCATCGATTGTAAAATTTAAAGGTGAAAGTTTAATTTGGTATAATAGAATGATATGTATACTATATGTAAACAATAAATGACCTGAAGTGGAGAGATTGGATGGTAAATAAAGCAGATTTTAATTTTAAATGTTATAGATATATGTACTGTTGGTTGCCTAACATGTTGAGGAATGTTTAAATTTGGCTGTATACTGTTGTAATGATGATTCTGTCTGTTAAAATTGTAAAAAAATTGTGGAAAAATTAAAGTTAAAATAATTAAAAGAATACTTCAATACTTCATTCCAGGCACTGAAGATGTTCTGTTCAGAACGAAAACGTTTTGCAATCCATGTGGATGACTTTTAGATAGTTTTTAAATAAACGATTTTATACCAAAATACAATTTGAAGTTTTTACTTCTGTATAGGTTTTTTTATACATTTATAATTCTGTATTATAAAATTAGACCAAATTAGCAACATAATACCGAAAACCGCATGTCGATACCTTTTGCCTATCTCGAGATATCTTAAGAAACGTGTAAATTTTAAACAACAGTTGTTTAAAATTTACACATAACAGTTACTGTTAATGTCACCGGTAAACAAAGTTTAGGAAAAGTAGTGTGCGATGGAAAAAACAAAGAAACATTTTCCAGATGTAAACGTATATAATTAATTAAAACAACAATAAAACAAACAACACTATAAAATATAACAAAAAAATAAAAGCAACTACTTACTTAGTGACGACCTAAATGTTCAAATTGTTGCCCATCATTTTCGATGCAAGCATTTACTCTTTCAAGAGTAGATTGAACAGCAGTCTCAAGTTCTGCTTTCGCAATGCTTTGAACGGCGTTTCGTATTCTCTAGATTCTAGATCTAGATCATGTTTTTTTGAGCAGTGGGCCTAGCTGCAAAAACAAGGTCTTTAATCCGTCCCCATAAATAAAAGTCTAAAACAGTTAAACCTATTGCTATTCAATCTACTCTTGAAAGAGTAAATGCTTGCATCGAAAATGATGGGCAATAAATTGAACATTTAGGCAGTCACTAAGACTAAGTAAGTAGTTGCCTTTATTTCTTTGTTATATTTTATAGTGTTGTTTGTCTTATTGTTGTTTTAATTAATTATATACGTTTACATCTGGAAAATGTTTATTTGTTTTTTTCATAGCACACTACTTTTCCTTAACCTCGTTTACCGGTGACAGTAACAGTTATGTAGAATTAACACATTTCTTAAGATATCTCGAGAAAGAAAAAAGTTATCGACATGCGGTTTTCGGTATAATATTGCTAATTTGGTCTAATTTTGTAATACAGGATTAAAAATGCATACTTCTATTTAATATTTTCCAAAGAAAACTAGATTTCTGAAAATAATTAAGTAACGCCTCCTAGCTTGCGTATTACTTATTAGGCTTTTTCGAAAATAAGACACTTATATTGACGAAAAAGAGCTGATTTCAACAAGACCAAGTATGCAAAATTCGATTTAGTAGAACCGGACTTACAGCCATTTTTTCATAAGAAGGTTCCCACTCACCCCCACCTGTTATTTGCAAAGGTAGACTTAAACTTGTTAAATCGAATATGTGCAGAATTTTATGAAGAATACGATGATTGGATTTACAGTGCCCTTTCATTAGGTAAATTTTGTAACATTTTGATTTTTTAATTTTTGATATTCAATTACGCCCTCTAGCGGTGGACCTACAATTATGAAAACAATTTCCAGGCTTTTCCCGAGGTAACTTTTGTTATAAATATTTTTTTCTCAAAGCTGTACTATAAACGGTTCCTGAGATATGGCCGAGAGCCATTCTTATTGGGACACCCGGTACATAATTTATTCTTTTTTTTCTTACGTTTTTTGTAACTGGTAAGATCCTGCCTAAACATAGATTCAGCAACCAAAAAAAATCTCTTTTTTGATTTTTTTATTTATTTGTGTTTTATTCTTTTTTGATCGAATAATTTGTTATGGATATAGACAACAAAAACGCTTTAAATTTGTATTGACTTCCGTCTTGTAAGCGGATATGTGACTTCTGACAGACTGGCTAAAATTGCCAGTGGTTGATATTAAACCCCCAATTAGACTAATGAACTGTAAACTGGGTGAGCGGAAGAGAACAGGCAGGATTTTCACAGAATTACACGAATTTAATCGTCGAATCTTTTAAAACATTTGGTCTAAAATACGTGCACGATTTAGTATAAAGTAATAAAATACAATGTACCAACTACAGGGTTATAAAACTACTTAGTCATACTGTGAATATATGAAAGAGAGTAATTGATAGACACAGAAGTGAAGAAACCACAATATCCGATAATCAGTTTGGTTTTATGCAAAGCAGATCAATATTTTTTATTATAAGGCAGTTGATGGAAAAATATTTATATCAAAAATAAACCAACACTCATATGGCATTCATTGACATTGAGAAAGCATAATGATGGAGTTCCTCGAGAGATTCTGTGATGGGCACTCAATAAGAAAGGAAATAAATTTAATGAAAATTTTTTTTTTGGAAAAGTTACATTCATTTAAAAAAACCTTAAAAGGGCCACAAATGTCACAACAAAACGTTTTCGCGCACTAAAAAACATCAGTGTTATAAGCCTAGCATGCTGAGCCACCCAAAAATGTTAGGCTTGTAACACTGATGATGCTCTTTTTAGAGAGCGAAAACGTTTTGTTGTGATATTTGTGTTGTGTTTTTTTTTTAAATAAATATACCTTTTACCAAGAAAAATTTTTCATTAAATTTACTTGTAATTTGTAATTAATGGTATACAGCGAGCTACAGGAAATTCTTCCTTGTGAATAAGGAAGGAGTTCCCGATGAATATGTAAAGATTGTGAGAGATGTATAAGGGAGTAATAACTAGTATTAGGACAGGTGTGGGAGAGGCTGATAAAATTTAGGTGAAAGTAAGATTGTACAAGAAGTATAGTATGCCCGATCTATAAAAAAGGAGACAAACTCCAGTGCAAAAACTACCGTGGAATCTCTCTAGTATGTACAGCATATAAAGTCCTCACGTATTATAAACCAGCGGCTCCAACCACTAGCAGAAAATATTATTGGAGAGTATTAGACGGGTTTCCGACGGGGAAGATCGACACTGGATCAAATATTTACAGTCAAACAGATCTTGAGCAAATCATGGGAACGCAATATTGATGTTCACAACGTGTTTGTAGACTTCAAACAGGCATACGACTCAGTCAAAAGGAACAAACTATACTATATGTATTATTGTGTATCAATTTATCAATCAAAGATAGAATAAAATTTTTTATTTTTTTAATATAACGCGGGCACATAAATTTGATACACCCTGTATATTGATTTGTAAATATTTATTAGAAGTTAGCTTTCACGCAAGGTAGTTTCACCTTAATGAATTTTTCCACGAAGAATATTAAAAACATTTGTATATAAAAGTGAAGTGAAAGTTATTTAGGATTATTATTTTAAACCGATTGTTTATTACGGGAAAGGTAGAAGCCATAGGTAATTAGTTCTTAGAAAATTAAGGTAAAGAAAGTTTGGAATTTTAATCTCTTTTTGTTTAACCCGAGTAAAAAACCCGAGCAGAACAGAAGAAGATGGAAATATCTAGAGGAGGCCTATGTTCAACAACAGACGAATTAGGGCCGATTGATGATAATGAAGATTGCACCAAGGGTCGGTGCTTAGTCCTTATTTATTCTTATTAGTTTTATATCAGATAACACCGAAATTACAGGGTAACATTTTCTGGTGCTTAATGCACGCTGATGATGTAGTGATAGTAGGAAATAGTGAAAACGACCTGGAAGAAAAACTGGAACAGTGGAGACAAGCTATTCAGAAAAAAGGTTTAAAATTTATTAGACAAAAACAAAGTATTTGGAATGTTCATTTAAAAATGGGGTTTCTACAAATAAAATGATACATTTGGATGGTGAAATGATTTTGAAACATAATAGTTTTAAGCACTGTTCCCTCTTCTTAGAGTTTAGTTAATTTTAGTTTTTTCGATATTATTTTACGATTTAAATTCATATCACACCATTCTTAAAGTTTGGGTAAATTATTTTCCAGAAATCTCTTAAAAAATTAAAATACATTCATTCTTACTTATATTTCTGGGTAACATTTGTCATTTGTATCATAATCCTCTTTAGAAAGTAGGTATTTGGAAAGTTAGGCGAGTCAAGCGGTTATTGTCCCTTTCTGAGAAGGACAGTGATAAACGGTGTCAACGGTTTTGTAATTACGTTTTTTCCAACGTGAAATTTTGTAGGACAGATATAGACATTTTTGTTTTCCCTACCACCAGAGATTTCTGGTCGAGAGCCGTTTTATAATTTTAGTAGTATTCAGTAGCGAGCGAAAATTAGATCTGTAAACACGTATAGTAATCAATAAAGAGTTCTATCGAAAAGTGTCGTCGTATATTATTTTAATTTGCTAAAGTAATATTTTATAGCAACGCATACTCACGGTAAACTGATCGTGGATCAAACAAGCACCTCGGATCGGTATTATACATGGGAAATAGACGGAAATTCATGCAGTAGACTTACATAGAATTAAAATTCTATAAAACAGCCATAAGGCCGGTTATGATGTACGGAACTGAATGTTGGACAATTAAAAAGAAAGAGGAATAATGTGGCAGATATAAGAATGCCTAGATGGACGAGTGAAGTAACAAAGAACGATAAAATAAAAATGAGGGATATTAGAGGAATATCAGGGGCAGTCTAGTGGTGCACCAATTGATGTCAAAATGAGGAAGCATAGGCTAAGATGGTTTGGTCATGTTTAAAGTCGAGACATCAATCACTTAATACGAAGAATTGCTAGCCTAAGGGCTCCAGGAAGGAGTAGGAGAGGAAGACCAAAGAAGACCTAGGGAGACACTTAGGCAGGACATGACGGTAAAGGTAATTAATACTGATATGACCCAAAGAAACTTGTGAAGAAATGCAATTAGAGAAGCAGACAGCGCATAGGGATAAACGCAAAGAACATGATAATGCTACTTTGGTTGACGATGAAATTTTTTATACGTTGGAAAGACCTATCCATGTCATTATGTACGTTTTTAAAACAAATTTAAATACAGAGAGAGTCTGTAAAGTGGAATAAATTCAGTATCTCAAATACTAATTGTTTTTTTTGGAAAATGCTCAGACTCGTCGATTAGTATTTCAAATTGTCCTTTTTGACATTCAATAAAAATGTATACAGGGTGTCCCAATTTAGAGATATGACGTCATCGTCAATTTTCTTAAATGGCAACACTGTCATTTTGATAGCTAATTTGATAGGGTTTGTAAAGTTATACATAACTGCAAAATATCAAATTTTTATTCTCTACCATTTACAAGATAAGAGAAAATAACAAAGTTATATCTGTAATTTGGAATATATTCAATAATTAAAATACTAACTGTTTTTTTGAAAAATGCTCAGACCCGTCGATTAGTATATCAAATTGTCATTTTTGACATATAATAATAATGTATACAGGGTGTCCCAATTTAGAGATATGACGTCATCGTTGATTTTCTTAAATGGCAACACTATCATTTTGATAGCTATTTTGATAGCGTGTGTA
The DNA here is from genome assembly GCF_917563875.1 of Diabrotica virgifera virgifera. Lineage (NCBI taxonomy): Eukaryota > Metazoa > Arthropoda > Insecta > Coleoptera > Chrysomelidae > Diabrotica > Diabrotica virgifera. The sequence continues at coordinate 5,549,184 of NC_065445.1, forward strand.
AAGTTTTACACATCTGAAAAATTTCAAATTTTTATTCCCTACCATTTACAAGATAATAAAAAATAACAAAGTTATGAAGAACAAAAAGTAATCAAATAATAATTTAATTTATTTATTTCTATTAAGAAAATGCTCATAACGTTGCCCATTGACAATTTGACAATAATTGAGGGCAACATTATGAGTTTTTGCTTAATTTATTGAAATAATTAAATTCAATTATTAGTTGATTACTTCTTTTTCATAACTTTGTTATTTTTTATTATCATCTAAATGGTAGAGAATACAAATTTGAAATTTTGCAGTTGTGTATAACTTAACACACCCTATCAAAATAGCTATCAAAATGACAGTGTTGCCATTTAAGAAAATCAACGATGACGTCATATCTCTAAATTGGGACACCCTGTATACATTATTATTATATGTCAAAAAGGACAATTTGATATACTAATCGACGGGTCTGAGAATTTTTCAAAAAAACAGTTAGTATTTTAATTATTGAATATATTCCAAATTACAGATATAACTTTGTTATTTTCTATTATCTTGTAAATGGTAGAGAATAAAAATTTGATATTTTGCAGTTATGTATAACTTTACAAACCCTATCAAATTAGCTATCAAAATGACAGTGTTGCCATTTAAGAAAATCGACGATGATGTCATATCTCTAAATTGGGACACCCTGTATACATTATTGTTGAATGTCAAAAAGGACAATTTGAAATACTAATCGATGGGTCTGAGCATTTTCCAAAAAAACAATTAGTATTTGAGATATTGAATTTATTCCACTTTACAGACTCTCTCTGTATGTGTTAAACTAAACAATTATAACCGTATTAAAATAATTTAACAAATTCGTATAACGACTATAATAATTACTATTTCACGTTAAGTATTCCTCTACATCGACGTTAAATCCAATAAAACACTGCTCATATCAATACCGTCCAATTACACGTGGAGCTTTGATTGTTATATAATACACTAGTATGTGTAAGTTGTTTTTAAAATAGCAACCAACAAGAGTTAATAACTACTGTAATGTATTCTCTCTATTGAACTGTCTGATCTATTCCAACTGAACAGTCGGAGCGCATTGCAAATAGATTGCTGGAAAAGGGAATCGGTAATATTAAATTAAATTCAATCAAGGAATCCTGGCTTCGATGTATTTTCTACCGTACTCAAATCCTGGAGGTATTTCGAACAAACTCTATTAATTATGGGATCATTAATTCACACACACGCAATTATACTATGTGCTACTTGAGAAGATAATGTTGCAGAAGGAATAGAGATGCAGTGATGAATAAACAAATCAGAAAATTCATTCAGTTTGTTACAGTAGACGTCACTTCCGTGAGCCTTTTTTCTTGCCTTTGTCCTGGTGTATTAAACCAGTGTAGTTGTAGTTTATTGAGTTCCCAGGTCCCAGCTGATGTGGCTTTTCGATAGTCCACAGAAGAATTCTGGATCTTGGAATTGGGTATTAGCTCATTCTTTTGCGAGGCTGCCAGCTTTCTCATTTCCTGCAATTCATTTATGACCTGGACCCCAAAAATTACTTTGCTGCATCCCACCAGCTTCATGACGGATTATTTACAGTCCCAAACAAACTTTAACTCACAAGTAAATGACTTTAGAGCCTTTAAGGAAGTTTCATTTTCTGATAAAATAGAGACTTTTGTACTAGCATCTCGATTGAGACATTCTTGTTCACTAGTGTCTATAGCATTTTCTTCTGCCTGAAAGATAGTTGGAGCGTTTCCAAGGGATTTGGATAGCCTAAAATTGGGCCCAGTAACTCACACTCATGCGCTTTCATCTATATTAGATTCATCCGTCTACACGAGTGAACCTTCTTCCAGTTTTGGTTCAACGTCTTCACCCATTTGGTGGGTTTCGTACCAAAATACCGTACTCAAATCCTGAAGGTATTTCGAACAAACTGTATTAAACATGGTGTGTATCTTGGGGTGATGTAGCTAAAACCGTATACAGGGTGGTACTTAAGTAATTGTACAAAAAGAAACAGTAGATTCTACACTCTAAAATATTACGATTTAGCCCAACTTACTTTAATAAAATGTTGATATTAAGAAAGATACAGGGTGGTAAAGTTGAAATTTAAAATTTCATTTTTTGCCATAACTTTCATGTTTATGGAGATTTATTTACAAAAATTTATAAGTAGAGGTTTCGAGTATAAGGAATTATAATTTGATGCATAATTTTGATGTATCTCAAAGAGGACGCCACATATGTCACATATTTGACATAAATTTGCGCTTAACTTTTTTGCTCTTCGAGTTAACACTATTTTTCTGATAAAATATTAAAGATACGATATTTCAACAAAAAAAGGTATACTTGTTAATAGCTTCAAAACTGAACAGTTTTCGAGATAATCGCATTTTACAAATCAGCTGCATAACTCTGTTTAACGCAATTATTCCAGGCAACGAATGAAAAATAGAAAAAAAACATCAATAATTATAAATTTTGGTATAGAATACCTTCAAATAAAGTTGATAGTTTCCAAAACATTAAAGAAAAAATAGTATTGGGACCGTGCAAGTTCGGCAAAGCGACACCTATTTCTACGCTCTGCAACTTTATTCGCACTTTTAATTATATTGGCCAATGTTATTAGTCCTGGTTGCTGGATAATTGTCAAGGCCATAGTCCAAAAAAATAATAAGAAGAAAAAATAAGATTCGGGTTATGTTATGAAAACGTAAACAATTGTATGTAGTAAATAAAATTAGTTATTAAAATGCAGTACTGCAAGCAAAATACAATTAATTAAATTTACCTTTATATAATAATTGCATATCATATCAGTATTGTGGAGCAACATATCATGTTTCTTCTTCAATGACAGTAGATATGAAATGTACGTCAATTTGACAATTTCAATTGACAATATGAATTATTTAAGAAAGTTGCAAGATTTCTCCGCTATTCGCGCACGATCGTTTCTCAATTCCCTTCCAAGTACTTGCACACCGCGAATACGCTATTATTTTTTTACATACATCATTAAGATAATTAATAATCTGTTATTGGTTTTGACATTAAACATTTTACATCTCATATTAAATTGAAGTCATAATAATATCATATTTTATTTTCAATTGAAATTAAGGAATAGTTTGACTGAATAACATAAAACTTTTTATCAAAGTAAGTGTTCGATATGTCCATCATTTTCTTCAATGCATTTATCAATGCGTTCCATAAAAGATCGTCTCATATTAAATAGCATCAATGGTTGAAAAGAAACAGCTGCAGCATTTATTTCTTCCCAAAGTTGGTTGCGAGTGTGTATGACATTCTTGTAGACATGTTGTTTCATTGCTCCCCATAAACCAAAATCGAGCGGATTAAATTCTGGGCTACGTGGTGGCCCAGGAAAGTGACTACCATGATAAATCCAGCGTTCAGGAAAGTTGTTATCTAGGTATGTTCTCACTGCTCTCGCATAATGTGGTGGGGCACCATCTTGCAGGAACCAAATATTTTGCCTTAAGTTTAATGGAAATTCTTCCAGCAAATCAATAAAATCATTTTGTCAAAAATGTAAATAGTTATCACCATTCAAATTACGAGGTAACTCGCATGGCCCTAAAAAATGATTTCCAATGATTCCACACCATACGTTTATTTTGAATTCATGTTGAAAATGCCTTTCTCTTTTAACATGAGGATTTTCAATATCCCAGGAATAATTGTTCCTTAAATTAAAAACCCCACGCGGCGTGTGAATGTAGCTTCGTCCGTAAATAATATTCTATCGACGAAGGATTGGTCAAGATTTTGCCTGTTTCGGATATCATTTGCAAATCTGCATCTTAAAGGTAAATCTGTTGGCAATAGATTTTGTACAGGTGTAAAGTGGTAAGGGTGAAAATTCTCGCGGTGTAGGATTTTTAAAATTGAAGGTTTGCTGATTCTAACGCTGAAGATAAACGTCGTGTACTTACTTGAGAATCATCGTCAACGCGAACCATTACTTCATCTTCTTGATCAGGCGTAATCATTTTCGGTCGGCCTAAATTGTCACGTCTAGGACGAAATGAACCACTTTCGCCTAAATTCCAAAATAGATGTTGAAATGTTTGGTGATTAGGTTGCAGCCTGTCTGGGTATCGTCTTAAATATTCCCTTTTCGCTGCACGCCCGTTAAAATATTGCTGACAATAAATAGCAATCATATCTCTCATATTGATATTTGAAAAATTATTATGCCTCGGCATTTTCTGCTTTTGTTTAATAAACCAAAATAAACTAAATATTACAACAGTCACTCATTTATTGACACAATACTTACGTACGTAAGTACGTTGTCAACATCATTAGTGACATCAGCCTACTATGTTAATGAAACAATACTTATTTTAAGTTGTCAAAATCATTCGTGATATCAGCCTACTATGTTAAAATTTGCCGTAATGAATTAAATAAGAATGGGGTTGTCTAATGATGACATCCAAACTGGCTCTAAATGAAGCATTTATCAGGTATTCAGTGCTTTAACGCACAAATATCACAACTAAGAATTATTATGTAGCTGATTCCAATAACAGATTATTAATATTATCTTAATGATGTATGTAAAAAAATAATAGCGTATACTATTTTTTCTTTAATGTTTTGGAAACTATCAACTTTAGTTGAAGGTATTCCATACCAAAATTTATAAGTATTGATGTTTTTTTCTATTTTTCCTTCGTTGCCTGGAATAATTGCGTTAAACAGAGTTATGCAGCTGATTTGTAAAATGCGATTATCACTAGTAATACCACTAGAGGTCAAATTATTTCCGGAAATTTTTTTGAGATCATGAATATTTTGAAAATTTCCCGAGTCGCAGACGAGGGAAATTTTCTAAAAATATTCATGATCAAAAAAAAATTTCCGGATATTAATTTGACTTCGCGTGGTATTCGGTAAGAAAATTTCACACCAAATTTGCATTTGAAAATCCAAAGCTGCATGAACAGATTAATAGCGCGCCATAGCTTTGTCAGCAATTATTTAGGCTTTCAAATTCGTAATTTCTACTCATTGTAGTTGCATGGGAATACCATTTCAAGATAGAAAATAGTATATTCTTCAATTTTACATAAGTTTTGAGTAACTACAAGTGATAGAAAATGAATCAAAACTAAATTATGTAAACAAATAAAAACCAGTCTGTCAAAAATGTTCTGTTATTGTAAACGTCAAAAAATTTCCACTATAATTCGCTGTTGGGTACCACACGAGCAAAAAATTTCCGATAAAATACCTCCGTTGCCATGGTGATCTGTCAAAATAACGTATTTTGATTGGTTCAAAATTACAGGTGTGGAATTTTCTCGAAAACTGTTCAGTTTTGAAGCTATTAACAAGCATACCTTTTTTTTTTGTTGAAATATCGTATCTTTAATATTTTATCAAAAAAATAGTGTTAACTCGAAGAGCAAAAAAGTTAAGCGCAAATTTATGTCAAATATGTGGCATATGTGGCGTCCTCTATGAGATACATCAAAATTATGCATCAAATTATAATTCCTCATACTTAAAACCTCTACTTATATATATTTGTAAATAAATCTCCATAAACATGAAACTTATGGCGAAAAATTAAATTTTAAATTTCAACTTTACCACCCTGTATCTTTCTTAATATCACCATTTTAATAAAGTAAGTTGGGTTAAATCGTAATATTTTAGAGTGTAAAATCTACTGTTTCTTTTTGTACAATTACTTAAGGACCAACCTGTATAGGGTGTGCCAAGAGTAGCGGGACGGTTGAGTATTTCGCGAAATGAAAAGAAAATCTGATCCAAAAACTGTAAAAGACGTGTCCAATATTTTTCAAAAATCTATTGAATGGTGGTTCATGTTTAGCGGAGGGTAAATTTAAAATGTTAAATAGGAACCCCCATTTTTATTGCAGATTTGGATTACATAGATACGCAAAAATAATTAATTATTTATATGGGAAATAAGCTACAATTAAAATGAAAAAAATAATTTTATTAACGTTTCGACGCCCAAATCGGGTGCCGTTGGGCATATATTTAATAAAATACATAAAACGGCACCCGATTTGGGCGTCGAAACGTTAATAAAATTATTTTTTTCATTTTAATTGTGGCTTATTTCCCATATAAATAATTAATCATAAAAATGCCACAAGGAAATAGCTTCAGAACAACGCAAAAATAAGTAACTCGAGACATTTTTTCGCATTGTAAATAGATGGCGTTATAATAAAAAAAAACGATTTTTCAAAATTTGTGCACGCTCACCCACCCACTAAAAAAACTTAACTTTTTCTGGTTTCAAGACCTAATCCTCACAATCAAATAGGTCCCCATGATGCTTTGCAGGTGACTGCAAATTTAGCATCCCAGGCTCCCTTACTGTAAATAAGAAGGTTAAGAACACTGTGTCTGTCAATGCCAACAGACATATCCATCTTCCTTAAAAACGACACTTTTGACATGCGACATCTGAAATGTATCACATTTGTAATATGTATGTATATTTCTAATAACAGTTCCAATTCAAAAATATTCTAAAATATTGTTTTAAAAATGCTCAAAAATTTTTTTAATAACTTTATTCCATATAACTTTTATTTCATTTACCCATTTTTCTCGAGTCCGGCCCTGTGTCCTTCCTAAACCCACTTTACACAGCCACAGTTGTCACTAGGGTTTTTCCTATTTACACAATTACATTTTGCAAGTAGTCACACTCGTCGTCCCACTATCCGTAATGTATGAGTTTACCTCATTAGAATTTTTCATAGCTCGTTCCGATGCACTCTTATTCTACTTTATGTTCTTGCACGTTTTTAGAAGAACGAAATATAATACTTGGTGGAATTTTAAAGAGTTATGAAATGAGTCGAGCGGAAAAGTGCAGATGTTATGGTTTCCTCGTAAAAGAATAAATAAAATGGATAGATTCAGATGAAATAAAGAATGAGAATGCTAAAAACTTTTATGATCGGTATACACGACTATGATTTATCGTAGCGATGTGACTGTGCAGTTGGTTTATCGAACGTCCATTAGTCCAGGGCGTATCTGTTTTGAGATGGACGTTGAGATGTGACTCAAAATTTTTTGCAGAAATTGCTTAAAAATAACTCAAATAATCATATTTGAGTTATCCTCCCACTCAAAATGGTCCGGAACATTGTTTAAATAATCAAAATGTAAAAATATGAAGGAAAAATTCGATTTTTTTATTGGTTTTTGGTTATAACTTTAAAACTAATCATTTCTGAGAAAAGTTGTACTGACATAAAAGTTGCGTAATTAAATTTCCTACAATATAGAATTGGTTAAAAATTTATGTTCAACTGAGGGTGAGTGAAAACCTCAATACAAAGATGTTACAATGCAGAAATTCAGGAACTATAGATGAAAGTCTAATCATCATACAAGAAACAGTGAGAGAAATAAAAGAACAACACATGAAGAAAGATACAGAGAAACGGAAATCATGGATGACCGATGAAATACTCGAGCTTATGGATCAGAGAAAAAAGAACAAAGAAAATCTCAAGGAATATAAAAGAATACATACAATCGTCAGAAGAAAGATAAGAGAAGCAAAAGGGAAACAAAAAACAGAACAATGTCAAGAAATAGAGGAGTATCAGAGTCGATATGACAATTTCAATGTCCATCGAAAGGTGAAGGAAATAGCTGGAAAGTTCCGAAAACGCAGCAGCGGAAAAATAACAGATGATGAAGGCAATCTTGCCATAACCAAAGAAGATAAAAAGAAAGTATGGAAATAATACTTGGGGAAACTTTTCCACGACCTTAGAACAGGAAAAGAACCCACCATTGAAGATAATTCAGGTCTCGAGATTCTACCAGAAGAAGTAACCACAGCCATCAGACAAATGAAGGATGGAAAGGCACCGGGACTTGATGAAATACCTGCAGAACTGCTAAAGCTATTAGATGGAGCACAAATAAAAATAATAGCTAAAATTATTAGAAGAATTTTTTTACTAAGCAACAACATTTTTGTTTATGTTAGTAGTATTTTGTATTTTGACAACGGCACCCGATTTGGGCGTCGAAACGTTAATAAAAAATCATTTTTTAATAATATTGTGGCTTATTTCCCATTATAAATAGTTAAAATAGCTGAAATATTTAATGACATATACAAGGCAGGAAAAATACCAGCAGAGTGGCTCAAATCTGAGTTTGTACCGTTGCCCAAAAAACCAGGAGCAAAATTTTGTGAAGACTATAGGACCATAAGCCTAATGAGCCATCTTCTCAAGCTATTTTTAAAAGTAATCCATAATAGAATTTACCGAAAATGCGAAGAACAAATTGCGCCCCATCAGTTTGGATTTGTGAACGCCGTTGGTACGAGGGAGGCTTTATTTAGCGTGCAGGTGTTGTTTCAGAAATGTAGAGATGTCAGCTGTGATGTTTTTGCATGCCTGATTGACTACAAAAAGGCTTTCGATAGAGTCAGATATGAACAAATGATGGAAGTGCTGAAGAGGACAGGGATTGATGGAAGAGACCTGAAAATAATAGCTAACCTGTATTGGAATCAATCAGCAGTGCTCCGAATAGATGGAGAATATACAGATCAGATCAAAATCTTAAGGGGAGTGAGACAGGGTTGCATAATTTCACCGCTGATATTCAATCTGTACTCAGAGCACATTTTTGATTGATGAAAAGATATTGATGAAGGCATCTCAATAAATGAAGTAAAGCTCAGTAACCTGCGATATGCAGATGATACAATAGTGTTTTCCAATACCATAGAAGGGCTGCAAAACTTAATGAATAAAATAACTGAAACCAGTAGAACATATGGACTAGACATAAACACCAGCAAAACCAAGCTAATGATCATCAGCAAGCAAAACATAACTGGAGTAAATCTGTATGTGAACCAAATGAGAATTGAACGTGTCTCACAATACAACTATTTTGGAACTATAATCAATGAGTCGTGAGACAATACTCAAGAGATTAAAATGTCGCATCGGAAAGGCAAAGAGTGCATTCTTGACTATGACTCTGTGTTCAAGAGCCATGACATCACTCTAAAAACAAAAATAAGGCTCCTTAAATGTTACGTGTACTCAGTGCTTCTATACGGAGTAGAAACGTGGACACTGAAGGCGGAAACTCTATCGAAACTTCAGGCTTTTGAGTTATGGTTATACAGAAGGATCCTGAAGATACCATGGACAGACAAAGTCACCAATGAAGAAGTACTACGGAGGATGAACACAACCGCAGATTTAGTCAACATTGTGAAGGGCCGTAAGCTGCAGTACTTGGGGCATATAATGAGAAATCAAGGCAGATACGGGCTGCTCCAGTGCATTTTACAAGGTAAAATTGAAGGAAAAAGGGCTCCAGGACGAAGAAGAATATCCTGGCTTGCTAACCTGAGAGCATGGTATAGAAAGACCTCAACACAACTATTCCGTATAGCAACTAACAGAGTCATCATAGCCAGAATGATCGCCAACGTTCGGAACGGACAGGCACCCTAAGAAGAAGAAAAATTTAAGAAATAGTCACCCTTGTTGCAAAATAGCAATAATTGCGAAAAAAACCATAAACAACAAGTATTCGCATTTTACGTTTTTCAACCATTTATGCTACACTTAGGAACTTCATATTTTACTCAGAATAACTTTATGATATAGTAAAACAACACTGTAAATTTCATTAAGATCGGTTTAATAGATTTTGTAAAATAAATTTTGCAATCCAGCTTTCGAAAAAAAAATAAATTCATTTTTTTAAAATGTTGCAGGACTGAAAATAAAGCAGATAGCAAGTTGATTTTTTTTTGCTTATAGAAGTGTAATATACCTATCATTTGCAATTTGCAAAATTAAAATCGATTAATTACCACGGCGTCAGGAAATTTTTTAATAAACATTAATTTTTGGTGCTACGCGCTGGACAGCGGTGTTCGATTCACACAAGTTGATTTCCGCCAAAATGTCTTCCAATATTTATGGAATATAATATTTTCTTACTCTATATTTTGTTGTATTTTAATATTTTAATTCCACACAAATCAAACTAATTTTATTATTGTTTGTGAAATATTGTTTAAACAATTGCATATGTTTAAAAATTATAAAGTTTTATTCTCTAAGTTAAAATATATGAACAAAGAAAGTTTTTGCTAAAAAAAGTGTTATTTTAAAGGATAGAGTATGAGTTTTTATTTTGCAATAAACAAATTTATTTATTTATATCGAAATGTACTAAAATTGAGAATACAGTACACTTCTATACGCAAAAAAAATTTCAACTTAATATCTGCTTTATTTTCAGTCCTGTAACATTTTGAAAAAATGAATTTTTATGAGAAAGCTGGATTGCAAAATTTATTTTGCAAAATCTATTGGACCAATCTTAATGAAATTTACAGTATTGTTTTATTGTATCATAAAGTTTTTCTGGGTGAAATATGAAGGTCCTAAGTGTAGCATAAATGGTTGAAAAACGTAAAATGCAAATACTTGTTTTTGTATGGTTTTTTCGCAATTGTTGCTATTTTGCAACCAGGGTGACGATTTTTTAAATTATTAACTAATTCTATATTGTAGGAAATTTCATTACGCAACTTTTATGTCAGTACAACTTTTCAAGGAAATGAATACTTTTAAAGTTAAAATCAAATAACGAAGAAAAAAATCGAATTTTTCCTCCATTTTTTGACATTTTGATTATTTAAACAATATTCCGGACCTTTTTGAGAGGGAGGATAACTCAAATAATATTATTTGGGTTATTTTCAAGCAATTTCTGCAAAAAAATTTGAGTCACCTCTCAACGTCCTGATTTTTACAGATGCGCCCTGGTCTACATTGAGTGTCCACACGTCTAAAAAATTTGCATCGATCATAAATGTGTTTCGCTTATGAAGATCAGAGTAGATGACACTTTTGTAGCTATCCATTTGAAGTGGGAAATAGGCAAGATACATTATTCGACCGTCTAAATGTGAATAATTTGTATTAGCTCGAGTGTCTGACGATGAAGTGATATGCTGAAACAACGTTGTAAGACTCTATTGATACCGATTCATAAAATAAACGTAAGGTTGGAGAATAAGAAATGAACATATATTAAAAGAAACTGAAGTCCAAGATATGATGATATGAATAAGATCTCGACACTGCAAATGGAGCGATCCTGTCGACAAAATTGACTCAGGAAGAATCGCGGAATGAGCAAATACACAATCACCCAATACAACAAGACCACTAGGAAGACCCCTGGGGCCTGATTCTAATTCATTTCGACAGTCGCAATTTCATTTCGACACCGCCATGACAGCCGCAGAGTATAGCGATTCTTATTCATTTCGATATTAGTTACAACTGGGGATATTAACCTTATCATGTTGAGACTGCTCAGAATTTGGGTTGGCGCTCCGGTTTATTGGAATTTGTTGATAGTCTGGGAAAATTATCGAAAAAATGCCATTTTTGGGAAAAATTATTTACCAGCTATTTTATTGCTAAAATCGAATCTTAAGATTGCATATATTAGTAATATGGGGTATGACAAGTCCGCAGAAAGTGTGTTATTTTATTTATAAACAAATTAGCACTCCTAAATCTTCTTTTTTTTCAATTAGTGGTCTATAACTCCTAAAATTTTTCCTTTGAGCCAAAAACACTCAAATAAAATTTCACCGTAATTTAGTTCTGCACAAAGTTATTTTTTTTCCGATTTCCTTCAACAAAAATTTTACTCAGAAAATCCCAGTTTTCCCAAAAAGTCTGCAATTTTCAATTAAAATTTTAGGGAAGTACCTAATTATTTTTCAATAATTAAATAATTGATGACATGAAAGATTTATTATAGTAGATTAGGTATACAGAGGGGCTAAATTATGGAATAAATTCATTTCTTTAAAACGGACGATTTTGGAGCAAAATCCCGAAAGAGGTCGATTTTTATTTTTAAATTACAATTTTTTGGCATATATGACGTGATCCATCTGAGCGTGATGACGTAATCGATAATTTTGTTAATGGGAATAGGGGTCGTGTGGTAGGTCATTTGAAAGGGCGTTCAACTCTCTATTCAGTAATATAAACATTAATATCATCAGGTATTTATACAGGGTTGCCAAAAAAAATTTTTGAATTAAATTTATTGGCGCAAAAAGAAGAATGTATGTAATTTATTTATCTCAAAATACATTGTACTGCTGTCAGAAAATAGAAAAAAAGGTTTATTTCATAAATAAATATTTCTTTTCGCTTAAATTAAATCACAAACAGCCTCCCTCCTACCTATTGGCAGTTTGAACATTTAATTTAAGCTAAAAGCAATGTTTATTTGCAAAATAAACATTTTTTTTCTATTTTCTGACAGCAATAGAATGTATTTTGAGTTAAATAAATTACATGCATTCTTCTTCTTGCGTCAATTAATTTAATTCAAAAAATTTTTGGCCTCCCTGTATAAATAATGATATTAATGTTTATAATACTGAATAGAGAATTGAACGCCTTTGTAAATGAGCTACAACACGAACCCCTATTCCTATTTAAAAAAATAATCGATTACGTCATCACGCTCGGATGGATGACGTCACTAGTTTGAAATATATGCCAAGAAATTTAATTTAAAAATAAAAATCGACCTGTTTCGGGATTTTTCTCTAAAATCGTCCATTTTAGAGAAAATGAATTTATTCCATAATTTAGCCCCTCTCTGTATATCAGGAAACCGGCGACAAGCTAACCAATAGTTTAGCAATAATTAAAATGTTAATTAAAAAATTTCGGTCGAAATAATAACCAGAAAGATTATGATACACCAGAATAACTATGATTTTCGTATAAAAAAGCACTATACCTATTCAACGTACCTTACAGGATTGAAATTGGACCATTTGAGCGGTCTCAGGAATGTTATAAAGAAACAATTTTTTGGCTTATAAACAAATAGAACCCCTCAGAAAATATTAGATTAAATTAAATCAAGTTAACGCTGTTGAAAAGGGCACGGCTTCTGTGTCCTTTTCGAAGAAAAACAAATTGAATTGAGTGGAGTGATTCCAGGTATAACCGGTCAAATTTGACCGGCATTTGCGACAGAGTTATAAACAACAGGATTTTAATCTTTGAACCATTAGATACCTTTTAATTCCGGTCCTCTTTATACATACAAATTTTCATATCTTCAAGACACTCATAACAAAAAAGATTTATGTCACTGTCACCAAATTATTTAATTATTGATAAATAATTACTTCCCTCAAATTTTAGTTGAAAATTTTGTTTGGAAAACCCGAATTTTCCGAGGAAAATTTCCGTCGAAGGAAATTGGAATAAATTATCAATGTGCAGAATTAAATTACTGTCAATTTTTATGTGAGTGTTTTGGTTTAAAGTTAAAATTTTCGGAGTTATAGAGCAATAATTAAAAAAAAATCCACAAGGAAAGAAAAGATTTTCCTGTAGGTGGCTGTATACCATCAATCACAAAAATTGGAATAAATCCTTTGTAAAAGGTATAAAATTTATTAAAATCCCTAAAGGGCTACATCAGAACAAAACGTTTTCGATTTTATTACAAAATCATCATCAGTGTAAGATCTAAAAGTAAGTATAACCTATTTTATTAATGTAAAATTGATATTTAATCTCTGACTAAAGTTATACTCACAGTCTGGAAGCTAGCTGAGCCACCAAAAAAATATAGGGGTAATAACCCTTCAAATATAAAATGTATGCTTTACAGATGCATATTTACTTAAAATGCCTTGTGATGGGCAAAAGGCAACAGGAATAATGCCCTAAGGTAAGGTATTTAAATTCCCAACATGTGGGATGCAAAAAAAAAAAATTTTTTTTTGCATCCCACATGTTGGGAATTTAAATACCTTACCTTAGGGCATTATTCCTGTTGCCTTTTGCCCATCACAAGGCATTTTAAGTAAATATGCATCTGTAAAGCATACATTTTATATTTGAAGGGTTATTACCCCTATATTTCTTTGGTGGCTCAGCTAGCATCCAGACTGTGAGTATAACCACTTGTTTTAAACCTTAGTCAGAATTTAAATATCAATTTTACATTAATAAAATAGGTTATACTTACTTTTAGGTCTTACACTGATGATGATTTTGTAATAAAATCGAAAACGTTTTGTTCTGATGTAGCCCTTTAGGGATTTTAATAAATTTTATACCTTTTACAAAGGATTTATTCCAATTTAAAAAAAAAAAAGATTTCGGAGCGCTAATTTGTTTATAAACAAAATAGCACACTTTCTGTGGACTTTGCACAGCTATATTACTAATATAGGAAATCTTAAGATTTGATTTCAGCATGTTCTGCATTAAAAAACTGGTAATGAATTTTCCTTGTTTTTTACTAATTTTCCCAGATTATTACCTTACATCTTTCATTGAGTTGATGATTCATGTTGTGGACATTCTCAATTATTATATTTCTAATTTAATACTATTCTATCTAATTCCTCAAAACAAGCAAATTTCAATTAAACCCAGCTATATTATAATACCTTTTGCTTTAGTTTTCCTTGCAAGAAATAAACAAAACACATCTAAACTAAACCTAACCTCGCTTTTGGCCATTCATTCATCTCCGTGTCAAATAATTTCGACAGTCGAAATTATAATATCAACACCCTTTTTAAAGTCGCTATTAATTTCGATAGTCGCTATTTCATGACGTCACTTCGTTAGTTCAACTAAAATCCACAAGGCTCGCACAATCACATTTCAACCGTCGCCATATTGAAAGCGATTTGTTTTTGGTCGAAATTTGATTTAGAATCAGAGCCCTGAAGAGGTGGTATGACAGCTATATTAGATGATATAACATCACAAGAGGTGGGTGATAGAATAAACAGGGCATGTCCTACAAAGAGAAGAATAATATAATATATTATATTATATCAAGTAGAGTATCTCTAATTGCAGTAACTCCAATTTGAGAAGATTTCACGTTTGACATTATTATTCAATTAACGAATTACCTAATATTCTCATTTCATCACAATTTTCATATTAATTATATGTACTATTAATTTAATATCATAAATATAATTTATAAATTATATTTACGACATTATACAGTACATATATAAATTAATGTTAAAATTGTGTAAAATCAATTGTTTTATAGTTTGGGGTTTAATAATTGAAACATAACCATAAAATTAATAAAAAAATACGCCTACTTAACTCTCATAAAAAGCAAATAAAACCAGGACAAATCGAATGCTTTAGAACTCAACCACTTATCACCCCTTTGCCTTGCTAGTATCTACGCAAAATTAAAGATGATTTCTAAATATTTCCTTCTTTTATTAGCAGTTTACCTGGTATCGATTGTGACTGCTGACACTGACGAAGAGCAATTTAATGTATTTATGGTAAGTAGGTTCTATTTAGTATTGTTACAACTTTTTCAAAGTAACTTTATTCAAACTCAAATACAATATAAACTTTAACAAACTGACAACTGTCGACTACTAAATCTGAATTACAACTGAACCATAGAATGTCAAACACATAATGTTTATATAGTTTTCTGACGTTCTAGATGTCACCAGACATTTCTGGGTTATTCCATGACATCCAGAATATTCTCGTACGTGACTACTTCTTCTTTCACGTCGAGGGACTCTTTCTATGTAGGAACAATCTACGGAACTGTCATAACACTGCTCCCTCCTTTATAGTTATTCGCCTCGAATAACTGGTCTATCAGGGTCTGGTTGAAGCCAACAGGGTGGATCAGTTCCATGATATGGGGCTAATCTCTCAATGTGAACTACCTTGGGTTTACTTCTCGCTGAAAACTGGATGCGGTAGACCAGATCATTTATTTTCTTTAAGACGGTGTACGGGCCTTCCCAGTTTCGTTGAAGTTTCGGACAAAGTC
Source organism: Diabrotica virgifera virgifera (assembly GCF_917563875.1). Lineage (NCBI taxonomy): Eukaryota > Metazoa > Arthropoda > Insecta > Coleoptera > Chrysomelidae > Diabrotica > Diabrotica virgifera. The sequence goes on from NC_065445.1 coordinate 5,565,156, forward strand.
CTTTCTTGCGTGTGGGATTGTATAGCCATACTGGATCACCTCTTTCGAAAGTTGTCCCTGTAGCTTGCACATCGAACCTGGACTTGGCTTTATCACTTTGAAGCTTCAAACTTTTACGAGCAAATTCGTGGACTTTTTCCAGTTTTTCTCTTAAGCTTTCTAGGTACGTCAGGGATGAAGGTTCTTCTTCACAGGTAGGCAATTTTCCGAAAATAAGATCTTGAGGAAGCTTCATTTCTCTTCCGGTGATCATCATTGATGGAGAATAACCGGTTGCTTCATGTTCAGAACTTCTGTAGGCTAACAGGAATAGAGGTATTAGGGTATCCCAATCTTTTTGATTATCAGCAACAAACATTGAGAGGTATTGACAAATAGTTCTATTATGTCTTTCGATCATTCCGTCTGATTGTGGGTGGAGAGGCGTAGTTCGAGTTTTCTTAATACCCAAGATTTTCATTAATTCTTGCCATAATTCGGATTCAAAATTTCGTCCCTGATCAGAATGCAACTCTAAAGGAACTCCATGTCTTGATACGACGTGTGTTATGAATGCTTCTGCTACAGTCGTCGCTTCTTGATTAGGAAGAGGTGCAATTTCAGGCCATTTTGAAAAATAATCCATTGCAACCATTAAGTACTTGTTACCTCTCTCTGTCGTTGGAAGTGGACCGAGAATATCAACTGCAAGTCGTTCAAAAGGCTCTCCGGAAAGATATTGTGCCATTTTACCACGACTTCTTGTTCTAGGGCCTTTCCTACCGTTACATAAGTCGCATTTCTTACACCATTCTTCTACATCTCGGCGACAATTGATCCAATAAAATCTGTCTCGAACCCTGGCCAGTGTTCTTTTTACCCCAAAATGTCCTCCAGACAGGCTGCTATGAAGTTCTTGCAACACACTTTTAATGTGTGATTTTGGCAGTACCACTTGTTGAACTATACGTACTCCATCGGGACTTTCCCACTTCCGATATAATAGACCATTCGAAAGATGCAAAGATTCCCATTGAGCCCAGTACGCCTTTATAATTCGACTATATTTAGATATTTCCTGCCAAAGAGGTCTTACTCCATTTTTAAGCCAATCTCGTATAACTCTTAAGTCGTTATCTTTCTTTTGACTCTTCTTAATGTTTTCCAGAGAAATCTGGTCATTATCTTCTTGCTGTTCAACTGTGGTCATCCGCAGACTAACTTCTTCGGTTACATTCTCTTTTTGTGCTAGCTGACGTTGGTTTTGAACTTGTAATTCATTTAATGCATTTTGGTATTCTTGCAATTGTTTATTTAACACATTCTTCTCTTTCATCAGTTTTTGACATTCGTTTTCTAGATTGGACTGTGTAGTTTTTGCATTATTTTGAATTACCTTACACTCTTCTTGCAATATTGTCACCTGTTCTCTTAATCTTTCTATTTTATTTTTGCTAATCGCTAGTTGTTCCTTCAAATGGCTAACTTCAAATTCCAGTGTATTTTCTTCCTTTCTATGGTCAGTTGTAGGAAATCTGTTTCTTAGTGACCATCTACCATCATTTCTAGTGAGACTTTGCGACAGGCTTCTGGATGTCGAACTAGGCGACCTTCTGATCTCATTCTTGTATTCTTCTTTTCGTGCTTGGGATCGGTTTCTGCAATTGGATTTTAGATGTCCCATTCTTCCGCAGTTAAAACATCTTCTGTTTTCATTTCGAGGTTTTTGTTGGATATTTTGTAGTAAGCTTAATATCTGGGATAAAACTAGTTGTTCATTATCTGTGGTTGTGACTTGCTTATTTTCTGTAAATCTTATTTCTTTTAATTGTGGAAGAGATCTAGAAATATTTTTCGCCGCTTCGTACTCCTGAGCTGAGATTAGTGCTTTATCTAGCGTTTTGTGGTGTTGTAATCGCAGAGCCTGTTGCATTTCGATATCATGCAGTCCATCTATGAAAGCCTGTATACCGATTTGTTCCAGAAAATCTCTTGGTGCCTGAGGATATGCCAAATGTAATAATCTTTTAATATCAGCTTCAAATTCTTGTAGGCTCTCGTTATGTTTTTGATACCGAACTTTAAGCTGACTTTGAAAAACCTGCTTCAGATGTTGTTGGCCATATCTTGTTTCTAAAGCTTGAACAAGTGAGTCATAACTAGGTGAATCCTGAGGAAGAAATTGAAGGACGGTTGCTGCCTGACCTCGAAGCGACACCACCAAGGAAGCTGCCATTTCTCTTTCAGTCCAGCCATTTGCTTTAGCTGCAGCTTCAAATTGGAAACGATAAGTTTCCCACGCTGTTTGGCCATCAAACGTGGGTGGTTTTAAAATTTTGCTACTTCTAATTATGCCTGGATCAACGATGGAAGAGGAAAGGGCTGTTTGTTCGGATTCGACATTAGTAACTGAAACAATATGAGATAAAGAAGCTTGGGTATTAATTTTGTTTGCTAACTCTACTATTTGTTTTTCTAAACTATATTTCAAATCGTTTTGTTGCTGCTTTAAATCGTTTTGTTGCTGTTCTATTTTATTTTCTAAATGATTTTGTTGTTGGTCTATTTTGTTTTCTAAATAATTTTGTTGTTGTTCTATTTTATTATCTAAACAGTTTTGTTTTTCTTCTAATATATCTATTTTATTAGTAATTCGACTTACCTCTAACTGAAAATGCTCGTGAATTTGGGACAAACTATTCATAATTTCTACCTCTGCTTGTCTACGCCTCTCCTCCTCTTCTTTTCTAAGCTTTTTATCTTCCTCTTTCTCTTCTTGCCTACGTTTCTCTTCATTTTCTTTCTCTTCTTGCCTACGCTTCTCTTCATTTTCTTTCTCTTCTTGCCTACGTTTCTCTTCATTTTCTTTCTCTTCTTGCCTACGCTTCTCTTCATTTTCTTTCTCTTCTTGCCTACGTTTCTCTTCATTTTCTTTCTCTTCTTGCCTACGCTTCTCTTCATTTTCTTTCTCTTCTTGCCTACGTTTCTCTTCATTTTCTTTCTCTTCTTGCCTACGTTTCTCTTCATTTTCTTTCATTTTTAAAAACCATGCTGGTGGTCCGGATGTATCCATTTCCTTCTCAACTTTAGATGATCTGGTATTTACCATAAACAATTCTCAATATCTTCTTCAATATCTCTTAAATCCCACCGCTGTCACCAATGTTACAACTTTTTCAAAGTAACTTTATTCAAACTCAAATACAATATAAACTTTAACAAACTGACAACTGTCGACTACTAAATCTGAATTACAACTGAACCATAGAATGTCAAACACATAATGTTTATATAGTTTTCTGACGTTCTAGATGTCACCAGACATTTCTGGGTTATTCCATGACATCCAGAATATTCTCGTACGTGACTACTTCTTCTTTCACGTCGAGGGACTCTTTCTATGTAGGAACAATCTACGGAACTGTCATAACAGTATTAAAGCAAAACCTTTCAATAGAGACCACCTTCGTGGAAAAAGAATTGGTCGCTAAAGGGAGTGGTCATTTAAGAGAGAACATAGGAAAGTTATAGCAATTGATCTGCATTTTATGTTTTTTATTTACAAACTAGCTGACCCGGTGAACTTCGTTGCACCTTAGATAATGTGTCATAATTAGATAATGTGTCATAATTTTAATTCTAGATCAACTGGTCGAACGCAATTACTAGAGGTCAATAACTCAAAATCAACTCCTTGAAAATGAATTGCTCGAATAAAAAAGAAAATTTTATGTTCAAATATTTATTCACAATAATGAAAAATTTGTAGGTATATAAGAGAGGTACATTTAATAGGACAAATTATGTGATATTCCACGTATATAATCACAGATATTAATTTGTGGTTCATAATATGTAATTGTTTGTTAAACGCAATAACCTATCAACACTATCTCTATATCTTCTATGACCATTTTGAGGTTGTTTGCCACTTTATGGATACTCGTTCTCAGAGGCATCTTTCAGTGCATCACAGTTTTTCGATTTCTTTCTAACGCATTAAGTTGGAAGTGACAGAAAAAAGGGTCCGTTCGTGATCACAGTTTGTTATAACATTTATTCTAATTGTTGATAGATGGCGCTATAATCGAACAAAAAATGATTTACGAATAGAAAAAGAAAATACCATTTTATAAATGCAATAAACACAATTGATTTGTTTTTATACCAAATTGCAAATTAAAGGGTTAAACTGCAATACCCTTTTCATATTTGGCTGATTACGATTCTGACAACTGTCACAATTAACTTAAATGTCAGATTATAATAAATGTGTATTATCACGGACCTTTTTTGCGGTCACTTGTGACATACTGAAAAATGCCTCTGAGAAAGACCACACTGTTCAATTTTTAGTTCATTTAATTTTTGTTCTTGTTCTAGAGCGGAAATAAATTTCTGCCGTTATTTTTCTTATATTTACAAAACTCAAACATATTTAAGATTTATAATAAAGATGTTTTCAGCATAAATTAATATACGATTATATACGTGGAATATCACATAATTTGTTCTATTATACTATCTTTCTTATGTCTATATTTTCTACTATTGTGAATAAATATTTTAGATATACAATTTTATTTTTTATTCGAACAATTGACTTCGAGTAAATGTGGCTTTTCGGCAGTTGCTTTTCTCTGTAATAATTGTATAAACTCTAAAAAACGTAGGTGTTCTACAAAATATTTTATAGAAAATTCCGCACCTGTAATTTTGAACCAATCAAAATACGTTATTTTGACAGATCACCATGGCAACGGAGGTATTTTATCGGAAATTTTTTGCTCGTGGGGTACCCAACAGCAAATTATAGTGGAAATTTTTTGACGTTTACAATAACAGAACATTTTTGACAGACTGGTTTTTATTTGTTTACATAATTTAAAATAAAACGCCAAAAAATAATTTTCTATCACTTGTAGTTACTCAAAACTTATGTAAAATTGAAGAATATACTATTTTCTATCTTGAAATGGTATTCCCATGCAACTACAATGAGTAGAAATTACGAATTTGAAAGCCTAAATAATTGCTGACAAAGCTATGGCGCGCTATTAATCTGTTCATGCAGCTTTGGATTTTCAAATGCAAATTTGGTGTGGAATTTTCTTACCGAATACCACGCGAAGTCAAATTAATATCCGGAAATTTTTTTTTGATCATGAATATTTTTAGAAAATTTCAAAATATATCTAAGAAGAGTAAACTGACGGACGGACCTATTGAGACAGAGAGCGAAGTGTTCTTGCGCCAGTTTTTTGGGGAAAAATTATTATTGTAGCAGAGATACACGCCTTCGCCAAAATTTTGATTATTATACCAGAGATACGCCTCCACCAAAAGCATCCGCCAAAATTTTGATTATACCAGATATGCGCCTCCGACAAAACAACAAAACTTTGATTATTATACCAGAGACATGGTACTTCGGCAAAATTTTGAAATATTTTTTGTACATTAAAAATAGTAATCGAAAAATTAAAAACTTCATAATTTCACGGGTGTTAGTACAATTTTCGCTCATTCTTCTCGTGTGCTTAATTAATGACGTCTCTCGTGCTCTCGTGTTGTCCTACGGGCTCGTTTTGTTATCTCGGAAACTAATTGAGCTAGAGAGACGATTTGTATAGCGTTGGATAGCGAAGCAAGGAGTCTAATTGGCAAATTTCATAAAAATCGGCAAAGTAGTTTCGGAGCAGTATGGCAACAAACACTGCGAAAAAGAATTTTGTATATATAGATGTATAAGTATTTAAATGGCTATTAAAAAATAACAGTTGAAGATAAAAAAGTGAAAATTTAGAATTGTATGTACATTTTGGTTCTACGTCGTATAAAATTAAGAAAAAAAAAATTGGCCAAAAAAATTTAAAAAAAAATGGGGGGGGGGGGCAAGCCCCCTTTCCACTTAAGTAGACCGCACCACTTCAGAAACCATCCCGGGTTCATGCACAACAACTTTGATTAAGGTCATCATACGATCAAATGCATAGTTTGCGAGTCTATACGGAACATACATACATACATACAAACATTCATTTTTATTTATATAGATTAAATATAATTTTAATTAATTGTGATTTCAATTTATCAGAAATATAAATGGACACAATGACTTTAATTTAGGAATAGATTTAACTTACAAATACTAACTCTAATAATATAAGGAATAACTTTTTTTGGACACACTGTATGATAAAATTAAAATAATCGGAAGACCAGATCTTAGTCTTGACCTTCGCGGTCGAATGACATATTGCTTGCTACATCTTTCCTGTCCTACTGTAAGGAGTAGAATACACTTTGACATGTGGGTATACAGACGACTACTAAAAACAAGCTGGGTCGATAGAGTTAGAAATGAGGTCCTTAGACAGCTGAACCACACAACATAACTGGTCAAAATACCTATACTCTGGGCTAATTAGCAAAATTCATGGAAAAGTTATTTACCAGCAATTTTATTGCTGAAATCGAATTATTCTTTTTCTCATGATCATCTTTCAGTGCGTCACAGATTTTCGATTTCTTTCTAACGCATTAAATTGTACGTGACAGAAAAAAGGCACGTCCGTGCCGTGATTACAGACATTTACAACATTTATTCTAGTTATTCTAGTTGTCAATAGATGGCGCCATAATAAAAAAATAATTTTTTTTAATTAGATAATAATATTACAAATATAATCTGTATAATTTATAAGACTATACAAATCAAAGAAAATACCACTTTATAAATGCAAGAAACATTTGATTTGTTTTTATTTCAAATTGAAAATAAAATGTGACAACTGTCAGATTGAACTAAAATGTCATGTTAGAATAAATGTCATAAATGTGTATTATCACGGACTTACCCTTTTTCCTATCATTTGTAACGCACTGAAAAATGCTCATGAAAAGGACAATATAAGATCCTATATATTGTTCTGAAGCTATTTCCTTGTGGCATTTTTATAATTACGTATTTTTTATGGGAAATAAGCCACAATTTTACTAAAATTTTACGAAACGTTAATAAATTCATTTTTTAGTAAAATTGTGGCTTATTTCCCATAAAAAATACGTAATCCTATATATTAATAATATAGGTATGCAAAGTCCGCAGATAGTGTGCTACTTTTTTTATAAACAAAATGGCGCCGACAAATCGTATTTTTTTCAATTATTGCTCTATACCTCCGAAGATTTTAACTTTACAACAAAAACACTCAAATAAAAATTCACCGTGATTAAATTCTGCACAGAGATATGTTTTTCCCGATTTGCTCCGACGAAAATTTTCCTCGGAAAACGCGGGTTTTCCCAACAAAAACTCTAATTTTCAAATAAAGTTTTAGGTCAGTAATTGTTAATCAATAATTAAATAACTTAGTGACATCAAAGCTTTCTTGGTATAGATTGGAATTCCAGAAGCCGGTGAAAATTAAACAAATATTTTAGCAACAATTCAATTGTTAATTAACAATTTACGATCGCCATAATGACCAAAATAATCATGATACGTTGATCAAACTTATAAAGATTATAAATATGAGATGCTTATTTAAAATTTTATCGACAAAATATAAATTTTTCGTTTTTTTGTATAATCTTTAAATTTTGAAAAAAAAAAAATAGTTATAATACGCTGGTCTAATTAGTAAAGTACAAATAAATAGGTATGCAAAGTCCGCAGATAGTATGCTACTTTTTTTATTGACAAAATGGCGCCCCCAAATCGTGTTTTTTTTTCAATTATTGGTCTATAACTCCGAAGATTTTAACTTTACACGAAAAACACTAAAATAAAAATTCACCCCAATTTAATTCTACATAGAGGTATGTTTTTCCCGATTTGCTCCGACGAAAATTTTCTTCGGAAAATGTGGGTTTTCCCAATAAAATCTCGAATTTTCAAATAAATTTTTTGGGCAAGTAATTATTTATCAATAATTAAATAACTTGGTGAAATAAAAGCTTTCTTGGTATAGATTATAACTGCAGAAGCCTGTGAAAATTAAACTAATATTTTAGCAACAATTCAATTGTTAATTAACAATTTACAGTCGCAATAACAACCAAAATAATCATGAGACATTGATCAAACTTAGAAAGACTATAAAGATGTGATGCCTATTTAATATTTTGTCGACAAAAAAAATAGTTATAAACAAATTAACATTTCTCAGAAATTGTTTATTATATTCTAATTTTAAAAAATACTTAAAATGCGTATTTCAAAGGTCTTGAAAATGAATGCTTTAAAAATTTTTTCCAACCATTTGCAAAAAAGTTATGAAACAGCAAAGTAAATATACGATTGCTCCGTTGTTTATACTTTGTTTTAATTATTTCAAAGCTTAAAAGTGAGTCTGTGGTACAATCTAACTACTCACAAAGAATATCAAATGTTAGTTCAATGGTTATATTTTAATTAAAAATTAAAAATACATTTTTTTTGTAATTTTTAGCGCGAAAGTAGGCTTGATACAGAGCCGGAGCTAAAATGTTCACTCGAAGTGACTGACACGCAGCATACATAATACTATAATTTTATTTATTAAGTGTACGTCGCGCGGCGATCGTCGTTTAGAGTGAAAATTTTAGCTACAGTACTGTATTAGTCTACTTTCGCGCGTGTAAAGTACAAAAAAATATATTTATAATCTTTAATTAAAATATAACCATTAAACTAATAATCGATATTTTTTGTAAATAATTAGCTTGTACTCTAAACTCACTTTTACGCTTTGAAAGAATTAAAAAAAATTATAAACAACGTTGTCATCGTATGTTTACTTTGCTGTTTCATAACTTTTTTGCAAATGGTTGCAAAAAAGTTTTAAACCATTCATTTTCAAGATATTTGAAATACGCATTTTAACTATTTTTTAAAATTAGAATATAATAAAAACTTTCGGAGAAACGTTAATTTGTTTATAACTATTTTTTTTAAACATTTAAAGATTATGCAAAAAAATAAAAAATTTATATTTTGTCGACAAAAAGTTAAATTCTTTATAAGATTTCAAAGTTTCATCAGTGTATCATAATTATTTTGGTTATTATTGCGACCGTAAATTATTAATTAACAATTGAATTGTTGCTAAAATATTCGTTCTATTTTCACCAGCTTCTGGAACTATAATCTAAACCATGAATGCTTTTAAGTCATTAAATTATTTAATCATTGGTAGATAATTACTTATCTAAAACTTTATTTGAAAATTAAAGATTTTGTTGGGAAAACCCGCATTTTCCGATGAAAATGCGGGTCTATGCAGAATTTAATTGCGGTGAATTTTTATTTGAGTGTTTTTGTTGTAAACTTAAAATCTTCGGAGTTATAGAGCAATAATTGAAAAAAACACAATTTTCGGGTGCAATTTTGTTTATAAAAAAAGTAGCACATTATCTGCGGACTTTGGCATATCTATATTATTAATATATATAATCATAAGCTTCGATTCCAGCAATAAAATTGCTGGTAAATAACTTTTCCCAAAAATGGCCTATTCTCCTATAATCAGCCCAGACTACTAATAAAGATACACAAGCTGGAATATTTCGATCATATTACGAGACACCCTAAAAACATGATCTTTTACATCTGATCATTCAGGGCAAGATCCAAGGTAAACGTGTTGATGTTAGAAGAAGAACGTTATGACCGAAAAATTACCTCTTAATATAGTGTTTTTTCTACTTTCAAAAAGTTGGACGGGTGAAAAAAATAAGATCAAATTATAGAGCGCATTTTTAAATTTTCTTAAAATTCTTCCTTTTGCTCCATGCAATTCGAAAATAAAAATGTTCTATCCCCGAGAAGTGGTGAGAACCACCCCCATGATAAAAGCGCCATAGTATATAGGATAGACTTTGAATTAGGAGATTGAGCTTTGGGCTACTCCCAAAATTTCATTACAATCCATGCAGTAAAATGCAAATATTGTAAACTATTAATTTCTCAGAAAAATGGACTAATTTGAAATGAAAGTATGACTAATATTCTATTGATTTATGCAATAATCTATAGTGTGTCCCTGAACATTTTCTCAAATGCGGGAATTAATGATGCGTAGAACCATAAAATATTTTCAAGTATACAAGGTGTTTCTAAAATATCAAAATAATGAGTACCTTTGTTATTTTTATAGAATGCCAGAATCTAGTACGATAATGATAATAGATCGGTACGATAAAGTTCTCGGGCGGCCCTTCCGTCCAGCGTTTTTAGTCACTTTTTTAACCATGTTGAAAATGTACCTCATGCTCTTTCATCTGACACCTGTGGAATGGTTCTAAGGTCATTTTTTTCTGACTTATGTTATTGCAAAAAAAAATGCTCTCTGGGATAAACAATTTTAATAAAATTTAAACAATTGAATGAATCGCTTTGAAATTTTTATCACATATTAAGCACCAAAGATCCCTCAGTTGACAAAAATTTCAAAGCTCTACACTAATTTTTACAACAGTTATTGAGAAAATATTTTTTTTGCAATTCCGACCTTTTTTCGCAATTATATTAACAATAAATGAGTATATCAAACTTTGCAACACGTCATTTTAAAGCTTTTTCCATAATCTCGAAGATATTTGTACTAAAAAAATCATGTTTCACTGTTTTCCTTTGATTTGAAGAAAAGGGGAAAATACCATTTTTTGACAGTTTATAAATAAAAATGGCCGCAAGATCCTACGCAGGAAATAGTTACAATTTGTTCCTATACGTATTACCTGTCGAAAAAACGCTTCAGTACCCTGGCTGCTGAAGTGTCACGAACAGGGTATCTTTTTGTCTTAATACCCTGGCCTATGTATATGGGTCATTCCATTTCAAATCACTCAATTTTGGAGCAAAAAAAAGTTTGGACCTCCGATTTGTCTGAAAATTTGTATATAGCTTCTGCGGGACGTAAAAATAAGATATTTAAGGTCAAAAATCTTCTTCTTCTTTTTTTCTCAAAATGTTATTTTATGCGATTTTACAGTGATTTGGTGTTTATTTATACAAATTTGCATTTTCTATCGTAAAGTATCAATGGAAAACATAATATTTTAATAGAAGGGACTCTATTTTAATAGAAGGGAACCTAGGTTGTTAACCTCTCACCTGAGCACATTAACCTTGTGCAATTTCCGAGCAAGGATGACATACATCCACATGTGATAATATATAATCTTAAGACATCGACTTAAGGTCGATTATTATATAGCTTATAATGTAGCAATAATGTTATTTAGAGGTTTTTACACCTTTTGAAGTGGCTAGTTTCAACTACTTGTACACTGGACGTTTACACTGATGATGGTCATTTTGACCGAAAACGTTTTGTACTCCCACTCCCTTGTGGATAAATTTTAAGAATTTTAATAATAAATTAATATACCTACATACAACAGAAGTGTTTACTTCATTCTACGTTGTTTTAACGAAGGTATACAGCCAACTACAGGGTTTACCCCTTTTAAGATATACTTTTGAGTCTGATATTACTGCATGTAACTTTTTTGGTATTGTAATATAATTCAAATCCTTCTAACCACTTAAAGTCCTATCTTTTGGCTATCTGTGGGCAAATTTTCAGCCAAATCGATGGTGATGTATTTTGGAAATGGAGGAAAATGTAAAAAACGGTATTTTAACGTTTTTTACACTATAAAATTTGATCAAAAACTTGTTTTGATTCAAAATAACTTGTTATAATGCCATATAATGACATTTTTGAGTCAGTTCTGTTAAAATATTCATTGATACTTTACGACAGAAAATGCAAATTTGTTTAAATAAACACCAAATCACTGTAAAATCGCATAAAATAACATTTTGAGAAAAAAAGAAGAAGAAGATTTTTTGACCTTAAATATCTTATTTTTACGTCCCGCAGAAGCTATATACCAATTTTCAGACAAATTGGAGATCCAAAATTTTTTGCCTGAGTGATTTGACATGGAATGTACCATATACAAGATAAGTTTCTCTTAAGAAAGTAACATCTATAGATTATTTTAAAACTCTGAATAATACATTTTGGCAATATGAGGTAGTATTGGGCGGAAAAAAAATGAATTTCTCATTATCCAGTGCAATCTTGTGAGTGAGATGTAGCATTATACAGAAATAATACTACTTTTCTATTCTGCTTTATTGCATACCTTTTTATTGGATAGCCATTCCAGAGGTAATTTATCAATGTATCGCCCCCTTAAAACATCAAGGATTTGTGCTTTTGCCTATGATAAGTGGTTCCTCCTTTCATATTTGCACTATTTCTTCCATTAAGTTGGTCACTTGGTACTATTATACACATGTTGACAGGTTCTGTGGGTATCTAACAGTCTTTATTTGTGACTGTTTTAATGCGTTGTTATCAGCTGTTATTATAATCAATAAACATTCTTATGCCTTGTTATTTGATAATAAATACGATGTTTCAGCAAAGATTCAACAAATCTTACCCAAGTGTAGAAGAGGAAATGAAGAGGTTTAAGATATTCCAGGACAATTTGCGCTCAATTGAAGAACACAATCGAAAATTTAAAAGGCGTGAAGTGACTTACAGCATAACAGTCAATCGATATTCTGATCTGACACAGGAAGAAATACTTGCTAATATAACTGGAAAATAGAAAGAAATGCTTTTTTGTCGGACAATTACGATTTTTATTAACATGTATTATTTTATTAAAAAAAATTAAAATTATGACTTTTGTTATCGCAAAATGCTCCCCTCTGTGGCCCAGTGGTAAGAGGTCGAAAGGTCCGAATAGTCGTGAGTTCGAATCTCACCAGGGTCAGAGATTTTTCGTTTATTATAAATTAATAAATGAAAAATAGTTTCTGTCCTTGTTAGACAAGACGAGAACGGCGGGTTCGTTAGAAAAAATATTCCCATGAGATTTTTTTGCATAATCACATTCGTGATTATGCATGACAAGAAGTCGCCCACGTGAAAAGTGGTCTAATTTTTTTAACAATTTTTTTTAATCAAATTGCAAAAATCAAAATTTTTGGCCCGTACAAATTTTTGATAGGTTTTTTGGACCATTCTGGATAAAAAAAATGTTCTCTAAAGTTGATCGTTTTCGAGTTATAAACAATTTAAAATTGAAAAAAACGAAAAATGGCGATTTTCAAGGCTTAATAAATTGGTTAATAGTTATTATTATGAAAGTCAGAAAGTGACTAGATCAAAGTTTCAAGCCCCCCCTACAAGATCCTGAAGAAATTTTTGTCATAATTTTATTACTAAGCTGTTATTTTTAAGTAATAATAATGAGCGCCAGCACGTATTAGGTCGCCGTCTATGGTGAGTGCGAGAGAGATGCCATTCCGGCAGTCCAATGGGGCATCTTACTCGCACTCACATTTACAGCCGCGTCAATACGCTCTTACAGCTTATTGTTAATAATTAAAAATAACAGCTTAGTAATAAATTAATGACACAAATTTCTTCAGGATCATGTAAGGGGGGCTTTAAACTTTGATTTAGTCACTTTCTGACTTTCATAATAATAATTTTTAACCAAGTTATTGAGTCTTAAAAATGGCCATTATTGAGTTTTTCAAATTTTAAATTGCTTATAACTCGAAAACCATCAACTTTAGACAAAAATTACAAGATCTATTGTGTCCAGAATGGTATAAAGAATCTAAAAAAAATTGTCCAGACCAAAAATATTAATTTTTGCAATTTGATTAAAAAAATTGTTAAAAAATTTGGACCACTTTTCTTGTGCATCTCTTTGCAAAGGCAATGACGTAGACTTTGCAAAGTAACAAGACACTTACTCAACACACAGACACTACACATTACTCCCCTGAGTTAGTGATAAGTTATAGTCTAAGAAATCATTATGAAATTGACTGGCCAGTTGGTTGTGAAAACCAGTGCCAATAAAACACAAAACCCACCCCCTGTTATCGCAAAACATAACCTGCAATAATTAACATATTTATTTTGTCCGACTAAATGGTAGGGGAGCCCAAGCGGGGATTTTTGCAGTTACTCGAGCGCGTCAGATTATCACATGGGGAGAAACCTTGTACCCTGAAAATGTACCTCTACCATATATTGCCTCTTAATGCAGGGGAGTTCGTTAAGGGGGGCCGAAAAAAAAATCTATCCTTAGAAAAACTCGAAATCGTCAGATTAAGATAAGGTAAGTTAAGTATATGCAAAACAGTGTATATTTAAAAAATCAGACGATTTGAGCGGGGCGTAAGGAAATGGGTGAGTCCCAAAGTTTCAAAAGAAAAAAGCGAATATTTCGCAAAATGAATGACAGATCAAAAAACTAAAAAATACGTGCTCAATATTTTTCAAAAATCTATCGAATGCTACCAAACACGACTTCTTAAGGATAGGGGTGGAGGGTATATTTAATATTTTAAATACGAATCCCGCGATATTTCGCGAAATAAACATCAGATCGAAAAACTGAAAAATATGCTTATTCAGTATTTTTGAAAAATCTATCGAATGGCACTAAACACAATCCCCCACGGAGGTGGGGTGGGGGGTTACTTTAAAATCTTAAATGGGAGCCCCCATTTTTTAATGCAGATTTGGATTCCTTACGTAAAAATAAGTAACTTTTATTCGAGACATTTTTTCGAATTATGGATAGATCTGGCTATAATCTAAAAAAAAAAGAATGTGTGTGTACTTTGTACGCATGTAAGAAGTTATACTTCTATTATAATATAATCTAACTTCATATTATGATTTTAACGAAATCAATATACCTATCTACTTTAAACAGTTTTTTTGTATTGAATTTAAATATTAAACTAATTTTAAAAAGAACAAAAAGAATACCAAAAATTAAAAAAAAAGGATGACGATCTCTAGGCGAATGCTCTACCGATCTCTATAATAACATGCTCTATAATAACAGTGATATGGATAAGCTTTTATATGAACTTCATTATGCTATTGAATATGAATTCCTTTGAACCACACCTATAATACATTCCACAATATTTGAAATTAATTTAATAATTTCGCATATTTATTTGTAATTATACATAAGTTTTCGAGTGAACATCTCCACTCTGATAAGTCTTCACATATTTTATTGAATATATTATTCATTGTTTCAAATCCAGTTTTGTTCCTTACAATATTTTCAATACTATTAGTGGTAGATTCCCACTTAGATAAGCTTAAAAGGCAATTTAAAGTATGTGTCCATAAATGTAAAGGGTATTTCTTTTGAAAACAGTAAAGGAATCGAATTTATGTATTAAAAATTGATAGTTTCTAATCTTCCCGATCTAAAACCATCATTTCCTCAACTAAAATCGCGGTGCAACTAGAATCCCCAAGCCCGCAATTTGACAACACGTGATGGCGGTTTGATTGTCTGGTTCTCTGTAGTTCTCAACAGCAGCGTTTAAATTCAAGACCTGCCAACTGCAACCCTCGTCTTGCATCTGCCAAATGTCTACGGTGGAAATGTTTAACTGAAACAATTGCGTTTGATATTGTGTATAACATGAGGGTGTATAGTGGTATAATGAAAACGTTTGATACGTGGAACAGTATCTTTCAATAAACAGACGGGTTGCTAAATGCCACAAGAGTTAGGGGAATCTGTTAAAATTTCAATTTATCCCTTTAAACACCGATTCATTAAAGACTGTAAAAAATAAATATCGACAAAAAAGATGTTATTGGGGTATATTTTTATCATCTTGATTTGTGAAAAAAATACAATATTTCTTCTTCTTCTTCTTGACTGGCTTTAGGTACAACTCAGGATTAGTCTTATATAGCCCTCTACCTTCCACGATATTGCTCTTCCATTTCCCATTTTTGTACCCCATCATCATCATCATCAACCCGTACTCGTCCACTGCTGGACATAGGTCTCCCTCAGCTCTTTCCATCTTTCTCTGTTTTGTGCGGCTTGCATCCAGTTGCCGACAATACGCTTCAGATCGTCAGCCCATCTGGTTGGTGGTCGTCCTCTGCTCCGTAGTGCTTCTTCTCGTGGTGTCCACTCGACAATACGTTTTGTCCATCGGTTGTCTGACAATCTGGCGTCCGTTGTTTTTGTTCTACGACGTATTTCTTCGTTTGGGATTCGGTCCCTCAGGGAGACACCCAACATCTGATGCTCCATAGCCCTCTGAGTTATGCGAATCTTGTTCACTACCTTTTTTGTGAGTCTCAATGTTTCCGCTCCATAAGTGAGTACAGGCAATACACACTGGTCAAAGATTTTCCTTTTCAGGCATATGGGTAAGTCCGATTTAAATACGTAGCTCAGTTTAAAAAACGCTGTCCAGGCTAATCCTATGCGACGTGGGAGCTCGCACGTCTGGTTATCTCTTCCCAACCGAATTTCATGTCCCAAGTACTTATAAGATGCAGTCTGCTCAATATCCATTCCATCAACAACAATATTACGATTTAGCACCAGATTAGTCATTATTTGCGTCTTGTTGATACCTATTAATCTTTAGTCCGACCTCTAAGGAAGCGTGATATAACTTGTTCAACATTATTATTGCATCATCCATACGATCGGCTATAAGGGCGATGTCATCTGCGAATCTCAAATGACTGAGCTTCTCTCCATTTATATTGATACCATATTCGTTCAGATCTGCCTTCTTAAAAGTGTGTTCTAAAAGGGTTGCGAACAGCTTTGGTGAGATGGTGTCTCCTTGCCGTACTCCTCGCTGCACACAGAATTTATTAGTTCGTTGATCAGAGAGTCTTACGCTACCCGTTGCATTGTGGTAGATATATTTTATCATGTTAGTGTAGCGATGGTCTATTCGGCATTCTGTCAATGCTTTTAACATTTTCTGCTGGTTTATGGTATCGAACGCTTTCTGGAAAGGCAAATGGACCCGATGAGGTTCCTACTGAATTACTAAAGCTCTTGAATGATGAATCAATAGGTATAATATTGCACTTATTTAACACAGTATACAATACTGGTATTATACCTCAAGAGTGGCTGCTGTCTACATTCGTTACACTGCCAAAGAAATCCAATGCAAAAGAATGTTCAGAACATCGAACAATATCTTTAATGAGCCATCTACTAAAGATATTTCTAAAAATCATCCACAACCGAGTTTATCAAAAGTTGGAGTCAGATATTAGTAATACACAGATGGGGTTCAGAGAAGGACTAGGTACTCGAGAAGCTCTCTTCGGTTTGAATGTTCTTACACAAAGATGCCTAGACGTTAATCAAGAAGTACATGCATGTTTTATCGATTTTGAAAAAGCGTTTGACAGAGTACGAAAAGACATAGATAATAAAGATCTGCGAATAATTCTCAACTTATATTGGAATCAGAAAGCTAACATCAAAATAGAAAACGAGATATCAAAAGCAATAGAAATACGTAGAGGAGTAAGACAGGGATGCATTTTGTCACCACTGCTATTTAATGTATATAGTGAAAGCATCTGTCAGGAAGCCCTTTTGCAAGCAAATGAAGGAATCGTAATCAATGGAGAGGTTGTAAATAATATTCGATACGCAGACGACACTGTACTAGTTGCAAGAACAGTAGAAGAATTACAACGATTACTTACAAACATAAATATTGCTTGCAACAATTATGGCATAAACATTAATATAAAAAAAACCAAGTATATTGTCTTCAGTAAAATCATGACACAACCAGCACATATTAGTATAAACGGCATTCAAATTGAAAAAGTATCAAGTTATAAATACTTGGGAACTTTAATAAACGAAACTGGAGACCAAAACAATGAAATAAAAAGACGTATCGAAATTGCCAGGGCCACCTTCATAAAGATGAGAAAATTATTCTGCAACAGAGATATAAGCATCCCTCTACGATTAAGAATGCTAAGTGGCTACGTATTTAACACGCTATTATACGGTGTAGAGGCCTGGACTCGCAAACAGGACAACATAAAAAATATTGAAAGTTTCGAGATGTGGTGCTACCGTCGAATGCTGAAGATAAGTTGGGTTAATAGAACCACAAATCTTGAAGTAATACGAATGATAGGAAGAGACCCTGAAATTTTATTAACGATAAAACGAAGAAAACTCGAGTATTTGGGTCACCTGATGAGAGGTCATAAATACGCATTACTTCAAAATATAATGCAAGGAAAAATAGAAGGAAAACGGAATCCAGGCCGTAGAAGAATGTCGTGGATGCGGAATTTGAGAGAGTGGTTTGGCTGCACCACTAATGAACTTTTTAGATCAGCTGTAAACAAAGTCAGGGTAGCCTTGATGATTTCCAATCTCCGATAGGAGTGGCACAAGAAGAAGAAGACGCTTTCTCGTAGTCCACGAATATCAGTGCCAATGGTTTGTTGTATTCCGCCAACTTCTCTATCAAGTTTTTTATTACCAGTGAGTGGTCGTTAGTGCTATATCCGGATCTAAACCCAGCTTATTCTCTAGGCTGATAGAAGTCTAACTTAGCCTCCAGTCTTTCTTTGATAATTTTTGTGAAAAGTTTATATATGTGTGATAGCAGACTGATAGAACGGTAGTTTTTTAGATCTGTTATGTCACCTTTCTTGTGCAATAAAACAATGACTGCATTGTTCCATTCGATGAAAAGTTTGGCCAAAACCTGGATAATTTTATTTCCACCTTGTTTGATTGCATCGATCACTACTCCGTTATCGCCAGGGGATTTATTATTTTTCATTTCTGAAAGTGTCTTTTTAACTTCGTATGGTGTTACTTCTGGCATTAATTCTGATCCCTGGTTTGTGATTTTGGGTAGGGGCTGATCTGTTGTACCCCAATCCTAGATAAATCGGCGGAATTGAAAAATGAGCAGAATTATTGGTGGTCCCAAACCAGCAAAGATATGGCGACTTGTAGAGAAGTAAATATCTTATGAATGGTTTTTACAGAATCTTAATTTTACAAATCCTTTAAAATACGAAATAACCAACTACGATATTTATTTATAGATTGGTAAATAATAAAACATATAATCACTTGTTTACTCGAGAAAGTAGAGCACACAACGGTGTGCATTTGATGACCTAGTGGTTTTCTGCATGTAAGCAATAACATATTTTATATAATTAATTAAACTTTACATACTCAGAGGAGTGTGTATGTGTGTCATAATAATTTGGTGTTGATAAATAAGAGGACGCGAATAGATTGGCGAGAAGTTAGTTAGATTTGGGGATTGTCTGAGAGTGACAACTTGGGTAGAATACAATAGTTACCGTTATCAACTGAGTACCATCAATATTAGCAACTGTAATTGACAAATAATAAAATAATGATGAGTAAGTATAGTGTATCCAGTTTTAACTAACCCCCTCCTAAATCAACCCCTATTTCATTATACACTTGACAATGATTTACTACTCCCTCTCAATATCAAATAAAGTTTAAGACTTTTCGGACGTCGTCTACATTTCCTCGAGGCATAACAATAACTTATCTCGACCTAAGTAACCGTCATAAACAAAGTATTCCCCACAACAAAGCCAAGGAGGAAACACAAGGATACATAAA
The DNA here is from genome assembly GCF_917563875.1 of Diabrotica virgifera virgifera. Taxonomy (NCBI): domain Eukaryota; kingdom Metazoa; phylum Arthropoda; class Insecta; order Coleoptera; family Chrysomelidae; genus Diabrotica; species Diabrotica virgifera. The sequence goes on from NC_065445.1 coordinate 5,584,632, forward strand.
CAACGCTATCTTCGACTTACCTATCTACAGTGAGAATGTGGGCGTCTCGCCTCCTTATCCAGGACACCGATTTGTTTCCTAACTGCTTGATTTTGCAGGGGATGTAAGCGTGTGTTCCTAGTTGGGTTGTGATATTCGTAGTTGTGGTGGGATCGAAGTATGGACCCGTATATAACCCTGTGAAACGTTTTACTGCATAAGCTGCCTCTCCTTCGTGGAAGACTGGAAGAGAAACAATGTATTAGATAAGAATGTAGTTGATAGAAATGTTTAAGATGCCAAAAAGGTATAGAAGTTGAATATTATACATTTATTTGTGTGTGGGCGTGTGGCGTATTTTATACAGTACGGTTTTATACAATAAAGTATGGAAACAAAACCATCTGTGACACCCCGTATGATATAGTATAAAATATATTTCTGAAGCTATTTCAATATAAATGAATCAGATTAAATAAATTATTAGAAGAATTTTTTTATTTAGCAACAACATTTTTGTTTATTTTAGTAGTATTTTGTATTTTGACAACGAAACCCGATTTGGGCTTCGAAACGTTAATAAAATCATTTTTTTGGTAAAATTGTGGCTTATTTTCCATTAAAAATAGTTTATTATAAAATATAGGTTATGTACACTCCCCGGCACAAAATTCCGCCACTAAATATTTTTGTAAAATCAATGGGAAAATCCCAATAGTTGGCTGTATACCATAGTTTAAAAAACTCATACAGAAGTAAAAACTTCAAATTGTATTCTGGTTTTATTTTATTTAGCGTATGGCTTAAGTATATCACAGAATATATTTAGATTTATGCATTATACAATGCATCACAAACAGATGTCCAATTTTTTTATATATTCGATTGACCCTTCGGTTGCCATTACAAAGTCTATAGGGTCGCCTGTGTATGCTCTGCGTGGGCAGTCCTGAACAATGTGACTGATCGTCTGTCTTGCAGCGCCGCAGTCACAAGAAGGCGAGGGGAGTTTACCCCATCTGTGGAGGGAGTCGGCGCATCTTCCACAGTTTGTTCGAATTCGATTAAGGGCTGCCCAAATCTTACGGGGACGTTCAAATTCGCCAGGTTTCCCTATGATGTCCGGTAGACTATGGTAATGCGGATCTGTCCTACTTTCCCAATCTTCTCTCCATCGGGTATTTAAGTCAAAGTTGGATTGCTGCAGCGCTTGAGCAGATTGTAGAGGGGGTAACCTGGATCGGAGACGGTTTCCAAGAATATCGGGGATGTCTTTGTGGACTAGAAGCTGGCGACTGTCCATTATTTTGTTATATTCTTTAACCAATGCATGTTCGCGGCGTAGGTTGGGTGGTGCTATATTACTAAGGGTAGGTAGCCACATTGTAGGGGTGGGCTTAATTGTGCCTGTTATCATACGCATAGTACGGTTTAGTTGGGTGTCGACCAGGTGGGTATGCCTGCTATTTAGCCACACTGGAGCACAGTATTCTGCCACCGGATATATCAGGCCAAGAGCAGAGGATCTTAATGTTGATGCTGTGGACCCCCATGTAGTGCCGCAGAGTTTCTGTATTATATTGTTGCGTGTTTTCAATTTTGCTGCTGTTTTCGTCAGGTGTTCTCTGAATGTGAGCGTTCTGTCTAGAGTAACCCCAAGGTGTGTGTGTGTAGAGGAAAGGGATGGCCTTAGACGCAGTCTATTAGCCACAGAATTTATTTTTATTCATACGCATATTTATATTAGATGTATATAAGATTAAATATCGATATTAGCTTCTTTAACGAAATTTATTATAGCATCGAAGACGAGTTTATTATTACTAGATAACAGGGAACCGATGTTGAGAGGGAGAGGTGTGTTGTGTTCTATTAAGGAATTATATAGTTTAAAAATAGCTGTGCTATTCTTTTGACACTCCAGGAACATGTGGTTAATGTCACCTATGGACATGTTGTCACAGTCACATAACGGGGAGTTAAGTATCCCTAATTTATGAAGGTGCGCCGGAAAACGGCCGTGATTCAATTTTAAGCGAGTTATAACTGAAGTATGTCTTTTGATATAATCAAAAGTCGTATGCGGTATTTTATTTGGAAGTTGTGGATAAAGCTGAAAATAAAGATTTTTCGATGTCTTGCTAAAATTATTGTAAGATTCTGTCCATCTGTCTTTAATAGATTTTTTTAATTTAGTACTTAAGTCGGTATGTGAAAATATTTTTACGAATTTATCTGATTTACAAGCTTCTTTCGCTTCATAATCAACCCTTTCGTTACCGATAATACCGCTGTGACCTTTTACCCATATGAGAATTATTTTTTTATTTTGCTGATTTAATTGGTACAATAAGTTTTTTATTTCACAAATTAATTCTTGATTATATATATTTATTGGAGGTCCTTCAATAGCTTGCAAAACGGACTTAGAATCTGACATAATACAAACAGTTTGAACTGGATTTAGCGTGCACCATAATAGGCTTTTTTTAATCGCCAAGGACTCGGCGCTGTAAATAGAAAATATATCCGCTAGTTTAAATTTTTCGACATGATTGATGTGTGAAACAAAAAATGCTGCACCTATTCCAACCTCACTTTTGGACCCATCTGTAAATATTTTAGTTACATCCTTTCCAAAAGCATTCAATGTGGTGGTGAGTATTAGGTTATTTAAATTAGGGATTTCTGAATATTCAGGGTATATAATTGTTGGCCGAAATATGATACTTTGATAACTATATTGAAATATTGGATATTTGGGACTATTTAATATAAAAATTTCATAATGGTTGGTATTAACAAAGCCATCTGCCAAGGGAGGGGAATTTTTTATCCTCCAATAAGGTGTTGTAAGATTACAAGTGTTAATAAAAGCTATTTTTCGGATCATACTCGTATTAAATGTTCTGTATTTAATTATTTGTTTTTCAGCTAAGTACTGTCTACGTATATTTAATGGGGGTTCTTGTATTTCTGCAAGGACTGCTTGGTTAGGCGATGACATCATTAGACCCATACAAATTTTTAAAGCCTTATATTGTATACGATCAATGGTGATTAGATTCGTTTTGGATGACGCCCCGTATAATGTACAACCATAGTCCAATATGGAACGAATATATGCTTTGTAGAATGTATACGATACAGTAACATCTGCTCCCCATTTTTTTTTGGAAACCACTTTTAGTAGATTTATGCCGTGTTCGGATCTTTTTTTAATATATTTTATGTGGTTAGTCCAAAGCAGTTTTTTATCTAGTACTATACCTAGGTACTTATATTCGTCGACGAATGGAATCGTGAACTCGTCTAGACAAGCAGCTCTAGCAGTTCTAACTCGGTGACGAGTAAAACATACCAAGGCAGTCTTATCCTGAGAAACACTGAATCCCATGTCATTAAACCAACCTGTTATCAAATGCATACATTCATTTAAGTCATCTAAACATTTCTCATATGAACCATGGCTGAAGTAAAAACATAAATCATCCGCGTATTGTATCATGTTAAATTTATCACCTACTAACGTATGCAGATCTGCAGTGTATATATTAAATAAAATAGGGCTCAATACAGACCCCTGAGGTAAACCGTTACATACTGTGTGTGGACCATGTAATACGTTATTATGATCACGTAAAAATATTTTTCTATTATGAAAGATACTTAAGATATTGGTACATACAGTTTTATTAATTCCAATTTTTTCCATCTTTTTTGATAAAATATTTAGGTCAACTACATCATAGGCCCCTGTTAGATCTATGAATAAACATAATGTATATAGGTTTCTGGAAAAACTTATTTGTATATCTGAAACTAAGTGACTCACCGCATCTATTGTTCCCCGTCCTCTGCGAAAACCATATTGAATGCTTGGTAAAAGGGATCTATATTCCACAAAATGTTCTAATCTAAACTTAATTAATCTTTCGAATGTTTTGGTCACGCATGATATTAACGAGATTGGGCGGTATGATGATGGAATTTCTGGATCTTTATAAGGTTTAAGTAACAGACAAATTATAATATTTTTAAAGCAGTCATAATATTTTTGTTTCCTCCACCAGTCATTAAATAATTGCAAAAGAAAATTTTTAGCAGAATATGGTAAGTTATAAATTATTTTATAAGTAAAGCCATCTAACCCGGGAGCTGTGTTCCGACTATTTTTGATCGCTAAATCCAATTCGTCCATTGTGAAAGAAGTAGACAATTCATCTTCATGATTAAATGGGAATTTGTTAACTGATTTAACCACAAAATTAGAAGCAGAAGGAGGACCTATTTTGTTTAGTATTTCCTCTATTAATTTTTTTGAAAGAGGTTTTTTGGGACAATGAAAATTTTTATTATTTACAGCTTTAACGAACTTCCAAATTTCAGTTAGTGGTGTATTTTTATTAAGTTTATTTAGGAAGTTAATCCAGCTACAACGTTGTTTGTTTTTAAATAAACGTTTAGCTTGGGCAGCTACGTTTTTATAAACTAAATAATTATTATGATTGGACAGAATTCTATAATTTTTTAAGGCCGTTTTCCGTTTTTCTACCATCTTACTACATTCCTGATCCCACCAAATTGGTCTTGGGGAAATGGGAGTAAAAGATTTTTTAACAGGCATAGACCGAGTCGCTGCATTGGAAATCATTTCGAAAAATGTTGATGCATTACTTGTGTTATTTTCAGTAAGTAACTGAGTAACATCTTTTTCCAAGAGTGTTTGGAATAATTCCCAGTCTGCGCATGTGTCATTCCACTTAGTGGATGGGTTTATTGAAAAATTTGAAGGCTTAATTTGGATGTCGATAGCTATTGGGTAGTGGTCCGATCCCATAGTGTCATCTAAAACCGTCCAAGTTAATTTATCAACTAAAAAATGAGAGGTTAATGTTATGTCAACAGCTGAATGATTTCCACTAGAGTTAATTCTAGTGGGAGTACCATCGTTTAATACAACAAAGTCTAGATGATCTATTGCATCTACTAAAATTTTACCATGTCGATCATCAGGTATAGGTCCCCACCTATCATGGTGCGCATTAAAGTCTCCGCAAAAAAGAGTATGGGACTTGAACTGCTGAAATAATTGTAGCCAGTCGGTAAAATTGACAATCACGTCAGGTGGTCGGTAAATAGACACTATTGATAAGTTTATAGAAGGTAAAGTAATTGCGCACACTTCTAAATCTATGTTTAACGGCTGGATGATATTAACCTCTTTAAAACCGAGCCCTTGCGCTACAAAAATACCAACGCCACCATAACCATCAACTCTACATTTTTTAACTAAATTGAACCCTTTCAAAAAAAAGTTTTCGTCAGGCTTAAGCCATAGTTCTGATATAACAATGATGTCAATAGTTGTACTGTTAACAAAATTAATTAAACTTGCTTTATTTGATTTTAAAGATCTGCAGTTCCACTGCAAAATATATAGTTTGTCTTTTTTAATATTATGGTCAGGAATCGGGAAGGTTAATAATATTCGGATTCAGATCCACTAATATTAATGTCCATTCCATCTGTGTGATTGTCGGTATCAAACATATTATTAACAAATTCTCTTATATCTGATTCTGCAAAAGAAACTGGGCTAGACGGAAAACTTTTTTGAAGTTGTTTAACGAATGTAGATAGTATAAGTACTGACTTTTCTTTATAGTTCATATATTCGTCCCTATAAGGATTAGGAAGAACAGTATTAGCATTTGATTTTAATTGGGGGGTTTTTTTTATTGGTGACATTTCTGTAGTGGGAGATAGTGGGGAAGGTTTTTGTTTTTTGGAAGTAGGAATATTTGTTTTGATAAAGGGTTTCCTTAATACGGCTGAAGAACTCTGAGAAGATGTTTGCCTTACTTCAGGCAATGGTGGAAAGTTGTTAATATTATTTAACACCGAGAACCTGTTATTCGTAACAATTTTGGCATAGGAAGGATTTACATACATATTTTCAGCTTCTTTAAAGGAAATGTTTTCCTGAGCCATAATATGTTTAATTTGTTTTTGTTTTGTGAAAATAGGGCATTTACGGGAGATTGAAGTGTGTTCATTGTTTTTACAGTAAATACAAACATTTTCTGATTGACACTCATCTTCCAGATGATCCAAACCTGTGCATTTTTTGCATCTGCTTTCTTTAGATTTGCACTGTCTGGCCGAATGTCCATAACGCAAACATTTAAAGCATTGGACAACCGGTTGTACATAAGGTTCTACTTGAAAGTTACAAAGATTAATTTGTATGTTTTGTGGGATTTCATTGCCCAGAAATTGTACTATAATCATTTGTCTGTTAACTAAACTGGAATTTCCGTCTGAGTCTATAATTTTTCTTTTCATTCTTTGAACGCTTACAATTTGTTTATTGGAAATGATGGCTTTTAGTAGATACTCCTCGGAGAAAGTCGTATCAACCATTCTGACGATGCCTTTTTTATGGGTGTAAAATTTAGGGATATATGCTACTAAGTTATTTTGATTTATAACATAATGATTTACTAGCGAATTAGCGGATTCCATAGTTTTAAATATGACTTTTACGCGGTTTATTCCTACCGATTTTATATCCTCCACTTGTTTACTTAATTTCTCCTCCGGGAGTATATAGTGACCAATTTTAATTGGGAAAAGCCTTCCAATATGTTTTTCTTTACTTTCCACGAAAACAAAATAAGGACCTTTATCGCCTGGTCTATAACGATTTTCTAAATCAATAATATTATTATAACTAGAATCAATATTTTCTTTTTCAGCATTGTTCGGACAATTATTTAAATTTAAATCGGGCGGTTTCCCGCCCGTATTTTCCCCCATGGTTTATAAAATATTAGAAATGTTTTTAAATAATATTTGTAAATAAAATATATAAATCGTAAAATCAAAACCAAACTCTTAAATATAAATAGGAAACAATAGTTGAAATACTAGGTATTTCAATTAAAATATAATTAGCAGGTAATATACTTATCTCAGCAAAAAGTAAAAATACCAGCACACGAATTTATGTCCGCACTATTAGACTGATGAATTCGAACTGTGTAACCCCAAGGTATTTCGGGTATTTATTGTGTTTTAACAGCTTGTTATTAAAATACACTCGCAATTCTCTGTTTGCCAACTTGTTGTTTAGATGAAAAGCTGATACTTCAGTTTTTGTAGTACTTGGCTGTAGTCTCCATTTCTTAAGGTATTCGCTGAGGATGGATAAGTCATTCGTGAGAGTGATTTCTGTAGTTTCCAAAGATTGGTGGCTTGTTGCAAGGGTCCAGTCGTCAGCATATCCAAACTTCCGAGATTCGGTTTCAGGCATGTCAGCAATATAGAGGCTGAAAAGTAAAGGGGCAAGGACAGAACCCTGTGGAAGACCATTGTTAAGTTTCATCTGTCTACTCGTCTCCTTTCCCATTATAACCTGGAAGGCTCTGTTGGTCAGCATGTTGTCAATGAGGTTAATTATCTTTCTGCAGGGGATAATGCGGGCCAGTTTATATATTAATCCCTGTCTCCAAATAGTATCATATGCTGCTGTTAGATCTATAAATACTGTTGCTGTCTTTTGTTTCTTTTGAAAACTAGCTTCTATAAAAGTTGTTAATGACAGCACTTGGTCCGTACAGCTTCGATGAGGGCGGAAGCCAGCTTGTTCAATGGGGACATTTTCTAGTATCCTGTGACTAATTCTGTTGAGGAGAAACTTTTCTAATAGTTTATATACCATGCTGAGTAGAGCTATGGGGCGGTAGTTTTCTGGCTTATCGTTTGATTTGCCCGGTTTCGGAATTGCAATTATCTTTGTTCGCTTAAGTGAGAAAGGAATGTTACCTGACTGAAGTATATCATTAAAGAACATTGCAAGCCACTGTTTCGTGTATGCACCACTGTGTATCAAGAACTCTGGATGGATACCATCAAAGCCAGGTGCTTTACCTGATTTCATTTCTTTCAGCGCATGTGTGATTTCAGAAATAAGTATTCTTGTTGAATATTCGGAGTTCGTTCTGTTCATTTGTTTTAATGCCCTTAAGTCTCTTTTCACGTATTCATGTATTCTGGTATAAAATAGTTTATTAAAAAACTATTTAAAATTAAACTCATTTTTTACTTCTGTATAAGTTTTTTAAATATTTTTGATTACGTTTGACAATTTATAACTTTTTTATTTGTATTCTGATTTTCAAGATTCTTACATCAGTTTGTAGGTACATATATTGGTATCGTTTGTTACTATTCTTTTAACAAACAATTTTATCTACTCTATGTCATATTATGTGTAAGTTTTTAGTTTGTGAAAACTGTCATTATAGATAGCAGTGCGTGAAGGATTTAAAGTGTGCGTGAAGTAACAATGTATTTTAAATGGGATTTACTTTTTCGCACTGTTTGTAACTTTCGAGTTGTCATGGTGACAATCCTTAACTTTCGCGTTGGCATGGTGATGACAATATGAGCAATGAATTACAACAAAAGTTTTGACAATTTTGTGGTTTGAAAGTAGTTAGAATTTTTAAATGTCAAAGTTCTAAAAATTGTAGAATAGACATGAATTCGTGTGACGAAGGGTTACAGCTTTTTCTATTTGTTTATCGTAGATAAAATATTGTATGAAACTTACGCGATTTATAGCACTCGCTCCGTTGTCGCTCGTGCTCTAAAAATCGCGTGCGTTCGCAAAAAGCATACTTCACGAACTGTTTCATAAATAACTATTTGCTTATATGGCATTATACGCGGTGAATAGAAGCGTTGTATTTCCTCTAACTAAAAAATTCTGTGAAAATATTGAAAATTGCCTAACTGTTGGTCTAGGATTTTTGGTTGCAAGCATGTATTTCGTCTTCTCTTCATTTATTCGAAGGCCTGTAGGCCAGACTACCTGTTTCTTCCTTGAGCTGGTCTCGAATGTGACGGACAGTATATAGGGCAAACATCGCAATAGTTAAAACAAAGAATAACGCAACACAAAAATCACTGTAAGACAAAGAAAAATTATTGTATAGCACAAAGGAGCGAAATCAGTGTCGCTTCGTTTGTAATACGTTTGACATACAAGACCAGCATCATACATTTACTGATACAGTTGAAAAAATAAACAATCAACGAAATATCGAACTTCCGAAATAAATGTAGTTTAAATTCAAGCCGCAGACCGCATTCCCGATATTTTAACACTATTCCCTAGTATTATACAACAAACTTGCACGGTCGATAAATACTGAAAATTTCGAATCCAATTTTTCATACATATACAGGGTGCTTGATTAGTAGGGTAAAGCTCAATAGCTCCGCTATAGTAATAGATAGCAATAAAAGTTAATAACAAAAATTTTAGCCACCTTTGAGCTTCACATTACAAAACTAGTTAGAATGTTACAGGGTGTTCGATAACACAGTGGCAGACCTAACATATGTTTTTTTTTTTTAAATGGAACACCCTATATTTTATTTTAAATTCGAAATCCTGTTAACTTCTCCATCACAAAAATATAAAGGTTTGTTATGTTATATAGGGTATTTACAAAGTTTTAACCAATTTTATATGAAAATCGTAACAAGTTCAACTCCCTGTATAAATAAAAATAAGCAAAACAACAATGGTTTATTAATGCCATGATTTTTAACGAATTGTCAAAATTTTCAAGAATGGTCGATATTGCTAATTTTCTTTATATCAAATACAGGGTGAGTCAAAACGCAAGTACATTATTTTTTCAGTAATTTTAAATGGAACACCCTGTACTTTATATCACTATTGAAAAGTACCATTACCGTACTTTAATTTGTAGATAACATCCCCTATGTCTAAATTTATTAGTTTTCAAGATATTTTCATTTTTTAATGGACCAGTAGCGTGGCCACCCAAATCATCAGAATTTAATAAACTGGACTGATTTTTTTGGGGTTACGTTAATAATGAAGTTTATAAAATACCTTCAACAACAAGGGATGAGATGAAAAATAGAATACAAAGTGTATTTCGATGTGTTAATTTACAAATGCTCCGTAGAGTAAGTAGCTGATTCAATGGTCGTTTTTAGGCGTACATAAATGTGTTAGGAGATAATTTTGAATACCTTATGTAATTAAATATTAAAAATATTTTATTAAAAGTAGCTTCTAATTTTTTCAAACATGTTTTTTTGCAAAATGTATTACTGATAAATTATGTTTCGTTCTTTATTTGTTACATTGTTACATTTACATACAAAAGTATTGTTTAATTGTCTTCACAAAATATTGTATTTTGGGTTTGTGTGTTTTTTTTGTAAAATTTAATACTAATTTTCTTTGTTTATTTGTTGCATTTACATAAAAAGATAGTTTTTAAATGTTTCAAAAATGTTGCATGTAGTGGTTGTGTTTTTGTTTGTAAAATGTATTACTAATACATTATTTTTATTTCTTTCTTTGCTACAGTGTTACACTGATTACCGGATTGATAATCGGTAATCTTCAATTGTCAATTCAGTCATGGCTTACTTAAAATTTAGGTAAATTTAAACATCTAAAATAATTTGCTCTGAAAAATGAAAATATCTCGAAAACCAATAAATTTGGGCATAGGAAATGTTATATAAAAATTAAAGAACGTTAATGATACTTTTCAATAATGATATAAAATACAGTGTGTTCCATTTAACATTACTAAGAAAATAATGTACTTGCGTTTTGACTCACCCTGTATTTTATATAAAGAAAATTAGCAATATCAATAATTTTTTAAAAATTTCACAATAAATAAAAAAATATGGCATTAATAAACCATTGCTGTTGTGCTTATTTTTATTTATACAGGGAGTTGAACTTGTTACGATTTTCATACAAAATTGGTTATAACTTTGTAAATACCCTGTATAACATTACAAACCTTTATATTTTTGTCATGGAGAAGTTAACAGGATTTCGAATATAAAATAAAATATAGGGTGTTCCATTTAAAAAAACATAACTTTGATCTGCCACTGTGTTATCGAACACCCTGTAACATTCTAACTAATTTTGTAATGTGAAGCTCAAAGGTGGCTAAAATTTTTGTTATTAACTTTTATTGCTATCTATTACTATAGCGGAGCTATTGAGCTTTACCCTACTAATCAATTACCGTGTATGTATGTGTATGTCAAAAATATGATCTTAAAAATGTAATTTTTACATTTTTACATAGATAAAAAAATGCAAACTGCTCATTTACAAATTTAATAGAACTGAAATTCAATTTGGTGCTTAAATTTTTTGCCACTTTATTAAACATAATGGAATATTTAAGTTTTAATAAACGGAAATTAAAAAGACGAAGCAACTTTAACTCGAGGAAACGCACTAAACAAATTCTGAGCATCTTTCAATTTCAGTTTCAATAAGCAATCTCCGAGCTAGAAAATAATATTTTTCTGTGGAAATGCAAATGAACCGAAGCGAAATGCAATTTAATATTCGAAAGAAGAAGAAGACGACCGACGGCTCTAGTCCGTCGAGATTACGTTGCACTTCCCTAAAATGTAGAATACATTAGTTACTAGATCACGAGAGTCAGTTTGTGCACTTTTGAAACAGGTTTAAGTTGTTCCGTAAAATGTGTTTCCATTTAATATTGTTTTTTGGATATAATATTGTTTGTTGTTGCTATATCCGTTTTGGAAATACATAATAGTATAGCTTTTATGACAGCAGATAACACCCGTCTTTATACAGGACTGAATAGAGGCTGGCAGGACTAGCAAAAATAATAATGTTAATAATAAACTTCATACTATTTAAGGCACTAAACACTTAAGCATGTTCCGCGCTTAGCTATTCGTTTGGCATTGTTAAGTGGACAAAAACGGCCATAGAGAATCTTCAACGAAAAGTAAGAACACACCTCACAAAGGCACAAAAACACCATCCTAAAAGTGCAGTAGAAAGAACGACATTACCACGATATCTAGGAGGAAGAGGACTTATGGATATCGGTGAGCAATTAGATAAACAAATTGCTAATTTAAGAACTTATTTTCAGATGCAAGCTGAGACATCTACTCTACATCGCGCTATCTGCGCAGTAGATGACACAACACGATCAAACTGAGGGAACCAGAAATGCACATAAACCACCTCACTAAAGACGAAAAAATGCGCACCTGGATGGGTAAATCTCTGCACGGGCAACATCCCAATGAGGTCGGCCAGGACTATGTCGACAATACAGCGTCGAACTATTGGTTGACATCGGGAAAGATGTTCCCTGAAACGGAGGGTTCATTACTGGCCATTCAGGATCAGGTTATACCAACCAGAAATTACCTGAAATATATCGTCAAAAACCCTCAGGTTCAAAACGACAGATGCCGATATGGATGTCAAGCCCCAGAAACCATCCAACATATTACAGGGGGCTGCCAGGCATTTGCATACAAGGAACGACATGACGCAGTGGGAAAAATCCTTCATCAGGAGATAGCTATCATGCTGGGACTTCTCCAAACGGACCATCTCCCATATTATCAATACGTCCCTGAGAGTATGCTTGAGGATGGAAACTACAAGGTATACTAGGACCGAACTGTGCTCACAGACCAAACAGTGGCACATAATAGACCAGATCTCGTACTAGTTAATAAATTAACCAGACAAACAACACTAATTGATGTGGCGATACCTAACAACAATAATCTACGTAGTAAATTTACTGAAAAGATCGCCAAGTACCAACAGAGATCTGGAAATTCAAATACGAAGGCAATGTACCCAGACGATACCGATTATCATGTCTACTACTGGAGTCATTCCGAAGACCCTCCTCGAAAGCATAAAAAGGCTGGGTCTAGATGAACATCTTTGCAAGACCATGCAGAAAGCTGTACTACACGCAACGGCCAGATGTGTACGAAAATTTTTGGTAGACACACCTGCATACCGAGTCACCTAGGGCTCGATAACACGGAAAGAGTCCCACCAGAGCTTAATCCTTTTGATACCGTAGGTATCTGGGATGAGTCAATTTTCCCCTTAGAGGGAGTGTGAGCCGTATGGCTAAATCTGGATAACTTCATGCCCAATATAGAATGCACAGAGTAAGACTTTTAGACATCTTTAAAGAGGGAAGGTCTGAAAATCAAAAAGATATCTCATCTAAGACGAGTCCTGAATGACCTTAGTGCAGGATTCTTTAAGGGGCACTTTAAAAAGCCCTCTCTTCACCGAGGCTACGCCGAACGGCTACCTGCTACACCAGACTTTGTCATTTAGCATCCTCTGTCATTTAGCGCTCTGAAAGAGTGATGGCCGCTGTAAGGCCGAGCATCACTTCCGAAGAATTACCTTCATTTTTCCTCAGGCTTTCAGTACGAAGGCTTCCTGTCCTTTTCCCTGTTGCCGTTTTCTTTGCTTCCAAAAATTGGGGTTTCGTTTCGAGGAATCCCCCTCCAGGTAGAATGGCATCACTCCCAGCCAGGCATTTTCTCCTTCCCCACACTCTGACTCGCAGAGTGTATCTTAGTTGTTCCCATATTAGTAAAATGTAGTCCCTATACGTAGAGGTGTAAGACAAGGAGATGTATTATCCCCAAAACTCTTCACCTTAGCTCTGGAAGACGTCTTTAAAGAACTGGAATGGGAAGACATGGATATCAACATAAACAGAAAGAAACTCAATCATCTCAGATATTGCGATGATGTTGTCCTTATTACAACCAACCAAGAAGAACTAGCCACAATGCTGATTCAACTAGCACACGCATCAGAGAAAATAGGATTAAAAATGAACATGAATAAAACAAAAATCATGACAAATACAAATGACAGAAAAAATATAAATAATGTCAATATTAAGGTTGTTGACGAATATATATACCTACCTGGGTCAAATAATCAAAGCTAATAAAGAGAACCAAACAATTGAAGTATATAGAAGAATCAGATTGCCGTGGATAGCGTTTGGAAAGTTAAGATGGATACTAAAAAGCACCAAGATACAACAGTACCTAAAAAGCCGTGTATTTGACAAGTGCATCCTTGCTGTTCTGACGAATGGCTCAGAAACATAGACATTAACAAAGGCCAACATAAACAAAATAGAAATAACTCAGAGAAAAATGGAAAGATCCATGTTGGGAATAAAATTATAAGACAGAAAATTAAACAAATGGATAAGAGAGAAAATAAAAGTAAACAAGCTGAAAATGCGAGCATTATCATAACGAAAACTTCGTTTATTTACGTATTTAAATTCATAATATGGAAAATTACTATTACGAAAAGTTGTTTAGAATTAAAAATTATATCATTCTAATTTAAATGTTGTGAACTATAAAGATGCTTTACTCAAAATTCATATTTTTTATATACCTCGTATAAAATTAATAAAATTTTATATGTGATGGTTGCATCTTAAATCTTAGACTATGAAGAGCTTTTTATGAAGAATAACTTTTCTTCGTCAAATTAAAAATGCAAGAGTTATAAATGAAAATGATGATTTCAAATAAACCTTATTTTCGTTTTCAGCACCATCAACACCTTAGGTTAGTATCTTGAGAAATAAGCGTTATTTTAAGAGTGCCACTTTGATTTGAAATTTTCCAAAATACTTCATGAATTATATTTTATTCCTGTGTTGGTGAAAATTATAAACTAAAAAGTTTGTCACTCAACTTTTTTAAGTAAACATGAAACTAACGAAATCTGACGACAAAATGTTTAAAAATTAACAACTCCTCTTTTAATTTGTTTACAGTTTGAATAAAGCACATTGTTATTTAAATACTTCAAAGATGACACAGTAAAATTTTCAAAAAGAAATATTTACAGCGACCAACGATACAGTGAGGTTAATTCGAAAAATCATTAAAATTGATTTTTCGCATTTTTGCATAAAATTTTATTTTTTAACATGTACCACCAAGTCTAGATAAAAATAAACTTCATATTCAGATTCAGCGGTATCGAAAATATAAAGAATCACCAAAATTGGTCATTCATCTTAAAGTTGATTTTCGTGGTCGGTATAACGTAATTTTAGGAGTTGCTACCGCTCGCCTAAAAACGGAACAGTCTATTTATCATTAAAGGGGAGGCCGTATACTCGTACAAACCTTTGTTGTTAGAGATAGTGCAAACACTCCTGACCACAGAGCAGTAGACGAAATTTGGTTTAGTCCCCACTTCCATGCGAAACGCACTGTATCTACAATAGAACCCTTCTGTCTTTCCGTGAATTTTGACATTTTGACTCCGCCTTCGCGCAGCTCCATGGTCAGGAGTGTTTGCACTATCTCTAATACATTATTGCTTTCAAAATATACTCAAATTGTATTTGTAACCCTCTTATTTATTTTATATAATAATTTAATTCACTATAAAATGTCATTTATATTTTATTAATAGCTAATTTAAAATTTAGTTTGACATTCACGACGTGTCAAACCTAAATGTAAATACCAAATATCCTATGCTTTGCTTAACAAATTCAGATTAAAACTAGCTTACTTACTAATAGCAACGATTTCAGATGACGTTTAGTGTGTCGGAAGAAAATAAAAGGATTGTGACGTCACATTTTAGACTTCGAGGTCGGTTATCTCGAAGATGATTAGAGATATCGAAATGCCGTTTTCAGATTTGAATTCAGAAGACAAAACTACATAAGAGTCCATCGGTAAATCTGTTCTAGGTATTACAGGGGTGGCGACTTTGCGAATTTATAAACGAAAAGTTTTCGTTGAAAATGTAACTGAGCATATGACAGGGTTAAAATGGAGATTTGCGGGCCACAATGCGAGACAGGAAGATAAAAGATGGAATGATGAAATACAAAACTGGAGACCGTGGACAGGAAGAAGAGGAAGACCTCAAATGCGATAGAAGGACGATATTGTTAAAGCTGCAGGAACTAACTGGAAAAGCGCAGCCAAGGACAGACGGAAATGGAAAGATTTGGGGAAGGCCTATGTCCAAAGTTGGATAGAAATGGGCTAAAGAAGAAGAAGAAGTCCTTACCTTGAACTTACAAAATATTTCCATCCTGGTCCAGCTATTTTTCTTCCTCTTATTTATTTCAATCTACTTTATTTTCAATCATTCTGTCAATCATCAATCATTTCTGTCACTGTTACATAGTTCACACCTGTCTCTGTTTCTATTTTTGTCCTTTCTACTGTTCATCTGTTGCACTCCAACATAGTATATGTCACAGTATCCGAATGTCCGTAGTACAAGCATTCATCCGTATCTTTTTTCATAGCAAAGTTACAATACTTCTAGTCTAAGAGCTAGTGAACCCTCCGACTAACGGTCGTCCTGTAAGGCTAGAAATTTTTCTAGTGATAATTCATAGCATACCAAGGCTAAAAACCATGACCTGGCAGGCATCAGCGGTGCACGTGTATCTACCAAGTGAATCGAAAAGTGCAAATTTAGGGGATAAAATAAACTTTCTCCTGTAAGGTTTAAATTTAAGTATGTGTTTGAGTAAGTCATTTAAAAGAAATGTGTACAATGACAGGCGATTCTGAAGTGAATAAGACCTTGCCAGGCGAGGGGAAAGATTAGGGGTTTTTCCTAAAATTATTCTTTTTGCATCGAACAAATTTTTTTTAGGTTTTTTGAATCATTCCAAACAGAAAAGGTTCTTAGTCATTTTTCTCTTAAGGTAATAGTTTTTGTTATATAAGCGATTGAAAATTTTGAAAATTGCGAAATCGGCCATTTTTAACCCTAAATCGGAAATTTATCTAAAAATTTCAAAGTTGCAAAGGTAGGTAGATATTCTTGAAACATTGGTTGATGAAATCCCAAAGAGTTTTTTGCAATACAATATCGGAAACGCCTTTGTTTTTTAATTGCTAATCAGAGAAATCCTCAGACAGGTCGATTTTTCTTTTTAAATTAGGACTTTTTGGCATATATATAATATTAGTGACGTCATCCATCTGAGCGTGATGACCTAATCTATGATTTTTTAAATGAGAGTAGGGGTTGTGTGATAGCTCATTTGAAAGGATATTTAATTCTCTATTTATACAGGGTGTACAAAAAACTTTTTTTTATTAAATTAACTTTGATTAAACTTGACAAATAGAAGAAACATTTTTTTTGTACACCCTGTATAAATAATTATGTTAATGTCTATATTACTGAATAGAGAATTAAATAACCTTTCAAATGAGCTATCACACAACCCCTACTCTTATTTAAAAAAATCATCGATTACGTCATCACGCCCAGATGGATGACGTCACTAGTATTATATATATGCCAAAAAGTCCTAATTCAAAAATAAAAATCGACCTGTCTGAGGATTTCTCTTGAAATTTGCTTATTTTCGAGATAATGAATTTATGCAAACTCAAACGTCCTTACTTATACTACAGTGTCGCGCCCGCTTGATTAGTAATTAAAAAAACAAAGGAGTTTTCGATATTTTATTGCAAAAAACTGTTCGGGATTTCATTAATCAATGTTTAAAGAATATCTACGTACCTTGGCAACATTCAAATTTTTAGATAAATGTCCGATTTAGGGTTAAAAATTGCCGATTTCGCAATTTTCAAAATTTTCAATCGCTTATATAACAAAAACTATTAACCTATTAACTAGAGAAAAATCACTAAAGACCTTTTCTGTTTGGAATGATTCAAAAAAACTAAAAAAAAATTGTTCGATGCAAAAAGAATAATTTTAGGAAAAACCCCTAATCTTTCCCCTCGCCTGGCAAGGTTTTATGCTCTTCAGAATCGCATGTCATTGTAAACATTTCTTCTAAATGACTTACTCAAACACATACCTAAATTTAAACCTTACAGGAGAAAGTTTATTTTACCCCCTAAATTTGCACTTTTCGATTCACCTGGTAGATACACGTGCACCGCTGATGCCTGCCAGGTCATGGTTTTTAGCCTTGGTATGCTATGAATTATCACTAGAAAAATTTCTAGCCTTACGGGACGACCGTTAGTCGGAGGGTTCACTAGCTCTTAGACTATTCAGACACATTATGCGAAATAAATCCAGATATGCCCCCTACTGCAAGCCATCCTGCAAGGAAAAATATTTGGAAAGCGAGGTCCAGAAAGAAAAAGAATATCCCGGTTATAGAACCTCAGAACCTGGTTCAACACTACATATATGCAGCTTTTCCTCGCTTTTGCAGAGACGATAATAATTACCATGATGGTCGACAAGAAAACGAATGAGAACGATATCTGAAGTGGAAATTGAGGTATCAAATATAATGTAATACCAATAAAAATTATGGTTTATTTCTATTAAATATATAGTTAAAAAATGCCACAACAATATAATTATAGGTACTTAGATCCCGTTTTACTTTGGCCCACCGTCAAAAGTCATAGTGTATGGATATTTAAAAGCTACTAATTTTGTTGTGTTATATAAACAATTAAAACAAATAGAGGCCGCGTTGTACTACTATATTATTCAGTTTTAAAGACACTATAATACAAACAACATTATATCGCGTGTCAAAAGCTACCGCCCCTCATTAAGCATTTATTGGATGAATGATTTCACTCACCAAATGGCAGACCGGGGAATAGAAACACTCCTCCCATAATTATTTAATTACTTTCTACTTTGTTAGTGGCTTTAGCGTTGTGTTGTGTTGAAATATTTTTATAAATATATTTTTTGATAACCTCGGATAATAAATTATAGTCGTAGACAAAATTCGTTTTTGTTAAGACATATATATTTTGATCTAAACATGCAACAGATCGTCAATGACTTATTAACATCCTTATTTCAATATAATTATGTTCTACATCTAGGGCTTTCGTAAGCTTCAGAATGTTAGTGTAACGATATTCAATATATGAATACAATAAACCGACAACCGAGGGATCTAATTAGGAGTCGCATTAATTTCTCAACGCGAAATAAATGTCTAAGGAAGAAGATATCCGACTCAATGTGTCAGACGGTGTGATAATGATAACTACGTTCAGCACACATAGTCATTGGTAGGATAGGGATTTGTCGATTTCGCTCAACTCACCGAACCAACGGGCTTCGGAAGACGTTTAGCGCACCTATTCCGATGATTAGTTATCCTCCGTTCAACACACAGAGAACCAAATATGCTTCTTTTCATGAGCATTTTTCAGTGCGTCACAAATAATAGATAAGTCCGTGATAATATACATTTTAGAGACATGACATTCTAGTTAAATCTGACAGTTGTCACATTTTATTTGCAATTTGGCATAAAATCAAATCAATTGTGTTTATTGCATTTATAAAATGGTATTTGATTTGATTTGTATAGTCTTATAAATTGTACAGATTGTATTCGTAGATATATTATATAATTTGTAAATAATTATTTTTTCGATTATAGAGCCATCTATTGACAACTATAATAAATGTTATAAATGTCACCGAAGAAATGTAATCACCCACGTGCGTTTTTTTTCTGTCACATACAATTTATTGCGTTAGAATGAAATCGAAAAACTGTGACGTACTGAAAGATGCTCATGAGAAAAAGCATAACGGATTTAGCATAACTAGCGCGGTCTTTTCACAAACGATCTAAGAACGTGTTTTGTTGAATACATAAGCGTACTCTAGACCAGCGGTTCTCAACCTTTTTTACTCAGCGACGCACTAATGTACTCCTTACAGATTCACGACACCCTTATATGTACAAATTTTTCCTAGTGGTAGGTAAGTACAGATGAATATATTAAGCATATTATTTTTTATTTCGTAAGAACATAACAAGCAAAAAACAAAACAGAAAGAATACTTAAAATTAGTGTGAAATTTGACCCTGATGACTTCTGCAAAGTATATCTATCCGAGGACGAATTGTAGACAAACACACTCTCAGCTCGCTGTCCACATCAAGTAGTCGAGACCGGTAGCTAGATTTTATATTTTTCATCGCAGAAAATGCAGATTCACACAAGTACGAGGTCGAAAACGGCAGTAAAAGGGATACTGCTTTCTTTGCTAATTCTGGGTATTCATTCTTAACTGAAATCCAAAAAACATCCGGAGCTACTTCTCTAAATTTTGATTTTAAAACTGTGTCAGAATACACTTCAATAAGCTGTTCCTTTTCAGAACAGGTTAATTCTGCCTTGCTTACGTTGTTCTCGTCAAGTGCAATCAACCATTCACAGTTAGCACTCAAGACAGAGGGAAAGTATTTAGTTATCCCTTCTTGCAACTTACATAAGTGCTCTTTCATGCTCTCCTTTAGTAGAGTCTGTTCTTCAGATTTCAAATTAATTAAAGTTATAGAGGTTTCGGGAAAAGCAGTCAAATCGTTTTTTTCTATAATCGAGCTCCAGAATGTAAGTTTTTTGGAGAACGCACTTATTTTATCAGTTGATGATATTATGGTTTCCTTCCGTCCTTGCATAGTTGCATTCAAGGAATTTAGCTTATTAAAAATGTCAGAAAGGTAAGCCAACTTAGCACACCAAAGAGGGTTTTTAAGATTTTTACAAAAATCACTTTGGCCATCTTCTGTTTTAAAAAATTCGAGTAGTTCGTCTTTAAGTTCTAAAACTCTGTTTAGTATTTTTCCTTTCGAAAGCCAACGAATTTTACTATGAAATAACAAGACTTTATGATCTGCGTTCATGTCTTTACAAAGTTTCTCAAACACCCTTGATTTCACCGGACGAGTTTTGATATAGTTGATCATAGAAACAACTGTATGAATAACTTCACCCAGTTGGCTTCCATCTGTAGTTTTTACTACCAGAGCTTCTCGATGTAAAAAGCAATGAGTAATTATTATCAACTGGTTTTTCTTTAGTGCGAAACTTAAAAATCCTTTGACATTTCCCGTCATTGCAGCAGCACCATCTGTACATGCTGTACATATCGCAATACAATCCGTCCACTTAAGTCCGTGATCCTGAAAGAAGGTGTCAACAGTAGAAAATATATCAGCTCCAGTGGTTGTTGTTTCCAATTCACGACAGAATAGGAACTGTTCAATAATTTCCGGTCCGTACACAAATCTTACAAAAGATATCAATTGGGCCTTTCCCGAAATGTCCGTGCTTTCGTCCAGTTGTAGACCAAATTGTGTATTTGCCAATACCTCCCTAACATTGCTTTGAATATCGATTGACATATCTAATATACGCCGATGGACTGTGTCATTTGATAAAGGTACCTTTGATATTTCTTCAACAGCTTCCGGGCCTAACATTGTAGCAACTAATTCTTTACATGCCGGTAAAATAAGCTCTTCACCAATAGTATGGGCTTTCTGTTTTTTGGCAATCAATTCAGAAACTTTATATGATGCTAAAAGTGCCTTATCTGGGAGTTTTATTCGTTTTTCCATTATAACTGAGGATGATTGAATGGAAAAACGTAGACGTTGAAAATACTCGCGCGGTTTTTGGGAAACGCTTTGATGATTTTGTTCCAAATGTCTTTTCATCTTGTTGGGAACCATCGATTCGTTTGAAAAATTCTTACCACATATCAAACACCGCGGATTAGGTTTATCTTCGTCACCTGTCCAGGTAAATCCATAACTTAAATACTCTTCTTTGTACTGGCGCTTGTGTACTTTTGTTGATCCTGGTTTTATAATTTTCTTGCTAGATTGCGAAGCAGAGGCAATGTTTAAACTTTCTTTGTCTGTTTTTATTTTTTTTTTCGGCGCTAGTGTATTCGTCCTTATTTTCTTCTGCTTCAGAAGAGCTTTGGCTTTCTGATGCTGGCTTTTTCCGTATTAAAAATTTGTCCATCGTCTCTGTAATTAAAATAAAATTATTTTACATTACATTTTTCACATCCACGTTTAATTTGGTGAATAGCAAGAAACTGCGTACGGGGTATATAGTAGTAATTGTAATTCACGCAATAACATTAGATTATTATGGTAGGTCCGTTTTATCTTTTCCCATGCGTCATGATTCATTTTCAAACAAGTTAAATCCGAAAATTTAATGAAACGTACGTCGATGTATCATTGATACATACTACTGTCAATGTAATAATTAGGAAATGGCTATTATCCCGGTATAAAGTTATTTTATTGAAGTTAATTTAACCTTTTTCACTATTGAGGAGATTGATGAAATCAACATTATACAGATTAAATATCATACCGACTATGACTAGTATAAACATAAATATAGAACGGTAATAAATAAATTTAAAAAAAGTCAAAACAACAAAGTTAATATTGTTAAGAATATTACCTGTGGTTGAGAAATACAAAACTCTTGAGAAAATTATATAAAAACAGTTAATATTTTTAATATATCGCACATTTGGGGAAACAGTGACACAAGTGCAAATTTTTAGCCAATTGAGTTATCAACACTACGATATTATTAATATGAATACTCACTCGTCTTTGTCTGAGACCTAAACGTCATAATTGCAACTCTTCCTTTAAACTGAAATATGTTTATTTTTTATAAATATAAAACCAAATACATTTTATTGATAAATAAATATAACTTATTGATTTATAAAACCAAATAAACAATAAATGCAAATAAAATAATAAGCACGGCAAATTTAATACGATAATGACACTGTCATGGAAAATAATTAATATAAACGTCAAAATTCATAATAAACAAGTTATCAAAGACATGATTTATTGTTTATCCTTGTTTAACTTATTGTGGTTTCTATGGAAAAGTGGGTTCATTTTGCGATACTAGTTTCTGTGAGTAAAAAAGAGACCTAGTATAAAAAGTAATTCGTGAATAATTTCATGCACGGGAAAAGATATAGCGGACATACTTTATATACACTAAATTTACCTTAGCTTTATAAACTGTAAAAAGGGTTGTTGTCGCCAGGCGCATGAAAAACCATAAAATATTTTGTAATCAGCAAAACACTACCACTACGCACGGTTATTAGACTTTATTAGTAATGTCTAAGAACCGTGACCACTACGTTGCTCGAATTGATTTTCACTATGACCTGTGACCTGTGACACCTGTGACGGACTACTCAAACTCATGACTGACTGGGACTGAGAAATGAGAGCATAGTTCAAAGCAAAAACTGGTTAATCGGATCGCGTCGGCGTACGTCACGTGTTGCTCCGTCTTAAAGATAAGAAACAAGATCTCCCGCTTTGCGCAACTATTCATAACGCAAGTTATGTCGGTTAAATTTTAAAAACAGTTAGAGAGGAAACAATTACGGATTGGCACTTTATTGATTGGTATAACGTGGTATATACCTAATAGTTAAAAAAAATGGTTGAATGCATGATTGGTATATTATAACAAGTAAAAAAATATAAATAAAAATATCGTATTCGTAAATCTCGCGACACACCTGCTAGGTTCTTCCGACACACCAGTGTGTCGCGACACGGTGGTTGAGAACCGCTGCTCTAGACAATAAAAATATATTATCGTCACAATTTACAATGCCTCTGAAATTTCGGTTTTTTCAAGGTGATAAATAAAATGTATCATGTCTTATCACAATAACGTTAAATTTAACAAGGTTTAAGTCGAATTTAAGTGTTATGAATGACAGTTTATGTTTCATCTAGACTCAGAGGCGATTATCTCAACCCCTTACGCACGTTTCACCCTCTCAGGGATCTTCAGAGAGCCTATATAATCTACTCTAAATCGAAAGGAAAACAAACTGTCTATTTAAGCAGAATTATACAAATAATTCCCTTTTTGGACCCTGTAGCGACATCTATTAACGAAATGAGAAGTCCCAGATCCGAACATCTGAAGACAACTACTATGAAACCAATTTCTGGGTACAACCTCAATCTGTGCCTTCTACAATTCACAAAGCAAGCAGACGACGAATATGAAGCAGACGAAAGGGACCCTACAATATGCAGTCACCTTCCGTTCATTTGTCTAGGTAATAATTCCAACTAAAGTTGATTCCGTGTACTCACAATATGGGTAAACTGACAAAATGAAAGACAGTTTATATTTAAATGAAATGAATTTCGACTCGTACACAGACTCGATTCAAGTTCTCTGTTTAACCCAGGTATGACAATACAAAAAGGCACCGCTAGGAAAATATTACAATTTGCGGTTCAGCGAACCCGTATGAAACGAGTCTGTGTACTCTAATACAGAGTATGGCATTAGTAAAATAAGAAAATCTACGGTTTCCTTTTGATTTAAATCTGTCTCCTTGAGAACCTGTCAACCCCCTTGACAACATGTAGACCTAGAAATAGTACTATCGGAGGATGGAGGGAGACAGATTTAAATCAAAACAAAACCGTAGATTTTCTTATTTTACTAATGCCATACTCTGTATTAGAGTACATAGACTCATTTCATACAGGTTCTCTGAACTGAAAATTGAAATATTTTCCTAACGGTGCCTTTCGGTATTGTCAAACCTGGGTTAAACAGAGAACTTGAATCGAGTCGAAATTCAATTCACTTATTCCCCATTAGAGGGCGTTCTAACCATACTGCGATATAAATTATTTTAATTTATATCGAGAAACTACGGTCGTGTTGGTGTAAATTTGTCCTCAGAGCCTCCTTGACAACAGGTAGACCTAGAAATAGTACTATCGGAGGATGGAGGGAGACAAATTTAAATCAAAACGAAACCGTAGATTTTATTATTTTATATGTAAATGTTAAATGTTTTGATATTGTACTTTCCTTCAATCCTTTTAAATTTTTCGGATAACCCCTTCGGATAAACATATGGTATTGTTGTCATCTTTTAGTTCCTTCTTGTGAGTGTCTCTGGATTGCTTGTTTGGTTTTGTTGTTTCTTTTCTTCAATCATGTGAAATTCCTTGTTTATAATTGACAAAGGTAGTCATTTTTTGTCAAAATCTTTATTAGCGGGTTTTTTCTTCTCGAAATACATTTTCATTGCAGCAAGTGCTTCGGGCTCTATCTTATAGGAATTTGATGATTCATTTTTTAAAAGTTTTTATTATTATTTATTGAGTTCAATAGTTTGCGTCAAATCTTTAGACGTCAATATGAGTGCCTTTTCTCCAATGCAAATGAATGAAAATTTTCAGACATATGCATTCGCGGGAACAATACACGAATAATCAATAAAAAATTTTTTGAAGTTATACTTCTTTAGGCGCGATTGAGATTGAGGGTGAATTTATATTGATCTGCGCGCATGCGCACACCCACAGTATGGTATTAGTCGTTATACGTGCTCTGATTGGGTGTTGAAATGATCTGTCAATAATAAATAATTGTTCAATATGAAGGTAAACAAATGTATTATATATTAGTTTAATTGTTGTGAGGACAGAAACAAAAAAGTTTATAATTGTAGTGACATTTAAATAGTTTTTAAAAGCAACAGGTACGTAATAATTGTAAATGTATCATAGGTACCTACCTATTTGAACCTACCAAAATACATAGTATGTAATACTTTTATTTACATAATTTGATTACCATCAAAATTTCTATCAATGTTCACCTAATATATTTTTTTCTTACTCTATGTTTTGTTGTATTTTTTCAATTCTAAATCATTTCAATTCAAAATCAAAATAATTTAATTTAATTCAAAAATGTCAAAAGCTTAATCCGTTTAGTTAGTCGATCTCCGCACATAATGACACATTGCCTCCGTGGCGAAGCGTTTAAGGCGAATGAACCCCAATATACCAACCACGCTGATAGCTGGTTCGAATCCCAATAAAAACTTTTATTTTTCTTTTATTTTTTTCTTTTTTTTTACATTTTTTGATTGTAAGTATATTTATTATATAATTTTATTTTCAGAAAATACGTATTTTGTTAAAAAATTTTCCGACAATTAATGTTCAGAAATCATTTGTGGCATTTTTAATGTGTTTGTGTGTGTTTTATTCTTTTATTATTTCAATTTTTGGCACTGTTTTAATAAAAATGTTTGAGAAGTAGTAAGTATAAATTAGTTTAATATTTAAATAAAATATAAATAAAAAGTATATTAATTTCGTTTAAATCATATAATGGAATTATAACTTCTTACGTGCGTACAAAGTACACACACATTCTTTTTTTAATGTTTATTAATTGTTTAAATAAAAAACTAATTTAATGGAAAATGCTTAAATTCTCTTGTTTTTTACATTACGTGTTGTAGCTAATGATATGAACTATACATAATTTCACTTTTTACGTTAATTATTTACGTTATGCTTCATAAATAAACAATAAAGTTTCAAATTTTTTGCCGATTCCGACTGCTTTTCATGTTAGTACATCATATGTTTTATACATATTTTAAGAAACATGACGATATATTTTAATGTTTGAAAAGTGTAAGACTAAAAAGTAAAAAAATAAAAAAATATGAAAAAAATTTTTTTAAAGAAACGCTTTACTTTAGTTACGAGTGACTAAAATTAAAAATATTATAAAAAAAATCAACTAAAAAGCAAAAAATAAAAAAAAGTGAAAAATCTAACACATTCGTTAAAGAAAAGCGTGGACCGAAAACCGTTTATTCGATGAAGACGCGCCACACTTTTCTTTGACGAATGTGTTAGATTTTTTCAATTTTTTTTATTTTTTGCTTTTTAGTTGATTTTTCTTATAATATTTTTAATTTTAGTCACTCGTAACTAAAGAAAAGCGTTTCTTAAATTTTTTTTTCATATTTTTTTATTGATTGTGATTTTGATGATGATTTTGGTTGTGGTTGGAGTGGTAATTTAAATATCTGTTGGTGTGGGTTGATTTTCTCTACACTTTAATTGCATATCCTGTGTCTTCTTGACGCCCTTTTTTGAGCCAGTGCAGCCCTGAATAACAACCCCGAAAAAGTACAGCAATTTTGTCTATTAAGTAATTTTGAAGTTGGAAGTTTAAAATGAAATAAATTTATAAACTAGCGCATGTTAAAAACGACGTAAAGAAGCGACATATAACACTGTCAATCGAAAAAGTTACAAAACAGTTGAACTTCCTGCAAAATGTGCAAGAGTGGAAGTTGAAAATAGTCTTCGTCATAAAATTGTTATGAATATTTGAGGCATCCTAAAATGTAATAAAAGTTTAATCAGTTTTATATCTGTTAATTGGAGTTACGAAATTAAAAAACTTTTTGAAGCAAGCAATTCCGTGTGCTGTCCTGTGCATGAAAGGCCATGATAGAATAAAATAGTCAAGGCGCCAGCTAAAGGCCCGGTACTTTATGTCCCGACTAAACCCCGGTTAGCTAACCAAGGTTTAATCGGGACAGAAAACACTGGCCCTAAGAATAACAGAGACTTCATAAATGCAATTATAATTATTACCTACACTTACAATACTAATTGCATTTATAAAGTCTGTTATTCTGAGGGTCCGTATTAGTCCATTCTTTCACGGTTTTTGCTCTAAATTTTAAAGAACCGCTTAGATTGACATGCAATTTGGCAAACGTATAGCTTACATGCCAAAGAAAAAAAGTGATATTGTGCTGATGTGTGCTTTTGCCCTGGGGGTGACTTTCACCCCCTATTGAGGGTGAAAAAATATATGTCCAAAATAAGTCCGGAAATGAGTAAACTGACTAATTTTAAGTAACTTTTGTTCTATAGAGTTTTTTCGCCAAGTCAACACTTTTCCAGTTATTTTTGAGTGAATATGTTCATTTTTTAACAAAATAACCACATTTTTAGACGGTTTTTCGCAAAAAACTCAAGAAGTAAGTATTTTGTCGAAAAAACCGTTGTTAGCAAAAATATAGCCTATAAAAAAGTAAAAAACATGGTGTACGCGTTAAATGAAACATAGATTCATATTCACCAAATTTCAAATAGAATATTTCGACGTAAAATATTTAAAAAATTAAGCACTTTTTGGGGAAAACCCATTAAAACTTTTTTAAAGTGTTCAAAGAAAGCTTTATTTCTGTTTTTACAAACAGTTTCTAGCATTAAATTTAAGCAAGTTACGCTCAAAATAAAGATGGTCCCTTTTGTTTTTGCAAAAAAAAATCGGGAAGACCACCCCCTAATTAGCAATTTAAATGGAATTAATCGTTACCACTCCACAAATTATTTTACTTATGTTGTCTTTATATGATCTGTAAGTTTCATCGATTCAAAGTGCTTATTTTGAAAAAATTTGGTTTCAAAGTAAAATTTTAAAAAAATTTAAATTTTGAAAAATATGCTTTTTTTAAAATAACTTAAAAATTGTTAGAGACACCAAAAATTTGAAAAACAAAAAAAGTCATATTTGCTTTTCTGAATATCATGTATTTTTTTGTTTTTCTGTTTTATATTGAATGCATATTGAATGAATATATTGAATGAATATATTAGTCTAAGAGCTGGGAGCGGATTTTGTGCGTGATAAGTAATATGGAAAAACTATACGGGGATATGTTGAACTAGTTGTGTACATGATTTTCACCAACGGCCGGAAACCAGAGTTGGGGCCGAGGGTAGTTATAAGGGGTCAAAGTCGCGGATTTTATTATTTTTTTATGACGCTCATGATCGAGATAGTGCACCAAAATTTGGGAATAAGTAGGTCATGACGTACATAAGTAAAATCTCAAGGGGCTCAACGCTGCGTGGCCGACAAAGGGGTGGGGGTAGGGGTGAATATAAAAAATATAACGGGTTTTTTGCGACGTTCGTGATTGATATAGTGCACCAAAATTTGGGTATAAGTAGACCATGACATAAACAATTTAAATCCCCAGAGCCGGAAACCAGAGTGGAGAAGGAAGGTAGTTAGTTATAAGGGGTCAAAGTTCCGTTCTTTATTATTTTTTTTGTGACGCTCATGATCGAGATAGCACACCAAAATTTGGGAATAAGTAGGTCATGACGTAACTAAGTAAAATCTCCAGGAGTGGAACGCTGCGTGGTCGACAAAGGGGTGGGGCAGGGGTGAATAAAAAAAATGTAAGGGTTTTTTTGCGACGTTCCTGATTGAGATAGTGCACCAAAATTTGGAAATAAGTAGAACATGACATAACTAAGTAATATCCCCAGAGGCGGACACCAGAGTGGCGGACGAGGGTAGTTGTAAGGGGTAAAAGTCGCGGTTTTTATTTTTTTTTTGTGGCGCTCATGATGGAGATAGTGCACCAAAATTTGGGAGTAAGTAGGTTATGACGTAACTAAGTAAAATCTTCAGGGGCGGAACGCTGCTTGAGGTACAAAGGGGTGGTAGGCAGGGGTGAGTATAAAAATATATGGGGTTTTTTTTGCCGTTCGTGATCGAGATAGTGCACCATTACTAAGTAATATCTCCAGGGGCGGAACGCTGCGTGGGGGACAAATGTTGTGCCGGGTCACAAAAAAAATAATACGCACTGCGTCTTTGACCCCTTAAAACTACCCTCATCCCCAACTCTGGTTTCCGGCTCTGGGGATTTTACTTAGCTAAGTCATGGTCTACTTATTCCCAAATTTTGGTGCACTATCTCAATCTAGCATGTCGCAAAAAACCCCTTATACTTTTTATATTCACACCTACCCCCAACGCTTTATCGGCCACGCAGCGTTCCACCCCTGGAGATTTTACTTAGTTACCTCATGACCTACTTATTCCCAAATTTTGGTGCACTATCTCGATCATGAGCGTCACAAAAAAAAGTAATAAAAACGGCGATTTTTACCCCTTATAACTACCCTCATGCCCAACTCTGGTTTCCGGCTCTGAGGATTTTATTTAGTTATGTCATGGTCTACTTATTCCCAAATTTTGGTGCACTCTCTCAATCACGAACGTCGCAAAAAAACCCCTTATATTTTTTGTATTCACCCCTGCCCCACCCCTTTGTCGGCCACGCAGAGTGCCACCCCTGGAGATTTTACTTAGTTACGTCATGACCTACTTATTCCCAAATTTTGGTGCACTATCTCGATCATGAGCGTCACAAAAAAAAATAATAAAAACGGCGAATTTGACCCCTTATAACTACCCTCATCCCCAACTCTGGTTTCCGGCTCTGGGTATTTTACTTAGTAATATCATGATCTACTTATTCCCAAATTTTGGTCCACTATCTCAATCACGAACGTCGCAAAAAACCCTTAATATTTTTTATATTCACCCCCTACCCGCACCCCTTTGTCGGCCACGCAGCGTTCCGCCCCTATATATTTTACTTAGTTACGTCATGACCTACTTTTTTCCAAATTTTGGTGCACTATCTCGATCATGAGCGTCATAAAAAAAATAATAAAATCCGCGACTTTGACCCTTTATAACTACCCTCGGCCCCAACTCTGGTTTCCGGCCGTTGGTGAAAATCATGTACACAACTAATTCAATATATCCCCGTATAGTTTTTCTATATTACCTATCACGCACAAAATCCGCTTCTATCTCTCCGACTATATGAATTTGCATACATTCGTGTTCAGTGACTCGTTCAACCCCTTTTAACTACAGCCCTTTCAATAATAAGGACTTTGAACCGCTGAAACTTGCAGATCATATAAACAATATATACAAGAGTCAAAAAACTTGTGAATTCGTAACGATTAAGTTCATTTAAGATACTAATTATTAGGTAATTTTCTCGACTTTTTTTACCAAAACCAAAAGGGAATATTTTTATTTTGAGCGTAACTTGTTTAATTTTGATGCTAGAATTTTTTTTATAAAACAAAAATGAAGCTTTTTTTAAACACTTTAAATAAGTTGTAATGAGTTTTTCCCGAAATGTGCTTCATTTTTGGTTATTTCACGTTAAAGTATTCCATTTGGAATTTGACGAATATGAACCTATTTTTCATTAGCTATAACGCTGCTTCTACTAGGTGGAGATACATGATATATACACCATTTTTTTAAATTTTTTACAGGCTATATTTTTGCTAAGAATGCTTTTTCGACAAAATACTTACTATTTGAGTTATTTGCGAAAAACCATCTAAAAGCGTGGTTATTTTGTTAAAAAAATGAACATATTCACTGCCAAATAACTCGAAAAGTATTGACTTGGTGAAAAAACTCTATAGAACAAAAATTACTTAAAATTAGCCAGTTTATCCATTTCCTGACTTTTTTTTGGAAGAATATTTTTTCACCCCCAACAGGGGGTGAAAACCACCCCCAGGGCAAAAGCACATATCGGCACAATATCACTTTTTTCTTTGACTTGTTAGCTATGCGTATGCCAAATTTCATGTCAATCCAAGCGGTTCTTTAAAATTTAGAGGTTTTGCAATATTTTACCGTTAAAGAACGAACTATATTTTCTGTCCCGATTAAACCCCGGTTAGCTAACAGGACATAAAGTACCTGCCCTAAGTCTGATGGGTCTACCCAAGTTTTTTTTAATGTATCTTTGTCTGCTAAATTCGAATTTCGAGGGTGGATGTTGATCCAAGTGGTCAAAAAATTGTTTTAAACAATTTAATTGTTTATAAGGCTGTAGCTCACAAACTAAAAGAGAGACAAAAAATTTATTCAAATAAAATTTGTTCCCCAATAAAAGACAAAGAAAATGGCGTTTACTAAACTTTAATTCAATAATTATAACTCGAGATATTGCAAAATTAGTTCAAAATTGTTGCAAAATAAGAATTTTTCGAAGTTTTTTCAATCGCAACTCGGCTTTCAGACGCATGCAAAATTAAAAAAAAAATTTTTAAGACTTCAACAAAATTTGTTAAATTATTTTATCTCGATCTTTATCTTCATGTTTGTACTAAAGTTACAACCGTTTAAAATAGCAATTTTCTTAAAAACTTTGTAAATTAATTTGTTTATATGGGTTTAACCCGGGAGCAGTGGCGTTCACTTCTGTCACGTAAGTAGTCGCGCGTAGAGAAAAAATCTCACAATACGAATTTAAATACGAATTTAAAACAAATTTCTATTTTATAATATTTTTATTTACTTGTTATGTTAAAAATATACAGTGAGGTGGAATAAGTGTTGCCCCCCCCCCATTAACTTGTTTATTTTAAGAATATAAGCAAAACTCTCGGAGAGGTCGATTTTTAAACTAACCATAGTATATTATAGCATCAACGTTTCGAACTTTACGCGATCCCTCTTCAGGTGACAGGCATAAGTTTGATTTTTTTAAATGGGAAAGTGCATCATGTGATACCTCATTTAAAAGCTCTTAAAATACTGATTTCAAAAATGTATAATACTTTAATCCTGTTTGAGAGCGTAGGCGCAAATTTTCGGTCGAACTCTTTTTAAACGCATTTATTTTTTTCGAATTCTGAGAAAACTAATAAGTATTTTTAAAAAATTTAAACGCAGAATCGAAGATTATATTATTACTGAGGGCTGACAGTCCCTTAGAATAAACAAAAAGTTTCTTTTGAATGATATATTTGAAATTAAAAATCACACTAAATTTTCTCTTTTTTTCACCACTGTGACTTATTAAAATAACCATTATAGGAGTTCTCAGGGACCTTGGACCATCGAGAATACTGTAATATTTCATTCTGCGTTTAAGTTTTTCAAAAATGTTTATTAGTTTTTTCAGGATTCGAAAAAAATGATTGCATTTAGAAAGAATTCGACCGAAATTTGGCACCTACGCTCTCAAACAGGATTAAAGTATTATACATTTTTGAAATCAGTATTTTAAGTGCTTTTAAATGAGGTGTCACATGATGTACTTTCCCATTTAAAAAAATCAAGGTTATGCCTGTCACCTGAAGAGGGATCGCGTAAAGTTCGAAACGTTGATTCTATAATATACTATGGTTAGTTTAAAAATTGACCTGTCCGAGTGTATTGCTTATATTCTTAAAATAAACAAGTTAATAGGGGGGGGGCAACACTTATTCCGCCGCACTGTATATTTCTAACAATTTTAAAGCTAATTGGTTCTCACCAAAGCCATAAATTAAAAAAAAAATTAAAAATTAAAATTCCCACGCATTACAACAATCTTCCTCGAGGCACTAACGAGTGGAAAGTTATGTTGCAAAATTGTTCATTAAGTTATTACGGAAAAGGATAAAATATGAGATTTTTTCTAACGGTGCGACTGCTCCAGGGTTAAGCAAATGCTACCCTCGTTAAGATAGGCAAAATGCCCTCATTTCCAGAATTCAATTTTTTAAAACTTTTCTTCATTCAATGTAATTAAAAAATAACATTCAGGTGAATTTTGCCTCTCTACCCCCTCCCCCAACTCCAAAAACGTTATTATTTCGTTTTAATTTTGCTTAGGTGGGGTGCATTAAATTTAAAAATTTCAAAAAGTTCACAGGCATAGCTGAGGCTTTTTCAAAACATGTCTATTTTTTTATAGAGCCTTATAACCTTGAGTTATAGGTTGAGTGTACATAACCTCCAAATGCATTTTTTTTAATTTTATTAAATGCGTATAACTTTGAGATAGCTACAAGCCATTAATCTATTAGTTTTGTTATATTTATACCTATTTCATTTAAATGACTATATTTGTTTCTTTCAAGTAGTTAATGAGTAGTTTAATTATTTACATTTCATGACAATTTAGTATAGGAAAAGTCAAACAATAAGGAATGCACGTAATTTTCCCGTTGTTACCATATTCAAAATTTGAAAAAATATATAGGGAATAATCCGATATTTTTGACATGACATTTCTATTACAGCGAGAATTTTGTTGGTTAGAATTAATGACGAGTTTATAAGACGTCTTTATTATATTTGGCCAGATGGTAAATGGTAACTGGCGTCTGTCATAATATTAGAGGTTAAGTATAATGTCAAATTATTGTTTTCAAATTTGTTTATTTAATTTATATTTTACCGACAGTTCATTTTTTAACCAACTTCACTTTCCCTGCCCTATCCTTGATAGGTCTTGTTGTATGGTATGTTTAGCTAGGCGTTAATTTTAAGAAATGTTGCTGGCTAAATGGCCACAGCTCCTAAAATGCCACAAAAGAAGAAAAAAAGAATGTGTGTGTACTTTGTACGCACGTAAGAAGTTATACTTCTATTATATGATTTAAACGAAATTAATATACTTTTTATTTATATTTTGTTTAAATATTAAACTAATTTATACTTACTACTTCTCAAACATTTTTATTAGAACAGTGCCAAAAATTAAAATAATAAAAGAATAAAACACACACAAACACATTAAACAAGCCACAAATGATGTCTGAAAATTAACTGTCAAAATTTTTTTTAACTAAATACGTATTTTCTGAAAATACAATTATATAATAAATATACTTACAATCATAAAATGTATTAAAAAAAAACAAAAAAGAAAGTTTCTATTGGGACTCGAACCAGCGCTGATAAGAGCGGTTGGTATTGGAATTCACTCGCCTTCTCCGCTTAGCCACGGACACTATGTGTCATTATTTACGAAGATCGACTAACTAAACGGATTAAACTTGTGATATTTTGATATTTTGAAAATTGATCAAATTATTTTAATTTTGAATTGAAATGATTTAGAATTGAAAAAATACAACAAAACATAGAGCAAAAAACCAATATATTAGGTGAATATTGATAGAAATTTTGATGGTAATCAAATTATATAAATAAAAGTATTACATACTATGTATTTTGGCAGATCAAATAGGTAGGTTTATACCCATGATACATCAACAATTATTACGTACTTGTTGCTTTTAAAAACTATTTAAAAGTCACTACAATATTATAAACTTTTTTGTTTCTGTCCTCACAACAATAAAACTAATATATTATACATTTGTTTACCTTTACCTCCAAACCACAGCTGCCATATCGGATAATTTTTGACATGTCATTTGAACATCCAATCAGAACAAAGTTATAATGCGCATGCGCCGGGCTGATAGGTTTTAACATATAAAAAATCACCCTCTATCGCCGGTAAAGAAGTATAACTTCAAAAAAAACAAACAAAATCTTACATAACCTTTTATAGGACAACGTCAGTTTGACAATTATAATAAAGATAGTTATCTTTGTTTCACACTCTTAAAGACAAAGAGAAACAGTGTAGCCCGTAGCTGCTTTGGTAAATAAATACATGTTTTTTATTTGGCAACAGCGCTTTCCTGTTAAACTTGACGTTAGCGAAAAAACTAATATATGAGGAAAAATTTGTTTAATTTGTTTGCCGTTAAGTTTCTACCGGTGGGTTATGATTAATAACCCACCCCAAACTAATTGTTTGACTTTTAGTTTAGATACTACTAGTTATTGGAAAATACACTTGTGTTTGTCGTATATTGTAATGTAATTGGTCTATATATCTCTCGGTAATTTTTCATTCAAAGGAAATATAATCAAAAGTATATTATAATATTTTTCAGATTTTTTTGGCGCACCGTAAGGTGCACCATCTTGGAAAATCCGAAAAATTGTTCTTTTAGGGGGTTTCGGGGATTTTTCCGATTATATAGACTTTAAATAGACCAAGTCAAGGTTTTTATAGGTTGTATATAATTTAAGGTAACTCAGTCCTTTGGAACATTCAAATATGGGAGAAACACATTAAAACCCCCAAAAAAGACCCCCGGAAAAGTGATTTTAACGTTTTTCTCCCATTTTTGAAAGTCTCAAACAACCAGTTACCTTAAAATACCATATAAAACCTATAAAAACCTTGATCCTGTGGGAGTCATATTTTTTAATCACATAGAACGCAAAAAAAATTAAAAGAAGCTGAAAATGCGAGCATTATCTTAAAGAAAACTTTGTGTATTTACGTATTTAAATTCATAATATGGAAAATTACTATTACGAAAAGTTGTTTAGAATTAAAAATTATGTTTCAATTTGCAATTATATCATTCTAATTTAAATGTTGTGAACTATAAAGATACTATACTCAAAATTCATATTTTTTATATACCTCGTATAAAATTAATAGATATTTATATGTGATGGTTGCATCATAAATCTTAGACCATGAACAGCTTTTTATGAAGAGTAACCTTTCTTCGTCAAATTAAAAATGCAAGAGTTATAAATGAAAATGATGATTTAAAATAAACCTTATTTTCGTTTTCAGCACCATCAAAACCTTAGGTTAGACAAAAATTAGCCATTCACCACACCGTGGTCAGTATCTTGAGAAATAAGCGTTATTTTAAGAGTGCCACTCGTCTATAAAGTCACATAACTTTTTTCTTATTGCATACTTTGACTTGAAATCTTTCAAAAAACTTCTTCATGAATTATATTTTATTCCTGTGCTGGTGAAAATTATAAACTAAAAAGTTTGTCACTTAACTTTTTTAAGTTAACATGAAACTAACGAAATCTGACCACAAAATGTTTAAAAATTAACAACTCCTCTTTTAATTTGTTCAAACAATTTGAATAAAGCACATTATTATTTAAATACTTTAAAGATGACACAGTAAAATTTTCAAAAGGAAATATTTACAGCGACCAAAGATACAGCGAGGTAAAGTCGAAAAATCATTAAAATTAATTTTTCGCATTTTTGCATAAAATTCTATTTTTTAACATATACCACCAAGCCTAGATAAAAATAAACTTCATTTAGAGATTCAGCGGTATTCGAAAATATAAAGAATCACCAAAATTGGCCATTCATCTTAAAGTTGATTTTCGTGGTTGGTATAACGTAATTTTAGGAGTTGCTACCGCTCGTCTAAAAATGGAACAGTCTATTTATCATTAAAGGGGAGGCCGTATACTCGTACAAACCTTTGTTGTTAATACATTATAGCTTTCAAAATAAATATACTAAAATTGTATTTTTAAACATCTTATTTATTTTATATTTATAATAATTAAATTCACTATAAAATGTAATTTATATTTTATTAATAGCTAATTTAAAATTTAGTTTGACATTCACGAAGTGTCAAACTTAAATGTAAATACCAAATATCCTATGCTTTGCTTAACAAATTCAGATTAAAACTAGCCTACTTACTAATAGGACTTTTCATTCACAGTCATTTGTTTCGAGCTTCTGTCATGTGTCCCATAATATTAATATATCTACGTCATAAGTTACTGGTATATAACAATGATACAAACCAGAGACGTATGACGTAGATATATTAATATTATGTGACACATGACAGAAGCTCGAAACAAATGACAATCGATGAAAAGCCCTATAGCAACGATTTCAGATGACGTTTAGTGTATTTCGATATATCTAATCATCTCGAAGATGATTAGATATATCGAAATGCCGTTTTCAGATTTGAATTCAGAAGACAAAACTACATAAGAGTTCATCGGTAAATCGGCTCTAGGTATTACATACAGACTTTGCGAATTTATAAACGAAAAGTTTTCGTTGAAAATTGAATTCTGGGAATGCGAAGCATTTTGCTCATCTTAACGGGGGTACCCTTTTATTTGAAAATATTTTTTTATTTTTAAGTTTACGAACTAGAGCCTTACAAATAATTTATTTTTTGACCAGTCGGGTCAAAATCCACCCTCGAAATTTGTAATCAGCTGAAAAAAATACGTAAACAAAATTGAGTGAATCCATCAGAATTGAAAAGGGCCACAGTGACCTAGATGGCGCCAGGACTAATAAAAGCAAAAGCGGAAGTTTTAGAGCGTCACGTTAACAACCGTTTTACATTATTATTGGTTGACATGTTGCGGTGTATCAGTGATAAGATTAGATTGCGTTATGGTTCGTGGGACATGGAAAATGATTATTATGGATTTAATGAAACTTTCCAGAAGATGTTTCAACTAGATAACTGCCTCTATTATTACGTAAATTGACGATAAACAACATCGGTGCGATTAACAACATGTGTTTACAAAAGGGCGAAATTATAAATTTTCTGAAAAAGGTTAATCTAACAATTCCAAAATTTTTATTAAATAAGGTGTGTATGTGTATAACAATAATCGACAAGAATGGGCGCACCTAAAAAGAGATAGAGCAAAGGATCGTGAAAGGAAAAAGGGTGATTGGATGTCTAAACCCGATGCTATGGTCAAAAGAACTATCAAATTAAAGAAAATATCTTATCTTTAACTGCATCTTTAAAAGTATACTGCTCTATGGTAGGGATGGGAAAAACCTACCGGTTTAAACCTAAAACCGGCTTTTTTACTTCGCAATAACCGGTTTTACCGGTTGTTTTTTTGTCCTGGTTATAACCGGTTTTTTCTTTTTAAAGTAAAAACCGCTTATTAGGTTTTTACGGTGATTAGGATTAGGTTAGGTATTATTTTGGATCCCAATCGTACCTATTATTCTCAAGTAATTATTCCAAACAAAACCATAATTCAAACTTTATTTTATTTTATAAAATACAGAAGCAAACTGAAAGTGCAATCTCACATCAGCCAGAAACAATTATTAAGTTTTATTATAATATTTCCTTGAAAAGGTATTTGTAATCATAATATTTACATAAGAAGTGATCTGGTTGAATTAGACGCAAACATCATCTATTTTTCACACTTATGTAACTCTTGACATTGAAGGTGGGTGAATGACTTTTTCTGATTACCAAAAATAATGCTCTGACTATGAATATCGAATTACTGATTACGAATACGAATCTCTAAGAATTTCCCTACGTTTTCAAAACGATACACTCATACAGTTAATATTAAATGAGTTAAAATGTACCTATTCTACAAATATACAAACGTGCTAAAATAATACATGTTCTTTCGATAGTACTAATTTTGGTCATATTGAAATCGAGTCGAATGGAGTATCGGAAACTAAAGTGTATTGTAAATGTAACTTTGTAACCTATTGGATAAAAAAACCGAAAACCGGTTTTTTTGGCCGGTTATAGCCGCCAGGTTAAACCGTAACCAAAAAAAACCGGTATAACCGAAAACCGGTGTTTTGTCAAAAACCGCCATCCCTACTCTATGGATGTGAAACATGGCAACTTACTAAATCCCTGGAACGACGTCTACGTGCATTGAAAATGGACTTCTGGAGAAAATCAGCTAGAAAATCAAGGCTTAAATAAATACAATATGACCAAATTAGAAATAAAATGGGAGTCAAGTCAACCATCATAGACGAAATCCAAAGGAGACAACTGATCTGGTATGGTCACGTAGAAAGAATGGACGACAGGCTGCTATAACAAATTTTAAAATGGACGTCAAGGAAAAGAAGGAAGAGAGGAAGGCCGAAAGAATCCTGGCTAAGCGACATTCACAAGACAATGTCGAAATAGAACCTTCATCCTGGCAAATGGAACGACCAACGAAGCTGGAAACTTGTATCCGGATGGCGGAGAACGCTATTGAGACCATACAAGTTCGGAAAAGCGACACCTGATTTCATAGCTCAGCAACATTTTTAGCACTTTTAATTATATTGGCCAATTATATTAGTCCTGGCTGTTGGATAATTGTCAAGGCCATAGCCCAAAAAAATTATAAGAAGAAAAAGTAAGATGGAGGTTATGTAAAGGTAAACAATTCTATGTAGTAAATAAAATTAAATATTAAAATGCAGTAATGCAAGTAAAATACAATTAATTCAATTTACTTTTATATAATAATTTCATATCATATCAATATTGTGGAGCAACATATAATTTTTCTTCTTCAATGACAGTAGGTATGATATATACGTCAATTTGACAATTTCAATTGGCAATATGAATTATTTAAAAAACTTTCAAGATTTCTCCGCTATTGGCTGTGAGTTTCGACGGTAGCACTCTCTCGCGATTTGAAACTTGTACTTTTCTGATAAAATTGGTGTGTGTGAAATATACAAAACAAGAAAAATATATATTTATCTAGAAAAACACAAATTATGAACTGAAATATTATTGTACCCTAATTACTGAACGAATACACAGAATTAATAGTAAAAGTATTATTAAAAGTTAATATTTAATATATAAATTCGTGCGACTGGATGACTGCTTACGCAAGAGACGATTGAGAAAAAGAAGAAGTTTATGTGGAAATTAGGGGTTACCTCTGTTTTTATTGGCTGTGAGTTTCGTGAGTAGCGCTCTCTCGCGGATTGAAACTTATACTTTTCTGATAAAATTGTTCAAATTCAATGCACAAAACTGCCACTAACAGCGTTGGCGAAAACTGTCAAATCCCCTCTACTCATGCATCGGCTCACAGCGAATACGGTTTTTCATCGATTGTCATTTGTTTCGAGCTTCTGTTAATATTGTATAATCTGTGTATAATATTAATATACACGGATTATATGACATATGACAGAAGCTCGAAACTAGTTAATGACTGTGAATGAAAAGGCCTATTCACGCACGATGGTTTTTCGTATCCCCTCCAAGTACTTGCCCACAACGAATAATAAACCGGGATAATAATAATAAGGTGACTAATTTTCTCTTGTAGGTTATAATCTAGGAGTCATGGTTGTTTCCTGCTGATTCGCAGGATTCGAATTTCTATTTGAGGGATAATCTTGTTATTTCATCTGGATTCTATTAATTTGGTTAGTTTCTCCAGGTTTTCGACACAGGGATCATGCCTGCGCTGCGGCTTGATTTTCTAAACTTAATGTATTCAATAGACTCTATCCATTTTTCGAGTTTAGCTGTATCGATGTTGTTGTCACTTTGTCACTTTCGAGAAACTGCGCGTATAAGTCTTCACATGTTTCAGTCCATCCGGGTACATATTCAGTGTCATACCCTCTTAGGATAGTTTCCTTTGCTGCGCTTATTAGACCGGGACATTTAGCACTAAAATGCATACAAAAGTGCATAAATATGTTAAAATAAGCATATTAAGCGCCAGATTTTGTTACTCAGGGGTTTTTGTATAGCATCAGAACCGACCTCCGGACCACCTGGTGCCCAGTTTCAATTCTAAGGCATGTCATCTGGAGGTTCGAGGATTATCGGCACTAAATTGATGCAAATGGATTACTTGGAGGTTTTTGGAGTCGCTGAACACAATTACGCCACCAGAACCGACTCCTAAAGCACCTGGTGCTCAGGGTCACTGCTAAGCACGTCATCTTTTGGAGTTTCGAGGATTTTTGGCATTAAATTGATGCAAATAGATTACTCGGGCGGTTTTTGGGGTCGGTAAAAACGAATACGACACTCAGAGCACCTGGTGTCTAGAGTCACGTCATCTTCTGGAGTTTCAAGGGATTTCGACACTAAATTGATGGAAACAGATTATACGAGGGGTTTTTAGGGTTACTGAACATGGATTACGCTATCAAAACTGACCTCCGGACCATATGATGTCCACGGTCATTGCTAAGACACGTCATTTTTTGGAGTTTCGAATGGTTGTGGCGTTAAATGCATTCAAATAGATTATTAGGCGGTTTGTAGGGTCATCGAATACCAATATGCCGTCAGAACCGACACCCGAACCACCTGCTGCTCAAGGTCACTGCTAAATCATGTTATATTCTTGAGTTTGGTGTATTTTTGGGAGCTACGTGCACCGGAGGTCGGTTCTGATGGCGTATTCTTATTCAGCGTCCCCAAAAACGTCCTAGTAATTTGTTTGTATCAATTTAGTGTCGAAATCTCTCGAAACTTCAGACGCCGCCGTTCCGTAGCAGTGAACCTGGGCACCAGGTGCTCCGGTGGTCAGTTCTGATGGCGTATTCCTCTTCAGCGATTCCAAAAACCCCCTGAGTAATAGGTTTGCGTCAACTTAGTGCCGAAAACACTTGAAACCCCAGCAGATGACGTGCCTTAGCAATGACCCTAGGCACCAGGTGTTTGCATAAAAAAAGGTATTAAACAAGATTTGCTTAACTCAGAGACTGAGAGACCCAATCCCAAACGAAGAAATACAAGAAAGAAATACGGCGTAGGTAGACAGACACCGTAGAAAGAATCGCGTCGTAAAAATGGAACTGGGCAAGACACGTCACCAGATTATCAAACAAACGATGAACAAAGAGTATTGTCGAGGCCACGAGAAGAAGCACTACAAAGCAGAGGACGCCCACCAACCAGATGTACCAACGATCTGAAGTATGTTGTTAGTAACTGCCGCACAAGACAGAGACAGATGGAAATAGCTGACAGGAAACCAACAGCTGACAATGTCCAACAGTGGACGTGTACTCGTGTACAGGTTGATGATGATGTACTTTTGAATGCATTTTATGTACTGTAAATACAATTATGCATTTTGACTAATTTCTGTGTTGTAGATTTTTTTTTGACGCCATCCTGAGCACAATGCAAAAAGTTGCAAGTCTCTAGCTGCTGTATTAAAAAATCGATTTATTTTGTGCTAAATACCCTGCTCTATATTACCGCACCTACAAATTTCTCGTAGTTTTTGCTGGTTGGTAGGACTCATCTCAAAGTTTGGTCTAGTTGTCCAGAGAACTTCTTCCAGTTGTCTTTTTTAAGATTCCACCTAGGTCCAGGATATGATCTAATTATTGGGATTATTACGCCGATGGTGATAAACATAGGACGATGTTGAGTTTGTGACTTTTCCCAGTTGTTTGTCTATCATTGGTATAATTTGAGACAAAGCATAGATATGTGTTAGATTCTCTTTTCCATGCAGCTGATTTAAATGTTCCTCTATCTTTGGTAGCAAAAACTAGATACTATATGTGTTTTGCTCTTCGGACCCTTCGACCACTGCCCGCCGCCCTATTTTCATGATATTTCCATATTTTGTGGTGGCTGTTGAAATCGCCGATATTCATCGCTACAGTGTGTTGAGTTCTCTCATTAAAGAAAAGGGAAGATTTCATTTGTAAAATCACTGCCTCCTCATTTGTTTTAAATATTTTCAAGAACACAAAACAAAATTATTTGACACTATTCTCACATTATGATATTACATTGAAAACTCCGTTTAAGTCTGATTTCGATTGTGAGTTTTGTCGAGTTCCATTCTAGTGAAATGCATGAATTATTAATAACCGTGCATCTCGATTCGACAAAGGGAAGTAATTAGACAATTCGATTTAATTACAGTATTACGTATCTAGAAGCAATTGAATTGAAATTAATGAATTGCTGCAAATACTAGGTAGAAATCAATAAATGACAAAAACCATACATAATCCTTTTGTGCTTCACGAGCATGCTTCAAAAACTACGTGGTCTACCATAAAAGTTCCGAATTCGACAGAATCATATTATTATCATCATCTATAATTATTATAATTGATGGATTCGACCGTTACTTGATGGAAGTTCATTTTATCTCACAATAAAACACTGAAAAACGTTTGTTTTCTCTACTTCCACAAAATTTATTACAACTATGTTATTACTACAGCTGTTTCGGCAAAGTGCCTTTCTCAAGTGATATATTTTACAATGTGTTTGCCTTTTTAAGTCTTTAACTGAAGAGGTTGAGGAGTGGGGAGCTGTTTGTCTCGAGTTGGTCATTCAGAATTATATTTGTATTTTTTAATTTATTAATTTTCATAGGTTCTAATAAAGATAACTTAAGGCCTTTATTTTGAATATACAGAATTTAAAACTGTTCATTAAAAGAATGATTATGATCTAGAAGGTAACGTGCGTATGTAGTGTCTGTTTTTCTATTGTTGAAAGCCCTTTTATGTTCTACTATCCGTTTGTCAAAGGTTCTGCCAGTTTGACCGATGTAAGTTTTCCCATAACCACAACACCACAAGTTAGTTTGTAAACACCACTCTGTAGTTGTTGTCTCTTTCGGCTCTTATTGTTCTTAATATATCTGCTTGTTGTTGTTAGTTCTAAAAGCTGGTGTGCAATAGCAGTAAACAATGGCTATAACGAACACACAATTAACAAAATTTTAAACCAAAAACTCCATAAGAAAGCCCTGAAATTAGTCTATCCACCACCACAAAAAACCCAGTACCTTATGCTCTATCACATATACTGGCAAGATAACAATAAAAATAGCCAGATACATAAAAAGAAAGGAATAACACCAGCTTTCAGAACTAACAACAACTTAAGCAGATATATTAAGAACAATAAGAGCCGAAAGAGAAAACAACTACAGAGTGGTGTCTACAAACTAACTTGTGGTGACTGTCCGAAAACTTACATCAGTCATACTGGCAGAACCTTTGACAAACGGATAGCAGAACACAAAAGGGCTTTCAACAATAGAAAAACAGACACTTCTACATACGCATTTCACCTTCTAGATCACAATCATTCTTTTAATGAACAGTTTCAAATTCTGCATATTCAAAATAAAGGCCTTAAGCTATCTTTATTAGAATCTATGAAAATTAATAAATTGAAAAATACAAATATACTTCTGAATGACCAACTC
The DNA here is from genome assembly GCF_917563875.1 of Diabrotica virgifera virgifera. NCBI lineage: Eukaryota > Metazoa > Arthropoda > Insecta > Coleoptera > Chrysomelidae > Diabrotica > Diabrotica virgifera. Next base: position 5,628,675 of record NC_065445.1, read on the forward strand.
GAGACAAACAGCTCCCCCTCATCAACCTCTTTAGTTAAAGACTTTAATAAAAAGCAAACCCATACTAATCTAAATCGCTTGAGAAAGGCACTCTGCCGAAACAGCTGTAGTCACATAGTTGTAATAAATTTTGTGGAAGTATAGAAAACAAACGTTTTCAGTGTTTTATTGTTAGATATAATTATTATGTTTTAGTTTTTTAAATATAGTAGATGAGAGAAATATTTTTAGTGGTCTGTATTACAAAGTGAGAGGGCTATAATTTTTTCTTTCAAACTAGGGAGTTTTCTTTCAAATTAAAAGAAGAATTTGAAAGAAAACCAGTTGAGTTTACTGTAAGAGCAATGGTCACTAAAATAACAAACAAGGAAGTAGGAAAATCAGTTGGACCAGATCATATCCCTGCGTAAGTGTGGATATGACATATTTCATGTCGGTTATTATACACTAACGATTTCAGATGTCCCAAAAAATAAAAATCCAATACATTGAATTCGGGACTTCGCGGTGACCACACAATGAGTCCATTCCTACCAATCCAACGACGAGGTTAAGAGGTATCCAGAAGATTTTTCATAGCTCTGGTAAAAGGTGCTGAGGCTCCGTCGTGAAGAAACCACATTTCACGTCGTGTTTGCAAAGGCACGTCTTCAAGAAGTACCGGCAAAACATTTTGCAAGAAATTTATAGGCCTCTGCATTTAGTGTTCTAGGTAATTCATAAAACTATTTCATCCTTTACCCTTTCTGTACCCCTTACAAAGTAACGGATATAATATTTGTTCAATACCCAAAATACCTACCGATTCCTCGTTGTTAAGAAATCTTGTTCTTTTGGTACAGAATAAAAGTAACCAATTAAGCGAAATATCCAATGTGAATAACATCAAACAAACCAAATTCTTGTTTTGTTCGATTAGTCGAGGAAATGAAACTGAAAAAATGGCAAAACCTCGCAATTTTTTCGTCCAGCATCGATTTGTTCAAAAATTTGGGATTAGGCTCATTTTACTCTCTAGTTCATTTTCTATATTGAGTCGTTGTACGCTTTTGGTTTTTTAAGGGTGAAAACTACCCCTAATTGCAAAAAATTATAAAATAATATTTCAATCTTTAATATTGTCAACATTTGGTTCTTATCAGTTACATAATGATTGTTTTATGCTTTAAGACATACTACCATAATATTTCAACCCTTAAAACCACCCTTGTTGGAGCTATATATAAAAAATGTACTTATCCTAAAACGATTAAAACGATAAAACTGGCTTCCATCGATTTACATAAAAATTTAGGATTAGGATCATCTTACCCTGTACTTTATATTCTATCATGCTCAAGGACGTTGATTATTTTTAGGGGTGTAAACTACCCCTTATTGTCAAAAATTATATAAAAACATTGTAAACTTTAATATGGGTAAAATTTGGTTTTTATTGGTTAAATAATGATTGTTTTATGCTTTAGGATATAATATAATATTTCAACACTTAAAAACCACCCTTAATAACATTACAATTTTTATAAATTAATAATTTCATAGATCTGTATAGAAAAAAAAGTAGAATTAAATAATTACAAACACATTTATTTACACAAAAATACGAATTTACAAATATGCACAAATACAAATACAAATAGTTTTTTAGTCATCTTTCAGTATACGAACCGGTTCTGTGGTATTATACATACATTGAAAACGCTCCATAAGCGGACTATTCGAATTTTTCGAAAAAAAATTTGTTTTATAAACATAGCTCCTTCATTTTTGGCATGAAAAAGTTTTTTCAAAAATAATTTTGTAGGATTTTTGAAGACCTATAAGACTGTGTAAATTAAATTCCTTAAGATCCCTTAGTTTTTAATTGGGGTGGGTTTAAAGGGCTCGAATAAGGGTGTTTGCTCGTAAATAGAAGTTTTAAACAGCTATATCTTGGTAACTATTTACTGTAATTAAAATTTATGTACAAAAGACTTTTATTTATTAAAAAACCTACAATTTAGTAGTCCATCGTTTTTTTCGTAACTCCAGTATTTTCGAAGATATTTTGAAGTAAAAAGTGAAAAAATCGAAATTACAAAAAATCAATTTTCCTTTAAACTCAAATTTTTCTAAAATTAGGCCTTTTAAATAGGTCAAACTTCTTTGGCGTATTTATAATATAAATATACAAGGAATTACATAAAGGTGAAGACCAATTTTTAATTAGGAGGGTAGTTAGGTTGTTTTCATTGATTTTTTCGTAGAGAAAAGCAGGTACCGACCTTTTTTTGATCATGAGTCGCTAAATGTTCATGTTAATAACTTTTTATTATTATTTTTTAAAAGATCTAATTATATGCTTAAAAAAATATTAAACAAATTTTCCTCAAAAATGCAAAGTTTTATTGTTATTTGACTTTGAACATTAAATATTATGCATTTGACGAAAAAAGCTAACTTTTAACATGTCGTATATTGGTTTGTATTGGTCTTAAAGATAATATAGAAAAAGAATTTGATTTGTGTTAGTAAAAGATACAATTTTGATATTCACAGTTTTTTTGATTAAATGCATATTTTTCGAGGTATTCTCAAAAAACCCTCTAAAGAAGTTGACTTTTTCATCGAAAAACTGTTACGTTCAAGCGCGAATAACTCGAAAAATATTAGTTTTACGAAGAAAATGTATAAATCGTTTTTTTCTTAGAATTACTTTTTACATCTATTTACATTGTTAAAATGTAATAAAAAATTCCCACCCCCGAGATGGGGTGGCAACCACCCCCAAGGTATTAGCGTACAGCGGTATGATATAGAAATTGATCCTTGGACTATTCCCTACCTTCTGCGAAAATTTCAAGTAAATCCATACTGGACGAAAAAATTTCGAGCCAAAACGCTTCATTTCCTCGACTAGATGCTGAGGCGACGACTACGGACATAATGAAAAAATGTAAACACTAGACGCGTGCCGAAATGGATATAGGTTTCGTTGATATTTATATTATTTACTACTTTACTACCAGATACAACTGTAATACAAACCTTTTTTTTAATTGAGACTGTCTACCGTTAGATTTGTTATTGCACGTAGTTGCCAGATTTCAATTTGCATATCAAAATGTATTTTCGTTTTTTGCTCAAACGGATCAATTTAGAAAAAATATATAAATAAGACTTTTTTGCTCTACATTGTGCCTTCTACATATACCTTTAAGGAACGCACTATTTTCGGGGACACCCTGTATAGTATGAACTCTATAATAACTTGTACTCTGCGAATGTATTTTAAAAATATCTCGGTCATATCGGTGGTGGTTTTAATAAAACAGCAGTACACGAGAGCTAGCTTTGAAGTGTTCAATTAATGTTTGAGACTTTTGCAACAAAGTGGGAGGCTCGAGTTAACGAGTGATATTATTGACGTGGTTTTTGCCACCGCCGCCGCCGGTGAGGATTTGAAGAACGACTTGCGAGTGTATATTGATTTTTATCAACTATCTTTTTTATTTTTCGATGGGTATATTAATCATTTACGGGAGCAATGGTGAACATCCAACAATATCTTTAATGAGCCATCTACTAAAGAGATTTCTAAAAATCATCCACAACCGAGTTTATTAAAAGTTGGAGTCAGATATTTGTAACGAGGTCGTTGCTCCAGGTAACCATCAGTCGAAGAAAAACAGTTCGCTTTTTAAAACATTTTTATTTGGGATCAAAATATACAGAAGACAAAATGATTAGCCTTAATTACTCGTTAAGTTCGTTAACAAAATATATTTATAATCTCTACGCATCGAGCTTACTGTTCGGGCCGATGTGACGATATTTATGTACATGAATGAATGATTTTGACGATCGCGCGAAATAGGAATTGCTTTTATTAATACGACATGAATGTATAAGGAAAGGGGAGAAAGGAGATCCCGCTCACCTCGCCGGATTGAAAAGACATATAAAGGATATACTATCACCGCTCACATAAGGATAGGTAAGAAGAAAACTGTAGGATTCGCTCAGCTTGCCAAAACGACAGCGGAAAATAATCGGGAAATACTACCTACATAAACTCACCTCTTGTACCTCGCTGTTGTCTATTATTCTTCGATCAACGCTCCAAGAATAATAATAATCAACTAGGCTTTTCGATCCGATTTTTATATCGTTCGAAACAGTACAAAAAACGTGTTTTACTTAATTCATTGGAGTACTCTAGACGATAAAATTATATTATCGTCACATATTAGTAATACACAGATGGGGTTCAGAAAAGGACTGGGTACTCGAGAAGCTTTCTTCGGTTTGAGTGTTTTTACACAAAGATGCCTTGACGTTGATCAAGAAGTACATGCATGTTTTATAGATTTTGAAAAAGCGTTTGACAGAGTATGCCACGATAAGGTAAGAGACATTATTGAAAGAAAAGACATAGATAATAAAGATCTGCCAATAATTCTCAAATTATATTGGAATCAGAAAGATAATAGCAAAATAGAAAATGAGACATCACAAGCAATAGAAATACGTAGAGGAGTACAACAGGGATATATATTGTCACCACTGTTATTCAATTTATATAGTGAAAGCATCCGCCAGGAAGCCCTTTTGCAAGCAAACGAAGAAATCGTAATCAATGAAGAGGTTGTAAATGCGGACGACACTGTACTAGTTGCAAAAACAGTAGAAGAATTACAACAATTATTTACAAACATAAATATTGCTTGCAACAATTATGGTATAAACATCAATATCAAAAAAAAACCAAGTACCTATATGGTCTTCAGTGAAAACATGACACAACCAGCATATTATATTAGTATAAACGACATTCAAATTGTAAAAGTATCAAGTTACAAATATGTACAGTCGAACCTCGATAAGTCAGATTAATCGGGACCGCGACCGATCCGGGTTATCGAAAATCCGGGTTAGCCGGAGAATACGTGTAAAAATTGATAAAATACGGTATTCTTACAGATAAACTCCATTAAAATTTCAAAAACATGAAATAAATATGCGCAGTACATATAAGGTCTGTTCCAACTCGATACAAAACCGTTCTTGAACGGTTACTAGTATGCGCAGTAACGAAAAATGTGTTACTGCGCATAATTATTCGTTACTGCGCATGCGCGTAACGATTCACGAACGGTTTTGTACTGAGTTGGAACAAACCTCTAAATTACGTGCAGTTGTATACAGTACATATTGTTTATTTCGTGGTAAAAAACTTAGTCAAAGTGAAAAAATATTTGTTTTGTCTGATGGAAATCGGTCCAGGTTGGCCGGACTTCCGGGTTATCGGAGGCCGACTTATCGGGGTTCCACTGTACTTGGGAACTTTAATAAACGAAACTGGAGACCAATAAAAGACGTATCGAAATTGCCAGGGCCAACTTCATAAAGATGAGAAAATTCTTCTGCAACAGAAATATAAGAATCCCTCTGCGATTAAGAATGCTAAGAGGCTACGTATTTAACACGCTATTATATGGTGTAGAGGCCTTGACTCCCAAACAGAACAACATAAAAAATATTGAAAGTTTCGAGATGTGGTGCTACGGTCGAATGCTAAAGATAAGTTGGGTTGAAAGAGTCAAAAACCTTGAAGTACTACGAAGAATAGAAAAAGACGCAGAAATTTTGTTAACGATAAAACAAAGAAAACTCGAATATTTGGGTCACCTGATGAGAGGTCATAAATACGCATTACTTCAAAATATAATGCAAGAAAAAATAGAAGAAAAACGGAATTCATGGTTGCGGAATTTGAGAGAGTGGTTTGGCTGCACCACCAATGAACTTTTTAGGTCAGCTGTAAACAAGGTTAGGATAGCCTTGATGATTTCCAATCTCCGATAGGAGTGGCACAAGAAGAAGAAGAAGGTGAACGGAGGGATGTTTTTGAGTGGATTGGATATTATAGAATTGAATCGATTAATGAAAAGTTAATCTATATGGAACGTATTATTTGTATATTTAATCAAAATTGGTTATTTTATTATAACATATTTGCTTTTTATGTATTGTTCCTTACTCCAGTAATTAGGCATTGTTGCCTGTTCTGACAGCAAAATTTCTTTTATGCAAAATTTTTTTAATGGACGTCCTACACGTTTTGTATGTAGTTAGGTACTTTTGATGTATTTTCATCCATTTCCTCCGACAACAAAAATTTTTGTTTTGAGGTTGCAGTCATTAATTTAAAGGGCAGGATAAAAGATCCTCTTTGTCAATATCAATCTTTCACCAAATCTATTCGCTTCTCTTTTTAAATTATAATAATAATTGTTTTATTTTTTAGCCATATATTTGGGACATTGTATATTTTTTAAAAACAAAGAGAAAGTATATTTGACGGAAATTTTTCATAGTATAAAAGAATTTGGGCTATATTTAATTCATATGATTGTACTTCTTTATAAAAATGTATGTATGTTCTTGTCTAACAGATTATGTTTTTAATTTATTTATTTCAAAATGTACCAAAATGATATATTATTCTAAGAACATTCTCTTAAGAATTAGATACAGGATATGTTCAAAATCACCGCTTTAAATAAGTAACGCTTGAAGTTCCTAATAACGTTGATACCAGACAAGCCTTATTTGCATTGAATGTAGACACTGGGAGAAACCAGGATATTAATCAAAATCTCTATGTATACATATAGTTTGCATATTACAACGAATATGATTTGTTGCTACATGGTAACCTAGTAAGACAGGAGGAATTTAGATATCTCTATTATCGTACGTTCTTTAAATGTAAAATATTGCAAAACCTCTAAATTTTAAAGAACCGCCTGGATTGACATGAAATTTGGCATACACATAGCTAACAAGTTAAAAAAAAAGTGATATTGTGCTGATGTGTGCTTTTGCCCTAGGGGTGAGTTTCATCCCCTTTTGGGGGTGGAAAATATATGTTCCAAATAAGTCAGGAAATGGATAAAATGACTAATTCTAAGCAACTTTTGTTCTATAAAGTTTTTTCACCAGTTAATACTTTTCGAGTTATTTGCGAGTGAATAAGTTCATTTTTTTTACAAAATAACCACGTTTTCAGACGGTTTTTCGCAAATAACTCAAAAAGTAAGTATCTGGTCGAAAAAAAATAGTCTTATCAAAAATATAGCAGGTAAAAAAGTGAAAAACATGGTGTATATATTAGGTCACTATACCTAGTAGAAGCAAAGTTATAGCTAATGAAAAATAGGTTCATAATCGTCAAATTCCAAATCAAATATTTTAACGTGCCATAACCAAAAAACGAAGCACTTTTTTGGGGAAAACTCATTTTAACTTTTTAAAGTGTTTAAAAAAAATGCTTATTTTTGTTTTTAAAAAAAAATTTTAGCATCAAGAGTAAACAAGTTACGCTCAAAATAAAGTTGGTCCCTTTTTTTAGTAAGAAATCAGATGAACTTAATTGTTACCACTTCACAAGTTTTTTACTCGCGTATGTATTGATCATATGATCTGAAAGTTTCATCGGTTCAAAGTCCTTATTTTTGAAAAAACTTAAGTCAAAAGGGCTTGAACGAGTCACTTATCATGAGTGTATGCAAATTTAGAAACACCGAATCTTTACCAATTTTTGTCTTACAGACAAACAAAAAAATACAAAATATTCAGAAAAGTAAAGCCGACTTTTTTTATTATTTAAGATTTATTTCTATTTATCTGTAACATTTATCTGTATCTATTCATCTGTAACAATTTTTAAGTTATTTTGAAAAAAAGCATTTTTTCAAAATTCAAATTTTTAAAAATTTTACTTTAAAACTAAATTTTTAAAAATTTTACTTTAAAATTAAATTTTTTCAAAAATAAGCACTTTGAATCGATGAAACTTATATATCATATAAACACAACATAAATAAAGTAACTTGTGAAGCGGTAACGATTAATTTCATTTAAGTTGCTAATTGGGGGGTGATCTTCCTGATTTTTTTTGCCAAAACAAAAGGTACCAACTTTATTTTGAGCGTAATTTGGTTACATTTGATGCTAGAATTTTTTTTTATAAAAACAAAAATAAAGATTTTTTTAAACACTTTAAAAAAGTTGTAATGTGTTTTCCCCAAGAATGCTTCATTATTTGGATATTTCACATTGAATTATTCTATTTGTAATTTTTCGAATATGAACCTAATTTTCATTAGCTATAACTCTGCTTTTGCTAGGTATAGAGACCTAATATATACACCGTTTTTTTTTTCACTTTTTTATAGGCTATAGTTTTGGTAAGAATACTTTTTTCGACAAAATGCCTACGTTTTGAGTTATTCGCGAAAAACCGTCTGAAAACGTGGTTATTTTGTTGAAAAATGAACATATTCACTTGCAAATAACTCGAAAAGTATTGGTAAAAAAACTCTATAGAACAAAAGTTGCTTAAAATTAGTCAGTTTATCTATTTCGGGACTTATCCTGGACATATATTTTTTCAACCCCGAGATGAGGTGAAACTCACCCCTAGGGCAAAAGCACACATCGGTACCATATCACTTTTTTTCTTTGATATGTTAGCTATGCGTATGCCAAATTTCATGTCAATCCAAGGGGTTTTTTTAAAATTTACAGCAAAAAACGTGAAAGAATATACTATTAGGTTTTCTCTTATTATTAGGGTGTTCCATTAATAAATTAGAAATATTTTAACTGTAGATTCGTTGGCTCAAAATGTTAAGATTTAACCCAAATCAGAAATTTTGATTAAGGAGGTAGGCGCAAAATCTTGATCCAATGCTATTTAAATTCATTAATTTTTTTCGAATCCTGAGAAAACTAATATGAGTACATATTTTTGTAAAATTTAAACGCAGGATGAAAGAACACATTATTATCGAGGGCCGAAAGTCCCTGAAAACTTCTATAATGTTTATTTTAATAAGTTACAGGGGTCAAAAACTACGAGAAAATTTAGTATGATTTTTATTTTCAAATATTTCATTCAAACGCATTCTGCGTTTAAATTTTTTAAAAATACTTATTAGTTTTCTCAGGATTTCAAAAGAATGAATGCATTGAAATATCAATGGACCAAGATTTTGCCCCTACTCCCTTACTAACAAAAAGACAGTGACATTTGATGCCGAGAAAATTATTTTCCTTAAAGGTACGATTCCGACAGCGACTGCAGACGGCAGGTGGCAACTGCAGGCGGCAGTTAGAGTTGTCACCGTAACAACGTCATTACTTTACACTATTAATTTTTATTAGTCCAGAAAGCCACTGCGTATCAGCTAAAAAATATTCCGATTCGGATTTTTTGCACAATCTTACTCAAACAGGACCCCTTTTAACAAATTTGCATGTTGCCAAGACCAAAAGTGGGTCAAACATTTTTTAAACGTTTTTTTTTGTTTTTTTCCTAAAATTATTTTTTTTGCATAGAACAAAGTTTTTTTAGCTTTTTTGGATCAGTCCAAACAGAAAAGGTCTTTAGTGACTTTTCTCTAAAGTTGATAGTTTTTGACATATAAGCGATTAAAAATTGAAAAATGGCGAAATTGGCCATTTTTAACCTTCAAAAACTATGTGAAAAACTTAAAATGAAATCCCGAAGAGTTTTTTGCAATACAGTATTCAAAACTCCTTTGTTTTTTAATTTCTAATCACGCGTGCGCGACACTATTTTTCACCGTTGCATGTGAATACAGTATGGTGCAAATGAAAGGAATAAATTCGTTATTTCGTAAAGCGGCGACTTTAAGGAAAAACCCAAAACAGGTCGATTTTTATTTTTTAGTTATGATATTGTGGCATATATGGTATACTAGTGACGTCATTCATGAGAATAGGGGTCGTGTGGTAGCTCATTTGAAAGGTTCTTCAATTCTATATTCGGTAGTGTAAATATTTACATAATTATTTACACAGGGTGTCCAAAAATTTTTTATTAAATTAAATTATTTGACAAAAAAGAAGTAGGACACCCTGTCTGAACAATTATATAAATGTTTATATTACTGAATAGAGAATTGAAGAACCTTTCAAATGAGCTAGCACACGACCCCTATTCTCATTTAAAAAAATCATCGATTACGTCATCACGCCCAGATGGATGACGTCACTAGTATGCCATATATGTCACAATATCATAACTTAATAATAAAATTCGACCTGTTTCGGGATTTTTTCTTAAAGTCGCCGGTTTACGAAATATCGAATTTATTCCTTTTATTTGCACCATACTGTCGGTGGAAAATAGTGTCGCGCACGCTTGATTAGCAATTAAAACACAAAGGAGTTTTGAATATTATATTGCAAAAAACTCTTTGGGATTTCATCAATCGAAGTTTAAAGAATATCTACCTACCTTGGTAACATTCAAATTTTAAATTTTTCACATAGTTTTTGAGGGTTAGAAATGGCCAATTTCGCAATTTTTCAATTTTTAATCGCTTATATGTCAAAAACTATCAACTTTAGATAAATGTCACTACAGACCTTTTCTGTTTGGAATGATCCAAAAAACCTAAAAAAAACTTTGTTCCATGCAAAAAAAATAATTAAAAAAAACAAAAAAAAAACGTTTAAAAAACTTTTGACCCACTTTTCCTGGCAACATGCAAATTTGTTAAAAGGGGTCCTTTTCGAGTAGGATTGTGCAAAAAATTCGAATCGGAATATTTTCCTAGCGGATGCGCAGTGACTTTATGGACTATATATTTATTATTCTGCCGGACAGCAGTTGCTAATAATTATACAAATTAATAGTGGAAAGTAACGACGTCGTCATGGTAACAACTCTAACTGCCACCTGTAGTTGCCGCCTACCGTCTGCAGTCGTTGTCGTAATCGTACCTTAATGGCATTTATTTTCATTTAAACAATTGAATTCCGTACACCCTAGATAACGTTCTAAAAAAAGTTTTTACGGTTTTCATACTATTTTCCTTTGAATTTTTCAACGGTTCTCCAATTTATTACTCGTTGTAGAACAGAACCCTTCCAATTTTTAAGTCCACTTGACAAAAACGTTGAAGTTTTTTTGATTATCACTTCTCCGACCATATTTCATTTCGGCTTTCAATGCGGCGAGTTGCCATAAAGAACTGATTACTTATCCTTAACTCTGAAGAGTTGATGTTATTCAACTCCGGAGAGATGAGAGAGCGAATGTCCCGACAAAGCATAAAGCGTAAAGGAACAATCCCACCAGAAGAGGAAAACAGTGTTGCAAAATACGTTTTGCAATTACTGTTACAATATACCATTAAACCACATTAAGTGCTTTAGGCACGACACCGAAGTCAAGTGTTGTGTTCTGTGAATTATCTTAAATACTTTTTGAAACTTTTAGTAATAAATCTAAAGTTTTTGGTACATATTTGAATATGTACAGAGTGTAATATCTACGACATAAATAGTGTAGATATAAAATCTGTATATTTATTAAGAAGTTTATATTTCTCATAGTTATTTATACCATTAGACTAAGGCTCCAGCCTTTGAAAATGGTCGAATTCTTGGTGAACATTATTATGACGAATAATCTCAGAAAATGAAAAAACAAAACGAGAAATTTCGAATTGGACTTGAATCTTCTTCTTAATAAGGAGCCGTGCATTTCCACGTAGGCTTCCACCGTATATTTTCTTGTCAGTTGAGATGTTAGATAGTCAGTATTAAATTATTCGCTTTTTAGCATCATTGCGAAGCATTTTATAGCTCTGGATTCCTGTCCATTTATGTTTTAAAATATTTTTTTTTTTGGTGGATAGTCGTCACAAATTGTGAATGTTTACCTATTTAGACAAAATCATTCAATACTAATTTGAGGTTACAAATCCACAAACGTGTTTTGAAGAACAACACGTTTGTGAGGGCTAGGAGTGAGCAGTGTCAATGTAAGTTTTGAAGTGTTTCACGTTTATGTAGGCCGGGAGTAAATGGTGTAACAATGCAAAAAAAATAATGATTCAGTGAACAAAACTGGTAACAAGGGTTTCTTTTTCAGGAACAACTAGAAAAGTTGACATGGCGAGACTGGCTGCTCATCCAGATGAAATCTACGAACTGCTGGATGAAATTGATTCCGATTTGGAAATTGAACTCGGAAATGATGATAATGATTGGGTACCGTCTGAAGAGGAGAATTTGTCTGTACAAGATGATGAGATTGAAGAAAGTGATAAATCTGATGAAAGTGGAGACGAAAATGATTCAGCAGTTCCCAGTACTGTACAAAATCTCCAAAAATCATCAATGCTAAATTGGGGTAGAACTAATCCATTTAAAAATGAAAATATACCCGAAACAATACTTTCAGATCCCACTGAAGTTTTAACACCATGGTGTTACTTTGAAAAGTATTTAGGAAACTCATTTTTTCAACTGTGTGCAGAACGTACTGCACAATTTTATTTACAAAAACACGGAAGGGAACTTAAACCCAAAGTAACTCCTGAAGAAATAAAAAAAATTTTTGGAATCCATGCAGTGATGGGTTGTTTAAAATTCCCTCGAATTCATTTATATTGGAGCAGTCGCTTTAAACTTCCTGTAATTGCGGATGCAATTCCAAGAGATAGGTTGTACCTCTTGAGAGTCAATCTTCATATTGTGGATGTATGCACGGTAACAGAAGAAATTAAAAAAAATAATCGTCTGTGAAGAGTTCAGCCAATGATCGATTTAGTCAGAAGCCGATGTCGTGAATTAAAGAAAGAATTCTCAATAGACGAACAGATGATTCCGTTTCTTGGTCGATGTGCTCTTCGGCAATATGTAAAAAATAAACCAAGACTTGTGGTTTTAAAAAATTTCGTTTTATCAAAAAGTAATGGTACTTCCTAGATTTTGAAATATATCAAGGAACAAGTACCAATTTAAGAAATAAAGAACTGGGAGTCGGACCGTCAGTCATCCTTAGGCTAGTGGAAACGTTACCGGTTAATAGCTTTGTATTCTTCGACAGATATTTTTCGACGATACCTTTGTTGCTCAAATTATCTGAGCTACAAATACATGGCACAGGAACTATTATGAACAATCGTTTTAAAGGATTTACATTTAAAACAGATAATCAGATGAAAAGAGGCGATTCTGAGCAGGTTGTTAGCAGTGATCAGAAGATATGTATCACTAAATGGAAATATAGTAAATCCGTTTTAATGGCATCTACGGCTTTTGGCCATGAACCCACACATTTAGTCAAACGATGGGATAAAGCTAATGGTAGTCGTGTAGAGGTTCCATGTCCAAAAGTAATTAAAATTTACAACGAAAAGATGGGTGGAGTTGATATCTGCGATCAGATGATGGAGTGTTATAGAACTTTCTTAAAAACTCGCAAATGGACATTAAAGGTAATTCTACATCTATTTGATTTAGCTATTGTTAACAGTTGGATGGAATACCGTCGCGACTGCCGAAGTAACCAATACAAATCAAAAGATATTAAAGATTTATTATCCTTTCACTTAGAACTAGCAGATTATTTGTTATGTGGAACGAAAAGTCCAAATACAGCAAACGTGGACACAGAAGATGAACATTAAGACCCTCGTCCAAAGAAAATGAGACCGTCACCTTTACCTTGCACTGACAAAAGATATGATGGTTTTAATCACTGGCCTGTCTTGGAAGATCTAAAAAATCCTTTATGTTGCAGATTGGAATCCTGTAAGAGTAGGTCAAGAGTTTCATGTAGAAATGTAAAGTTTATCTCTGTATGAGCAAAAATCAAAATTGTTTTTTAACTTTCACAACAAATAATGTGTTAAAAATATACTAGTTATTAACATTTGTAATAAATGACAATATTATGTGTACTTAATATTACTAATAAATGTTGTAAAATGTTGTAATTTATTTGTTTTGTTTTCTAGGGGGAGTAGTCATACACTCCCAGTACTCACAAATGTGTCAGTCACACAATTGTGCATGTCATGCATATACTCCTGGGAAATACAATCGTGAGTATCAATAAAATCTGTCAAAGTGACATAGCAAAATTCTGAAAAAAATTAGTATATCTCTTTGTTTCCCATATAAATTGAAAAATAGACTGAACAACTTTATATGTCAACTTACATTGTTTCGGGAGTGTAAGGGTTATACGTATTTTAGATTAACCGTATCTTCATCGGAGTACCTAAGTAGAGGCACTGAACTGCAATCAAATCATTTCATCCTTTCCGGGTAATTATCAAAATAATCACCAAAGATGCTACTAGCAACATCTATGAATCAAAAGTCAAATAAGTCAGGAAATAAAATTCGAAATTATTTATCCTCTGAGCTTTTTAAGTTGGAAAAAGTTATGCTTTATTTTTCCAACTTAAAAAGCTCAGAAGATAAATAATTTCGAATTTTATTTCCTGACTTATATGACTTTTGATTCATAGATGGTGATAGTAGCATCCTTGGTAATTATTTTGTAACCCTGAAAGGACGAAAGGATGTGATTGCAGTTCAGTGCCTCTACTTAGGTACTCCGATGAAGATACGGTTAATGTAAAATACGTATAAGCACATAGTAGAGGCTCTGTACTGTAATCAAATCTGAACCATCTTGTCTTTTCTTTTAGTTTATACTTTATTCACTTTTGTGGATATTAAAGAAAATAATTCGCTAAAATTATTATCACGGTGAATGACAGGACGTGAAATGCAATTTTAGATTTCCCTGTCGAGTATTTCGCCACTCTGTTGTGCTTTATTTTTCCAACTTAACAAGCTCAGAGAAAAAATAATTTAGAATTTTATTTCCTGACTTATTTGACTTTTGATTCGTAGATTGTACTAGTAGCATCTTTGGTAATTATTTTGATAATTACCCCGAAAGACTGAAAGAATTTGATTGCAGTTCAGTGCCTCTACTCAGGTGCTCCGGTGAAGATACGGTTAATTAGTCTGGGCTGATTATCGGAGAATAGGTTATTTTTGGGAAAAGTTATTTACCAGCAATTTTATTGCTGGAATCGAATCTTATGATTGTATATATTAATAATATAGGTATGCAAAGTCCGCAGATAGTGTGCTACTTTTTTTATAAACAAAATGGCGCCCGAAAATCGTGTTTCTTTTTAATTTTTGCTCTATAACTCCAAAGATTTTAACTTTACACCAAAAACACCCAAATAAAAATTCACCGCAATTAAATTCTGCATAGAGACGTGTTTTTTCCGATTTGCTTTGACGAAAACTTTCCCCGGAAAAAGCGGGTTTTTCCAACAAAATCTTTAATTTTCAACTAAACTTTTAGATAAGTAATTGTTAATCAATAATTAAATAACTTGGTAATGTAAAAGCCCTTTTTATATAGATTATAATTCCAGAAGCCGATGGAAATTACATGAACAGTTTAGCAACAATTGAATTGTTAATTAAAAATTTACGGTCGCTATAATAACGACAATAATTATGATGCATAAGAACAACTATGATTTTTTCATAAAATGACACTATACCTATCTAATGTACTTTACAGAATTGAAATTGGACTATTAAGCGGCCTCAGGAATATTTTAAAATTATAAAGATTTTTTTGGCTTATAAACAAATAGAATATCTCGGGAAATATTAAACTGAATTAAATTGTAAACACGGTATTCGAAAAACAGCGGCAGGACGCTTCTTAAAAAAAAAACGTTTAATTATGATGAGTAGTTCCTGAGATACAACTGGCCAAAGTTGACCGGAATTTACGGCAAAGATATAAACAATAGGATCATAATTTTCAAACCATCACCTTTTTATTTTTGTCCTCTTTCTCCACACCAATTTTCATATCATTAAAATACTCATAACATATATTATTATAATAAAAACTATCGATAATACGTGTGAAAATTGCCAAAAATAGCAAAATTCCAATCAAAAATTAGGTTGGAGAAAATGTCACCCTCAAAGTTCAAAATCGGTATACGATGCATTCTCTCGGCTTCCCATGGAGCAATTTCCTTCATTCTTTTTTTGTTCCCAAGTAACTCGAGTGGAGCCATCGAACTGACGCATTATTAAATGTCAGACTTGCTTTTGTTTTGTTATAATAAATTAATTTATTTATTATAACACAAAATTTTAATTTGTTTAAATAAAAATTGTTTAAATAATTATACAGCTTTCAAATAAGAATATTTATGTTTTTAACTTTAAAAGGTACACTTGTAGTAAGTTTATCTAAAAAAAAGCCTACAACTGGAAAAAATATGTAGTTTTCTGATAAATAAATTAATCTATTATAACAAAACAAAAGCAAGTTTGACATTTAATAATGCGTTAGTTCGATGGCTCTACTCGAGTTATTAGGGAACAAAAAAAGAATGAAGGAAATTGCTCCATGGGAAGCCGAGAAAATGCATTTTTTTAACGTATACCGATTTTGAACTTTGAGGGTTACACTTTCTCAAAACCTAATTTTTGATGGAATTTTGCTATTTTTGGCAAATTTTCACACGTATTATGGATAGTTTTTATTATAATAATATGTGTTATGAGTATTTTAAAGATATGAAAATTGGTGTGGAGAAAGAGAACAAACATAAAAAGGTGATGGTTTGAAAATTATGATCCTATTGTTTATATCTTTGCCGTAAATTCTGGTCAACTTTCACCGGTTGTATCTCAGGAACCACTCGTCGTGATTAAACGTTTTTTCTTTTAAAAGAAGCGTCCTGCCGCTGTTTTTCGAATACCGTTTTCACAATTTAATTTAGTTTAATATTTCCCGAGATATTCTATTTGTTTATAAGCCAAACAATTGTTTATAATTTTAAAATATTCTTGAGGCCGCTTAAATAGTCCAAATTCAATTATGTAAAGTACATTAGATAGGTATAGTGTCTTTTTATGAAAAAATCATAGTTATTTTTATGCACCATAATTATTATCGTTATTATAGCGACCGTAAATTTTTAATTAACAATTCAATTGTTGCTAAACTGTTCATTCAATTTCCATCGGCTTCTGGAATTATAATCTATACGAGAAGGGCTTTTACATTACCAAGTTATTTAATTATTAATTAACATTTACTTATCTAAAATTTTAGTTGAAAATTAAAGATTTTGTTGGAAAACCCGCTTTTTTCGGGGAAAGTTTTCGTCGAAGTGAATCGGGAAAAACACGTCTCTATGCATAATTTAATTGCGGTGGATTTTTATTTGGGTGTTTTTGGTGTAAAGTTAAAAACTTTGGAGTTATAGAGCAAACATTGAAAAAAACACGATTTTCGGGCGCCATTTTGCTTATAAAAAAAGTAGCACACTATCTGCGGACTTTGCATACCTATATTATTAATACATACAATAATAAGATTCGATTCCAGCAATTACATTGCTGGTAAATAACTTTTCCTTGTATTTTTCTAATTAGCCCAGAGTAAATCTAAAATACGTATAAGCACATAGTAGAGGCTCTGTACTGTAATCAAACCTGAACCATCTTGTTTTTTCCTTTAGGTTATACTTTATTCACTTTTGTGGATATTAAAGGAAATAGTTCGCTAAAATTATTATCACGGTGAATGACAGGACGTGAAATGCAATTTTAGATTTCCCCTGTCGAGTATTTTGCCACTCTGTTGTGCTTTATTTTTCCAACTTAAAAAGCTGAGAGGATAAATAATTTCGAATTTTATTTCCTGACTTATTTGACTTTTAAAAATTCTTTTGTTAAATTTTCATAAATCTTATAGCTATTTCAAGGTGAATATCTTGAATCTGTTGAATGAGTTTTCAAACACAAACCTTATCTCTAATTGAAATGCAACTTGCGACAATATAACAGAGCAAACATCTGTGCATATGATAGCACGTACTTCAGTTCATATTTCGGAGTATATTGTGTACGAAAATTAAATTTGATATGTTGCCTCTATTATGTGACTGCTACAAAACAAACTGCGAGTTAATCTAACTTTACGACTGGTTGTTTTACCAGTTGGCTTTAATATATTTTAAAGTGTTCTATGTGTTTTTATAACGTTTAAATATTTATTTTGTGTTTATTTGGTAATCTAACTGTATATTTAACAACAAACACAAGCATATTTATTTAACAGTGCCTTCATGTAGTGACACACAAATATTTAAACCTAGTGGTTTTTTCTTATTTAATCCCATTTACTTGAATAAAAATCTTTATTTATTTATTTTAACCCCCCATTAAAGGCCTTAAGGCCATGGGTACATAATTCGCAAATATTTTACCGCTATCCCTACTTTTTCTGTCTTTACACGTCAAATTACGTGTAGTAAAATTCACACTGGTATGGATATGTAAACATTACTAGAATGTCATTCTACTTGAAAATGTCATAATTTACTTACAGAGATGGCTTTTAAATGTTTTTGGATAACTGTTATTTGTATAATTGCAAATTATTAATTCAATTAATAAATGTGATAATTTTTTCACTAACTATGTATTCAGTGATTGTAATAATTTATATGTACAACAAAAACTAATACTCAATCGAGAAAAGAGGAAAAGTGTTAAACTGATTTTTTAATAACATATTGTTACTATGGAACGCTTACAATTTTGAACATCTTTATCAACAAAATACTTGGATCACAGAATATATTATCCTGATGTATTCTCTGCTTGGATCTTCCACAAATAACACACAATAAATAACTTTTAATTAAGTTCACGTCTTAAATCAATTATTTATCAAGTACACTCTATATCAATATTATTTAATCAACAACTCAAAATATTCCCGATGCCATTGCAAATATTTAAAATTGTCACTGATTGTCAATGTCTGACTGGCAATATGCTGACAATATTCTATTGGACTGCGTGCGTTGTAAGACAAAGATAGATTTGGAAAATATTACCACGGACATGGTGTCCATTTTTTTCGAATCCTGAAAAATCTAATATATACTTTTAAAAAATTTAAACGCAGAGTGAAAGACTAAATTATTACCGAGGGCCGAAAGTCCCTTAGAATAAATAAAAAGTTTATTTTGAATGAGATATTTGAAATTAAAAATCACACTAAATTTTCTCTTAGTTTTTCACCCCTGTAACTTATTAAAATAAACATTATAGAAGTTACCAGGGACTTTCGGCCCTCACTAATAACGTAATCTTTCATTCTGCGTTTAAATGTTTCAAAAATACTTACTAATTTTCTCAGGATTCGAAAAAAATGAATCCCCATTTGAATAGCATTGCAGCCGAAAATACGTACCCATCCTCTTAAGTAGAACTACAGTCAGAAAAATGAAAGATTACCCATGAACGATCACATCAATCACTTATTTTGTATTTGCTGTCTTTTTCCATAAATAACAAAGACAGCAAATACAAAATAAGTGATTGATGTTATCGTTCATGGGTAATCTTTCATTTTTCCGACCGTATTATTATTGAAATCTATGGAAACCAAAGAATTAAAAACTAAAAACAAAAAGGTCTTCTCTCCTCAACTTATTCAGTTAAGACTATAAAGTGTAGATGCATAGTAAAAATACATCACTTGAGAAACGCACCTGTCGAAACAGCTGTAGTGAAAATAAATTGTAATACAGTTTGAAAAAGTGTAGAAATCAAAAGTTTTCAGTATTTTACTCTTAGACATATGAATTGGACGGATTTTTTGAGAAATTCTACAAACAATTTTTTTGTCATCCCGTGCAATTGATTGCTTCCATTTAGGTTATTAGAATTGCGTCTGAGTCAGCAATAAATGGGATTATTAATAATTTTTGCAGCATAAAATAATCATTAATTCGAAATTTTGCCCTTAAAGCCAAATATCCGAGCGCTCGAATGCATAAATATCACTGCATCGTAATCTATAGATCACTCGAAATTGCTCTCACTACCATTTCATGCACTGCTTATCGACTCTACGGAATAACTTTGTAAATGGATGGTTTCCATGTTTTTCTCGTACGTTTGTAATCGAAATTTTCAAACCGGCCATCGTTATTGACAAGTCATTTAACCTCCCAAAACGGAGTACAAAGGAATTGGAAAAAGTTTTGAATTACCAAACAATAGATTTCAGCTCCAACGATTAAACTTTTGTCGGGGGGTGGTTAATTATTTACAAGTTGTATAGAATAAAATTGAAAGGGTCGACACAGAGAATCGATACCCGTGAAAAATGTTTTCTCTGTTTCTCAGAAAACCAAAAGGTCCCACTGGCTACAAAGGCCTGTGAATATTTTATTGGTGGACCCAACGATCGTTTAGACGTCCCGAAAATACTCTTATAGACAAAATCTTTCGGCAAAAATGGCACTTAATTTTGCTTCTTTTAATTTTAGAGTAGATGGAAGATTTCTTATCTCAAAACATTATACAGTCGGAAAAATGAAAGAATACCCATGAACGAACATATAAAACACGCTGTATTTTCCTGTCACCGTGTCACAAAGAAAATTGCCCAGCGCAAGTACATGTAATAATAATTATTACATGTACTTGCGCTGGCCAATTTTTTGTATGACACGGTGACAGGAAAATACAGCGTGTTTTATACGTTCGTTCATGGGTATTCTTTCATTTTTTCTACTGTAGTTATTTAAATATTTTTGTAGTTTGAGTGGTAAATGGTACACGTGTGTTAAATTTTTCTAAAAAAAGTCTACAACATAGAAAAATTACGTAGTTTTATTTTGTTATAAATTAATTTGTTATAACAAAACTAAAGCATCTTTGGTATTTCTTCTTTTTTTTTCTTCTATGGCACTACAGCCCAAATTGAGCCTTAACCTCCTTTATTTTTTGCCTCCACCCTGTGGCTGCCCTTCTCCATACATGGACTCCTAAAAGGACTTATGCGTCGCTGTTTACTGTATCTTCCTAGCGGAATCTTGGCTTTACAACCGGTCTTTTTCCCTGCATTATAGTATTCAGTGCTCTTTTTGGTAGCCTCTCTCATTCTTATCACATGTATGGCCCATTGTAATCTTGGGGTGCTTCCTTATAAAGTTGATAAAGTTCGTTGTTGTATCGACTTCTGAAGATTCCGTTTTCCCTCACAGGTCCTAGTATTTTCCTCAGTACTTTCCTTTCGAATGTGTCGAGTTTGTTTTTGGATGTTTCTTTCAGGATCCAGGCTTCACTACCATAGCATGTTATTGGTCGAATTAAAGTTTTATAGATTCTCATCTTTGTATTTCGGTGGACACTTTTAGACCGAAATATATGGGATAGGGCAAAATAAGCTCTGTTTTCCTTCGTTATTCTCTTCCGTATTTCTCCATCTTCTGATTTGTCGGCATATATTTCTACTCCGAGGTATGTAAACTTTCCAACCGATTCAATGTCATCTTCATGTATAATGTTTTGTGGGACTATATTTCTTCTCGTCTCAGTCATTATTTTTGTTTTTTTTTTTCTGTGTTAATTTCCAGACCTAGCGTTTTTGTTTGTGTTTTTAACTCTGCATATGTTTCCTGTGCTCCTGTTGATGTTCTACTCATAATATTAATATCATCGGCATAAGCGACCAGTTGAACCGTTCGGTTGGTCAGTAGGTTTCTTCGTCCAGTTTGCATTTGCCTAACCGCATACTCCAGTGCCAGGCTAAACAATGTTGGGGCCAGCCCATCTCCCTGCTTTAGTCCCTGCGAAATTTTGAAAAAGTCTGTCCGGTGGTTTTGTATTCGTACACATGCCTGAGTTTCATCCATTGTGGCTTTAATGAGTCTTATTAGCTTGTGTGGTATTGCCAATTCACCCAATATATAGTATAGTTTGTTCCTTTTGACTGAGTCGTATGCCTGTTTGAAGTCTAAAAACACGTTGTGAACATCAATATCGTGTTCGTATCTTTGGTATTTGGTAATGCGTTAGTTAGGTGGCCTTACTCGAGCCACTTTGGATAAAAAAATGAAAAAAAAAGCTCTAAGGGAAGTCGATAAAATACATTTTCTTTACGTATAGGTACCGTATTTGAACTTTGAGATTCTATTTTCTTCAACCTAGTTTTTTGGTATTTTTGGTATTTTTTACGCGTACTACCGATCGTTTTTATTATTATAACATTTATGTTATGAGCCTCTTGAAGATATGAAAACTTGTATACAGAAACAGAACCGAAATAAAAAGGTAATGGTTCGAAGATTACCATTCTATCCTTTATAACTCTGTCGACTAAATGTCGTTCAAATTTGACCGGTTGTATCTCAGGAACTATTTGTGACAAATCAAATTTTTCCTTTTAAAAGAAGCGTTTTGGAGAGTATATTCCAATATATCTTTCTGAATCTAATTTAATCTATACCGCGATATTCTATTAGTTTATAAGCCAAAAAATTATTTATAACTTTAAAAATTCCTGAGGCCGCTCAAATAGTTCCATCTTAATACTGTAAAGTACGCTAGACAGGTATAGTGCCCTTTTATACGAAAATCATAGTTACTCTGGTGTATAGTAATTATTCTGGTTATTATTGCAGCCGTAAATTTTTAATTAACCATTTAACTGTTGCTAACTATTTGTTCGATTGTCGCCGACTTCTGGAAATATAGTTTAAAAAAGCTTTGAATTTACTCATTTATTTAATTATTGATAAATAATTCTTTTTTTCTTCTTCTTCTTCGTCTAGCCATTCACGTCCACATCTGAACATAAGCCTCTTTAAGTCTTTCGCTCCATTGTTTTTTGTTGTACGCTACTTGTGGCAAATTTCTCATGGCAGTTCGTTTCAGATTATCTGTCCATCTCATAGGAGGTCTGCCTCTGGGTATTTTGTATTGGTATGGTCCCCAGATTAGAATTGTTCTGTACCATTTGTTTAGATCGCTCCTAGCTACATATCCAGCGTATTCCCATTCCAATTTTAATGATTTTTGTACCACATCGGTGACTTTGGTTTTCTGTCTTCTCCATATGTTTGTTTTCCTGTCCTTAAGTGATATGCCAAGCATTGCCCTTTCCATCGCGTGTTGAGTGACTCTGAGTATGTTCATATTCTTTTTTGTGATTATCCATGTTTGTTCCCCATATGTTAATATCGGAATAATGCATGCATCAAAAACTTTAGATCTAAGTTGTAGTTGAATTTGTTGATTTCTGAGTATATAGTTCAGTTTGCCGAATGCTGCCCATGCTAACTTTCGTTTTCTTTTTATTTCTTCCGTTTGAATTTCTGGTACACGACAATTAGACCGAAATCGTTAGACCGAAAGCAGTAGACCGAACTCATTAGACCGAAAAGAACTTTACCGAAACCTCACTAGACCGAACAGCATTAGACCGAAATGGTAAATAAATTTAAAAAGTTTGCAGCAAATTATGCTAAGATTTTGTATATCTGTCTTTTTGTTTATTGTATTTTTTTTGTATTATTTTATATATAGACTGTGTAAATTGTTACTCTGTGCAGTCTGATATAAAATAATTTTCATCCGTTAAACAAATTAGTGAAGGTAAAAATAAATTAAGGGTAGAGTGACGTTAACACCATTTTAACTATTTATAATAACCATCCAAATAACATTTAGTTGTAATTACATTAGTCTTATCTCTTTTACTGCAAGTCAAAAGAACTGCTTTTCGGTCTTCTGCTGTTCGGTCTAGTCAGGTTTCGGTAAAGTGCTTTTCGGTCTAATGAATTCGGTCTACTGCTTTCGGTCTAATGATTTCGGTCTCTTTACAGTAAACCGAATTTCCCTATTTAGTATTATTTTTTGTCCTAAATATATTGTTATATTTCTATTTGATATAAAAATTAAAATTTGATAATTATAAACAAAATTCACTTTAATATAAAATATTTTTAATTTTCTCAACCACGGGCATATAAATTTAGAACAACCTGTATACAACAAATTGTTATATTTAATTTTAAGAAGTGATTAAACGATACTCGGAACAATGCGCTTAAAATAAAACTAAAGTGAAATCGAAAATAGGCCATTATCGTTGTTCGCGGAAGGTTCAATCATTAGCCGATGCTAAAGAAGACTTAGTGAAAGTAGATAATAGATCATTAAATTTTGTAATTAGTAGAAAGTAATTTTAGAATGGGAATTAACTATTTTCTTTGAAATCCATTAAGCATATTTAGAAAGTTTAAAAATTGGTTTTGAGGAATACTGCGAATGAGAGTTGGTGGTGGAATTTTGATTTGTGAATCTGGAAGGGATATTTAGAAAGTAGGGGAATGAATGACAAATAGAGAGCAGAATGTTTTGAGCTGTCGAGAAGTGAAGTCGAGTAGTAGACGGTAGTGTACGGAGAGTGAGAAAGCCTGTGTAGTTCCGTGAGTGTGGAGTATCTATCGTAGAACGAGAGGTAGGCCAAGTTGAGAGTAAAAGAACCTCCTTGAGCCAAGAGTTCCCGGTAGCTGATTGCAGTTTCGAAAAAGGTAGAAGACAGCATCACGACAGAAGCAGGAAACGAGAGCTATACGAGCTAGTTTCAGAGGAGAACATTACTGGAAGCCAGGACGAGGTTTTGATTGCAGCCAAGGATAGCAGGAAACGGGTCTTGTGTGAAGACATTCTCAGTGCACCAGAAAAAGGTCAGTCTCATTTTTTTGGACATGAATGTATGGGTTTTTCGTAGTAAATACCACATTTAAAATTGAAGAAACATAATCAATAATATCAGAAAAGCTTCATCAAACTTAAATAGAATTGTTGCTAATAAATCATAATAGTTAAATGTTAATAAAAACTTTCAATTGGAAATCAAAAGAAAATAATATTCCCATGTGTAAATTTTATGTTTAAGAATCATAAGATATAGCAAATATTAAGCAGTGATTGCCATTTGAATAAAATAAACAATATTTTGATTACAATTGTAACCCATATGTGTTATTATTTTACTCTTTTCTTTCCTATCCCGATTAGGAACCATTAAGAAATACTTAGAAGCCACGTATGTAAGTAATTAATTTTATAAAAAGCCCTGAGATTGAAAATATATTGATATGTGATCTGGTAAATTAATTAGATTATTAGTAATGCATTGATTAAATTAAATGACATATAAAATTATCATCTCATATCAATAATCAAGATCACAACAACTGTCGTCCAACGTGGAGGGCATTGTAAAGTATTTCTAGTGGCAAATTTGAAGGATAGAAAGAGTAAAGCCGGTATTTGAAAATTTATATGCCTGTGGTAAAAAGTGAGATACTTACATTTGATAACATAGAATTTTAGATCTCTTTAGGTACAAATTTTACATAACTGATTTAATATTTTATTTTTTACGATATTACATTTGATATATTTATTGACAATTTATAATATTTGGGTGAGAAAAAGTCGTCTTGGTAACATACTAGTAAAATTTCATATTTGGCGGGGACAGTACTTCTTGAAAACAAATGTCTGTGACAAGAAGCCAAAGCAAGGACAACAAAAAACAAAAAGAACATTCAGACCAAGAAGATATTTTAGACACGACAATCATGGCATCAGAACAGCAAGAATTATCAGGAATAGATAAACTATTACAACTGATGCAACTCCAGTCACAAAAACTGGATGACAATCAAAGAGAAACAAAACTAGCAATGGATGAAGCAAAAAGGACAATGGATAAAAATCAGGAAGAAACATCAAAGAAAATGGATAAAGTGGATCAAAAAATGGATGAAACACAGCAAAAAATGGATGACAATCAAAAGGAAACAAAACAAGCAATAGAGGAGAACAATAAGAAAATAGAGGAACGCATAGAAAAGTATGAAAAGGAAATAAAAGGATGTTTGACAACAATGAAAAACGAGATAGAACAGCAAGAAATGAAAATTAAAGATCACATGCAAGAACAAGAAATTAGAATGAAGGACCACATGAAAGAACAAGAAATGATAATTCAAAACAAAATGGAGGAGTTAACGAATGGCCAGAAAAAGGAACTAGAAAATTTGGAAAATAAGTTAGAAAATGCTATTCAAGTAGACAGAGAAGAAGTGGAAAAAAGAATCACAGAAATAGAAAAACAAGTCACCGAAAACAGGACGCAACAGAATGTCGGAGAAAGAAGAGAAATGGTTATACATAGCACAGATGACGTGAAGATAAGGTTTGGCGGGGATGTAAGAAGATTACACCCAGTGCCGTTCATAAATAGCCTGAAAAAGAAAATACAGCACATCGGAAATTTCGAAACAGCAAAAGAAACTATCAGAAACCATCTCAAATATGAAGCAAGCCTATGGTTCGATAGCAAAGAAGAAGAATTCGGCAACTGGCAACAATTTGAACAAAAATTTTTGAATTATTTCTGGGGAAAAGTCCAACAATTGGAAATTAACAAGGAATTGCAAAATGGGAAATACAATGATAGGATGGGTGTATCAGAAAGGACATATGCTTTGCAAATTTACAATAATGCAAAACATTTACAATATAATTACTCATCGGAACAATTAGTCGAACTGATTGCAAGACATTTCGAGGAAACGCTGGAAGACCATATCACATTGCAAAATTACAAAGACATAGATAGTTTATGCCAATTCCTACAAATAAGAGAATCACGTCTAAGAGAAAGAAAATCAAGAAGGTCGCGAGAAGATTACAGGCCCCGAGAAACACAAGATTACAGAGATAGAAATCAAAATAGGAGGGACTATACAAGACGAGATTTTAATCCCAGAAGGGAAAACGAAAATAGAGACAACGGAAGAGGAAATTATGAACAAAGAAATAGGCAATGGAATGAGGACAGAAATCGAGAATACCAGAATAGAAACACCACACGCTCAAATCAAGAAAACAGAAATAATGGTAGACAAAATGAACAGGGATATCGAGAAAACCGAAACAGATCCGACAGACCAAGAGAAAATAGAAGAGAAGTAAATAATACCCAGACAGATGAATATGACGGAGAGAAACATTATGACGAAAATATAAACAACGATGAGCAACCGGCGTCTTTTCACGACGGCGCTCACTAAAAACCAAAAATCAAACAGGAATCTTTTGTCACCCCAAGGAGTTTATTAAATTGGCAGGAAACAACGAAAAGAAAAATGGAGTTAATTTAAAATTTGTGGATGGATTTATCAACGAGAAACCAATTAAAATTATGATAGACACTGGATCTGAAATAACATTGGTCAACAGAAAACTAATAGAAGAAGTTAACTTAACGAATTTAATTTATAAAATACCTAGGGTAAATTTAGTGGGCGCAAACAAACGGACATTGGCAACTATAAATGAAGGCATACGAGTAATGGTACGACTGGGCAAGAATATGTATGCACTACAATGTGTAATAATGCCAAACATGTCACATGACATGATAGTAGGAGTGGACGAATTGGCAGAAAAACATGTAGTGATAGATTTTAAAAATAATACGATGAAACTAACAGAAGAAAAAGAAAAAGAACAGGACAAGGAACATGAGAAACAAAATACGGACGAATCAGGTAAAGAACAAACAGTGGAAATGAATTTGGCAGCGAAGCAAGGACAAAGAAGAAAAAGGAGAAAAGGTCAGAAAAAGATAAAAGAAAATGAAACCTGTGGCTCCTCAAAAGAAGAGTTGAGCCCAGAAGAAGAAAATTTGAGAGTATCAGAAACAAAGGAAACCTGGGATTCCTCAAAAGAAGAGACGGGCTCAGGAGAAGAAGAAATAAAGCTAAAAGATGAAAGTGAAAAGAATATGATTGAAACAGTGGTATTTGAAGAGGAGGTATATGCAAACGAGGATGCAGAATGCACGGTAAACATGTGTGAAGAATCTGAGAAAAAAGACAGAAAATTGATATGTGGAGAAGGGAAAGAAAAAGAATTGCGGTTGATGTTACGAAACTACGAAAATTTGATCAATGAGGAAAACAGAGTGGCTAAAAAGTACGAACATTCATTTGAGGTGAAAAACTTGGGAAATTTTCGATCAAAGACTTACCCGATTCCATACAAGTATCGACAAGAGGTGAAAGAAGAAATAAATAAAATGTTGGAAGATCAAATCATCGAAAGATGTGATTCACCATATGTTAACCCGATTGTGATAGTAAAGAAAAGCAGTGGAGAATTGAGATTATGTTTAGATGCCAGGAATATCAACCAGCACACTGTATCACAATATGAATCACCTCTAAACATCGAGGCCATTTTTGGAAGAATCACCGGGTCACACATATTTTCGAAAATTGACTTAAAACACAGTTTTTGGTTGATACCGTTAGCTGAAAAGTGTAGAAACTACACCGCTTTTTCTATTGATGGTATTGTCTACCGGTTTAAGGTAGTGCCGTTTGGATTGCAGAGTGCTTGTGCTGCACTCGTCCGAGCTCTACATACCATTTTGAATCGCCACGAAGATTTCATAGTTCATTATATCGATGATTTATTAATTTTTTCACAAGATACTCAGAGTCATCTGAAACACATAGAAATAATTCTGGAAGAATTGGACACAGCGGGATTGAAATTAAACATTGAAAAATGTCAATTTTTTCAAAAAGAAGTCATTTATTTGGGTTTTCAATTGGACACCAAAACAGTAAGATTATCCGAAGACAGAGTCAAGCTCATAGATGAATACCCAAGACCAACGAATTTGAAAACATTGAGAGGTTTTCTTGGCACGATTAATTATTTTAAAAAACTGATTCCCGATTTGAGCCAAAAGGAAATCCCTCTGATAAAGTTGCTTAAAAAAGGAATAAAATGGAATTGGAAAGAAGAACAGGAGGAAGCTTTCGAAACATTAAAACGAGAATTCGCAAAAGGAACGAAAATATACCACCCCATTTACAATTTACCTTTTATACTCCGAACTGATGCGTCCATACAAAAATTTGCAGGAGTTCTGTCTCAAATACAAAACGACCAAGAAGTGCCGATATGTTTTATATCGCGAGTGACTAAAACACATGAGAGAAAATATAGTGTTACAGAATTGGAGTTTGCCAGTGTACTATATTGCGTAAACAAATTGAGGTTTTACTTATTGGGAGCAAAATTCACAATCGAAACAGACCATGCAGCTTTAGTACATATCATGAAGAATAGATTAGTAAATAATAGAATACATAGAGGCATTCTATTATTACAGGAGTATGATTTTGAGTTCCGATATATAAAAGGAAAAGACAACATAATAGCCGACGCTCTAACACGGGATGAGGACACCGGAAAAAAGGAAACAATTACTCTACAGGTGGGACTAAATAGATTAATACAAGAAGAAGGGATATATTCGTTAAATGAGATAAGGACAAACCAAGAAGACCTAGAGGAAAGAGAGAAAAGAAGAGCGGAAATAGAAAATGACATATATTTTAAGAGAATAGACGGAAAGGAACTATATTTAGTGACACAGACATTGGCCGAAAAGATAATAAAGAAATTACATGAGGACAATGGGCATATCGGTAGCAGAAAAGTTTGGCTCGTTTTTAGGGAAAATTACATCAGCCGACAGGATTACCGCATTGCAAAGGAAATTACCCAGAAGTGCGATGTATGTCAAAAATATAAGAGTCGGAATTTCAAAAACGAAAATGTTGCCAAAAATATTGAAGCCCGAAACAAACTAGACATTGTAGCAATAGATATGTTAAGCGATCTAATTATGACCACTAAAAGGAACAAACATATTCTGGTAATGGTGGATGTGTTTTCAAAATACGTAAAATTATGTAGTTGTCGCACCACAAAGGGGGAGGAAATATTAAGAAAAATCGACAATTTTATAGCCATAGTAGGAACACCAAAAAAGATTCTACTCGACAATGCAACGTATTTCCGAAATGATCGTTTCAAGGGACAACTTCGAGAACGAGGAATAGAGACAAATTTTGTCAGCATCAGGCATCCACAGAGTAATCCTTCGGAACGATTCATACAGGAAGTGACGAAATTTCTTCGCATTGCAACAGATGGTCAACATCGCCACTGGGACAGGAAAATGGCGGAAATAGAAAGGTATCTAAATACAATTCCGAGCACAGTAACAAAAGAGACCCCAGAATACATCATGAAGGGTGTACTGCCGATAAGGCCATGGGAAGACCAAGAGCCAAAAGAATATCAACAGGTGATTGAAACCGTACAGAGAAGATTACGGCGAAGCAACGAAAAATATATCCAAAGACAGGAACAAAATAGAAAAAGAAGACCAGTGACTTTCCAAAAGGGTGAAAAAGTACTCGTGAGGGCATTACGAGTATCAAATCTTCCTGGGGGCATTTGCGCAAAGTTGATGCCTGTTTTCGAAGGCCCGTACATCGTGAATAATGAAAATGGGATAAATAGTTATGAGTTGAGGCACAGGAACTCGGAAAAGATCCGAGGAATTTATAATATTCACGATGTATACAAATATCACGAATGAAAGACAGAATTACATGAAGTAGATAGTAAGTTAGGATATAAGACGTAGATTAAAGTAAGGAAATATACAGGGAGTTGGTTTTGCCTCGAGAAAATTTATTTAAAAATGCAGATAAATTTTATCGAATACAAGGCGGGGAATTGTTATATTTCTATTTGATATAAAAATTAAAATTTGATAATTATAAACAAAATTCACTTTAATATAAAATATTTTTAATTTTCTCAACCACGGGCATATAAATTTAGAACAACCTGTATACAACAAATTGTTATATTTAATTTTAAGAAGTGATTAAACGATACTCGGAACAATGCGCTTAAAATAAAACTAAAGTGAAATCGAAAATAGGCCATTATCGTTGTTCGCGGAAGGTTCAATCATTAGCCGATGCTAAAGAAGACTTAGTGAAAGTAGATAATAGATCATTAAATTTTGTAATTAGTAGAAAGTAATTTTAGAATGGGAATTAACTATTTTCTTTGAAATCCATTAAGCATATTTAGAAAGTTTAAAAATTGGTTTTGAGGAATACTGCGAATGAGAGTTGGTGGTGGAATTTTGATTTGTGAATCTGGAAGGGATATTTAGAAAGTAGGGGAATGAATGACAAATAGAGAGCAGAATGTTTTGAGCTGTCGAGAAGTGAAGTCGAGTAGTAGACGGTAGTGTACGGAGAGTGAGAAAGCCTGTGTAGTTCCGTGAGTGTGGAGTATCTATCGTAGAACGAGAGGTAGGCCAAGTTGAGAGTAAAAGAACCTCCTTGAGCCAAGAGTTCCCGGTAGCTGATTGCAGTTTCGAAAAAGGTAGAAGACAGCATCACGACAGAAGCAGGAAACGAGAGCTATACGAGCTAGTTTCAGAGGAGAACATTACTGGAAGCCAGGACGAGGTTTTGATTGCAGCCAAGGATAGCAGGAAACGGGTCTTGTGTGAAGACATTCTCAGTGCACCAGAAAAAGGTCAGTCTCATTTTTTTGGACATGAATGTATGGGTTTTTCGTAGTAAATACCACATTTAAAATTGAAGAAACATAATCAATAATATCAGAAAAGCTTCATCAAACTTAAATAGAATTGTTGCTAATAAATCATAATAGTTAAATGTTAATAAAAACTTTCAATTGGAAATCAAAAGAAAATAATATTCCCATGTGTAAATTTTATGTTTAAGAATCATAAGATATAGCAAATATTAAGCAGTGATTGCCATTTGAATAAAATAAACAATATTTTGATTACAATTGTAACCCATATGTGTTATTATTTTACTCTTTTCTTTCCTATCCCGATTAGGAACCATTAAGAAATACTTAGAAGCCACGTATGTAAGTAATTAATTTTATAAAAAGCCCTGAGATTGAAAATATATTGATATGTGATCTGGTAAATTAATTAGATTATTAGTAATGCATTGATTAAATTAAATGACATATAAAATTATCATCTCATATCAATAATCAAGATCACAACAATATATTCTTCAACTTTTTCTATAAGTTTGTCGTTTATTATTGTCACGGTTTCTTCGGAGTGCATGACTTTTGTTTTGTTTAAATTCATTTTCAGTCCTATTTTAGAAGATTCTATGTGTAGTTCTAAAAGTATGGTAACCATGCTTTCAGATAAATAATTACTTTTCTAAAATTTTAGTTGAAAATAAAACATTTTGTTGGAAAAACCCGGACTTTCCGAGGAAAACTTTCGTAAAAGGAAATCGGGAAAAAATATCTCTGTGCAGAATTAAATTACGGTGAATTTAAAAAAAGATTTTGGAGAGCTATTTTGTTAATAAACAAAATTGCTATTTTCTTTCTGCGGACTGTACAAACTTATATTACTAATATACGCAATCTTTATATTTGATTCCAGCAATAAAATATCTGTATTTTTCGCTAATTTGCTTAGAATATTATAGAAAAAATCCATCGGCAAAATTGGCACTTAATTTTGCTTCTTTAATTTAAGAATAGACGGAAACACAGAAAATGAATAAATTCCTGTTTAGACGATAAATATTTTAGACAGAATCCAATTTATATAGCTAGTTTTAGGTAACTGCAAATGTTACTGGAGATATATTTCATTTACTTACTATTCTCTTTAGAAAGAAGAGTCTTTGCTCGAATATTTCATGAGATTTACATCTGTGATTAGACTCGTTGGCAGTTTTTTTGTTTTAGTTCAGTTATCAATTTTTATTTGTTCTTCTTTAAGCACATTTTTGACCAAAACTATAACTATAGCATAATTTCCAAATTGTAGATACTACATTCTGAGAAATGACAATTGAGTTTTAACTACAATACCCTTGTCAGGTTGTACAACTTCTATATTAATTCAAAAATGAACTCAATTTGTTCAATCACAAATTAAACCCTTAATTTGTAATCTCACATTAATCTTAACTTCCTAATTTCACAGTGTATAATTGTAATGGCAATTAAACAGAGAAAAACGGCATACCTGGGGCACCTAATTAGAAATGAAAGATACCAGTTTCTGCAAACCTTAATTAAAGGAAAGATCGAAGGAAGAAGGGAGTGTGCAGGAAGAAAATGTCATGACTCCGTAATGTCAAACAATGGACAGGCCTAAGAAACATAGGAGACCTAATACATACTGCAAGGGATAGAGAAAAATGGTGAAACGTGTTCGCGAATATCCATTAGTGGATTGCGTAAGAAGAAGAATTGTAATGGATATCTATAATTATACTTTAAATATTGAGGTTATGAACCTCGTGTAGAATTGAATAAATTGCTAAATTCTGTTGATAACTTACTAGTTTGAATTAGATTTGTGTAAGCATCTAGTTAAGATATTAGTTGCGATGTAAAAGACAACCACTTTCTTGATGAATTACAATAACAAAAGTGCTATTGTGTTTGTGTGTTGTGGACTGGTGTGAGCACTATTTTTTTTTGCATTGCACTCAGAGCACAATAAAGCAAATTACATTCAAAATATTATATTGCGAGTATTGTGAAATTATATGCATAATGTTGATACTAATAACTGTCAATAATTACGTCGAACACATATTGATTATTGCTACATAAGTATTTGGAACATTTCGTTAGTTTAAATACAATTGGCTCTAGCTATGCAACACTGTAATTAAATCAAGTTGTCTAATTACTTCCCTTTGTCGAATCGCGGATGTATGGTTATTAATAATTCATGGCTTTGCTTCAATCGAAACCCGACTAAGCTCACAAGTTGATCAGACTTAAACACAGTTTTCAATTTAGTTAAAATGTGGGAAAAATGTCAGGTAGTTTTGTGTTCTTCTGTTGAAGCTGTTTAAAAGAATGGACATTTTGTTGACTTTTGATTGTATTCAACGCATTTTGTATTTTTTATGTACCGGGTGTCCCAATAAGAATGGCTCTCGGCCATATCTCAGGAACCGTTTATAGTAGAGCTTTGAAATAAAAAATTTTATAACAAAAGTTGCCTCAGGAAAAGCCTGGAAATTATTTTCATAATTGTGGGTCCACCGCTAGAGGGCGTAATTGAATATCAAAAATAAAAAAATCTAAATTTTACAAAATTTTCCTAATGAAGGGGCACTGGAAATCCGATTATTGTATTCTTCATCAAATTATGCGCATATTTGATTTAACAAGTTTAACTCTACCTTTGCAAATAAGAGGTGGGGGTGAGTGGGAACCTTGTTATGAAAAAATGGCTGTAAGTCCGGTTCTGCTAAATCAAATTTTGAAAACTGGGTCTTGTTAAAGACAGATCTTTTTCTTCAATGTAAGCGTGATAATTTTGAACCATCCTAATAAGTAATAAGCCAGCTGGGAGGCGTTATTTAATTTTTTTCAGTAATCTAGTATTCTTTGGAAAATATTAAATACAAGTATGCATTTTTAATCATAGTTTATAAAATTAGATTAAATTAGCAATAGAATAGCGAAAACCGCATGTCGATACCTTTTTTCTATCTCAAGATATCTCGAGAAACGTGTAAATTTTATACATAACTGTTACTATCACCGGTAAACTAAGTTAATGAAAAGTAGTGTGCTGTGGAAAAAGCAAAATAATATTTTCCAGATGTCAACGTATAAAAATATAATTAATTAAAACAACAATATAAAGAGAAACAATACTATTAAAATTAAATATAACACAGAACAAAAAGAACTACTTAGTGACGACCTAAATATTCAAATTGTTGCCCATCATACACTACTCTAGAATAAATTATCCAGAGAATACTAAACGCCATTCAAAGCATATCGAGAGCAGAAATTGAGACTGCTGTTCAATCTACTCTTGAAAGAGTAAATGTTTGCAACGAAAATGATGGGCAAAAATTTGAACGTTTATGTCATCACTAAATAGTTGTTTTTATTTCTTTGTAATAGGGCTTTTCAACGCTTCTCATTTGTTTCGAGCCTCTGTCATATGCCGTATAATCCGTGTATAATATTAATGTACGAGATATGAACGAGGCTCGAAACAAATGAGAAGCGTTGAAAAGATCTAATATACGTTGACAGCTGGAAAATGTTTCTTTGTTGTTTCCATAGCATACTACTTTTAATGAATTATTTCGTTTACCGGTGACAGTAACAGTTATGTTTTTAAATTTACACGTTTTGTAAGATACCTCGAGATAGAAAAAAGATATTAACATGCGGTTTTCGCTATTCTGTTGCTAATTTTGTCTAATTTTGTAATATGGTATTAAAAATG
This sequence comes from Diabrotica virgifera virgifera, assembly GCF_917563875.1. Lineage (NCBI taxonomy): Eukaryota > Metazoa > Arthropoda > Insecta > Coleoptera > Chrysomelidae > Diabrotica > Diabrotica virgifera. The sequence goes on from NC_065445.1 coordinate 5,663,632, forward strand.
CATGTTTGTATTTAATATTTTCCAAGGAACACTAGATTTCTGAAAAAAATTAAATAACGCCTTCTAGCTGGCATATTACTCAGTAAGTTGGTTCGAAATCATAACTTTTACATTGATGAAAAATATTTATCTTCAACGAGACCAAGTTTGCAAAATTTGATTAAGCAGAACCGGACTCACAGCCAGTTTTTCATAAAAAGGTTCCCACTCACCCCCACCTCTTATTTCCAAAGGTAGACCTAAACTTGTCAAATCAAATATGCGTAGAATTTTATGAAGAATACGACGATCGGATTTCCAGTGCCCCTTCATTAGGAAAATTTTGTAAAATTTAGATTTTTTAATTTTTGATATTCAATTACGCCCTCTAGCGGTGGTCCCACAATTATGAAAATAATTTCCAGACTTTTCCTGAGGCAACTTTTGTTATAAAATTTTTTATTTCAAAGCTCTACTATAAACGGTTCCTGAGATATGGCCGAGAGCCATTCTTATTGGGACACCCGGTACAAGGTGTTTAGAATTATTCTTAGCAAAAGAAAATATTTTAGCTTGTCAACGTGAATCTGTAAATTGTGATATATACGTATGCTTTATAGATTACCAGAAACCATTTGACAGAGTAAAACATGACAAATTAATAACTCTAATGCAAGGAATTGGAATTGACAACAAAGATCTAAGAATTATCAGAAACATTTATTACAATCAAACGGCCAAAATCAAAATAGAAGACGAGTTAACTGATAAAATTGCAATAGAACGAGTACGACAGGGCTGTATTTTATCTCCACTACAATTCAATATTTACTCTGAATAGGTATTTAAGGAAGCTTTAGACGGTTGTGCGAAAGGAGTATTAATAAATGGTGAATGGTTGAATGACATTAGATATGCAGACGACACCATAGGTTTTCCGATAATCTAAATGATTTACAGATATTAACAAATCGTATAACAGAATTCAGCAACAGATACGGACTAGCTCTTAACACAAAGAAGACCATTAGTAAAACATTTTGACAATAAAAAGAACACATTATGACAATTAGTAAAAAACCAATACTAAACGCTCAACTTACAATGAACCAAGAGAATATCGAAAGAGTTGAGCAATATACATATCTGGGTACGAATTTAAATAGCCAATGGGACCACTCAACAGAAATTAAACAGCGAATAATAAAAGCGAAGTTAGAATGAGACCCATTTTCAACAGTCGAGACATATCATTAAAAACAAAATACCGTCTGTTGAAATGTTACATATTCACAGTTCTGCTCTACGGAATGGAAGCGTGGACACTAACGGATCGGCTCGCTTGCATATGAATCGGCTCGAAGCTTTCGAAATGTGGTGTTATAGGCGCATCTTACGTATATCATGGGTTGACCGAATTACCAATGTGGAAGTCCTGCGTAGAATGGGGAAAGAGTGTGAAATTCTCATAACCATCAAAACAAAAAAATTAGAATGTCTAGGACATGTAATGAGAAATCAAGAACCTTACGGCCTTCTCCAACTGATTCTCCAAGGGAAGGTAAATGGTAAAAGAGGACCGGGAAGAAGACGCATTTCCTGGCTTCAAATTTTGAAAGTGGTATAACACGACTACCACCGAACTGTTCCGCGCTGCGGTAAACAAAGTCAAGATAGCCATGATGATCGCCAACATCCGGAACGGATAGGCACTTTAAGAAGAAGAAGAACGTGAATCTGATAATGGACTAGATTTTAGAATCCGAAACCTGTCGTATCAGTTACAATAAAACTAGTTGTGAATGAGTCCCGTTTCTTTCTTCTTGTTTTTTTCTCTTAAACCATTCTTCTTCTTCTTTTTTAAGTTCCATCTTCTATCGAAGGTTGAAAATCATCATGGCTATTCGGACCCTGTTGACTGCCGCTCTAAATAGCTTTGCACTACTGCATTCGAACCATTCCCTTACGTTCTTAGGCCAGGATGTTTTTCGTCTTCCCACATTTCGGTTTCCTCGGATTTTACCTTGCATAATAAGTTGTAATAAGTATTTTTGCCCTCTCATCACATAAATACTCAAGTTTTCGTCTTTTGATAGTCAATAATATTTCCGGTTTATTTCCTATCCTTCTAGTTACTTCCACGTTCGACATTCTTTGAATACACGATATTCGTAGGATTCTTCTGTAACACCAAAATGCAAAGGCGGCCAACTTATTCAGATGGAGTTGTTTTAATGTCAACAGTTCAAAGCCATAAGAAGAGTAGAGAACACGTAGCACCGAAGCATCCTTAGGCGTATAGTTGTAACCTTATATCCCGATAACAAAGAAACTTTTTAAGTTTAATGAATGATGCACGTGCCATTTCAATATGTGTCTTAATTTCTTTGGTTTGGTCTACATTTGATGTTATCAATGTTCCTAAGTGTTTGTAATTATTCACACTCTCAATTACAGTATCTTCAATAGTCAATTGGATGTTTGCGTGTGCTGATTTAGTCATGATCATGCATTTGGTGTTCTTTAAATTCATCTTCAATCCATACTCATGACAGCGTTCATTAAGACATTGTATTACGTTCTGTAGATCATTGTTGTTATCCGTTATTATTGCTATATCGTCTGTAAAAAGTAAGTTGTTCAAAAGTTGTTCTCAAACCATGCATTGGCGGTATTTATATTCCAATTTTTTGGGATCATATATGGTAACTTACGACATATTTGTCTTCAAACGTCATACCTTCCATATATTTTATCCTTATTTTCTAATAGTCTAGTAAAATAAAATTACACTATATGTAAATCAAAATGTAAATTCATACAGGTTGAAACAAATTTTATATCAAAGTTTAGGTGGGTACAAAAGATATTTTCAAGAAAGTATCCAAATCATACAAGGGGATCACTGTTTAAATAATTAAAAAGGGGTCATTTTTGCAAAAAAAATTTCTTTTATTAACGGCTGAGGTCATACAATTACTAATGAAGGTCTATAGGATTGTTTTCTGCAAAGTTGAAGGATAAATCTTTCACGTAAGACTTACTAAATTAAATTTTATCCCCTATTTATTTAAATAATTATACATAAAACTTTAAACTTTAAAAACAAATTTGCAAAAAATTATTTTTAGCGTTTTAAATAATCACTATAAAATATCTTATTTTACAGGACAAGTTGCGCTATGTTATCAGTATTAACTAAAAAAAATTGGTCCAAAAATATTTAATATTTTTTGAGATATTGAATTTGTTTGTTAAATGTTACTCTATTTTCAATTGCAAAATCACGGTTGTTGACAAAGAAATATTCACCTGTATTAAATCTATTGTTTTTATTTTTATGTATGTTTTCGATAAATGTATTGATAAATTCAAATTTCAATTAAACTTCCCCCTAAAATGGCATTTGAAAATTATTCAAATTTATTTATAATTTGTTTTTTTAATAACGTCGCGGAGATTAAATATTTGGAAATGCCGTTTCGATAATTGCGTTCCTGGGAATTTTTCACTAATTAACAAATTTTTTTGTCTTTTTTTCCTCTTCTTTTTTTTTTCTTGTAGTTTATTACTACGGGCCCTTTTAGGATTAAGTTTCATTAAGAATGTCGAATCTCTAAGTTGTAGATTTTAGACCTAAAAATATTAAGATTTAACTAAAATCACTTAAATAAAATGTGGCTACTTACTGAGTTAAAGGGTGTTTTATTTAAAAATTTAAAAATTACTTTTACCAAGTACTTTCAAACTACGTATCCTTATAATACTTGGCAGAAAGTGTGGGTACTATACAGTTTACTAAACTGCGATAAATAAAAGTTTCTAGCTACTACCAGAGGCGTGCGACAGGGGATAGTTAATAGTTGACCCTTCCCAAATTCTACGCCACTGAGGTAATTACTATTTTAGCGAATTTTTTCGATTCTCCAATACTTTCTATGTAAATAATATACTCTTTACTGGTAACGATTAAGTCATTAGTTTTCGAGATATTGGACGTTAAAAATGAAACGGCATATTTATTTTGATTCATTCATTCATTCATTTTAAACTTCCAATATCTCTCAAACTGATGACTTTATCGATACCAATAAAGTTATTTACATATAAAGTATTGGGGAATCGAAAAATTTCGCTAAAATAGTAATTCACTCAGTGGTGTAGAATTTGGGAAGGGTCAATCATTCACTATCCCCTGTCGTACGCCTCTGGCACTAGCTAGAAACGTTTATTAATTACAACTTAGTAGGGTGTATAATAGCCATACTTTCTGCCAAGTATGATAAGGATACGTCAAATAGTTTTAAAGTACTTGGTAACAATAATTTTTTAATTTTTAAATAAAACACCCTGTAACTCAGTAAGTAGCCACATTTTATTCATAAGATTTTAGTTAAATCTTAATATTTCTAGGGCTAGAATCTACAACTCAGAGATTCGACATTCTTAATAAAATTTAATCCTAAAAGGGCCCGTAGTAATATAACTCCAAGAAAAAAAAAAGAAGAAGAAAAAACGACAAAAAAATTTTGTTAATTAGTAAAAAATTCCCAGGAACCCAATTATCGAAACGGCATTTCAAAATACTTAGTCCCCGCGACGTTATTAAAAAACCAATTATAAACAAATTTGAATAATTTTCAAATGCCATTTTAGGGGAGAGTTTAATGAAATTGGAATTTATCAAAAAATTTATTGAAAATATACATAAAAATAAAAATAATGAGATCTTAAGCAGGTGAATATTTCTTTGGCAACAACCGCGTTTTTGCAATTGAAAATATAGCAACATTTAATAAACAAATTCAATATCTCAAAAAATATTTTTCGACCAATTTTGTTTGCTTAGTACTGGTAATATAGTGCAACTTATTCTGTAAAATAGAATATTTTATAGTGCTAATTTAAAACGCTAAAAATATTTTTTTTCAAATTTGTTTTTAAAGTTTTATATACAATTATTTAAATAAATAGGGGTCAAATTTAAATTAGTAAGTCTTATGTGAAAGATTTACCCTTCAACTTTGCAGAAAAAAATCCCATAGACCTTCATTAATAAGTGAATTACCTCAGCAGTTAAAAAACTAATTTTTTTGCAAAAATGGCTCCTTTTTAATTATTTAAACAATGATCCCCTTGTATGATTTGGATACTTTCTCGAAAATATCTTTTGTACCCACCTAAACTTTGATATAAAATTTGTTTTAACCTGTACGAATTTACATTTTGACTTTTTTTATTTTATTAGGCTATAAATGAAATTCTCACACACTGGTTATAGTCCCTGAAAAGCGTCAAATAATTAGAAAAGTTACAGTCCTAAGACCGTATCCAACTACATAGTAGCTGTCACAGACTGGGAAAAGCCAAAAAGAAGTCCAGGGTCATTTGGACAGACCGTTTATGGCAGTTTTAGTGTGAAATACTTAGTACCTTCGCCAAAATTTAGACTGTCAAAAGCGCTATCGCCAAAATTTAGAGAGTAACATTTTAAATGTTGTTCTGAAGCTATTTCCTTGTGGCATTTTTATGATTAATTATTTATATGGGAAATAAGCCACAATTAAAATGAAAAAAATAATTTTATTAACGTTTCGACGCCCAAATCGGGTGCCGTTGTCAAAATACAAAATATTACTAAAATAAACTAAAGTGTTGTTGCTAAGCAAAAAAATTCTTCTAATAATTTATTTAATCTCACTCATTTATATTGGCAATTCAGACATATATTATACATTTTAAAGTAGAAGACTTTAAAATGATATTGCCAATATTTATGAGTTGCGTTCCTGGAAGATAGTTCATTCGATTACATGAAATTAACCCCAACTCAAGAATATCCGTCATAAAAAATTATAGCATGTGATATGTCTTTAAAAAGACAACCAAATGCAACGACAGTAAAATTCTCGCGTTAGAGACTTCATAGTAAATCACAAGGGAAAACCAGGAAAAACCCTGTGATACTATCCCGACATCGTAAGTATTTGGTCTTACATTAATTTACTCTCAAAAAATAATACCAAATTCTGACCTGTAACATGTTTAAATTATAAATAATATTAATAATACTAGATATATAAGTAATACTAAAATATAAAATATGTACTAGCTCGATATTATTGACTTACTAATCTTGGTATTTTCTTTCTATTGACTTCTTCTTTCAGTATGGGTAACCACATCCTACTGCATTCTACCGAGGAATTTGCGACACAATTGGTTTCATTTAGCATAATTAGAGCCGCTTCTTTGATTTTTCTCTTTTTACTATCTGATTCTTTCAGGACTATACTTGAATCTCTCCACTGAACTCTATGTTCATTATCCCATGCGTGTTGACATATTTGAGATCTCTCAAATTCTCTATTTTTAATATAAGATTGATGTTCACTTATTCTAACGTCTAATGGTCTTGATGTCTCACCTAAATAAAATTGTTCGCATTCACAAGGTATTTTATAAATGCAATTTTTTGTTCTTTCTTGATCATTGTTAGGTTTAGTTTTAGATAGAATTGATCTCAATGTGTTTGTTGTTTTGAATGTTGTTGAAATGTTGAATTTATTTCCTATTGTTTTAAGTTTCTCGGATAGTCCTTTTATATATGGTATTGATATTTTCCTCGTATTATTTCTGGTGAATGTTGTAGGATCCCGTTCTAATTCTCCTTGTAGTGAACTATCAAAATTCTTATTAAACATTCTAAAACCATTTGCTAATAATGATGACACTTTTATAAAAAATACAAAACATTTTTTAAACAAATTATCAACTATTGAATTTAATCCAAATAATATTTTAGTAAGTTTTGACATAAACAGTTTATTTACAAATGTACCATTAGATAAAACTTTAAACATAATCAAAACGAAATTAGAGAATGATAATACATTGGCAACTAGGACAAGACTAAATGTATCAGCTATAATGGAGTTATTGACATTATGTACCCATAATACCTATTTTCAACTAAACAATGAATTCTATAAACAAAATTTTGGTCTAGCAATGGGCTCTTCTTTATCTCCATTATTGGCTAATATATTTATAGAGGATTTCGAAACTAATATTATTTCTAAACAAAATTTAAAACCCACAGTATGGTGGAGATATGTAGATGATGTGTTTTCAATATGGCCTCATGGATCAGAATTGTTGGATACATTCCTGAATATTATAAACGATCAAGAAGAGACAATAAAATTTACAATGGAAAAGGAATACAATAACAGCCTACCTTTCCTCGATGTTTTGATCTCAAAGAAGGATATTGGATATGAGACTCAAGTGTATAGAAAACCAACACACACCAACAGATATCTCAATTACAAGTCAAATCACAACATCAACGTTAAAAAGGGAATCATTAAATCCTTATATGATAGAGCCAAAATTACTTGTTCTAACGAAAATTCCTTTTTAGCAGAAAAACAATTGTTAACATCTGTTTTATTAAAAAATGATTATCCTTTATCGTTTATAAATAAGGAATTGTCAAGATTGGATCGAATGGAACAGAACAACTTAGAACGGGATCCTACAACATTCACCAGAAATAATACGAGGAAAATATCAATACCATATATAAAAGGACTATCCGAGAAACTTAAAACAATAGGAAATAAATTCAACATTTCAACAACATTCAAAACAACAAACACATTGAGATCAATTCTATCTAAAACTAAACCTAACAATGATCAAGAAAGAACAAAAAATTGCATTTATAAAATACCTTGTGAATGCGAACAATTTTATTTAGGTGAGACATCAAGACCATTAGACGTTAGAATAAGTGAACATCAATCTTATATTAAAAATAGAGAATTTGAGAGATCTCAAATATGTCAACACGCATGGGATAATGAACATAGAGTTCAGTGGAGAGATTCAAGTATAGTCCTGAAAGAATCAGATAGTAAAAAGAGAAAAATCAAAGAAGCGGCTCTAATTATGCTAAATGAAACCAATTGTGTCGCAAATTCCTCGGTAGAATGCAGTAGGATGTGGTTACCCATACTGAAAGAAGAAGTCAATAGAAAGAAAATACCAAGATTAGTAAGTCAATAATATCGAGCTAGTACATATTTTATATTTTAGTATTACTTATATATCTAGTATTATTAATATTATTTATAATTTAAACATGTTACAGGTCAGAATTTGGTATTATTTTTTGAGAGTAAATTAATGTAAGACCAAATACTTACGATGTCGGGATAGTATCACAGGGTTTTTCCTGGTTTTCCCTTGTGATTTACTATGAAGTCTCTAACGCGAGAATTTTACTGTCGTTGCATTTGGTTGTCTTTTTAAAGACATATCACATGCTATAATTTTTTATGACGGATATTCTTGAGTTGGGGTTAATTTCATGTAATCGAATGAACTATCTTTCAGTAAGTCGTCCCAGGAACGCAACTCATAAATATTGGCAATATCATTTTAAAGTCTTCTACTTTAAAATGTATAATATATGTCTGAATTGCCAATATAAATGAGTGAGATTAAATAAATTATTAGAAGAATTTTTTTGCTTAGCAACAACACTTTAGTTTATTTTAGTAATATTTTGTATTTTGACAACGGCACCCGATTTGGGCGTCGAAACGTTAATAAAATTATTTTTTTCATTTTAATTGTGGCTTATTTCCCATATAAATAATTAACATTTTAAAATTATTAAAAATAAAATAAAAGTCCCATTTTTATTCAGTTGCAATGCGAAGGCAAAACAATCCTATTTTTAAATTAGAATACGGAGCGCAGTCCAGCACTCTGAATCGACGATTTTCGACTCTTATTAGAGTCTCATCGGAGAGAACGTAGGCCTGCTACTCCATACTCCAATTGACCAACACCGAGAGTTTATCCCCCACACCGCAACTGACGTGAATGGACTAGGTGACTAGCGTCATCTGGCAATTGAAAGATGAAGTAGTTTTCAATCCTAATAGCAATATTAATAATATTTAAAAATATTAAAATTTTTAAATTGAAAACTTATTGGTCCATTTCCTTGGTAACACCTCCATGGCTTCTAAAATTTGCAAGCCAGATGGATGCTGAAGCGAAGAAGACAAGAGGGAATTCAAAAACATACAATTCACGACCCCGTCTGTTCAGCTGGCAAATTCCAACAGAAAATGGACCTAGATATTCAAAGAATATTTTACTTTAAGAATAAGTTTATTTTTATACAGGGTGTCCCGAAAAATAGTGCGTTCCTTAAAGGTATAGGTAGAAGGCACCATGTAGAACAAAAAACTCTTATAACATTTTTTTCTAAATTCAACCGTTTGACCAAAAAACTATAAAACATTTTGGAAGGCAAATTCAAATCTGGCAACTCTGTGAAGTACAAAAATCTAAACGTAAATAGTCCCATGTTTAGTAAACAGATAATTTAGAAGAATCCTGTTTAGTGTCAACGCCGAAAATGTTTTTGAATCATGTGTTCATGAGTAATATTATGATATTACGTTGTTTATTTATGGCAGATCAATAAATGGAGAGGCATAATACCTACTAAAATTCTTTCAAAATGTTTTGCTGGAATTTCTTGTCGTATAAGTGAATGTTACCCTATGAATTTATGTGTTCGCAAAAGTGGTGGTTCAGTTAAAATATGTGTTTTCATCTTAAAATATGTAAGTATAATTTGTTTAAAATTATGCCATATTTCAACTGAGTTTTAAAAAAAATTATAGTAAACAAAAATAGTAAGTATTAGGTTGGATTATTTTAAATACTGTAAGACACAAACGAGTTCTTATTCACCAGTGCGTAACATGTTGCCAGATTATTTAATTTTCTGAAGATTAAAATTCAGGTACAGTGGAACCTCGATAAGTTGGATTAATCGGGACCGGGGCCGATCCGGATTATCAAAAATCCGGGTTAGTCGGAGAATATGATAAAAATTAATAACATAAGGTATATAATGAAAACAATACAAAGAAACTCCGTTATAAGTGCAAAAATATGAAATACATATGCACAGTACATCTAAATGACGTATATTGTATCCAGTATTGTTCATTTCTTGAAAAAAAAACTCAGTCAATCCGAAAAAATGTTTGTTTTGTCTGATGAAAATTGGTCTGGGTTAGCCGGACTTCCGGGTTATCGGAGGCCGACTTATCAAGGTTCCACTGTATATGGAAACCAATGTAATCTTTTTTTTGGAAACGGGTAACTTTAGAAAAAAATGGTATAGGACTTTTTTGTTCTAAATTGTATATTCTATCCATACCTTAAAGGAACGCACTATTTTCCGGGACACCCTGTATTGGTGGTTACTTCTTTGAGTAACTAGGTCCATTATCTGTTGGAATTTACCAGCTGAACAGACGGGGTCGTCAGTTGTAAGTTTTTGAATTCCCTTTTGTCTTCTTCGCTTCAGCATCCATCTGGCTTGCAAATTTTAGAAGCCATGGAGGTGTTACCAAGGAAATGGACCAAATTTTCAATTTAAAAATCTTTTAGTAATATTTTAATATTTTTAAATATTATTAATATTGCTATTAGGATTGAAAACTACTTCATCTTCCAATTGCCAGATGACGCTAGTCACCTAGTCCATTCACGTCAGTTGCGGTGTGAAGGATAAACTCTCGGTGTTGGTCAATTTGAGTATGGAGTAGCAGGCCTGCGTTCTCTCCGATGAGACACCAACAAGTGTCGAAAATCGTCGATTCAGAGGGGTGGACTGCGCTCCGTATTCTAATTGAAAAATAGGATTGTTTTGGCTTCGCATTGCAACTGAATAAAAATGGAATTTTTATTTTATTTTTATATTGGTCGTTACGTCTTCAAATAGCAAGGTCCATTTTCTGTTGGAATTTACCAGCTGAACAGACGGGGTCGTGAATTGTAAGTTTTTGAATTCCCTCTTGTCTTCTTCGCTTCAGCATCCATTTGGCTTGCAAATTTTAGAAGCCATGGAGGTGTTACCAAGGAAATGGACCAATAAGTTTTCGATTTAAAAATCTTTTAGTAATATTTTAATATTTTTAAATATTATTAATATTGCTATTAGGAATGAAAACTACTCTATCTTTAAAATTATTATTTTTTTCGCTAATGTCGATAACTAATGGCCAGTTTTTTGTATTGTAGAAGTATTGTGGACAAACTCACTTCTATCCAATCGACAAAAAATCTAAACCACATTGAGATAGAAATTAAGAGTCTATATTATGATTTTACTTCCTCGGGCAGTTCAATTATTATTTGTTGGGTGAAAGGACATTCTGGAATATTAGGAAATGAAGAAGTCGACAAATTAGCTAAATCTGCAGCTTTAACCAAACAAAACATAAGCAAGTTACTTCTACCAGTAACCGATATAGATAATATCAGTAAAAACTATTGCAAATAAAATTGGCAACGTGTATATAACCAAAGTACAACGGGAATAAATTTTAGAAATTGCCAGCCACTAATTCCCAATGAGAGATGGTTTAAACAAGAATCAAATAGGCTATTTATAAAAACAATAAACAGAATGAGGTCAAATCACGCACTAACCCCAGCATACAAACACAGCATAGGTATCAGTGATAACCCATATTGCGCCTGTGGTGGAATGGGAGATCTACAGCACCTCATATTGGAGTGTGGACTGTACAGACAAAATATTAAAGTAATGTATGAAAAGTTAATTGATCTAAATTGTCCTTTACCTGTCAATTTAAACGAAATTCTTTTTCCAAAAAATAAGCTGACGTTACAATGTCTTTACGAATATGTAACGTCCTGTAAATTTAAATTTTAAATAGACAGATAATAAAATTATAAAATTGTAAAAATATCACACAAAATTGAAAAATGTATCCATTAATATAGTATAACATTCTCTAAATTTAGATAATAAGTAGGCTTAGATATTAACTTAAAATTGTTATTGTAATACCATACAAAAAAACACAAATAGTCTGGCTAATTGGCTCTGTCAAAGCCATTAATAATAAAAAAAAAAAAAAAAAAACTAATGGCCATTGGCATGGTACAGTGGATTTTTCCCATTAGGTACCTAGCGTAATGTGTAGTGCGTGTGTTGAGTAAGTGTCTTGTTAGTTTGCAAAGTCGACGTCATTGTCTTTGTAAAGAGACGCTAATTGTATCCGAACGTCTGCGGTCCCTCCAATGAGTACCGATCCCACAAGGACAAAAACTATTTTCATTTATTAATTTATAATAAACTAAACATTCTCTACCCAGGTGAGATTTGAACTCACGACCATCCGGACCTTTCGATCCAAAAGTAGGCCGCTCTTACCACTGAGCCACAGAGGGGGGTTTAAAATTATTTAATTTATAGTTAATCCGTTTATGAAAGTTTAGTCTACAATAGAACGTGGGACCTTCGCCAAAATTTAGACTGTCAAATCGCTCTCGCTAAAATTTCAACGGTCAAATTTTTAAATTATATTGTATAATTTGTGGTAAAATCGTTTATTCTCGTTTTAGTGCAAAGTAAAACTGCTATAAAATCTTCGCCAAAAGTTCCGCGCGCCGTTTTTTGTTCGATTCAGCTCTATTCGCAATTTTATTCATGTGATTTTTTCTTTTGTAGCCAATGTGATCGAAAACGGGTCACCCAGCTTTTAAAAAATTAATCAAATATGTTAATTCCGACAGGCATACAGATATATTTATTTTGTAGATGAAAGCAGTATACACCAAAGCAAACAGTGTACTCAGCCCTTGATTTATTCAATATCGAGAAACATGTGAAAACACCAATTTCATTCACGTAGATACTCAACTAGGCATCGGTGGTTTAGAACACGATCAAACACACATTGAACATTGCCCTTTAGGGCTGTATGAATAATTATCCACAATGGAGTTGTAAAAGCTTAATGTCGATTCGTTTTTACATGTTGATACAATTTGGTCTGAATTACAACAGGCCCTTTGGGACTTTGGAAGAACGAGTGAGCTGAGCGCTCGGTTTTGGAAAATTGAAAAAAACGTAGTACTGGAAGTGGTTTTGAGTTCCAATGTGAAATCAATACTTTAATACAAGTTAAAGCTACTTATTATTTAACTAATTTAAACACTGAAGAGGCTGGTTGTTCTTTAATAGCAAAAAACATAATTAATAGTAGGGGAGGAAAGTATATTAAGGAAAGTAATATTAAGGGCAGTTTCCATTTACAACAATCTTTTTCCGATTATAGGGCCATATATCTATGATTGGAAAAAATGTCTCAAACTAAATCTGCAATAAAAAATGGGGGCTCCTATTTAAGATTTTAGAGTAACCCCCCCCCCCCGAAGTCCGTGTGGGTTCGTTTTTGATGTCATTCGATAGAGTTTTCAAAAATATTAAATACGTATATTTTGCAGTTTTTCGATCTGACGTTCATTTCGCAAAATATCGCGGGGTTCCTATTTAAAATTTTAAGTTTACCCCCCACCCTTCTCTGTGAGGGGTCGTGTTTAGTATCATTCGATAGATTTTTGAAAAATATTGAACACATATTTTTTAGTTTTTCGATCTGACGTTTATTTCTCGAAATATTTGCTTTTTTCTTGTAAAACTTTGTGACACCCATTTCCTTACACCTCACTCAAACCGTCGGATTTTTGAAATATACACTGTTCTGCATGTACTTAACTTACTATTATCTTAATCTGACGATTTAGAGTTTTTCTAAGGATAGATTTTTTTTTCGGGCCCCCCTTAACGAACTCCCCTGTATTAAGATCCAATATATGGTAGGGGTACATTTACAGGCAACAAGGTTTCTCCCCATATAAACACCAAAGACGGCGTTTGGTAAAATTGATCCGATTTGGTAGAGCATTTCCAAGTTTAAATCAGTTTTATACGTGCGATCAGCTTTAAAATCGTTTCATCAATCAACTCAAAGGTAATTAAAAAAAAAAACTTTTTACTTCTGTATGGTTTTTTTTTCAAAGGTAATTGTTTCAGCTTAAAAAACTAACACTAGGGGGAATTCGACAGAAGTGAAAACTGTTTAAATTGAAAATATAATTGAAAGTGTACCTCAGGCGCTTGCTTCGCAACAGATTCTTCAGAATCTCGTCTTCAGAATCAACTCAAAAGTGCTGCAGGTCTGTAAAAATAGAATCTTTGTCGATATTCCCACTATGAGAAAGATCATGTCGTACGCCATACTACCCTGATTTGGACCAAGTGACTTTTTTGTAATAATCCTTTTTAAACATACAAATATTAGATTGTTGACTCAAAAAATTAGTTCTTTATTTTAAAATGGTTAATAGCATGTGTACAAGCATATGTAACTCACTGAAAGTGATCCTTGCAACGCTCATGAGAAAAGAGTGTTTATTTATTTTTTTCTTTTACGTAAACTTTGTTTATTTCACGCAAAATTAATGAAATAAAAAATCGTTAGCTCAGGCCGAAGATTAAACATATTTGCAAGCTTTTAAAAATATTACCCAATAATAACCGTAAGCCCATCTCAGAACGCCATTGCCGAGGTGAAATATTGCGGAACGTGGCTTACGTATTTAAAAATTTAATATTTTTAAACACACAAAGCCGTAAGAAGCATCTTTCCGGGTAATACGGAAGATTTTGCGTTTCGTTTTTTCAAGGCCTCATTTCTCACTGAATAATTTCCGGGATCTGGAAGAAATTCAACCCTTTTGAAAATTCAAAGGGCGAGAATAACAGTCATGAAGATTATTTATTTATTTACTTACTTTTCTAATAACCATTTAATCGTAGTTGTCCAAAAAAAGTTAGAAAACAATATTATTCCTTAACTACTGACATGGATGTTTAATAGTAGGGGAGGAAAGTATGCTAAATGTGCAGTCACTCGAGCGCTTTGGGGACCTATTGGGTTGTGAAGAGTAGGTTCTAAAACCAAAAAAATTAAGTACAGTTTTCCATTTTAGTAGTGGACTTTCCATTTTTAATTTAATTTTCCATTTCCAACAACCGTTTTTTCCGATTATAGCGCCATTTATCCATAATTCGAAAAAATGTTTCAAATAAAAGTTACTTATTTTTTCGTAAGGAATCCGAATCAGCAATATGGGGACTCCTATTTAAAATTTTAAAGTAACCCCCCACCCACATAGGTGGGGGGTAGTGTTTGGTGCGATTCGATAGATTTTTCAAACATATTGAATAAGTGTATTTTTCATTTTTTCAATCTGATGTTCATTTCGCGAAATATCGCGGGATTCGTATTTAAAATTTTAAATTTACTCCCCACCCCTCTCCGTAGGGAGTCGTGTTTGGTATCATTCGATAGATTTTTGACAAATATTGAGCACGTATTTTTTAGTTTTTAAATCTATCGTTCATTTCGCGAAATATTCGCTTTTTTCTTGTGAAACTTTGTTACTCACCCATTTCCTTACGCCCCGCCCAAATCGTCAGATTTTTGAAATGTACACTGTTTTGCATGTACTTAACTTACCGTATCTTAATCTGACGATTTCGAGTTTTTCTAAGGATAGATTTTTTTTCGCCCCCTCCCATTAACGAACTCCCCTGTGTTTAGAGCCAATATATGGTAGAGGTACAACTGGTTCCTAAAAAAACGGATACGACTCTTAGTAAGATTTGATTATTTTAAGCAGTGTATTTGATTGGTCTGACGTTATATTATATTTATTATGACAGACTGTCAAAGTCAGTTAAAATAAACAAACAAACAATTGATTACATATGTTAATTCATAAATTGTAATAATTATTATTAATGTCCAAATTTTTATATTATTTTGAATTTCTGCATTTTATAAAGAGTTTATAAATGATAGTTTTTACATAAAATAGGGTTGTTGTTATACTACGTTCGCTCTCGCGAGATTTTTTTTGATACATTCGGAATAGGAAACGTACAACACAAAAATTCCTACCTCACACTATTAACTGCTAAAATCAACTCAAATCAACTTAATCTTTCATTAAAAAAAGAAGAATTATTAGAAATAGTGGGAGTGTCTACTAATCTCATAAAATTTTGTGAAGTTTATTTCTACAAAATATTTTTATTTTGTACAATAAATAATTTTCTCATTTGCTATCAATACATTATAATGGTTTAAATAAATAAATATTGATTGGCGTAAGGTTTATGTTATTTTTATGTCTGTTTACTATTAATAATATTGGATATGAGCAGGTGCGTTGGTTTTGTAGTAATTTCCAGTCACTTCTGACAACTGAATTTTTCAAAAAAGAAATTACTAACGTCAGTGTCAAAAAAATCTCGCGAGAGCGAATGTAGTATATAGTGTAGGAAACAAAGGTTGAACCTTGCAAAATGGACACAAGTCCGGTTTTATTTTTTTTTCTGGTATATCAAGGGGTGCTTATTATAAGACTAACTTTTTCTAAAAAAGTTTCGCCCCGGAACCTCCCTTTTCACCCCTTTAAAGGGGGTAATTTGTGGTTTTTGCGGAACGTAGCCCGTCCTGTAACTTTTACAAAAAATTTCTTTTATAGAAATATGAAGAGGACTATATTTTCTACGATCTATTTTCGACACCATCTCTCTATCATCCACCGTTTAGCGGGGGTGGCGCCCTAAAGTTGACAAGTTTTTAAAAAAGATGTTTTTAAAAAAAAATTATTTTTCCCTAACTGTAACGGAAATTAAGAAGAAATCCTGCGGCAATGATTCACAAATAATTGACTGATTTTTTGGTATAGGTTTCACTTAAGGGTAATTGCCCTTTTTTTAATTACAGAGTGTTACATTTTAAAAAACCTCTTTTTATACCATCTGAACCGTTTATGCTAGAGTAAAAAGACTTTCAGAGATTACCCATGTACTGGTGCTATTTACAAATTTGTATAATGCACCCCCATTTTTTCCCCGGAACCACCCCAAAAAAAGAAGAATTAATAAATAAATTGATTTTCTTGGAATCCTTCACACACAATGCCCTTTATTAATATGCTTCATATATCATTTTGTGCACGTTATTATTACCCATGCATGGACACCAAAAGCAATTTCCTAGTGCAAAAAAAATAAATAAAATTGGGGGTTGAATTTTTTTTTTGTTTTTTGATCCATATGGGCATATGCTTCATCAATAGTGCTTTTCAAAAATATATATGGTTATTGCAACATCTCTGCGAAAACCACCCCTGTCCTTGAAAATATACTGCAGAAACTACCCCTATCCCTTGGCGAGCATGTTTTTACGATTTTCTCATTACCTGTGTATTCTTTTTAAACAAAACTTATACAAGGTTAAAGACCACTATTTACTCTAAAAATTATGTCCTGTTCATTTTTTCGTATAAGCAACCGTTACGGCACAGTGGCGCCGTAAACCTCATATATGCTTTGGCGGGCTCCAGTTTTTGTTTTTTTTTTCGTCATCTGTTCGTTTTATTGATAAAGTACTTATGCAAAATAAAACAACACAGTGTAACCTACAAATTATGACTTATGCACATTTTACATTCTTTGCTCCCCAAAGCCACAGTGGTGGCGCAAAATAAATTTTTGCATATTTTCGCCACCTACATGAATTTTATTGCATTAATGCTACCTTAACAGCACAATATTTACCCTTAGGTGGTCGCTACGCAGTGGCGGATCCAGGGAGGGGTGATGGGGGTGATCACCTCCCCCCTCTCAAACCAAGTGATATTATATTCAAAGATTATAAAAATATTCATTTATTTTTATAGAAATTTAACCAATTGGCACCCCCCTCTTAACTATGCTGGATCCGCCACTGTCGATTAAGCATAAAAAGTCATTCTTATAAAAATAATATTAATATAATATAAGTATTTCTATAAAAATAAATGAATATTTTTATAATCTTCAAATATAATACTTGGTTTGAGAGGGGTGGGGGTGATCGCCCCCATCACCCCTTCCTGGATCCGCCACTGCTTAGCGACCACTTAGGGGTGAATATTGTGCTATTAAGGTAGCATTAACGCAATAAAATGCGTGTAGGTAGCGAAAATATGAAAAAATTTATTTTGGGCCACCACTGTAGCTTTGGGGAGCAAAGAATGTAAAATGTGCATAGGTCATGATTTGTAGGTTACACTGTGTTGTTTTATTTTACATAAGTACTTTATCAATAAAACAAACAGATGACGAAAAAATAAACAAAAACTGGTGCCCGTCAAAGCATATATGAGGTTTACGGCGCCACTGTGCCGTAACGGTTGCTTAAACGAAAAAAATGAATAGGACCTAATTTTTAGAGTAAATAGTGGTCTTTAACCTTGTATAGGTATTGTTTAATAAAAATGAATAGGTAATGAGAAAATCGTAAAAACATGCTGGATAAGGTATAGGGGTAGTTTCTGCAGTATATTTTCAAGGATAGGGGTGGTTTGCGCAGGGATGTTGCAATAACCATATATATTTTTGAAAAGCACTATTGATGAAGCATATGCCCATATGAATCAAAAAGCAAAAAACAAACAAAAATTTTTCAACCCCCCAATTTATTTATTGTTTTTGGCTACAGGGGTTGCACTAGGAAATCGCTTTTAGTGTCCATGCATAGGTAATAATAACTTGCACAAAATGATATATGAAGCATATTAATGAAGGGCATTGTGTGTGAAGGATTCCAAGAAAATCACTTTATTTATTAATTCTTCTTTTTTTTTGGGTGGTTCCGGGGAAAAAATGGGGGTGCATTATACAAATTTGTAAATATCACCAGTACATGGGTAATCGCTGAACGTCTTTTTACTCTAGCATAAACGGTTCAGATGGTATAAAAAGGGGTTTTTTAAAATGTAACACCCTGTAATTAAAAAAAGGGCAATTACCCTTAAGTGAAACCTATACCAAAAAATCAATCATCTATTTGTGAATAATTTCCGCAGCTTTTTTTTTTTAATTTCCGTTACAGTTAGGGAAAAATATATATTTTTTAAAAACATATTTTTTAAAAACTTGTCAACTTTGGGGCGCCACCCTTGCTAAACGGTGGATGATAGAGAGATGCTGTTGGAAATAAATCGTAGAAAATATAGTCCTCTTCATATTTCTATAAAACAAATTTTTTGTAAAAGGTACAGGAAGGGCTACGTTCTGCAAAAACCATAAATTACCCCCTTTAAAGGGGTGAAAAGGGGGGTTCCGGGGCGAAATTTTTTCAGAAAAAGTTAGTCTTATAATAAGCACCCCTTGATATGCCAGAAAAAAAATAAAACCGGACTTTTGTCCATTTTGCAAGGTTCAACCTCTGTTTCCTACACTATTATCATTTTTATTATTATTAAGGAATAAAACAAACGACTTAACAATATGTATATTAAAGCAAGAATTGTAACCAAATTAAAAGATAAGTGGGCACTATCAGAGACAGCACAACATTTTAACATAAGCAGAAGTTTTTCTATTATTAAAAAATGGAGGGAATAAGAAACTTTCGAAAGAAAGCGAGGGTCTGGATGACCAAAACTGTACTAAATTTAGGTATGTAAAAATAAAATTAATATTTTGTAACATCTCTATCAGCAGTGATAACAGCTTGTAGTCTTCGGTCCATCTGCGTGAAAGGGACTATGAAATTGTCTTATTCAGAGAGCTCTTCCCAAACCTTGCTTTCTTTCGAGAGTTTCTTGTTCTCTCCATCTTTTATTAATATTAAAAACGGCTGTTCTGCTTACGTTAAAATGGTTTGCTACGGCAGATAGTGACCAGCCATCTTCTAATTTCGTTACAATTCTTGATTTTAGTTCTTTGCCAGCATGTGGAGCCATTTTTTGAGGTTGAACAGAGTAAGTTATCTGACAAATTTTAAGATTTGGCAGTGACAGTGGCAGTATGTAAATAATAATTATTTATCCTTCAAAATACACTGCTCAATTTTCTACAAAATACGCATTAAGAGTCGTATCAGTTTTTTTTTGGAACCAGCTGTACATCTACAGCGCTCGAGTTACTGCAAAAATCTCCGCTTGGGCTCCCCTACCATAAGAACGTAGACTCTGACGTATGGTATGTCATACTGTTGCCTATTCTCCTTTCTTTTCAATATGAATTTGTCTTATGTCACTGTATTTGTTTTTTACATCAACTACGAAATGATTCTTCACACTGCTGTGGAATAAAATAATACTGCTCTTAATAAAATACTTTTTTCAAGAAAATTATGAACGCGTGCATGATATTAAAACAATGGTGGAAGTTCTTAAAAAAAACCTTTATAAACTGGATTACAAAAAAACTTGAGTATTGGTAATTCAAAAATAGTAAAATAGTGCTTTCCACTTGAAGACAGAACACTGGACTGTTTTTAACTATAGAAACAGGAATATCCTGCAATTAAACATACAGCAATTTCGCATCGTTCCTCAAAAGTTCCTTTTACATTTTTAAAAAACCATCAACTTCTGATGAATCTAACGTTACTCAAGAACCTACAATGCCATTGAAAATACTGATTACATTTAAGCAAATCTGACTATTTCCTAAATCTGCACAATGCAAAGAAGCTCAAACAGGAAGGAAAAGAGGCAGACGCCGTATTTTACTATATAACTAATAGACCAGAGAAAGCAGAGGAAGAAAGAATAACTCTCGAGAAAGGAAGAAAGAAGTCCTGTAAATCAATTGCAGCCATTCATAATATATCTAATAAGAAGAAAGCTTGTGACCATTCTGAGTCTTGGTCCGAGGAAGTACAAATTTCATACCAGATACAGATGATGGCGTAGAAATATCTCCGAATTCTGAGGAGGATAAAATGAAGGAAATAGATTTAAATGATAGTTCTGTGAATCTTAAGCCTGACGATTTTATTACTTCTTGTTAAATTTTTTACTAAAAAGCTTTTGTTTGTTATGTTGAGAGAGTATTGAAATTTGACGGAATTGATGAAGTTGAAGTTTAATTTATGCCTAAAAAAGGAGCAATTTGGAAATTTTATTTGTATATAATGTTGACATAATATATAATGTATATAACGGTCACATTATAACAAGAAAAATTAGATCTTGTGCGCTAAAATCGGTACACTGATGTCAGAGATATAGCTCTTCAATTATAGCGTAAAAGGGCTATTTTTGACTCCCCCAAAGGGCATAGAGGAATAATTGGAAATCCGAGAATCCCCCCCCCCCACAAAACTTAGTCAAAAAGTAAAAATATTGCTCATATACAGTTTGGTTCAAATGAAAGGAATCCATCCCTATTTCGAAAGCCGGCTACTGCTAAGGAAAAATTGTGAAACAGGTTGATTTCTATTTTTAAATTATAATTTTTTAACATATATATCATACTAGTAACGTCACCATATGGGCGTGATTACATAATCAATAAATTCAATGTTCAAGCTGCCACCTACCTGGCTCTTGGTAGTTTAAACATTCAATTTAAGCAAAAAGCAATGTTTATTTGACATGTAAACATTATTTTGTGTTTTCTGACAACAGTAAAATGTATTTTTAATTAAATTAATTGCATTCATTATTCCATTTGTGTCATTTAATTAAATTCAAAGAATGTTTTTATCATCACCTTGTATAAAAATTATGTTAATGTTATGTATTAATATATAAATATTTATGTTAATGTTATGTATTACTGAATAGAGAATTGAATAACCTTTCAAATGAGCTATCACACGACCCCAGTTCTCCTTTAAAAAATCATCGATTACGTTATCACATCCAGATGGATGGCGTCACGAGTATAATACACTCACCGGCACAAAAAACGGGCACCCCAAAAAATGGATAATTTTTAATGTTTTGTATTTCCTAAACCTGATGTCCGATTTAAGTAATGTTTTTAATGTATAACGAACGCATGTTGGGTAAGGACCCTTGCCCACAACGGTTAAGTGGCGAACAGGGGTCACCAAATCATTTCTGTAACGAAAATTGTAGCCACTCATTAAGGAAACATCATTTCTGCAAATAAAATTGCATCTATGTGACTTTACATACACAACACAACTGAAAATATACAGCGAAATTAGAGTTAAAATATTTAATTGTTTAAAAACTGGTCTACAGAAATCCAAGCGCCTTCTAAACGTCATGGTACGAATAATTTTTTTTTTGAAGAACAAGCACCTCATTATTTCGCGAGCAATTTCCCCAACAAACTAAGCAATATTGCAAAATTGACTGTACATGAGCAAAATAGTAAAGTTTTAAGATATCTAGGGAGACAAAATTCCTAATTTGCCATAGAACATAACAGTGCACAGACAATCTTCCCACTACATAATCAACGTGAGAGCTCCAAGGCAAATTAGAATCCAGGTAAACACCTAACAACTTAGTGAAGTGGCTATTTACCACTTACCCATTGTCAAGTTTTACTAATGGACTCATCTGCATAGTAGAGGGTGAAAAGGTTACCATATTGGTCTTTGATCCATTTAAGATTAGGGCATTATTTAAACAGTAAAGAGTCATACTTTTTACAAGACAGTTTATTTTTTGTACTACATGAAAAAAATTAGTGGAGTTTAGTGCAACTGTGGTATCGTCAGCAAATTGAGTGACATAACAGCCTGATTGCTGTTACACGTTTTCTACTCGAACGCTTATTGCATCAGAAAAATTATCTAATGGATTCCGAACCAAACATGTTGAGCTATCGTTTATCACTTGATTTAAATCATTGACGAAAATCAAAAATAAAAGAGGGCCAATGATACTTCCCTGTGGAACTCCGGAGAGGACACTTTCTTCTGAAGAAAATATTATATTCCCATTCACATTGACCTTAATTTTTTTAAACCTTTTCGATAAAAAGGTGTGGATCCACTTTAACGCAGTTCCTCTAACACCACTATGATAAAGTTTTTCCAGCAGTATTGGATCATTTACAGTATCAAAAGCTCGTGCTAAGTCAAAAAACAAACAGATAACTTTATTACCCTTATCAAAGTTCGATAAAATATGATTGCACAGCGCTAGTAGTGCATCTTGCACACTTATACCTTCACGGAAAACAAATTTAAACTTTTCGTAATGTTGTGCTTGTTAATATACGAGAGGAGACGTGTATGAAATGCCTTCTCATATATTTTTGAAAACACAAATAAAAGTGATAGGCCTCGATAGTTATCAAATTTTGATTTGTCACCTTTTTTATGTATAGGCACAACTAAAGCAGTATTTAGAATTTGAGGAAAATCCCTTTCTGAAATGAAAGGTTTACTAGAAATGTTAATTGTTTATATATGTTATGAGATACATGTGTTAACTTAAAATACGGGATCTCATCCAGTCCAGCCGAGGATTTTTTTGAGAGTATAAACATTTTAGATATATCCCGTATGCACGCCAATGGTGAATATAAAATTCTTAATTGTATGCCAAAAAATGCTCAATTGCTACCTCTTAAAATCTACCAAATTCCATTTGCATATCACAAACCGTTTCAGAGCAATAAATAAATCATCAGTTTGTAAGAACAATTTCAACACCCCCTATCTCGGAAACGAAGCATTTGCGGGCATACGTTTATAAAGCAAACTGTCATTATTTTATCATGCAGAATTAACCCTTAAAGTTTGCAGTACTTATTTAAAAACACCCTGTATTGACGAAAAACAGGGGTAGTTGTTAAAGTGCCTAACTTTTTCATTATCCAACATAAGCGAATGAATAACAGAATATTAAGAAAACCTGAGACTATAGTTGGGTTTTAATTTTAGTATTTTATAAAAGCTAGAACATTCCACAGGGTGTTCCAAAATTTGAGAAAAAAACACAGTTTGATTCGTACACCCTATATACAATAACAATGTACCTGTCTAACAACAATATTATTACAGAGATACTGTTAAAGAATAAGGCTATAACATATTAAAAAAATTACTTAAATCGGACATCGGGTTTAGGAAATACAAGACATTAAAA
Source organism: Diabrotica virgifera virgifera (assembly GCF_917563875.1). NCBI lineage: Eukaryota > Metazoa > Arthropoda > Insecta > Coleoptera > Chrysomelidae > Diabrotica > Diabrotica virgifera. The sequence goes on from NC_065445.1 coordinate 5,687,461, forward strand.
ATGACCCATTTTTTGGGGTGCTGCCCGTTTTTTGTGCCGGTGAGTGTATAATATGTCAAAAAATCATAATTTAAAAATAAAAATTTACCTTTTCAGGATTTTTGCCTTAAAGTCGCTGGCTTACAAAATAACGAATTTATTCCTTTCATTTGCACCATACCGTATATACATAAATATTAAATATATAAATAATGGTTTATGCCATCAAGTGCGCTATTTTTAGATATCTGACATAAAGCTTTTATGTATGTCATTTCAAAATATATTTCTTTCTTGTTTAACTCCGGTCGGTTATTTATTTTTACTGCTAAATATATCATCCCGCCATTTTGAAGCCGAGAGATACTCGGGGCCGGCTCCAGCTCTCGTTTTGTTACAATTTAGAAAAATGTTTACATGTTATCCAACGACAAGTTCAGATCGTAAAATGAATAAGATCCCCGGGGACCGGGTCCACTTTCCACGCATCAAAAGTCTTATCTCGAACTAATATTTCATATCCTTTATAGTTTTGCCCGTTCCCGTATCCCGGAGGACGGTCACACGATTCAACCGAACAAGCTCTTTGGCTGAATAGATAGGACCATTGACAAAAACATCCGAGTAAAATTATTTAGTGAGGTTCTCTAAAGCCGTCGCGTCGTCCGTCAAGGGAATTGATTAAACATTTTGGTTTTGAATATTTATCTTTGCCGTACGTACGACCGATTCAAAAAGAAATACGAAAAATGCCGTTTTCCGGACATATCACCTCAATTGTAAAACAAATTTTCTACCTACTGTTGTAACTTTCAGATTTAAGACAGCATAACCTTATTTTCACAAATCTTTTTAGTGTTAAGTCTAATTTTGTAACATTACAAACGTCACATCTTACGTCAATTATTTTATTTTATTTTCTTTAATATTTCATTAATAACTCGTTTCAACTTGTTTTTCCGTTAAAAACTTGTTTGGTGCCTCTCTTTACATTCTAGCATCTCATCTAATCTTGTGTTTCTAACGTAATCTAATGTAATGTAAAATTCATAAGGAAAAATTTTCCGGTATACCATTAATTAGAAAAATTGAAGAAAAAGATCTTCTGTGTAAAAGGTATATTAGTTTGAAAACCCCAATAAAGGGCTACATTAAAATACAGAACGTTTTCGCTCTAAAGAGAGCATCATCAGTGTTCTAAGCAAGCTCTACATGCTAAGCCACCAAAAATACATGGGTTAAAACCCTTAAAATGCCGACCAAAGGTCTTACATTGGAATATTATTTATTAAACCCTGGCGATGGGTGAAATTTAAAGGGTATACCTCAGTTGGCTTTTACCTTTCTCTTTGTGAAGACAGAGAAATCAACTCAACCACCCACATGCATGTGGTATAGTCATATGGTGCCTTGAGGTATACCCTTTAAATTTCACCCATTGTCAGGGTTTAATAAATAATATGCCAATGTAAGACCTTTGGTCGGCATTTTAAGGGTTTTAACCCATGTATTTTTGGTGGCTTAGCATGTAGAGCTTGCTTAGAACACTGATAATGCTATCTTTAGAGCGAAAACGTTCTGTATTTTAATGTAGCCCTTTATTGTGGTTTTCAAACTAATATACCTTTTACACAGAAGATCTTTTTCTTCAATTTTTGTAATGTAATGTAATCTAGTAACTTAAAAAAATTTTAATTTCATAGAAAAAATCATTAAGAAGAAAGCTAATAAAAAAATTAAGAGATTCGCGTCTGAAAGGCTTACGTAAACCCAATAACGACTGAGTTATTGCTCTTTAAAGAATGGTTATTTTCCAAGAACATCGAAATGGAGAACCTTTAATCTCAAATAACCCCAATGTGGTGCAATTTTTTGGGAAATCCCAAGAGGCATCTTTTAAAGTTCATTAAAATACCTTTCAAATAAGCTGTGACCAAAGTTTTTTGCATTAGAACTGACTGACTCATGACGAAAATAAAGTCACTCTTTTTTCTTTTTGAAATGTAAAAATTAAACCCTCGTCGTTAAAATCCTAATAGAAATGGCTTCCCACTTGAAGTTAACTTTATTTAGGTATAATTGATACGATCCCTGTGATTTGACCGGTTTGGAATGCTTAGTTTAGAAAATATAGTTCATTAAATCGAAAATGACATTTTTAAATTTTTTAAAAAAGTGCATTTCTCTTAAATAAATCTAAAAGTATTCATAATATGAAAAAATGTTTCAAATATTTATTATAGAATTTCTTCTATTGAAAATTTTGATTTTTTTTTGTCTTTGTAATAGGAATACTTTTAGGTTTATTTAAGAAAAATGCGCTTTTTTTACCACTCCATAGGAGCGTTAAAAATGCTACTTTAAAGCATTAGTGCTTTAAAAATTTTAAGGCACTGCAGTTAAAAGTGAATTGTCAAATTGTGAAACGTCAAAATATTTATATTTCATTTATTAACATTAATATTAATAGTACAACTTGCGCAATTTGAAAAAGATGGTTTAAAATATTTTTTAAAATTTAATTTAAACTGTATTATTGCATTTTTAACACGTTTGTAGAAAAAAACTATTAAAATTTGTTAGAATATACAACAATAAAAGTAAGATGTTATTCTATAGTTGTTATGATTTACGTATTGACAGTACAGGCAGTTTTGATGTAATGTCAAGAAAAATATAAAAATGGAATGTCAGTCAAGTTCAAGTAAAAGTTTTTTTAGAATATTGTCATGTAATTGAGAATGAATAAATTATAATTGTTGATATATAAGACATTTGTAGAAAAAATATTGTATGATATACGTGTTAAAAAGTACATTTTAAGGCACTTATGTGAATTACAGAATTCGCTTTGCTCCTTCTGCAAACTTTCACATGCGTGTCTTAATATTGTACTTCTAACACATATCATAAATAACTATTAAGTTATTCATGAAGAACGGTTATAAAACGTGAGTTTTTTCAATTAAAAATGTATATTTTCAATCGCAAATAACTTGGAAAGTGTCAATTTTGCAAAAAAATTTATAGAACACAATTTACTCAGAATTGGTCACTCTATCGATTTCCATAGTTATTTTGATTAAAACATTTTCATCCCCTAGATGGGGTTGTTTTCACCCCCAGGGCAAAAGCGCAGTTGGGCATAGGGTAGATTTTGATGAAGAGTGTCAAAAGAGCCTAAACCCAAATTTTCATTAAAATCGGTGTTGATTCTCAAAATTCCACGGTTTTACAGTTTTTTGCCGCTGATGAGTGGTCTACGTAAATAAATCTCGACATGAATATTCAATGCAACATTCAACAGACATGTTGTTAAAATGGGGAAATACCTATGTGGGGTTTTTAGGATTGGAATTTGGTAGAAACCTCTATTGGAAATTTCGGCGCAAAAACTTTCCTTCTATATTGGTTGTATATACTACCTGATTGATAGCTTAAAAAAGTTCTGTCAGAAACACATATCAAATTTTTGATATGCACCAATCTATTTTGGACTATATGGAATTCTGTTCTGAGTAAGCACGATTTCTGTCTTTAAATTATTATCTGTCTTAATAAATTATTATTATCATAATATTGTGCCTTCCTTTTTACCACCGACGTACTGTTGCCGCACTGTTGAAAGTTCGCAGAATTTTCGAAAAAAAAATATTGATGATGCGCTGATGTATCCTCTTAAATAATGAAAATAAATACAGGAAAATGAAATCAGTGCGATACTTTTGATCAGTTTATACCAAAATATAAAAAATAGCGACTTACCTGTAAATAATTCTGGGAAAATCAGCATCCACAAAGTGTATATAAGAAGCCGTGAGGATTCCATTGTTCTAGGGATTTGTTAAATAGATCGGGCACTACACATGCATCAAGTAGGAGCTATGGAAACGTACATGGTACTACACAAAGCTAACTTTGGGTGTCGATGATGCCTTTGCCATTACAAGGGAGAATGGGGAGAGCGTCGAGGAGGGAGAAGGTTTAATGTCTTTTATAAGTTTTTGAAGGTGGATTCGGACACGAGTGAATGAATGGATGTATGGATTGGGTTGTAGAAAGGTCGTGGTCCATTTTTACAGTGCACGTGTAGATGGTCCGGGAAATCCCACAATAGATTCTGAAAATAAAGGAAAATAGATGAGTACTGATAAACAGATTCTACTAGTATTTAACAATTAACTTCATGCATACTATAAATTGCTAATTATATTATTTAATTAAGTATTCAAATGTTCTTCGTTTATTTCCTGACAGTAATAATTAATCCTATTGGTAAACTCTTGTCGTACTCGTTCAAATGTGTCGAGTGAAATTGTCCGACATTTTTCAACAATTCGTTGTTTCAAAATGTTAATACTGTCAGGTGCTGCAGCGTAAAACTTAGATTTCAAGTACCCCCACAGAGAAAAAATCTAATGGTGTGAGATCCAGTGACGTCCAATACATCTACCACGATATTCCTCATCTAGTTAACGTCTTACTGCACCATAATAGTGTGCAGGAGCACCATCTTGTTGCCAAGTTGCCGTTTCCAAGATTAACATTTAGAACGCTCAATTGCGTTTTGTAGCATCTCCAGATACCTACACTTTACCGGTTAAGATAGTATTAAGAAAAACCGGGTCAATGTGGTTTCCCAAAATACCTGTCTAAACATTTACTTTGGAAATTGAAAAATGTATAACCGCAAAGATATTGTTGAGTTATGGTTTATGGATAGATTTTTGAATAGATATTTTTTTTATTGGCTTTAGGATTAGACCATGCGGCCAGAAACAAAGTAAATAGCAGTGGCGACGCGTGACCTTTTCTAAAGTGTTACCAAAACCAGATGCAAAAAATCTTATTTAAAAAAATAAAGATATGGCTAAATGTATATATAGCTTCAATAATATCATTTTGTATATCACTGAAACTCTCGAAAAACAGTTGATGTTTCTAGATGTTGGCAAAATGTTTGATCTTTTTTGGCAATTAATATTAACAATTCCCTGTAATTGCCTCGATTGTCAGAGTCGTCGCCCTCAAAATTACCACGAAACTCTCATTCTTGTTTGGCCAAAAAACATACGGTATCTATTATAAGTGTGCTAAGGATATACCTACCTATTTTTTAACAAACTCATTATGTTTAGCAATATTTGCTTTAAAAGCTTGGTTAAGAGAACTTTCGATTCTTGTTTTGCCAAACTGAATCAAATTGGGCATACATCTTACATGTAGGTAACGGAGAAATTCCATGTCTCCTTTTTAAAACTCTAAAACTATTTAAATCGTGAACCTGGTCCACTCATTTATTCTGTAGAAACGAGAAGACATGGCCAACAATACAGTATATTTTTCTTGCAACCACATAACCAAGGATTTTCACTGTAGGTACCAACTAAATTTAAAATATCGAACTACTTTTTTTGATTCCTTTTTTAAATTGTTTAAAATAAGCCTTTCATTTTCAATAATCTCATTTTTTCTTCAACATTATACAAGGAGAATTACTTTTCAAGTAGTTGATCGATTACGCAGCGACACTCATCCATGGTTAACTGCACGCACACTTTTTATAGGTACTGTAACCAAATTTAAATCTGGTACATAACAGGGCTACTGAAATACACAGCGCGCTTACGCCATCGCTCCTTCAAAATTTTCAGACACTAGCCGGTCCAGAGCGACAGCGATGATGTAACCATTGTAACCACAAATGAAACTGGTAACAGAGTATATAATAAAGTGCAACTGAGTCATATAAACTCGCCAATATTTTCGTGTGCCTACGAGTAGTTGGCTATTTACTGAATTAGGTAGTATTAACACATAATATAGTAATATATTTCTATTGGTAAAAATATAGATATAGGCAAATGGAATTATTCATCGCCATAAAATATTTATTTGCAAGATTTTTAACTGTTACCAATGGTAACAGTGGTTACATGGACGCTTCGCCAGTGGTAAATAGTGCTTACATAAACATAATATATCTTATCTAAACTATCTAATTAGTAACCTAAGTTCAGGTTATGTAAGTCTGACAGACCTTTTTGTTAAGAATAGATATAATAAACATTTTATTTTCAAAGTGAATTTTTGCTAAATTAATCTTAATAAAAATTTTGCGATAAGGAAAAGGGTCACACTTTTCTCATTCAAGGGTTTTTCTTTTTTCTTAATAATTATTGATTACCTACATACCCACCTACATGAATAGACATAATAGTCGAGAAAATGAAACTGAAAAGATGGCAAAACCTCGCAATTTTTTCGTCCAGCATCGATTTGTACAAAAATTTGGGATTAGGCTAATTTCACCCTCTAGCTCATTTTCTATATTGAGCCGTTGTACGCTTTTGGTCTTTTAAGAGTGAAAACTACCCCTAATTGTAAAAAATTATAAAATAACATTTTAAACTTTAACATTGTCAACATTTCGTTCTTATTAGTTACATAATGATTGTTTTATGCTTTAAGATAAATATCATAATATTTCAATCCTTACAACCACCCTTGTTGGAGCTATATATAAAAAATTGACTTATCCTAAAATAATAATTTCGACTTGCATCGATTTACACAAAAATTTGAGATTAGGATCATCTCACCCTGTACTTCATATTCTACATCATGCTCAAGGGCGTAGATTATTTTTAGGGGTGTAAACTATCCCTTATTTTCAAAAATTATATAAAATCATTGTAAACTTTAATATGGGTAAAATTTGGTTTTGATTGGTTAAATAATGATTGTTTTATGCTAAAGGATATAATATCATATTTCAACCCTTAAAAAACACCCTTAATAACATTGCAATTTTTATAAGTAGATAATTTAATAGACCTATACAGAAAAAAAGTAGAACGAAAGAATTACAAAAACATTTATTTACACAAAAATACGAATTTACAAATATGTATGTACAAATATAAATACAAATAGTTTTTTAGTCACCTTCCAGTATAGGAACTAGTTCTGTGGTATTACATATAACATTAAAAATGCTCTATAAGCGGACTATTCCAATTTTTCGAAAAAAAAAATTCGTTTTATAATCATAGCTCCTTTATTTTTAGCGGTAAAAAGTTTTTTCAAAAATTATTTTGTAACATTTTTAAACAGCTATAACACTACGTAAATTAAATTCCGTAAGATCCATTAGTTTTTAATTGAGGTGGGTTTAAAGGCCTCGATAAGGGGGTGTTTGCTCGTAAATAGAGACTTTAAACAGCTATATCTCGCTATCTATTCACTGTGATGAAAATCTATGCACAAGAAAATTTTAGATATGAAAAAAGCTACAATTTAGTAGTCCATCATTTTCGGAGATATTTTGACGAAAATGGTGAAAACTACGAAATTGCAAAAAATCAATTTTCTATTAAACTCCAATTTTTCTAAAATTAGGCCTTTTAAATGGGTCAAACTTCTTATCTTTATATTTGTATTGATAATACAAATATAAAAGGAATTACAGAAAGGCGAAGACAAAATTTTTAATTAGGAGGGTAATTAGAGGGTTGTTTTCACTGATTTTTTCATAAAGAAAAGCAGGTACCGACTTTTTTGAAGTTATACTTCTTTAGCCGCGATTGAGATTGAGGGTGAATTTATATTGATCTGCGCGCATGCGCACACCGACAGTTTGGTATTAGTCTTTATACGGGCTCTGATTTTGTGTTGAAATGATCTGTCAATAATTGTTCAATATGGAGGTTATCGGTAAACAAAAATGTTGTATAATATATTAGTTTTTATTATTGTGAGGACAGAAATGAAATCAAATTTATAATTATAGTGACTTTTTAAATAGTTTTGAAAAGCCACAGGTACGTAATTCTAAATGTTTCAGTTGTATTCCAATAAAAAATTATCTTCATACCTATTTGGAAAATGTAAAAAAAAAATAATGTACTTACCTAGTACTTGCTATGCTATACCCCTAGTAGGCAATGCTTTAATTTACATAATCTGATTACGAACAAACTTTCTACAAATTTTCATCTAATATATCGTTTTCTTACTCTATATATTGTTGTATTTTAATTCGACAACAATCAAACTAATAAAATTTCATATAAGCAAAATGTCAAAAAGTTGTTCAGTTTGTGTATATTCCCACATGATGTATACGCGAAGGTGGTGCAGTTTGAAATCGCTCCGACTCTCGTACGGCGGGATAGACGGGAAGTAGGTTCAAGCCCAATGCAAGTTATATCATTTTTTTAATTTTTTTTTTATAGATTTTATGATTGTAAGTATATTATATAATTTTTTTCAGAATATACGTATTTAATTAAAATTTTTGGCAACAATTATTGTTCAAAAATCATTTGTGGCGTTTTTCAATGTGTTTGTGTGTTTTATTCTTTTATTTGTTTAATTTTTGGTATTGTTTTAATAAAAATTTTTGGAAAGTTGTAGAGAAACTGTTTAAAGTACATATATTGATTTCGTTGAAATCATATAATAGAAGTATAACTTCTTACGTGCGTACAAAGTACACACATTCTTTTTTTGATCATAACTCACTAAATTTTTATGCTAGAAGCTTTTTGTTTTTTTTTTTAGGTCTCATTGTATCCTTGAAAAAAGATTATCTAAGTTTTCCTCGAAAAAATGCACAGTTTTCCCGTTATTTGGCTTTGAATATTTCAAATTAAACATTTGACGAAAAAAGCTAACCTTTAACATGCATCTCGGTTTGTATTTGTCAGACAAATATTATAGAAAAAGAATTTGGTTTGTTTTACTAAAAGACACAATTTCGATAGTAACAGCTTTTTAGATTAAATACATATTTTTTGAGTTATTCTCAAAAAACTCTCTAAAAAAATGGATTTTTTCGTCGAAAAACTGTTACTTTCAACCGCGAATAACTCGAAAAATATTAGTTTTACGAAAAAACTGTAATACACATTTTTTGCTTAGAATTACGTTTTACACCGATTTACATGGTTAAAATTGAATAAAAAATTCCCACCCCCGAGATGGGGTGGCAACCACCCCCAAGGTTTTAGCGTACAGCTGCATGATATAGAAAATGATTCTTGGACTATTCCCTACTTTCAGTGAAAATTTCAAGTGAATCCATGCTGGACGAAAAAATTGCGAGCCAAAATACTTCATTTGCTCGACTATAACCTCAAAACACCTTGGCGGTTATACATTTTTAACACAATTTCGTTTTCTTCAATAATCTTTTTTGAAAACGATTTCCGGAATGGAAATCGAAAAGTCAAATTATTGCAGGTAAAAATGTAGGCACATGTCATTTCAGTCAATTGTGGACAATCCCATATAAACATAATATTTATCATATTTTGGAATTTTGGAACTTTTATTATTTCCATATAAACTCATATTTTACCCTAAAACGAAACCTTTTGAAAATAGTTGCTCTATAAATAATATATTAGAATGAGCATTGTACTCAAGTCTTCCACGAGAACTATAAAACAACAGAAAACATTGCCTACATAAAAATAATACGTTTCGGTTGTCTACTTATGTGCTGAAATGAAAAATGGGAACTAAAGGCAAAAGAAAAATCATTTTTCATTTGGAAACGTTAACTTGACAATGAAATCCTATTATTTTTATACATCCACTTTTCTTTTCAGTCCTCAAATCCGAATGGTGGTTTATGACAGCACGAACATACACTGCTCCAGCTAATTTATGTATCAATAGAAAATGAAGGAAACGCGGATTATTTGATTAAAAACCAATATCACATTATTTATATTTTATCAATGTAAAAGTTTAATGAAAAGAGAAATTTAGTGTATAAAAATGTGTGCCAACAATTTAATGTAAAAAGAAAAATATTAGTCCTGTCGCCAGTGGGGGTACAACGGCCTCCATAATTCAGATGGACTTACCCAAGTTTTTTTATGTATATTGACCTGTAGAACACGAATTTTTTGGGTAACAGTCGATCCGGATGTCGATAAGATTGTTATAAACAAAGAACTTGAGGAATCACATAACAGCGATTTTACGCAAAACAAAACATTTTTTTGTATTTTTTGGGTCATTATAAGCAAAAAATGTTTTTACAAGTTTTTTCGTTTTTTCGTAGGATGCATAGTTTTCGACATAAACGCGGTTGAACTTTCAAAAAATCGAAAAATTGCAATTTTTGAACCCGAATAACTTTTAATTGAAAAATAAAATAGCAATTCTGCTTACCGCATTTGAAAGTTCAAGTCAAATTCTATCGGTTTTGATTACTTTCATTGCTAAAAATTAATTTTTTTATTGTTAAACAAAGCTATAAACACATAGTGATTAAATAATGTTTTCAATGCATTTCTCATTTGAAATCGAACGAGTAGGCGTACATACTGACAATTTCTACGTAGATTACGTACATTAAAACGCATGCATTGGGCACGGGAAACACTATGTGTTTATGGCTTTTTTTAACAAATAAAAATATAATTTTTAGCAATGCAAATAATCAAAACCGATAGAATTTGACTTGAACTTTCAAATGCAGTAAGCAGAATTGTTATATTATTTTTTAATCAAAAGTTATTCTGGTTCAAAAATTGCACTTTTTCGATTTTTTTAAAGTTAAGCTGCGTTTATCTCGAAAATTATGCATCCTACGAAAAAACTTGTAAGACCATTTTTTGCTGAGAATCACCCAAAACATACAAAAAAATGTTTTGTTTTGCGAAAAATCGCTGTTATGTAATATCTCAAGTTCTTTGTTTATAACAATCTTATCGACATCCGGATCAATTGTTACCCAAAAAATTCGTGTTTTACGTGTCAAAATACATAAAAAAAATTTGGGTCCAAAAATTTGGGTAAAAAAAGTCCATCTGAATTAAGGAGGCCGTTGTACCCCTCTAATATGTTTGTATTTCTATTCATAATATCTCGCACTCGTTCAATCGTCATACTATGTGAGACTCTGGAGATGCAGGCGGATCTTCGTCAGAGGTCCATTTCCAGTGCGAGCAATCTCTTCTGTTCGCTTCTTAGTTGCCATGTTTCACGTCCATACAGTACCATGCTTTTAAACATGCTATTATATAGCTGTGTTTTCTTTTCTTTTGATATGGTTTTTGACCAAAGTAGTGAGTTCAAAGCTCTTATTACTTTCTTTCCGTTCATAATTCTTTGTTAGTTGTAACTCATTTTTTTGTCCTTCTATACACTTGGGCAGTAAAAGGTTGGGCACCTATTCTGTTTTGGAAAAGTTAATTTTAAGGACAACTTATATACAAAAGCGCTAAACGTCTTGAAGTCTGCAGTCTGCAATATAGACTGTCATCTGCAACTCTCAGGTTGTTCAGAAACTCCTCATTTATGTTGAATCCAATATTTTCCCAATTATTGTTTCTCACAGCACTCTGCAATAAAGCGGTGAATAGTCTAGGACAGCGGTTCTCAATCTTTTTGTGTCATGTACCACCAAATACTTTTTATTATTTTTGGTACCACCTAACTGAAATACATATCTAACTAGGTGATTATAATAGTGTGCTGATTTTGGCTGTTGATGCGTTTTGTGTACCACCTCAAGAAATGAAATGTACCACCAGTGGTACATGTACCACAGATTGAGAACCGCTGGTCTAGGAGATGGTGCCTCCTGGTCTAATACCCTTCTCCAAGAAAAATGTGTTTCTATCGCTATAGTACATTTTCACCACAACTGTTGCGCTATTATGTTTATTACGAAGAACAGTTGTGTATCTAAGATCAATACTGCACTCTGTAAGAGCTCTTACATGGAGCTATTATAAAGCTATCTGTGTTAGATGCTTTCTCAAAGTCTACAAATATTAATAATTTTCAATGGCTTTTTTTATTCTATAACTTTATTAAAGATTTTATTACTTGTAGGTCGTCATTCGTTTCAAAAGCCTAAATCCGGCTTCCTCTAGTAGTTGGTGAAATTTAGCTTAGTTTCCAGTCCGTTAGTAAATATTATTCTCATAAAGAGCTTATACAGGGTGAGTCATGAGGAACTGTACATACTCCTACCTCGTATAGAGGCTCCTATGGGGAATAACAAATGACCATTAAAAAGTGTCTGATCCCATTGTTTAATAATATACAGGGCGAGTTTCGCATTTTGACAGAAATTTATATTCGTCATAATTTTTGAACGGTCATATCGATGTGTCTCTTATTTTGGTCAATCATTACACTATTACCACCTAATCAACTGATTTATTCAAACTAGAAAAAATCAGGTCCGGCTTTAAAAAATTAGTTCGTTTGGGTCTTAGAAAAAATTTCACACTGTATACGTTTTTTGAAAACTCTAATATGAATTTTACAAATTAGACAAATAGGCAATTAAAATGGCATATTTATTTTTTCCCCACACGATTACTTAATTTTTAATAAAAAAATCAAATTTGACTATAAATAATAATTAAAAGTTTGGTAAAGTAAACCATAGATTTAAAAAAAAATACTTTTATAAAAGTAATTTTTTTAAAAGTATTTAATTTATGTTACCACCCAATCAACTGATTCATTCAAACTAAAAAAAAATCAGGCCCGGATCTAAAAACTTATTTCGTTTTGGCCTTAGAAAAAATTTCACCCTGTATACGCTTTTTGAAAACTCTAACATGAATTTTACAAATTAGACAAATAGGCAATTAAAATGGCATATTTATTTCCCCCCCACACGATTACTTAATTTTTTATTAAAAAATCAAATTTTTCAAAATCAGAATTTTAACCTAAAAATGAAAAAAAAAAAGAAATCACGGTTTAACTTGCTACAAATTTCCTCTTACCATTGTGAAGATTGTGACAATTGTTGTAGACTTTCAGTCTTCTTCTCGTAAAAGTTATGAATTTTTAAAAATAAACGCTTCGTGAATTGCAAAGTTAAATCGCAAAAATTAAGTGAAAATATTTAAAATTTATCTATTTGATCACGTCTATGTTAAACTATAGAGTCCAAAGAGAAGTGTTATGGGGAGTTTTAGATCTAAACGTGTTATAGAAAAAAAAAATGGTGAAACTTTTAATTTTAAGAAAAACGTTGTTTAATTTTTTTTTATTTTTATGGTAAAATTGCGATTTTGACAAATTTGATTTTTTAATAAAAAACTAAGTAATCGTGTGGGGAAAAAATAAATATGCCATTTTAATTGCCTATTTGTCTAATTTGTAAAATTCATATTATACAGTGAAAACTACATTATGTAGTTTTCATAAAGAGTATACAGGGTAAAATTTTTTCTAAGACCCAAACGAACTAATTTTTTAAGGCCGGACCTGATTTATTTCTAGTTTGAACAAATCAGTTGATTAGGTGGTAATAGTGTAACGATTGAGCAAAATAAGAGACACATCGATCTGACCGTTCAAAAATTATGACGAATATAAATTTCTGTCAAAATGCGAAACTCGCCCTGTATATTATTAAACAATGGGAGCAGACACTTTTTAGTGGTCATTTGTTATTCCCCATAGGGGCCTCTATACGAGGTAGGAGTATGTACAGTTCTTCATGACTCACCCTGTATAAATGAGATAACAAGCTACTAGGTCTGTAGTTTTCAATATCTGTTACATCTCCTTTTAATAACGGAATATAGTCCATTAAATATCGAAGACCAAAGCATCGATTCAATCATTAACACTTCATGTATTTACTAACCTTACTATGTATTGTAGTGTTTTCTTGTTGTAGTGTAGATCCTGATAGAATTGCTAAACTATGAAATTTATTTCCATAGTTTTGTTTTTTAAATTGTGTATATAACTAATATTGTTTGTTGCCGGCTTTATCTGATTTATTGACTAACATTTGAATAGTTGTATCAGATAGAAATGGTATATGTATTTATATATCTGGGGTAAATACAATTTTACTCTCAAACACAACAAAACACTGTATCAATTTTATGACGTTGATAAAAATAAAATATGTTTTAAAAGTGATTGTATATTATAGTTATTACACATTGCAAAGGTTTTATGCTATAGTTCTACGAGTTGAGTAATAGACTAAGAGCTAGTGAACCCTCCGACTAACGGTCGTCCTGTAAGGCTAGAAATTTTTCTAGTGATAATTCATAGCACACCAAGGCTAAAAACCATGACCTGGCAGGCATCAGCGGTGCACGTGAATCTACCAGGTGAATCGAAAAGTGCAAATTTAGGGGGTAAAATAAACTTTCTCCTGTAAGGTTTAAATTTAAGTATGTATTTGAGTAAGTCATTTAGAAGAAATGTGTACAATGATAGGCGATTCTGAAGAGCATAAGACCTTGCCAGGCGAGGGGAAAGATTAGGGGTTTTTCCTAAAATTATTCTTTTTGCATCGAACAAATTTTTTTAAGCGATTGAAAATTTTGAAAATTGCGAAATCGGCCATTTTTAACCCTAAATCGGACATTTATCTAAAAATTTAAAAGTTGTCAAGGTAGGTATATATTCTTCAAACATTGATTGATGAAATCACAAAGAGTTTTTTGCAATACAATATCGGAAACGCCTTTGTTTTTTAATTGCTAATCAAGCGGGCGCGACACTGTAGTATAAGTGAGGACGTTTGAGTTGGCATAAATTAATTATCTCGAGAATGGACAAATTTCAAGAGAAATCTTGAGACAGGTCGATTTTTATTTTTAAATTAGGACTTTTTGGCATATATATAATACTAGTGACGTCATCCATCAGAGCGTGATGACGTAATCGATGATTTTTTTAAATGAGAGTAGGGGTTGTGTGATAGCTCATTTGAAAGGTTATTTAATTCTCTATTATGCACTAATATAAGCATTAACATAATTATTTATACAGGGTGTACAAAAATTTTTTTTTATTAAATTAACTTTGATTCAATTTGACAAATAGAAGAAAAAATTTTTTGTGCACCCTGTATAAATAATTATGTTAATGTTTATATTACTGAATAGAGAATTAAATAACCTTTCAAATGAGCTATCACACAACCCCTACTCTTATTTAAAAAATCATCGATTGCGTCATCACGCCCAGATGGATGACATCACTAGTATTATATATATGCCAAAAAGTCCTAATTCAAAAATAAAAATCGACCTGTCTGAGGATTTCTCTTGAAATTTGCCCATTCTCGAGATAATGAATTTATGCAAACTCAAACGTCCTCACTTATCCTACAGTGTCGCGCCCGCTTGATTAGCAATTAAAAAAACAAAGGGGTTTTCGATATTTTATTGCAAAAAACTCTTCTGGATTTCATCAATCAATGTTTAAAGAATATCTACGTACCTTGGCAACATTGAAATTTTTAGATAAATGTCCGATTTAGGGTTAAAAATGGCCGATTTCGCAATTTTCAAAATTTTCAATCGCTTATATAACAAAAACTATTAACTTAAGAGAAAAATCACTAAAGACCTTTTCTGTTTGGAATGATTCAAAAAACCTAAAAAAAATTTGTTCGATGCAAAAAGAATAATTTTAGGAAAACCCCTAATCTTTCCCCTCGCCTGGCAAGGTCTTATGTTCTTCAGAATCGCCTGTCATTGTACACATTTCTTCTAAATGACTCACTCAAACACATACTTAAATTTAAACCTTACAGGAGAAAGTTTATTTTACCCCCTAAATTTGCACTTTTCGATTCACCTGGTAGATACACGTGCACCGCTGATAGAGCAGCTACACTCCTAGTGAAGTGACTGGGAAGGCTCCGATTCATTTTTCGCGGAGAATCAGTGTATAATAACATTTTGGTTTTACAATTGATTGATACATGAATCTTCTATAATACTTTTACATTCATTCCTGTTTTGCTTAAAGTTATCCATTCTACTACCATTTTCTTAAGGTCTGCAATTATCTGGTTTACCATCTCGTTTTCGGGCTTCTTCGTGGTCTGCCTGATACTGGCCTTCATTTGTTGATTTTCCTGATAACTGCTTTTGAATTTCACCTTTTCATATGTCCCATCCATCTGAATCTCTGTGTCCCTTGATAAATCCTTCTTTCAAAAGTTCTCTTACTTCATAGTTAATCAATATTCTATTTTCATTATTACCTAAGGTTAGTGGGCCTACTATTCTCCGGATCCTCTCTAGGATCCTCGATCCTTGTTCATATTTCTGCATCATGCACATTACCTGAGAACCATAGTATGTGATTTGTCTAATTGCTGCTCTGTAATTTTTCAGACTAAAAGTATTTTTAAAAATAATTCACAAAAGAATATTTAATAAATTAGAAGAGGACATAAGCGCCACACAGTTTGGATTCAGAAGTGGACTGGGAACACGGGAAGCTTTGTTTGGTCTGAGTGTGTTAATGCAAAGATGTTTGGATGTAAACCAAGACCTCTACGTAGGTTTCCTAGATTTTGAGAAGGCCTTCGATAAAGTCAGACACAAAAAGCTGTATAAAATCCTAAGAAGCAAAAACATCGACAGTCGCGATATTAACATCATATCCAGGTTGTATTGGGGACAAACAGCAAAAATCAAGGTTGATAATGAGTTAACTGAAAAAATTGAGATTCGTCGAGGTATGCGTCAGAGTTGTGTGCTTTCTACACTACTATTCAATATATATAGCGAAACAATATGTCAGGAAGCGCTCCTAGAGCAAAACATTGGTATGAACATTAACGGAGAGTTAATTAACAATAAACGATACGATGATGACACGCTAATAGTAACAGATAACCTAACAAATTTACAGTATTTGATGGAAAACATAAACACTTATACCAATAAGTATGGTCTAAAACTGAACATCAAAAAGACTAAATTCATGATTGTAACAAAGAAGCTATACACCAATGTGAATTTAACCATAAATAATTAGCCAGTTGAAAGAGTTACGTCCTACAAATATTTAGGGGTTTGGTTCACTGATACTAATGACCACACAAGAGAAATCAAGAGGCGAATAGAGATAGCGAGACAATCGTTTGTCAAAATGAAAAAGTTCCTATGCAGCCGGGACATAAATATAAACTTAAGAACGAGAATGTTAAGGTGCTATGTTTTCTCCGTTCTGCTGAACGGCATGGAAGCTTGGACACTGAAAAAGATAAACATCAAAAACATTAAAGCATTCGAAATGTGGTGCTACAGGAGAATGTGGAAAATACCATGAAAAAAAAGAGTAACAAATCAAGATGTTTTGCTGAAGATGGGAAGGAATGCGAAGTGATAAAAACCATACAAACGAAAAAACTGGTATATCTAGGCTACATAATGAGAGGAGAAAAGTACTCTCTGCTAAGACTCATAATCCAAGGAAAAATCTCGGGAAAGAGAAATGTGGGACGTAGAAGGATTTCCTGGTTGCGAAATTTAAGGGAGTGGTATGGGTGCAGTTCAATACAGTTGTTCAGAGCTGCAGCCAACAAAGTTAAGATTGCTGTAATGGTAGCCAACCTCCCATAGAAGACGGTACTGCAAGAAGAAGAAATTTTCAGTTTAGTATTCGGAGTAAGCTTCTTGTCTTTGAGGAAGTTGTATTTCCAGTAGGTTCTGTTTCCTACCAGGATTTTTTCATTCATTACTATGCTTATACCATTAGTTCCATTAACTGAAACCCCAAGATATTTAAAGTGTTCTACCTTTTCAAACTTGTATTAGCCATTATTTAACCTTGCCACATTAACTGTATTTTTCGTGAACATCATAACTTCGCAAATTCTTCCTTTAAACTGTTTAGGTATCTGCTAATCAATGCTATGAATATAATTTATTTGGTCAATGTAAAAAATTTGTTTTTTATCTAGATTTTTTGGTATTTGTTATAACAAGTGAAAAGAACAGTGATAATTATTTACATAATACATCATAAAGACGAGGAAACGATAATGTTTAGGCTAATGTGCCACTTTTTTTCCTGACACACACTATGTTGTTCGCCTTAAATTTTTCGTAGTTACATATTGCAAAGATAGAAGTTTCTAACAAAAAAACTGGAGGACATAGTTCAACAACTTTCCACTTAAATCAGTCCAATAGTGTACTGCAATATTGTACTTTTGCGCTAACATAAACATTTCTATATTTGCTCTTGATATAACGTCAATGCAATTGACGCAATGCTCAAGCGCTTCAAAAAATAAAGAAAGGAAAAGCGGTAGGACCAGATGATATTCCTGGGGAAGTATGGAGAGCATTGGGAGAGACAGGAACAAGGTGGCTAGCAGGTCTATTTAATAGAATTATGGAAGTCGGACAAATGCCAGACGAATGGAGAAGCAGTATACTGGTACCTGTTTACAAAAACAAGGGAGATATACAACAATGTACAAACTACAGGGCTATAAAACTGCTTAGCCACACCATGAAAATATGGGAAAGAGTAATTGACAGACGGATACGTGAAGAGACCGAAATATCCGAGAATCAATTTGGCTTTATGCAGGGTAGATCAACAACAGATGCAATTTTCATTATAAGGCAGTTGATGGAAAAATACAGGAGTAAAGAAACAAACGCTCATATGGTATTCATTGATCTTGAGAAAGCATATGATAGAGTTCCTCGAGAGATTCTGTGGTGGGCACTCAATAAGAAAGGAGTCCCTGGTGAATATGTAAAGATTGTGAGGGATATGTATGAGGGAGTAACGACTAGTGTTAGGACAGGTGTGGGAGAGACTGATAAATTTCATGTGAAAGTAGGATTGCACCAAGGCTCTGTGCTTAGTCCGTATTTATTCTCATTAGTTTTGGACCAGATAACAGCGAAACTACAGGGTAACATTCCATGGTGCTTAATGTATGCTGATGATGTCGTGTTAGTAGGAAATAGTGAAAGAGACTTAGAACAAAAACTGGAACAGTGGAGACAAGCTCTGGAGGAAAAAGGTTTAAAACTTAGTAGGACAAAAACAGAGTATTTGGAATGTTCATTTAAAGATGGAGCTACTACAAATAAAATGGTATCTTTGGATGGTGAAATGATTGTGAAAAGCAATAGTTTTAAGTACCTAGGATCGGTATTACAGAGTAATGGAGAAATAGATGGAGATGCATGCAGTAGAATTAGGGCTGGATGGATGAAGTGGAAAGAAGCGAGTGGTGTGTTGTGTGACCGAAAAATTCCAATGAAGCTGAAGGGAAAATTCTATAAAACAGCCATAAGACCGGCTATGATGTACGGAACTGAATGTTGGGCAGTGAAAAAGAAAGAGGAACAACGAATGCATGTGGCGGAAATGAGAATGCTTAGATGGATGAGTGGAGTGACAAAGAAGGATAAAATTAGAAATGAGTATATTAGGGGAAGTCTAGGTGTGGCACCAATTGATGCCAAAATGAGAGAGCATAGGTTAAGATGGTTCGGTCATGTTCAACGTCGAGACGTTAATCACCCAATACGAAGAATAGCTGAAGTGCAGATTCCTGGAAGGAGTAGGAGAGGAAGACCAAAGAAGACCTGGGGGGAGGCGATAAGGCAGGACATGTTGGTAAAGGGGATTAACATTGATATGACCCAAGACAGAATTGTGTGGAGAAATGCAATTAGGGAAGCCGACCCCGCATAGGGATAAGGCAAAGAGAATGATGATAACGTCAATGCAATTAGAATATTCCAGAGTATATATACACGACAAACACAATTGCTTAACTAATACCAAATCATCACTAACTTGTACGTCAAAGCGTTGGATTGCACATAACCAATATGCGATATAATTAGTCACTGGACGGCAGCAGCAATGATAACAAAATTTACATTCTAATTATTAGCCTACTTTATATCCAATTCAGTATGCACAACTGATATATAATTACGATAAAGAAAATCTTGCAAATTAAACGGAATTTATCTCATATATCCAGGGTGTCCAGAAACTCTCCCGACAAACGAAGACCAGAAGATTCTTCAGGTAATTTTAAAACAAGTTAACCCAATTCACCTAGTCCGAAAATGCTTCCTAAGGGAGCTAGAGCTGACTGATATATACTAACCGATTTAAATACTTTCAGTCAGGTAGCGTAATATTTGTCTAGCTTCAAATATATGGCATGCCATATTTTATACAGAGTGAGTTTTATGTATGGAAATCCTCAATTATCTCGGAAACAGTTTGCACGATTTTTATATATTTTGGTGGGTAACGGTTTTTTAATGCGGCCGATATTATAGTGGTAACTACATTGTTGTCAGATCTTCCGTTTTTCTGGAAATCTAATGAACTTTCTTATAAATGAAACACCCTGTATATTTTTTGCGTTTTGAAGTCCTTAAAAAATACTGATGTCAAAAAGCTGTCAATTAAAAACAGAAATTTTAACGATTCTCCCGAAAAATATTAAATTTTTTATCATCAAATTTAATAACAAAACACTTTTGTTTTCTTTCGAAAAAGGTTAAAATTTAATATTTTTTGGGAGAATCGTTAAAAGTTCTGGTTTTAGTTTGACAGTTTGTTGACAATTATATTTTAAAATAATCAGGCAATCCAAATCAATCGTTTATTTGTTGGTCTGGACATGATTATTTTTCATGTTATATTCCCTATACCTAAATGCCATAACTTCGGAGTTATTTCTACATTTATTTAAAAAAAAATTAAACAAATCATAAAAATCAATTTTTTTAAATCAAAAAATTGTTGTTATAGTTTTTCTCTAAAGTTAATAATATTCGAGTTATAAACAATTTAAAACTGAAAAAAATACGAAAAATGAAAATTTTTAAGGTTCAAAAACACAAATAAAAATTATATTTTTGAAACTACGAAGTGCCTAAATTCAAGCTCAAACCTTATTTTATTAGATGCCGATAAGTAATTTGGGCTTGTTTTTTTTAAATCATTGTTTGTTAGTTGTTAATGCAGCCTGATCGCCCATCCCCACATATACGCTTCATTAAAAATTAAAAAACACTGATTTAGAATAAAACGTGACAAAAATTCTTACGGGGAGCTGATAGAAGTTTTGAGGATGAATTTATGTACTTCGTAATTTCCAAAATTATTTTTTACTTCCACGAGGAAAAAGTTTTCCTGTAGTTGACTGTATACCATATACCGGGTGTCCACTTATATTTTTCCCCATTTTAACTGCCTATAACTTCTAAACGGCTCAAGATAGAAATATGCTTTTTTCGCTGAAATGTTTTATTTTAGTAAAAGTTTTGTCTGAATGGATTGAGTTTTTTATATCGCTTTCAATTACGAAAAAAAATGGCGGATTTTTGAAAAAAACTTTGTTGACTTTTTTTTAATAGAACACCCAGTATATTTTTTTGTAAATTGAAAGAACGATCATTCACCTATCCAGCGGTATAAAGTTTTTTTAAATCGGTTGTAAAATGACTGAGTAATTAATTTTTAAAATGAGAGGTGCAACGTGGATATCACTTAGCTACTAAATAACATAACGATTAACTAAGCAAATTGATATTATGTTATGTGATTTCCAGATTGCATCTCTCATTTTAAAAATTAATTGCTCAGTCATTTGACAACCGCTTTTAAAAAACTGTATATCGCTGGAGAGGTAAATGACCGTTCTTTCAATTTACAAAAAAATATACTGGGTGTTTCAATAAAAAAAGTCAACAACGTTTTTTTTTTCAAAAATCCGCCATTTTTTATTTATAAGTGATATAAATAATTTAATACATTCAAACAAAACTTTTACTAAAATAAAACATTTCAGTGAAAACCGCATATTTCTATCTTGAGTCGTTTAGAAGTTATAGCCAGTTAAAATGGGGGAAAATATAAGTGGACACCCGGTATTACAAAAACGATAAAATCCTTTATAAAAGGTATATTTGTTAAAATCCCTAAAAGGGGCTACATCACAGAACTAGTTTTCGATCGAATGACCGATCATCATCAGTGCTTACGTGAATATATTATGCTAACCACCAAAATACAAAACTATGTGGGTAAAAACCCTTTACAATTGATCCGTCATAGGAACATAGATTAATAATGTGAAATTAAACATGGATGTCTAAAATATCCAATATATTATGGCTCTAGGTACACTTCGCTTCAAAAAAAACTGGTACAACTCTTATAACCGAAAATCGTGTTTTTCAAGTTGTGTAAGTTGATCTTGTCACAAGTGTCATTCCAATTTCTAGGACAACGTTGCCAGTTCAACGAAAATATTATATCAAACTAGGTAAAAACTAAAACAATTGTAATTTTCCGTCATTTCAATTAAGTATCCATACATTGATTTGTGTTTTATTATAATTTATGACAATATTTCAATTCAAATATAATGATAGATAATAAATCTTGACATGACTTTAAATTACTATGTTTAATGTCAAATCGAGAGGTGTGATTGGTTTCTCGTAAATTGTAGGACAAAACTGCATTAAGTTGTGTAGAATAAATAAAACACACTGGAAAAATTAAAAATTTAATTTGAAATTAATACAAAATGAATAACTTTTACAGTGAACAAGTGTGAAATTTAAATATATGTATTACAATTCGAAATATACATTTTAAACGTTATTTTTTTGTATTTAGATTTAATGCAATGCCGTTATCTGTGATGGCAACAACGAAGTGATTCACGAACAATAATTGTCAGTCTGAACACAGGTTTACATTGGGAAAAAAAAGTGTACCAGTTTTATATGACGCGAAGTGTACCATTGAGCTCGAATTTGACTTGTTCACATGATGACTATATGGTAGCAAGTGACACTTGACGTAAAACGTTAAAACGTAAAAAATATATAGCGTGTTCCATTTGAAATAAGAAAGTTCATTAGATTTCCAGAAAAATGGAAGATCTGACTGCAGAGTAATTACCTCTATAATATGGGCCGCATTAGAAAACCCTTACCCACCAAAATCTATAAAAATCATGCAAACCGTTTCAGAAAAATGTGAGGGTTTCCATACATAAAACTCACTCTGTATAATAATGTTATATTCAACCTCTTAACAGAACTTCTTATAATAGTTCCTAATAAATACCATTGTTCTTGTTGTTTAATTCTCACCTACAATAAATCTGTAATTAAATATTGAACAAGGACAAATAATAAATATCTCTTCTGTTTTAATTACTGGAATAGAGGAAGTGGATATTGATAGTCCAATTGTGCGGCTACAATGTTTACTTTCAGTAGTCCTGAGCGCTTATTTCAATTTAAAGTAATAGTGCAGTCACTGAAGGTAAATAATGTAAGCTATTACCTCCGATTTCGTTTAACCTCCATCGATTTGCATGAACATTGGTGAGTGGTTAGAGTTAGATGATACCTCAAGGACTAAAAGCGACATGGTGTCAACTTGCGCTTTTACCCTTTGTAAATGTAGTATATTTTTTTCGGCGAGTACTCAAATCTAAGTATTCAATCTTAAATAGATTGTTAATAAAACACCGGTTTTTGGTTAAACCGTTTTTTTACTTACGGTTTAACCTAGCAGTTATAACCGATAAAAAAAAACGTTATTCTAAAAAAACGGTGTTCGGTTTTTTAATCAATAGCATCGATCAATATTATCAATAATATCGATATCAATACTATTAAAAGAATAGGTACAGTTGAGTCCGCGAGTCTTTACCCGTGCGTCATTAATACCTGGCGAGATAAAACACATACTTTTTATCTAGCATCATTCTCTTCCATGCATGAAACTCATGACAAACCAGCTGCCGTTTGTTATTAAGTAACAACACATGTTATTTTTATGAACCATCTAGACTCAGTGCATTGAAAAAAGATAGGTACAAAAAAGACGATTCGGTGTGTTTTCATATTTTAAGCACAATTTGTTTGACGTTTCTGATTTGTTTAATTTTGTGGCTGTCAGTCAGTTGAACTTTTTGCGGTTTTTGTCGAATTTTTACGTTTTGAAGTTTCTTTATATTACAGAAACAGTTGTTTTCACAACTAATTTTTTATTGGGCTTTGAAATTTTAAGGTAAATAATTATATTTAGGCAATTAATATTTAAAACATACAAAGCTAACGTCATTCACACAGTAAAGAAATGACTGTGTTTAGATTTCCGTCAAAGTGAATAAAATAACAAAAATAAAATATGTTATTGGATTTTTTTATAAATTGTTTATTTGTTTATTAATCAATAATAATAATAAAAGAATTTATTAAGCTACTTCAAATGTAGCTGTAATTCTGCGCAAAAATTTTGAAGCAAAACTTACATTAGACATTCTATATATATGATAACGTCAAATTTTATAATAAAACCCGTAATCGGAACAGTAGCCACTTTCTGTCAGTTGTTGTTGCGTGAAATAGATTTCCGACTTATTTCGTATGCTTTAAGTGATGACGCACGGGTAAAGACTCGCGGACTCAACTGTATATCGACACCAAGATAATCAATCGATATATAAACGGTTCAAGATGTCCTGTAGCAGGGCATATCTGGATTTATTTCTCATAATGTGTTCGAAATATTGTAGGTTTCGACATTTGATGGTGGTCTCGGTTATTCTTCATTTTTCTGAAGACCTCCTCATTCATGACTAGTCAGTCAACGAGATTTTAAGTACTTAAGTGCTTCCAATGTTCTGCAGATATCTTCGTTCAAGATCCACAAATTAACACCGAAAAAAAGGACAGAAAAGACATAACATCGTCGTATTCTTACTTTTATTCCAAGAACGAGGTTATGGCTTTTGAATGATGCTCTCAAACGGTTGAATGTGGATCTAGCTTTTTGTGAGCGCTCTTGTATCCTTCTTATTGGTCCATTCTTCATTCGTTATGCCGAGCTAGCTGTAGTTCATCACTCTTTCTACTGGGGTTTGGTTGACATATATTTGACATTCTGTTGTCTTTTTCTTACTAATTATCCTGAGCTTGGTTCTCTGTATTTACAGTTATCCACAATTTTGGCAAACTGGCAAAAAACCTGTGCTGATTATAGAACCATCAGTTTGTTAAACCACTTATTGAAAATTTTTCTGAAGGTAATAACATGGTCGTATCTACAATAAATGCGAGGAATATCTGGATGACACACAGTTTGGTTTCCGTAACGGGTTTGGAACGAGAGAGGCACTGTTTGGAATGAACGTACTTGCTCAAAGATGTCGAGATATCTCTGTAGACATATACTATTGTTTTATTGACTTCCAAAAGGCATTTGATCGTGTTAAGCACTCTATATTGATCGAAGCTCTAAAAGACATTGGCTTGGACGGCAGAAATGTTCGAATAAGTACAAAATTTATATTGGAATCAAACAATATCAGTTTTAGTAGATGGTGTGGAATCACAGACTCTTAATATTAAAAGAGGAGTACGGCAGGGATGCCTCTTGTCACCCCTGCTTTTCAACGTATACTCCGAAAGAATTTCCAGAAAAGCACTTTCTGAAAAACAAGAAGGAATACTTGTGAACGGTGAAGTCATCAATAAATTTGCGATATGCGGACGATACAGTACTCCTATTTTCTAGTCGAGAAGATCTGCAAACACTACTTGATAGTGTCGTTGAGAGTTGTAGGGAGGCAGGTCTGGATCTGAACATACGGAAAACCAAAATACTCGTAATAAGTAGACAACAGGATATAAAACCTAACCAGTCTATAACGTGTAAATAATACCAAACTTGAGCAAGTTGATAAAGTCGTTTACCTTAGACAGCAAATAAATTGTAACGCAGAAAGTCACGGCGAAATTAGATCTAGGATAGAGCAGTCTAGAGCCGCTTTTAGAAGAATGTCCAAAGTGTTATGTAACAGAGAAATAAAAAAGGGCATTGAGGATCCGCCTACTTCGCTGCTACGTGTTCTCGGTCTTACTTTATGGTGTCGAATCCTGGAGAGTGAATAAATCGATCTAAATCGCCTTAAGGCTTTCGAAATATGGTGCTATAGAAGAATTTTAAAAGTTTCCTGGGTGGAGAAGATTCTAAACTCCACAATATTAGAACGTCTCAGCAAGACTACTGAGATCATAAAAAGCATCAAGCAGAGAAAGCTGGAGTATTTCGGACATGTAATGAGAGGTCCCAAATATAGGTTGCTACAAAATATCATGCAACGAAAAATAGCAGGCAAACGCAGTCCAGGACGAAGAAGAACCTCATGGTTGAAGAACTTGCGAGATTGGTATGGTGTTGACATAAGCATGCTATTTAGGGTGGCAGTAAATAAAATCAAGATAGCTATAATAGTAACTAACGTTCTGAAAGGACATGGTACATGAAGAATAAGATGAAAAAACATTCGATTTCAGGATTTGATTGTGATTTCGGTTATTCCTCAATTTTTTGTGGACCTCCTCATATCTTCGTTCATAGTACCTCTTATACCAAGAACTAGGTTGTGCCTCTTGTAGTATAGTATACTTGATCCAAAAGATGGCATAACCCAGACATCCAAAGTGAAAGTTATCCTTCAACACTAAATTGTTCTATATGGTCCACACACTGTCCAGAAAAAAGTCACACCATTTAGAGCGTCGGGTTTGGGAGGGAGAAGGGGGAGAAATCGGTAAATTCGTAGTTTTTTTACGTTTTTCGGCAATATTTCTAAAACTATACGGTTTAGCATGAACAACCTTCTATACAAAATTGTTCTACATTAAATTTGAAATAAAAAAGGCCCCATGCATAATCTTTCTAAAATGCATGGTTCCAAAGTTACGGAGGTAGTATAGTATAACTGGTCCAAAAGAAGGCCTAACCCAAACACCCAAAGTAAAAGTTTTCCTCCAACACCAAATTGTTCTGTATGGTCCACATATTGTTCAGTAAAAAGTTACACCATTTTGAGCGTCCGGTTTGGAGGGCAGATGGGGGAGAAGTCGGTAAATTAGTAGTATTTTTACGTTTTTGGTCAATATTTCTAAAACTATGCTTTAGCGTAAACAATATTATATACAAAAATGTTCTACATGAAATTTAAAACAAAAAAGGTTTTATACACAATTGTTATAAAATCAACGGTTCCAGAGTTACGGAAGGTGAAAAGTCGAGGTTTTCGATACTTTTTATATTTTTTGGGCAATGTATGGTATAACTATACCAAAAACCCAGACATCCAAAGTGAAAGTTATCCTCCAACACCAAATTGTTCTATATGGTCCATAATAATGTTCAGAAAAAAGTCACACCATTTTGAGCGTCGGGTTTGGGGGGGGAGGGGGGAGAAATCGGTAAATATAAAAAGTATCGAAAACCTCCACTTTTCACCCTCCGTATCTCTGGAACCGTTGATTTTATAACGATTATGTATAAAAAACCTTTTTTGTTTTAAATTTGATGTAGAATATTTTTCTATAGAACATTATTTACGCTAAAGCATAGTTTTAGAAATATTGACGAAAAACATCAAAAAACTACTAATTTACCGACTTCTCCCCCATCTCCCCCCCAAACCGGACGCTCAAAATGGTGTAACTTTTTACTAAACAATATGTAGACCATATAGAACAATTTGGTGTTGAAGGAAAACTTTTACTTTGGATGTCTGGGTTAGGCCTTTTTTTGGACCAATTATACTATACTACCTCCGTAACTTTGGAACCGTTCATTTTAGAAGGGTTATGCATAGGACCTTTTTTATTTCAAATTTAATGTAGAACAATTTTGTATAGAAGGTTGTTCATGCTAAACCGCATAGTTTTAGAAATATTGACGAAAAAACTAAAAAACTACTAATTTACATATTTCTCCCCCCTCTCCTCCCCAAACCCGACGCTCAAAATTGTGTGACTTTTTTCTGAACATTATATGGACCATATAGAACAATTTGGTGTTGGAGGATAACTTTCACTTTGGAGGTCTGGGTTTGGGTCTAACTATACCATAATATTGAAGGAGTCCCTCATCCGGTTGAAGGTGGATCTAGCTTTTTCGATAGCGTTCTTATATCTTGGTTGTTGGTACATTCTTCATTTGTTTAGGGCGCAGAGATAGTTGTAGGTCATCAATTTTTCTACTGGGATTTGGTTGATGTAGACTGGACCTTCTATTATCTTTGCTTGATAATTATCATGAGTTTTGTAATCTACAACTTTGGCACACTGATGAAAAGACATTAGCCAAATTCGTGTTTATCGTCCAGCCAATACTAGGTTTGAAGAATAATGTAATGCGTACTAGTTGTCTAGCTTATAGACGCTTTTAAATCAGCTTATATAAGTTTTCTGTAAATATATGAGCGTGGATTAATATAATATGGATCATATAATCTATATATATAAAATTCTAATTCGCAGGCTTTGTTACCGTACTCCTCCGAAACCGCTTGACCGATTTTCATGAAATTTGGCAGGTGGACTCGACCGGACAGGGAGTAGGTTGTTATCTATATTTCATAGCCGTACGTTATAAGGGGGCTTTGCCCCCCTAAAATTTTTTTTTTATTTTTCGACAAACCGATTTTTTTTAATTGTATATGATTCAGAAGCAAAAGATACATACAATCCTAAATTTTCACTTTTCTATCTTTAACCGTTATTTTTTTAAAAAAATTTCGTGGTTTAACATCTATATATATAAAATTCTAATTCGCAGGCTTTGTTACCGTACAAAACGGTGCTATTTTTACTTCTCTACCGCAGTCCGTTTCAGAACTGCGTTATGCCGTCCGTTAGCGCGAACCGTAAGTCGTAGAAAAATTCTGAGCACAGAAGAAGAAAGAACGGTAAATTTTATAATAGAAAAGTGCAGCAGATTAACTTTTGGACTCAAATTGGATAAAATATGAAATTTTTAATTTTACGAAATTGTCAAAAAGCTTGCTTTCGCCTGGGCAAACCATCCAGTTTATTCATGTTAACTAGATGAACAAACGAAAAATATCGTGAACACTATTGCGTGTCTTAAATGATCGATAATATTTTTTGTTATTGTCGTAATTAATTAATATTTAGAATTTTAAGGTATGAATTAAAAAATAAAATTTATTTTACATTTAATATTTGATGGGGGCGAGTTAAAAATGCACTGAGTCATGCAGTGCTCTATGGGTGCAACTTATTATTGTTTCACTTTTAACACAATACGTTACACGCATTGTGTTAAAAGTGCAACAGTATGTGTTGGAATTCCTGAGAGAGAAGGTGTGGTCATATCAAAGGAATGTTATATATGTTTCATATCTCTCAATGCTACTCACTGCGTTGCCTATTCAAAATAAAGGAATATGTGTTTTAATTTATAAGAGAGATGGTTTGGACATATCAAAATAATTTTATACAAATTTGTTTAATATTTCTCAATACGAGTTACTGTTTTGCTGAAAAAATGGAAGAATATGGGTTTGTTTATTCATGAGCGAGATGGTTTGGTCATATGAAAAGAATTTTATATACTATATAACATTGTTTTCGAATATATAAGATATTATGTTTAATATTTCTCAATGCAAATCAGTGTTTTGCCGGCTTAAAGGGGAAGAATATGTGTTTGAATTCGTGGGTGAGATGGTTTGGACAGATCAAAAGAAAATTATATATTATATTTAATATTTCTCAATGCAAATTACTGTTTTACCGACTTAAAAGTGGAAGAATATGTGTTTGTAATTCATGAGGGAGATGGTTTGGTCATATCAAAAGAAAATTAAGTATATATGTTTGATATTTCTCAATACTACTCACTGTTTTGCCTACTTAAAAGTTGAAAAATATGTGTTTCAATTCATGAGTGAAAGAGTATGAAGTATTTGATTTCATTTGAGAGATGGTTTGGTCATATCAATAGAATGTTATATTTTTAATATGTCTCAATGCAAACTACTGTACTGTTTTGTTTTTAAAATAGAAGAATATGTGTTTTAATTGATAAGAGAGATGGTTTGGAAATATACAAAGAAGATGATGTCTTGATCCCGCGTATACTAATGATTCCAACGGACTTACCGTTTGAAAATTGCAAGAAAAATTTCGTTTAAAAAGTAACGAGTTTTCAGGTTTGGCACACGGAAAATTTTTGCGCGTCGGGAAACCGTCATCGTTGTTTATTTTGCACCAAGAATAGAGTATTGTTTATAAAAAAGCATTACATTGATGCAAATTTTTGTCATACATGATATTTTTTAGATTTTTTGTTAATTTAGTTAGTGAACTTTGAGATATCATTATTTAATTCACAATAACGCCGCCGCCGGTACAAAGTTCGTCGGGTCAGTAATTAAAATAAAATTAAAATTATATACAATTTTGTTTACTTTGCTGGTGCAGAATTTAGACACACAACCCTATGACGACACGACGCGTTTTAGGCTAGCTGCAATAATTTGAATTTAGAATTGTCTTTAGGTTCCCAACGGAACACAAAAACAACTTTTTATCTTTGATACATGTTTTAAATTGTTTTATGTTGCGATTTATAACATTCTTTTCGAATTTCAAATTTATGCAAGTTCTTTATTGACCTAGAATCAAAATTATAACACATTATCTAATTATGACCCACTATCTAAGGTGCAACGAAGTTCACCGGGTCATCTAGTATAATATAATAAACTTCCAGATTTCTTCTATGAATTCATTATTTTGTAACTTGTACGATTTTTCACCGGTTATTACTTAAAAAAAAAAACGGTTATTATCGGGACAAAAAAACAACCGGAAAACCGATTATTGCGGAGTAAGTTAACCGGTTTTAGGTTATAACTGATAGGTTTTTTCCCAGCCCTAATGAAAACCTTCAGTGACTGCTCTATATTTGAATTGTAGAGTAACTACAAGGTAAAATTTTGATGTGGAAATTAATGCCGCCGAAAGGTTTTTAATCGATTTTCGAGTGCTTTGATTGAATTACACCGTATTAATACGACTGTTTGTTGATTCTTCGAATTGGGATCACGTTTCATTGATTTAACCAAATTGAGTTAAAACAAAATTCGAACAGACATTGATATACCTTTTTGGCTTTTGGTATTATCCTAAATATACAAAACGAATAAAAATACTGTAGTTATTTTTATATCAGTGTAAAGGAATTTTATTTGCAAGTCATAGTCTTCTTCTTCTTGTGCCACTCCTATCGGAGATTGGAAATCATCAAGGCTACCCTGATCTTGTTTACAGCTGACCTAAAAAGTTCATTAGTGGTGCAGCCAAACCACTCTCTCAAATTCCGCAACCATGACATTCTTCTACGGTCTGAATTCCGTTTTCCTTCTATTTTTCCTTGCAATATATTTTAAAGTAATGCGTATTTATGACCTCTCATCAGGTGACCCAAATATTCGAATTTTCTTCGTTTTATCGTTAACAAAATTTCTGGGTCTCTTCCTATCCTACGTATTACTTCAAGGTTTGTGATTTTTTCAACCCAACTTATCTTCAACATTCGATGGTAGCACCACATCTCGAAACTTTCAATATTTTTTATGTTGTTCTGCTTGAGAGTCCAGGCCTCTACACCGTATACTAGCGTGTTATATACGTATCCTCTTAGCATTCTTAATCGTAGAGGGATACTTATATCACTGTTGCAGAAGAATTTTCTCATCTTTATGAAGGTGGCCCTGGCAATTTCGATACGTCTTTTTATTTCATTGTTTTGGTCTCCAGTTTCGTTTATTAAAGTTCCCAAGTATTTGTAACTTGATACCTTTTCAATTTGAATGCCGTTTATACTAATATGTGCTGGTTGTGTCATAATTTTACTGAAGACCATATACTTTGTTTTTTTGATATTAATGTTTATGCCATAATTGTTGCAAGCAATATTTATGTTTGTAAGTAATCGTTGTAATTCTTCTACTGTTCTTGCCACTAGTACAGTGTCGTCCGCGTATCGAATATATTCAAGTACGCAAGTCATAGTACATGTGAATTAACCTTTTAGATTTTTTCTCGGGCTTTGTTTATTGCATGTGTTTAAACAACCATGATAAACGAATCAGAAATGAAAAGAATACTTTAGTCAGACCAAAAAAAGGGAACTCTGACATAGCTTTTTAAAACAGCTGGAACACGACTTCTACAAAACACAAAAAGAAATATGAAGAGTGATCAAAGGACAAAGGAACGAGAGGAACGAACTAATAAAAACGAAACACATTCAGAAGGAAACATGGACAGACTACTTTGGATCTCTATTTGCTACAGATGACGATAATGAACCACCAACACCGGAAATGACGACAAACGAAGAGGTAAACATTGAGAAGGGGTAGGTAAGGGAAGCAATAAGGACATTAAAAACAGAAAATCACCTTGGAAAGAATTGGTAGTAGACTTATCGGTCTCTAGGAAGACAACTCTCCTATTTTTCTGTATCATGATGATCTGGGCAACTTTCCAGATGCAAAGGAAATATAATTTAGCCGTTATATAGAGTTAAATATATAAGTAATAAGTCTGTAGCACTTTTCAAATAGTTCTGGTAGAATTTTCCAGACACTAAATCAAAACCAGGAGCTTTTTAATGTTAATTTCTTCCATAATGTGTTTAACTTCTGTAATGGTGAACTTGTTATAAGGCAGGTCCATTTAAAAGGGTACATTTAGATAGTCAGTAATTTCGTGTTTTTCTTTAGCAGATAATGCCGAAAGAAATAAATGCTATGTTTATTAAAAAAATACCTGAATTACTACTGTGACGCTTACTCGTTAAGGGGATATGCGCAAAATTTCGGCTCATCCTAAGAAAACTGATAAGTATTTTTGAAAAATTTAAACGCCAAATGAAAGATTACGTTATTACCGAGGACCGAAAGTCCCTGAAAACTTCTGTAATGTTTATTTTAGTAAGTTACAGGGGTGAAAAAAAAAGAAAAAAATTTAGTGCGAATTTTAATTTCAAATATCGCATTCAAAAGAAACTTTTTGTTCAGTCTAAGTGACTTTCGGCCCTCGGTATTAACGTAATCTATCATTCCGCGTTTAAATTTTTCAGAAATACTTAGTTTTATTAAATTGTTAGTTTTCTCAGGATTCAAAAAAAAAAAAGAATGTGTGTGTACTTTGTACGCACGTAAGAAGTTATACTTCTATTATATGATTTCAACGAAATAAATATACTTTCAACAGTTTATGTGTATTTAAAGATTAAACTAATTTTTACTTACTACTTTTCAAAAATTTTTATTAAAACAATACTAAAAATAAAAAAAAAGTTAGATAACGCACAGATTTCAACCGGGGACCTCTCGATCTCCGTTCGAACGCTCTACCACTGAGCTACACTGCCTTTGCTTTGACAGGTTACAAGATTTCTCATACATACTGGCAAATTTAATAGATCAAGTGAAGTATGTATAAAAATATTTTAAAATTTAAAGTAAATATACTTACTATTATTATAAAATATTTTATTCCCCAGGAAGACAAATCCAAAGACACAAAAATTATAATAAATAATACATTTACTAAAAACACTAATATATTCTTTTAATGACTTATTTGCGCTGATACATATCTATCTACAATCTACATAATTTGAAAGATTAGCAACGAACTACATACTGTCTGTCTGCGCATGCGCCAGGGAATTATAAAATTTCACCCTCGATCGTAAAGAAGTATAACTTCAAAAAAACGAATGCATCTAAAAAGCATTGGAGCGGAAATTTTGCCCCTGCGGCCCTAACTGGGAATCGTTGTATAACCGTCTGTTTTAGCGAAAATAAACTTTATTATATTGTCTTTATAGCAGTTATTGCTTTGATTATCTACCCCTAAACGAAAGAAAATATTTCTAAGAAATTGCCAATATTTTTCCCATTACAATACGTCATTTAATATTGAGGCATATATGTAAACACACGCCTCAAATATTGTTTTTCAGCCTTTTTTTCATCGGAATATTCCCCATACATTCCAGGTAATATATTATATGTCTAACCCCCTGCCAATTCGTTGGGAATAAATCAGGACCAAAATTTACCAAAAATATAAGGCCGGAAGCGCTGTTCGGTGTATTTTTCTGGATGTATTAAAGTCAAAAAAAGAAGCGATTGCTTTTGGCATGAATTTCAACTGGTGCTTGGATACGGGTTTTTCATTTTTACATAAAATATCAAGCGAAAATGCCGACATCGCAAGTAATAGATAAAAACATATTCGACATGTTTTTTAGACCTTGTTTATTCCACGATACACTAATTACCGGTATGTGCAGGCGCATACCGAGTGTGACGTCACTTGCGAAGCAGAATTTGAAACTGACTGTAACGTAGATGATAATTATTGTAAATACAAATTAATAATACGAATTTAAACTCATGTGTAATCTGTAAAAATTTTATTTGTATTTACCGAAAGTAATGAATTGTTTAATGTTTACCGAATGTTAAATATTTCCTGTATGATATGAATTTCCAACAAAAATATAAAGATAATGCATAATACACCTAAAGCTGTCAATATGACATTAAATAAAAATACTAATAGACCGGGCAGTATCGTCGCCCCCGCTAGCGAAATTATTCCGATTCGATTTTTTTGCACAAACTTACTCAAAAAGAGGTCCTTATAACATATCCACGGGCGGTGCCGTGGTCGAAAATTTTTTAAACAAATTCACAAAAATATTTTTTTTCATTTCCAACAATTTTTTTTTAGATAATTTGGGTCATTCTGAGCAAAAAAGGTCTCCTGTCATTTTCTCTAAAATTGACTGTTGTCGACTTATACGCGATTTAAAATTTGAAAAATGGGAAAATGGCCATTTTTAATTATTAATAACTCGATTGAAAATTATTATAAAGAAAGTCAGAAAGTGACCACATCAAAGTTTAAAACTTTGTTTTGTTTATTTATTTTGCAAGTATATTGTTTATTTATTTTTTTTTGCGAATGTTATTCAATTTTTCATCAACTATCGATAAGTTAAATAATATTTTATAATAGAATCAATCACGGCAATTATTCTAATTCATCCGCTTCAACAATTAAACAGTTAAAGCCTTAAAAATGGCCATTTTCGCCTTTTTCAAATTTTTAATCGCACATAACTCGACAACAGTCAATTTTAGAAAAAAATAACAAGAGACCTTTTTGCTCAGAATAAGCCAAATTATTTAAAAAAATTGTTGGAAATAAAAAAATTATTTTTGTGAATTTGTTTAAAAAAAATTGTTTAAAAAATTTTTCGACCACGGCACCGCCCGGCACCCTGTGAATATGTTATACAGTCCTCTTTTTGAGTAAGTTTGTGCAAATAAATCGAATCAAAATAGTTCTGCTAACGGGGGCGACGATACAGTTGGACTATAGCGCTAATTGTTAATAACTAAAAATAACAGCTTTGTAATAAAATAATGACAAAAATCTCTTCAGGACGTTGAAGAAGGTATTTGAGTCTTGATTTTATTACTTTTTGAATTTCATAATAATCATTTTTAATCGAGTTATGAAGCCTTGAAAATAGCCATTTTCGCATTTTTCAAATTTTTAATCGCGTATAACTCGACAACAGTCAATTTTAGAGAAAAATGACAAGAGACCTTTTTTGTTCAGAATGACCCAAATTATCTAAAAAACGTTGTTAGAAATAAAAAAATTATTTTTGTGAATTTGTTTAAAAAAAAAGAATGTGTGTGTACTTTGTACGCACGTAAGAAGTTATACTTCTATTATAATATAATTTCAACGAAATAAATATACCTACTAGTTACAATACAAAAAATTAACAATAATTACCAAAAATGAACCAAAACGCCAAATATTAAAAAAAAAGAAAAAAATATGAATCGTCCGGGATTTGAACCCGCAATCTCGCGATTTTTTGATCTCTGGTCCAATGCTCTACCAACAAGGCCATCAAGCCGCATGCTACTTACCTTTCAGATATACATAATTGTACATCACGGTGACAAGTGAAATATAAAAATAGATGTTTTATTATTTTACGCCCAAGGAAGACAAATCCAAAGACACAAAATTATAATAAAAAACCTTGTAAACCACCTTTTTCAAATTGCGCAAGTTGTATTATTAATATTAATGTTAATAAATGAAATATAAATATTTTGACGTTTCACAATTTGACAATTCACTTTTAACTGCAGTGCCTTAAAAATTTTAAAGCACTAGTGCCTTAAAGTAGCATTTTTAACGCTCCTATGGAGTCCTAAAAATTGCATTTTTAACACGTTTGTAGAAAAATATATTTAAAAACACTAATATATTCTTTCCACACCTTTTCTGGACTGATACATACATAAATTAAAACATTTTGAAGTATAACTTCAAAAATATAATATGAAAACTATTTAAAAAGGCAGTATAACTATTAACTAACCTTTGTTGTTTCTCTTCCCACAAATTTTAAAACGCAATAACCATACATAACCAAACCGTCAACCGTCCAAACCACAGCTGCGCTACAGCTGCCATATTGGATAATTTTTGACATGTCATTTGAACATCCAATCAGAACAAAGTTATAATGCGCATGCGCCGGGATCGTAGGTTTTAACATATAAAAATTCACCCTCATATCGCGCGTAAAGAAGTATAACTTCAAAAATTGTTTAAAAAATTTTTCGACCACGGCACCGGAAGGCACCCTGTGGATATGTTATAAGGACTTCGTTTTGAGTAAGTTTCTGCAAAAAAATCGAATCGGAATAATTTCGCTAGCGGGGGCGACGATACTGCCCGGTCTATAACGAATTAACACAAATATCACATCACAATATATGTAAACAGAACGTAAATTACTGCAGCCGATATGTGAAACAATTGTGCATTTAATGATATGATATGGGAGCAAAGTATGCTAAATGTACAGTCACTCGAGCGCTTTGGGGACCTATTGGGTTGTGAAGAGTAGGTCCTAAAACCAAA
Source organism: Diabrotica virgifera virgifera (assembly GCF_917563875.1). Classification (NCBI taxonomy): domain Eukaryota; kingdom Metazoa; phylum Arthropoda; class Insecta; order Coleoptera; family Chrysomelidae; genus Diabrotica; species Diabrotica virgifera. The sequence continues at coordinate 5,724,111 of NC_065445.1, forward strand.
AAAAGTTAAGTAAAGTTTTCCATTTTAGTGGGCGCTTGCCATTTTTTAATTTAAATTTCCATTTCCAACAATCGTTTTTTCCGATTATAACGCCATCTATGCATAATTCGAAAAAATGTTTCGAATAAAAGTTACTTATTTTTTAGTAAGCCCCCACCCCACCTCAGTGGGGGGTCGTGTTTGCTGCCAGACGATAGATTTTTCAAAAATATAAAATAAGTGTATTTTGCAGTTTTTCGATCTGATGTTCATTTCGCGAAATATCGCGGGATTCGTATTTAAAATATTAAAGTTACCCCTCACCCCTCTCCGTGGGAAGTCGTGTTTGGTATCATTCGATAGATTTTTAAAAAATATTGAGCACGTATTTTTTAGTTTTTCGATCTGTCGTTCATTTCGCAAAATATTCGCTTTTTTCTTGTGAAACTTTGAAACTCACCCATTAGAAGTATATAATTTGAACCACATATGCTACACATATAAATGTTCAAATTTAGATGGGAGGCCATCTCAGATTTTGCCTTTTATAAAAATGGCGGGGATTCAAAGTGGCGACTATACATATGTGACTAATAGTACGATAACTTTTGAACGAGACTACCGATTTCAACCAAATTTGGTATATAGGTTCTTTTTTCTATGTATAAGATCGAGGTCTTGAACCGGAAGAATCGCTTTACCAGAAGTTTTGTTTTTACTGTTTTTTAATGTAAAATATGTTGTTTCTTTTTCAATTCTTTCACCCTGAATATATAAATTTTTTAAAAAGGTGATACCGCCATTGATAATAGTGTATAAATATATTTTTTAGAAAATATTTTGAACTTTTCAGTTGTGTTAAGTATGTTCAGATGTACCGATGGACGGCAGATTCATTTTAAATGCCCGCCATTTTTGTAAAAGGAACAAAAATTGAGATGGCCTCGTATCTTAATTTGAACCTTTATATGTGTAGTATATGTGGTCCAAATTATATGCTTCTACCATTAAATGCACAATAATTCTTAAAATATTTGCACGAATCTGCCGCATATAGGTACATGTGAAGATATGTTTTGCATTTATTAAATGGTAATTAACATAACTAAAAAGTAACAGATATTTCCTAAAAAATATTTTTACGCTCTTTTTAATGGCCGTATTAACTTTTTATAAAATTAATAAATACAGGGTGAAAGAATTGAAAAAAAAAACAACATATTTTTACTTAAAAACCAGGAAAAACACAACTTCTGGTAAACCGATTCTTCTGGTTCACCACATCCATCTTGTAAATCAAAAAAAGAACATATATACCAAATTTGGTTGAAATCTGAAGTCTCGTTCAATATTTATCGTGCTATTAGTCACATATGTATAGTCGCCATTTTGAATCCCTGCCATTTTTGTAAAAGGTAAAATTTGAGATGGCCTCCCATCTAAATTTGAACCTTTATATGTGTAGTATATGTGGTCCAAATTATATGCTTCTATCATTAAATGCACAATTCTAATATTTTGCACGAATCTGCCGCACTAAATAAAGCGAATTGCTTCGCACGTTATGAGCCTGCAAGATTAAAGAAGAAATAACAGGATCTTTATGAGATATACAATAACACAGTGTCATCTGCATATACAGTGAGCACGTAAAGGTTGGAATAAATTCATTTTATCGAGAACTGACGACACTGGAAAAAATCCCAAAACAGGTCAATTTGTATTTTTAAATTACGACTTTTTGGCATATATATCATACTAGTGACGTCACCCATCTGGGCGTGATAACGTCATCGATGTTGTTCTGAAGCTATTCCCTTGTGGCATTTTTATAATTACGTATTTTTTATGGGAAATAAGCCACAATTTTACTAAAAAATGAATTTATTAACGTTTCGAAGCCCAAATCGGGTTTCGTTGTCAAAATACAAAATACAGTATTTTGTATTTTGACAACGAAACCCGATTTGGGCTTCGAAACGTTAATAAATTCATTTTTTAGTAAAATTATGGCTTATTTCCCATAAAAAATACGTAACGTCATCGAAGATTTTTTTAAACGAGAATAGGGGTTGTGTGCTAGCTCATTTGAAAGGTAATTCAATTCGCTATTCAGTAATATAAACATTAACATAATTATTTATATAGGATGCCCAAAAAAATTTTTTGAATTAAATTTATTTACATAAAAAGAAGAATTATGTAATTTATTTAATTCAAAATACATAAATATTATTGCTCTCAGCAAACAGAGATTATTTATTTGAAAAATAATCATTGCTTTTCACCTAAATTAAATGTTCAAACTGTCAAGAGGCAGGTGGGTGGCTGCTTTAATATTGAATTTAAGCAAAACATAATATTTATTTGTAAAATAAACATTTTTTCCTGTTTTCTGATAGCAGTAAAATATATTTTGAATTAAATAAATTACAGACATTCTTCTTTTTATGTCAATAAATTGAAATGAAAAAAAAAATTTTGGACACCATATATAAACAGTTATGTTAATGTTTGCACTACTGAAGAGAGAATTCAATTACCTTTCAAATGAGCTATCACACGATCCCTATTCTCGTTTAAAAAAAATCATCTATGAAAAAGTCATAAATGAAAAATAAAAATTTACCTGTTTCAGGATTTATTTCCAAAATTGTCCGTTCACGAAAAAATGAATTTATTCCAACCTTTACGTGCTCACTGTATGTTGCATGGTTATATTTTTGCTAGTGGGAAAATCAGCTTTGTAAATGATATAGAAGTGTTCTATATGTACATTAAATCAGAATATAAAATTCGTTAAAATGGTCTTAACAACATTCAGTAACAACAAATCACTGATAATGAAGTAACTTTTAATTAAAATCCCAAAAAGATTAAGACGAGGAGTATCTTATCGACAAAGCTCTTCAAAACGTGTCTTGAATAAGTTAAAGGAAATACCAGAATAAACAGAGACGTAGATACCGGAGGGTATTCGCCAAAGATTATTTATAGAGCCAAATTAAGAAATATCAGAAAAATATTCCCATTTAGTGAATCTACAAAAATTTATTTAAAAATCAATAAAAATATAGATAAAAAGTTTTTAATAAACTGAAAATACAAAGGTTAGTGGAAAATAGAGGGCGAGTTTATTGTGTATTGTGTGTGGCAGTCATTGATTTTCTCGATTTTATTTCAGGTATATCTGCTATATAAATGTTAAATAACAATGGAGTTAGTACTGAGCCTTGAAGTAAGGCGTTGTTTAGTTTTCAAACGTTACTCCGTACATTATTCATATTATACCTTTTGAGATTGCAAACTCCCGCAAAAATAGAAACAGAAACTAGTAATCTAATTGACTTACTTCAAAATGTTGCCAAACAGTCTACCTCTCAACCTGGGCAAAAGAAATTTTCAACCAACATTCCTCTTAAAATAAAAGCCAGATCAATTTGGCAAAGAACTCACAGACCAGACGACAGGACAATTTATAATAACAAAACTAGAAACTTAAAAATAGCTCTAGAACAGATGAAAAACAACTCATTTGAAAACTATGTATCAAACCTTTCTCGTCAAGATAACTCTATCTGGAAACCAATCAAAATCAAAAATAAACCAATAAATACTTCACCTCCAATTCGGAAAAACTCAATACCACCAGGACCATGCACAAAAGCAACAAAGAAAAAGCTGACTTATTTGCTGAACATCTAACTGAAGTCTTCAAGCCACACGATAATGACCAAGTACAAGAAGTAGAGCAGAAACTAGCCTTACCAATTAATCAACGAGAGCGACTAACTTAAATTACACCAAAGGAGATCAAAGATGAAATTAATCATTTGAATGAAAAGAAGGCACCAGGCACTGATCTTATAACAGCAACAATGCGAAAACAACTTCCTAAAAAAGGTATAATGAAGTTATTGTATGTACATATTAAATGCAATTTTAAGACTTAATTATTGGCATAAATCACTAAAAATTGCCCAAGTAATTACGATACCGAAACCTGGTAAAACTTTAACGGATGTTTCATCATACCGCCTAATAAGTCTACTGCCAATAATGTCAAAACTTCTTGAAGAGCTGGTACTTAAACCAATAATTATGAGCGACCTAGATTCCAAAACTGGATCCCAAAACACCAATTTGGATTCCGACAAGCTCATTCTACGGTGCAACAATGCCATCGCATATGAAATGTAATTAATAGAGCTTTGGACAATGAACAATATTGCACAGCAGCCTTTCTGGACATCAGCCAAGCATTTGATGAGGTATGGCATTCAGACTTACTTTATAAAATCAAAAAATCTCTACCCAACAAATACTTTGACTTAATAAAATCATATCTAAATCACAGAGAATTTGAAACTAAAGTGGAGGATGAACTATCAAACCGTAACAAAATTCAATCAGGGGTGCCACAAGGTAGTATACTGGGTCCACTTCTTTATGTACTGTATACATCCGATTTACCAAATTCTCCACAAACCACCATTGGAACTTTCGCTGATGACACAGCAATATTTGCAACTGAAGAGGATCCAACAGCGGCAGTATTAAAACTTCAAGAACACTAGACCAAATTGGACAGTGGTTAAAGAAATGAAAGATAAAAGCTAATGAAACTAAGTCAACACATATAACTTTCACACTTAGGAAAGACCAATGCCCAAATATTAGCCTTAATCAAGTCAACATACCCCAACAGAATATCGTCAAATACTTAAGCTTCATCTTGATTCTAAATTAAACTGGAAACAATATATTTTAAAGAAGAAGAAACAAATTGAGTTGAGAGTGAAAGACATTAATTGGCTTATAGGTCGAGAATCTCGACTCTCAAATGATAACAAACTGTTCATTTATAAAACAGTCATCAAACCTATATGGACGTACAATATAGAACTATGGAGTTGCAGTTGTGCCAGCAAATCAAATACAAAAATTATCCAAAGAACTCAATCAAAAATTCTACGCACCATCCCAAATGCCCCGTGGTACATTTCCAACCAAACCCTTCATAGAGACCTAAACATCCCGTTAGTCAGCACAGTAATTCAAGAAAGAGCCAACAGACACCACGAGAACTTGGAAGGCCACCCCAACCAATTAATATTACCACTACTGCAGCCACTGAACAAAAGAAGATTGCTAAGATTATGGCCCATAGATCTTCGCTGAAACTGAGGTGAGACCGCTGGGTGATGTACGTCATAACGCCATATTAGTGTACAATACTATAGTTGATAGAAGTTATTGTACTTGTTATCAAATTAACTCATAGAATATGTAGTTCTGATTGTTAATAAATGCTTACCAAAAAAAAAATTATACCTGAAACAGTCTACTAGAGCAGAGGCAGGGTAAAATTTCCATCAACTTATAAGTAAGGCCCTCTCTCCACACAATGTCATAGGCAGCGGTGAGGTCTACGAATCTTATCGCAGAATTGTTTCAAGTCTTTCAAAGCCAGCTTTTATAAATGCAGTTAGGGACAGCACTTGGTCACAGCAGCCTCCGTCCTCTTCTAAAACCGGCTTGCTCAATTGGTACAGCGACCTCAATAATGTTACATATCTGTTGTTATATAAGAATAGTTCGAGCAAGTGAGTAAGGCAATAGGCCAATAACTTTCAGGCAGCTTGCTGTCTTTCCTAGGCTTCTGGATTGCGATAATTTGCGGTGTGGACTATAAATACAGGATACATTCGATCGAAGTTAGCTGATTTTCCTGTTTTGATCTGGTTTAGTGTTTTTTTGATTTCATTCGATATGAAAACACGTGAGTTTCTGATGTTGCTGGAGTATTTGCTTTAAGTTGTTTAAGCGCTATTCTAGTTGATAGACTAACTAACGTACATAAGTCCCAACAACTCAATCATATAGAACTGGAAATTATGACTCTTTATAATAAAATTGCAAATTTAGGAAAAAACATCATTATATCATGGATAAAGGGACACGCAGGCATTAGGGGTAACTAAATAGTAGACAGGCTAGCCAAATCCGCCCTAGAAATAGGCGAAGAACTTTCCATGAACTTACTACCCATTTCGGATATTGATATTATTAGTAGACGACACCAAAAAGAAAATTGGCAAAGGTATTATCGAAACACGAGAACTGGTAGTAATTACAAACAAATGCAGCCTGAAATTCCCATTAAAAGGTGGTTTCATTCTGTATCAAATCGCCATTTCATAAGAGTTATAAATAGATTGAGATGTAATCATGCTCTTACCCCCCTTCATATGTACAGTTTGGGTCTCATAGAGTCACCTAACTGTGAGTGTGGAAAAGAAGGTGATCTACTACATATTCTCCTCGAATGTTCACATCAATCAGTAAATATAAACAAATTTTATGATAATCTTAATATATTAAAAATTCCACTTCCCGTCTACCTGAACAATTTGATATTTTCTGAAGATATTAATATATTAAAAACAATTTACGAACATATCAAAAACTGTAAATATAGATTGTAGCAATAAAATTTACCCTGTATTTGAGAAATTTTGTTAAAATAAAGCAGGCATGTTTGTTAAAACAAAACAAACATGTATGTTTTGTTGTTATTTTTTTTAAACTCTGTAGATTTAAGTAATTATTGTATATTATAGTTGAAAAAAGAAAAGAACAAAAAAAGAGAAAAAGAAAAGCAAAAAAAACAGAAAAAGCAAAAAAAGCAAAAAAAAAGAAAAAAAAACTAAGAAGATGTAAACCTCCGCGAGGTTGAATCGGGTTTACGTCTTAGCGCAGTAAAAAAAAACAATTTATAAAAAATAACCATAAAAATAATAAAAAAATAATAAAAAAAACAAATTAACAATACAAAAAAAATACAACAAAAAATTCAAAAAAAAATAAAAATTTACAAAAAAAAATGAACAACCAAAACAGAGTATTATTTAGATAATAATTGTAGATAATAATGTTAGTTTGTTATGTATTTAGAGTTAGAAATACAGAAAAAATTCCTCTGATTGAAAAATCAAATTTGTTTGTTTTTAAAATAACAAAATGTCTGGCTAATTGGCTCGGCCAAGGCCATCAAATTCACACAAAAAAAAAGCTCTATTCTTACGGCAGGTGTATGAGTGTTCGCAGATAGAGGTCGGGAGTCCTCGATCATTCTGTTTGCTATCTTATTTGGCTCAATTGTTGAATTGTTCTAGTGTTATGCTCTGCTTGCTTTGCGCCCAATTTGCGGATCACTCCCCAAAATTTTCGACTGGAACGAGAGAACTTAATATTTATACTGTACTCTTCCATTTATTAAGTCTAGTTGAGTCCAGTGACTTGTAATTTGTCTCCAATTTCGGGATTTTCTGATTTCAAAAATATGTCATAGAGTTTTTGGCTTTCCTCCGTCTGGCCTGGGATGTACTTCTTTCGAAAACTTCAAAGATTGTAGTAGACATTATAAGTACATGGGTTTGTGAATCAAAATTCTAGTTTACATACACAAAAAATATCCCTTCCATTATTTTTAAGTAACACTTGACACGACAGAAATTGGATATGCTAACATCCCAATATTTTAATGAATATAATTATATAAGTAGCAGAAATAAGTATATGGGATGTGACTACGGGGGTAAACCAAACGTAAAGGAGAATACAATCGAAAGAAATGAAGATTTAAATTGAACAATAACGATTAAACAGAATATTTAGGCAAAATAAGAGTTAAGCGCCAACTATTTTGGGAAGATAAAAATAAATAATAATAATAGAATAAAGCAGAACAGAAGTTGACAAATAGTTCAGGGCGCATCTGTTTGAGATGGACGTTGAGAGGTGAAATCAATTTTTTTTTGCAGAAATTGCTTGAAAATAACTCAAATAATAATATTTGAGTTATCCTCCCTCTCAAAGTGGTCCGGAACATTGTTTAAATAATAAAAATGTCAAAATATGAAGGAAAAATTCGATTTTTTTATTGGTTTTTTGATTATAACTTTAAAACTATTCATTTCTGAAAAAAGTTGGACTGGCATAAAAGTTGCGTAATTAAATTTCCTACAATATCGAATTGGTTAAAAATTTAAAAAATAGTCACCTGTGTTGCAAAATAGCAATAATTGCGAAAAAAAAAACCATACAAAAACAAGTATTCGCATTTTGTTTTTCAGCCATTTATGCCACACTTAGGGCCTTCATATTTTACCCAGAAAAACTGTATGATATAGTAAAACAACACTGTAAATTTCATTAAGATCGGTTTAATAGATTTTGCAAAATAAATTTTGCAATCCAGCTTTCGCAAAAAAAAATCATTTTTTTAAAATATTGCAGGCTGAAAATAAAAAAGATAGCAAGTTAAATTTTTTTTTGCTTATAGAAGGATACTGTACCTTTCATTTGCAATTTGCAAAATTAAAATCGATTAATTAGCACGCCGTCAGGAAATTTTGTAAATAAACATTAATTTTTATTTTTTTATGTTTATTTTGCAATAAACAAATTTATTTATTTATATCGAAATGTAATAAAAATTAAAATGTATCAATCATTATCAAAGGTCACTGGAATGCCCAATCAGAGCAAACTATCCGCTGTCCTGCGCGTAGCACCAATAATTAATGTTTATTTAAAAAAAATCCTGACGCCGTGGTAGTTAATCGATTTTAATTTTGCAAATTGCAAATGAAAGGTACAGTACACTTATATACGCAAAAAAATACAACTTGCTATCTGCTTTATTTCAGTCCTGTAACATTTTGAAAAAATGAATTTTTTTTGCGAAAGCTGGATTGCAAAATTTATTTTGCAAAATCTATTGAACCGATCTTAATGAAATTTACAGTATTGTTTTACTGTATCATAAAGTTTTTCTGGGTAAATATGAAGGTACTAAGTGTAGCATAAATGGTTGAAAAACGTAAAATGCGAATACTTGTTTTTGTATGTTTTTTTCCCAATTATTGGTATTTTGCAACAAGGGTGACTATTTTTTAAATTTTTAACCAATTCTATATTGTAGGATATTTAATTACGCAACTTTTATGTTGGTACAACTTTTCTCGGAAATGAATACTTTTAAAATTATAATCAAAAAACGAAGAAAAAAATCGAATTTTTCCTTCATTTTTTAACATTTTGATTATTTAAACAATGTTCCGGAGCTTTTTGAGAGGGAGGAAAACTCAAATATTATTATTTGAGTTATTTTCAAGCAATTTCTGCAAAAAAAATTGAGTCACCTCTCAACGTCCAAATGTACTAATATTTTTACAGATGCGCCTTGGTCTAAAATTAATAAAATCGATATAAATTTGAATAAAATAATTATTAAAAGAAAAATAACCAATAATAAATACAGATATTATTTCCGAACAAAACATGAACCATTTAATACGAATTTAATTTAAATAATATTAATAATTGCTGATAAATCGTAAAATACACCGAAACAACAAAAGCCAGTTCTGTGCCGCGTTGCTAAAATCCTCCACTAATTAAAAAATGCTCGCAACAACAATTGATGATCCGACCCTCTCATCAAAATGAATTCAAAATGACTAAACCGGTAAAAAACGCTCTTGTGTTCGGTTACAAAAATAAATTAAAAGAAAAATCTGTAATAAGGCTTCAAAACAAGACGAAACGATTCTAATTGGCACTAAGAAATCAAAATTAAAAATATATTTTTGAAGAAATATACTTTTTATATAGGCGAAGCAATGAAGCACTAAAATCGGCCTTACCTCCGAAAAAAAAAGGACAAAACGGATCTTAATACAGTGAAACTTGGTTAATTCGGATCTCAGGGTATTATCCAAAAATTCGAATTAAAAAATAAATCTACAAAAACAAGGATTACCCACAAAAACATCTGCAAATGATAAATATCAGTAGTTGATCAGCAAAAAAACAGTAGTTGATCATTTTTATCGCTTGGAGATGTTTTTGTTCCTATTCTTGCCCGAGTTTTGTCAACCTAAAAAAATTGGATAACAAAATTCGGCCAAAAATACCAATTAAAACATTTGCAAGCTATAAAAAAGACCGTCTTTATTTTTTTCAAAGAGATCCGAAATTTTTAGCTGCTTTTTAGAATTTAGCTTCTCAGTAATGACAAAAGATTCTAAGATATTCAGAAAAGATAATAGAAAAGTTCGAATTATCCAAAATATAATTCGAATTATTCACGATCTTTTATATCCTATTCCACGAACATACGCCTGTTTTGGATTACTTCGACAACGAATATTTTACTGTGCTAAATAAGAAGAACGAAAGTAAATTGCAAATTACATTGTTGTTTATTGGAATAATTATTAGGGCCATTTACTTTCGTGCTTCTTATGTTGCACAGTAAAATATTCGTTGTTAAAGTAATCCAAAACAGGCGTATGTTCGTGGAATGGCCCATACCATTACTTATACCGGGTGGTGAATTGGAAAGCGGGCCATAGGAAACTCAATGTAAAATTCTAAGCTGTTAAATTCCTGCTTCCCTAATTATTTTACATCAAAAGTCATCAGAAACTATTTGTAGAGAATTGAAATCTCTATTGAAAACAACTGTTAATATTGTTCTATGAACAATAATTATTCAAAATTGTGTAAAAATATAATACAATTTTCAGAGTAATACGCCAAAGCTAGGCCACACACAATACAATAATGTGTATAAGATTGCATTTGTTGACAATGAATTTATTATATTAACAATTAGAACTGTCAATTTTTTAAATTATTTTATCATTTTTTGTTTAAAACACAATAAAGTTGATAAGATACCCTTAGTTAAGGAGAAAGTATTAATAATAAAGATATTTTCTTCAGTCAATAATGTGCTCACTGTCAGTTAAATAGTAACGTGTGGCCTAACATACCCACACATACCTACTGCGGTAAATACATTATATTTTTCAAAATTTTGGAATGTGTTTAAATCGTAGAACAATTGTAACTTCTGTTTTTAATACAGATTTCAATCCTCTACAAATAACTTCTCATGACTTTTGATGTAAAATAGATAGGGAAGCAGGAATTCAACAGTTTAGAATTTTACATTGAGTTTCCTATGGCCCGTTTTCCGATTCACCACCCGGTATAGGAAATGTTAAGGACCAGAATACAAATTTAAATTAAAGAAGATTTCGAATTATGGAAGTTCGAATTAAGCAGGTTCCACTGTAATTCTTTTTGCATTCGATTCGTGAATGCGTCAAGAAACTTTGTGATCCCGAACCATTATATAATATTGAAAAACTGCATACAAAAAATGCATTCTTAAAGTGCATTTCAAACAGACAATAAAAAAAATTCAGAACTCGTCAATTATCGGCGGAAATGAGTTAGATTTTGTTACTCTGTGGTTTTTGGGGTCGCTGAAAACGAATATGACATCGTAAGTGATCTCCGGAGTACCTGGTGCCCAGGGTACCTACTGTTTACCTCGTCATTAAAATTCAATAAAAAATTAGTCAAAAATCATTACCCGGGGGGTTTTTAGGCTCACTAACGACGAATATGACATCGGAAGTGATCTCCGGAATATCTAGTACCCAGGGTACCTCGTCTTCTGGGGTTTTTGGCAAATTCATTAAAAAATTAGTCAAAAATTATTACTTGGGGGTTTTTGGGTCGCTGACGACGAATATGACATCGGAAGTGATCTACGGAATACGGGGTACTCAGGGTACCTACTGTTTACCTCGTATTCTGAAGTTTTCGACAAATCCATTTAAAAATTAGTCAAAATTCATAACTTGGGGGGTTTTGGGGTCTCTGACGACGAATATGACATCGAAGGTGATCACCGGAGTACCTGATGCCCAGGGTACCTACTGTTTACCTCGTCTTCCGAAGTTTTCGGCAAATTCATTACAAAATTAGTCAAAAATCATTAGTCACGAGATAAATAGTAGGTATCCTAGGCACCAGGTACTCCGGAGATCACTTCCGATGTCATATTCGTCGTCAGCGACCCCAAAAATCCCCTGAGTAATGATTTTTGACTAATTTTTTAATAAATTTGCCGAAAACTCCCGAAGACGAGGTAAACAGTAGGTACCCTGGGCACCATGTATTTATGAGATCACTTCCGATGTCATATTCGTCGTTAGCGATCCCAAAAACCCCCGAGTAATGATTTTTGACTAGTTTTTTAATAAATTTTTTGTCGAAAACTCCACAAGACGAGGTAAACAGTAGGTACCCTGGGAACCAGGTACTCCGTAGATCACTTGCGATGTCATATTCGTCGTTAATGACCTAAAAACCCCCCGACTAATGATTTTGACTAATTTTTTAATGAATTTTAATGACGAGGTAAACAGCAGGTACCCTTGGAACCAGGTACTCCGGAGATCACTTACGACATCATATTTGTTTTCAGCGACCCCAAAAACCCCCCGAGTAACAAAATTTCCGCCGATTGATGAGTTTTGAATTTTTTTATTGTCTGTTTGAGATGCACTTTAAGAATGCATTTTTTGTATGCAGTTTTTCAATATTATATCATGGCTGGGGGTCACAAAGTTTCCTGGCGCATTCACGAATCGAATGCAAAAAGAATTATTAAGATCCGTCTTGTTCTTGATTTTCGGAGGTTCAGTGCTTTATTGCTTCAACTAATAATGCTACTTATTGTAGGTCTTTTGATATTTCTTTATTCGTCGTCGTCTTCTATTAGATCTACACGTCGTCGTCTTAAGTAATACGTTTATAGTGAATTTGTGAATATATGTTTATTGATAACACTTACAAAACTAGGGTAGCTTTTGTTACTAGGCACACACACGTCTTACTGTTGCTGATGGTAATATTCGACTCTCCTCTCCCGTCTTTCGCCTTAATCTTGCGGCGAAAGATATGAGCGCATCTGTGGGGTATGGATATATATACACATATAAACTTAAATTAATATTTTGATTTATTGTAAAATATCTACACTATTATGTATTGTTTCAAGCGTGGGCTGATAATGATAAAAGTAATTTTACAATAAAACAAAAAGTGTTCAAAAATATTTTAAATAAGGAGTGTTTGTTTCTATCTTTGACGTATATATTCACTTTTCTTTCTCTAATTCCATTCCTCCTTGTGGATTATTGGGCGCATATGGGTTTCTTGACCAAAAGTGTAAGAGTGCTGTCTGGCTGCAATATCTTCACTTAAAGATTCACAATAGATATTTCGATCAGAAAATCAAGTATTGCATTGTATTGACGATATTGATATATTATCTAAGGATCTCCTTCCTGTTCAGCTTTTTCCATTTCAGGGATCGTTGTTACTTACTCCTCTTGGCCACTCGATCTTGTCTACCGTGTTTTCTCCATTATTTATCGTTTGTCTCTCCACTTCTCTGCCACAAAGTCCCTTAGTCTTCTCCTCGGCTTTTATTTACCTCTCTTAACTTCTGACAGATCTATACTTTGTCCCACATAGTTTTCATTTCTATGTCTAACGTGACCAAACCATTGCAGTCTTAGTTATTGAATCTTTCTTTGTGACTGTATTTACCCTAACTCTTTTTCTAATTACGTGGTTCCTGATCTTGTCCTTTCTTGTCTTACGTAACATCCACACTAACATTCTCTTTTCAGTTCTCTCCATATTTTTTTCCCTGAATCATCTTTACAGGCCACACTTCACTTCCCTACACCAACGTAGGCAACGTACTCTTGTATATCTAGATCTTTCCCATCATTCTCTTTACCTTATCCCTATACGGGGTCGGCTTTCCTAATTTCATTACTCCATACAATTCTATCTTGGGTCATACCAATATTAATCCTCTTTACCAACATGTCCTGCCTAATCGTCTCCCCCCACGTCTTCTTTGGTCTTCCTCTCCTACTCCTTCCAGGAATCTGCACTTCAGCAATTCTTCGTATTAGGTGATTAGCGTCTCAACGTTGAACATGACCAAACCATCTTAACCTATGCTCTATCATTTTGGCATCAATTGGTGCCACACCTAGACTTCCCCTAATATACTCATTTTTAATTTTATCGTTTTTTGTCACTCCACTCATCCATCTAAGCATTCTCATTTCCGCCACATGCATTCGTTGTTCCTCTTTCTTTTTCACTGCCCAACATTCAGTTCCGTACATCATAGCCGGTCTTATGGCTGTTTTATAGAATTTTCCCTTCAATTTCATTGGAATTTTCCTGTAACACACCACACCACTCGCTTCCTTCCACTTCATCCATCCAGCCCTAATTCTACTGCATGCATCTCCATCTATTTCTCCATTACTCTGTGATACCGATCCCAGGTACTTAAAACTATTGCTTTTTGCAATTAGTTCACCATCCAAAGATACCATTTTATTTGTAGTAACTTCATCTTTAAATGAACATTGCAAGTACTCTGTCTTTGTCCTACTAAGTTTTAAACCTTTTTCATCCAGAGATTGTCTCCACTGTTCCAGTTTTTGTTCTAAGTCTCTTTCACTATTTCCTACTAACACGACATCATCAGCATACATTAAGCACCATGGAATGTTACCCTGTAGCTTCGCTGTTATCTGGTCGAAAACTAATGAGAATAAATACGGACTAAGCACCGAGCCTTGGTGCAATCCTACTTTCATATGAAATTTATCAGTCTCTCCCACACCTGTCCTAACACTAGTCGTTACTCCCTCATACATATCCCTCACAGTATTTACATATTCACCAGGGACTCCTTTCTGATTGAGTGCCCACCACAGAATCTCTCGAGGAACTCTATAATATGCTTTCTCAAGATCAATGAATACCATATGAGCGTTTGTTTCGTTAGTCCTGTATTTTTCCATCAACTGCCTTATAATGAAAATTGCATCTGTTGTTACTCTGCCCTGCATAAAGCCAAATTGATACTCGGATATTTCGGTCTCTTCACGTAAACGTCTATCAATTACTCTTTTGCATATTTTCATGGTGTGACTAAGCAGTTTTATAGCCCTCTAGTTTCTACATTGTTGTATATCTCCCTTGTTTTTGTAGACATGTACTAGTATACTGCTTCTCCATTCGTCTGGCATTTGCCCGACTTCCATAATTCTATTAAATAAACCTGCTTGTTCCTGTCTCTCCCAATGCTCTCAATACTTCTCCAGGAATATCATCTGGTCCTACCACTTTTCCTTTCTTTCTTTTTTGAAGCCCTTGAGCCACTTCCTCGTTTGTTATTTTGGTGACCATTGCTGCTACTGTTTCCCTTGACTCTACACGGTGTCTGTCAAATTCTTCATTTAATAAGCTGTCAAAGTATTTTCTCCATCTCTTTTTGACATCCTTTTCGTGAACTAGTATTTTATTATTTTCATCTCGGATACATCTAATCTGATTAAAATCTTTTGCTTTCTTTGCTCTCTGTTTGGCTATTTTATATATCTTCGTTTCGCCTTCCCTGGTATAAAGTTGATCGTATAAGTTTGAATACGCTTCTGCTTTGGCTTTTGCTACTGCTACTTTCGCTTCCTTTTTCGCCACCATATAGTTTGAAGATCTGTGTCGGATCTGGTTTCTTGCCACTTTTTATATAATGTTCCCTTCTCTTTATCCTCAAACTTTTTTTGTGACGTTTTCCCAAGTATTTCAATAGCAGTCTCTCTAATACTACTGGCCATTTTTCTCCAAATTGTATTACGGCTTCCTTTCATGTTCCAGCATATTCTAGATCTTTCCCATTTTTCTTTATTTTCGCATTTTCGATATAGCTAGAAACCTAATGTAAGTACTTTGTGCCCAACTACTCTCATAACATCACTTGGAATTAAATTGGTCACGTATTTTGTTTTTTGAAAGTTTATGTTCAGGTCTACTTGTTCTATTACCTGTTTTAGTTCTTCCATCATTTTGTGAGCTTCATTTAAACTCTCGGCTATAATGACGATGTCATCTGCAAAGCGCAAGTGGCTTAGATATTCACCATAAATATTTATTCCCCTTTTAGCCCAATCAATTTTTTTAAATGCATATGCCAGAGCTGCAGTATATAGTTGGGGGGAGACGGTGTCACCCGGTCTAATTCCTCGCTAAATTCTATATTTATCGGTAAAGTCATGGAGTTTTGCAAGCCTCGCCTTTCAAGTCTAACTAAAATCAAAAGTTTACTTCCCCCGTCTTCTTTCAACCAATCATTTTTCAGTCCTACAAAATCACACAAAATACTCAGTTCTCATATAGTATGGTATAGTTAGACCCAAACCCAGACATCCAAAGTGAAAGTTATCCTCCAACACCAAATTGTTCTATATGGTCCACATAATGTTCAGAAAAAAGTCACACCATTTTGAGCGTCGGGTTTGGGGGGGAGAGGGGGGATAAATCTGCAAATTCGTAGTTTTTTACGTTTTTCGTCAATATTTCTAAAACTAAGCGGTTTAGCATAAACAACCTTCTACACAAAATTGTTCTACACTAAATTTGAAATAAAAAAGGCCCTATGCATAACCCTTCTAAAATGAACGGTTCCAAAGTTACGGAGGTAGTATAGTATAATAATTGGTCCAAAAAAGGCCTAACCCAGACATCCAAAGTAAAAGTTTTCCTTCAACACCAAATTGTTCTATATGGTCCACATATTGTTCAGCAAAAAGTTACACCATTAAGAGCGTCCGGTTTGGGGGGGGGGGATGGGGGAGAAGTCGGTAAATTAGTAGTTTTTTTTACGTTTTTCGTCAATATTTCTAAAACTATGCTTTATTGTAAGAAATGTTCTATAGAAAAATATTCTACATAAAATTTAAAACAAAAAAGGTTTTATACATAATTGTTATAAAATTCACGGTTCCAGAGTTACGGAGGGTGAAAAGTGGAGGTGCTCGATACTTTTTATGTTCACCAATTTCTCCCCCTCTTCCCCCAAACCGGACGCTCAAAATGGTGTGACTTTTTTCTGAACATTATGTGGACCATTTAGAACAATTTAATGTTGGAGGATAACTTTCACTTTGGATGTCTGGGTTTTGGTGTAGTTATCATAAATATTGCCCAAAAAATATAAAAAGTATCGAAAACCTCGACTTTTCACCCTCCGTAACTCTGGAACCGTTGATTTTATAACAATTATGTATAGAACATTTTTTGTTTTCAATGTCATGTAGAATATTTTTGTATGTAACATTGTTTACGCTAAAATATAGTTTTAGAAATATTGACGAAAAACGTAAAAAAACTACTAATTTACCGGCTTCTCTCCCATCTCCCTCCCAAACCGGACGCTCAAAATGGTGTAACTTTTTACTGAACAATATGTGGACCATATACATAGAACATTTTGGTGTTGGAGGAAAACTTTTAGTTTGGATGTTTGGGTTAGGCCTTTTTTTGGACCAGTTATACTATACTACCTCCGTAACTTTGGAACCATTCATTTTAGAAAGATTATGCATAGGGCCTTTTTTATTTCAAATTTAATGTAGAACAATTTTGTATAGAGGGTTGTTCATGCTAAATTGCATAGTTTTAGAAATATTGGCGAAAAACTTAAAAAACTACGAATTTACCGATTTCTCCCCCCTCTCCCCCCCAAACCCGACGCTCAAAATGGTGTGACTTTTTTCTGAACATTATGTGGACCATATAGAACAATTTGGTGTTGGAGGATAACTTTCACTTTGGATGTCTGGGTTATGCCATCTTTTGGATCAACTATACTATACTAATAAAGTAATTTTAAAATTTACCATTTTTGTTCTCTATAAACAAATCTAACAATGGACCCTGCCTAACTCACTTTATAAAAATTCTCCAGAAATTTGAAACCGATACGACACACAAAAGAGAACGTTAATACCATACATTTTGTTTATCAAGAAACCGTTGGGAATAGGTAAACGGTATTTCCCAATGATATTTGCCAAGACACAATTTTTTTTATTATACATATCTTAAATTTGAGATTATCTTAAAATTCTAACGACTTGTAGTTAATATAGAAAAAATTGTACGATATCTTTAGTCAACTTATTCCAACAAAAACGACCTCTATAACTTGTACTAAATTTTAAAGAAAGTTAACGTACTGCAGAATTATTACATTGTAGAATTATTCATATCAAACTACTCAAAAGTTTTCAACTATATTGTAGCGATAGGTAAATTTTCAGTTGGTTTACATATACATTATAATTTTAAGCAAAATTTATACTCTAGTTTAAACGTTCTCAACAATATTCTTGAATTCTAACATTCGCTGCGCTAGTTTGAATTTATGCTTTAATTATAATAGTTCATTGCCTAATTACCTGTATAGTGCGGTATTAAAAGGATATTGTTCATAAGCATCCGTAAAATTAGTGGCCCGAAGCTGAGGAAATAGGAAACTATAAAATTGTCATGCGAAGTAATTCTTGTTACATTTTGGTGTCGTAATGATAATTTGCTTTGATAGCTCGAGTAATTCAAGTGGCATTAAGGACATTCTGAGTATTTCACACACACACACACACACACACACTGAGAATTATGACGATATCAGAAATCTGCATCTTTACAAGAAGTTAGTATAACGAAGCATCTAAAATATCATTAGAAAGAATAGTAAATAGTAATTAAAAACTGTTTTACATTATGCGACAAAATACATTACTGAAATGAATATTGAAATGTCTATGATTATTTATACAGGGTGTTGGGAAAAAGAAATACTTAAATGGTGAATAGAGGTCACTGAGGGGGTTATAGATATAGATTTTTATAACCGAGTTACAGGGTGTTTTATCGATTTTGCCAGTTCTTTCTAGACCCATAACTATAAAACCACCCGTATATTTTTTTGATATTTAGTACATATATGTCTCATTTAGAATCCAATCCATCCAACTACTAATCACAAGAAAAATCCAGGTCACGACTAAAAAAAAAAATTATAAATTCATTGTGACCTTAAAACAACACCCTGTAGATCGATTTTTTAAAATCCGTTTTCATATTTGAAAAGGGCACAAAAAGCCAAGTTTGCTTCAATTTTTTGGCGAAACAATTTAATAACTTTAATTCTGAAATTATTATTGAAATTATTCAGAGCTCATGAAATTAAAAAGCAGGTATTATTAACTTTTAACAATAAATTATTAAAGTTAATGACCAAATACTCATTTTAAAAATAATCAATACTTATTTACTACATTGGAACGACCAACATACTAAGCACAACAAAAATCCAGGTCCGCTTTCATTTTTGCGCAGACAATTTAATGACTTTAGTTTTGAGATTACCTCGAAAATAAGGAATTACAATATTATCTTTATGTCAATTTGGATTATATTGAAGCCAGATTTCTCAAAACTGTAATCTAATCAAAATCTAATAAAAAACTGAAACACTATCGTCAGCCGTACGCTGTTGAAAAGATTACAGATTGTGATACAATTTTAGATTTTTTTCCACGAAATATTCACGTGCCATTATTAAAAAAGCTCTGCAGGGGACACATGTGCCGTCTGTTCTACACGATCTTCTCTTCTGATTTTTGCAGGATTTAGTTGTCATTTATAGGTTTAACCTTTCAGTGAGGGCGCTTTCATATTCTCTACTGAAGCGCGTGCGGACTGCTAGTCCGTTTAATTTGGACTAAAATAATGGAATATTCGCTAAGGTTTAAAAAAATTGTTACTAACATTTAATAAAAACGAGTTTTTTAAAAGACTTTTGTATATAAATTTTTTGGAAAAGCGTTTAGTGTTTGCTTAAATATTTTATTTTAATGTTCTTTGTCTAATTTTGTATCTAATATTCTATATTTTTAATACCGGGTGTCCACTTATATTTTCCCCCATTTTAACTGCCTATAAATTCTAAACGGCTTAAGATAGAAAAATGCGGTTTTTGCTGAAATGTTTTATTTTAGTAAAAGTTTTGTCTGAATGTTGTGAATTTTTTATATCACTTTCAAATACGAAAAGAAATGGCGGATTTTTGGAAAAAAACGTTGTTGACTTTTTTTTTTAATGGAACACCCAGTATGTTTTTTTGTAAATTGAAAGAAAGGTCATTTTCCTATCCAGCGATATAAAGTTTTTAAAAATCGGTTGTCAAATCACTGAGTAATTAATTTTTAAAATTATCGGTGCAACGTGGATATCACATACCTAAATTACATAACAAACTAAGCAAAATGATATTATGTTATGTGATTTCCACATTGCATCTCTCATTTTAAAAATTATTTGCTCAGTCATTTCACAACCGATTTTAAAAAATTTTATATCGCTGGATAGGTAAATGACCGTTTTTTCAATCTACAAAAAAATATACTGGGTGTTTCGATAAAAAAAGTCAACAACTTTTTTTTTCAAAAATACGCCATTTTTTATTTATAAGCGATATAAAAAATGGTCATTTACCCAAAAATTTGAAAAAATGGTCATTTACCTATCCAGCGATATAAAATTTTTTAAAATCGGTTGTCAAATGACAGCAATTAATTTTTAAAATGAGAGCTGCAATGTGAAACATATGTAATATCAATTTGCTTAGTTATGTTATTTAGGTATATGATATCCACGTTGCACCTCTCATTTTAAAAATTAATTACTCAGTGATTTGACAACCGATTTTGACAAACTTTATATCGCTGGATAGGTGAATGACATTTATTTCAATTTACAAAAAAATATACTGGGTGTTCCATTAAAAAAAAGTCAACAACGTTTTTTTCAAAAATCCGCCATTTTTCTTTTCGTATTTGAAAGCGATATAAAAATTCAATCCATTCAGACAAAACTTTTACTAAAATAAAAAATTTCAGCGAAAACTGCATATTTCTATCTTGAGTGGTTTAGAAGTTATAGGCAGTTAAAATGGGGGAAAATATAAGTGGACACCCGGTATATAATCTGGTTTAATTATATTTATATATTTTAATTATTTAGAATCTTTAATATTTTTAATACTTTTAATGCTTTTATATTTTTAAATTCCTCTCTGAGAAACTACCTAACTTATAATATATTTCAAGTTCTGAGAAAGCCCACCACGTGTTTCTAGCCCAGTAAATGAACGGGAAATTCGGCGATACCGTGTAATTTTTAGGGTCAACTCCGAATTGCATGAAAATTTGGATTTAGGTTCTACTTACCCTCCACTTCAAAGGTAAATTTGTGCCTTTGGTTGCTTTTACTGAGTCACCCCTTCTCGGGGGCGAAAAAACATATAGGTCTGGATCCTGCGTATGAAAAAAAAGTTGATTAATAGCAAGCTGAAAATTTGTTAATAGCTTAAGGGTGTCTAGTCGGATAAACTTTGATATATGGGAACACTGTAATAGGGGCAGTTTTAATTGTGGAACAGGTTAAAAATTTGGAACGGTCAGACCACGAAAACGGCACATTTATTTTGTCCGACAGAACAGACTTAAACTCACCGAACAGAGATTAAACTCTCATGCAAAAATCAGACTGCTATTTATCACCTGTCATAATTCCTGTCATTTGACATATTCTTCATGTTCCACTCATTAAAACGCCCATTTGGTGATAAATAGCAGTCTGATTTTGGCATGAGAGTTTAATCTCTGTTCGGAGAGTTTAAGTCTGTTCTGTCGGACAAAATACATGTGCCGTTCTCGTGGTCTGACCGTTCCAAATTTTTAACCTGTTCCACAATTAAAACTTCCCCTGTTCCAGTGTTCCCATATATCAAAGTTTGTCTGACTAGATACCTTTAATATATTAACAAATTTTCAGCTTGCTATTAGTCAACTTTTTTTTATACGCGGGATCCAGACCTATACGTTTTGAGACGGTTTTTCTCAAATAACTTAAAAAGTAAATATTTTATTGAAAAAAAATATTCTTAGCAAAAGTGTAACTAATAAAAAAAAAATAAAAAAAAATGGTGTATCAGCAAAGTCTATAAACCGAGTACAAGCAAAGTTGTAGTTCATGAAAAATACGTTCTATGTTCAAAATAACTTAAAAAGTATTAGTGATATGAAAAATCTCAAAGAGTAAAAAAATGTAGGTTTTGCTTTTATAAATATGCTAGTTTCATTTTGTTTTTCTGTAAGACAAAAATTGGTTAAGATATGGCTGTTCAAAATTTGCATACACTCGTGATTAGTGACTCGTTCAAGCGCTTTCAACTATAACCCTTTCAAAAATAAGCACTTTAAACGGGTGAAACTTACAGATCATATAAAAATACATTAGTTAAGTAATTTGTTTGTAAAGCGGTAACGATTAATTTAATTTAGAGTGCTACATAGGGGGAGATTTTCACTAATTTTTTTACTAAAAAAAAGGGCCAACTTTATTTTGAGCATAACTCGCTTAGTTTTGACGATAGAAACTCTTATAAACAATAAAAATAATGCTTTTTTAACACTTTATAAAAGTTATTATGAGTTTTCCCGAAACGTGCTTAATATTTTGGATATATCACATTGAAATATTCGAATTGGAATTTGACGAATAAGAACTTTTTTTCATGAGCTAAAACTTTGCTTTCGCTGGATCTGTAGACTTCACGAATACAAATCCCTTTTCGTTTTTGTCTATGCTACATTTTTGCTAACAATATTTTTTTCGATAAAATATTTAGTTTTTGAGTTATTTGCAAAAAACCGCCTGAAACGTGTTTTTTTGTGGAAAAAAAAAACATTTTCAATCGCAAATAACTCGAAAAGTATTGACTTACATAAAAAACTCTATAGAACGAAAGTTGCTTATAATCAGTAAATTCATCCATTTCCAGGCTTGTTTTAAACACGCGTTTTTCACCCCCGAGAAGGAGTGACTGTCACCTCCAAGTTAAAGCAACAAACGACACAAATTCAACTTTGAAGTGAAGGGTAAGTAGAACCTAAATCCAAATTTTCACGCAATTCGGAGTTGCCCTTGAAAATTACACTCAAAACGGTCATTTATTGGGCTATTCGGGAAACCGTTCATTTCGACCCCGATCACTTGAAATAAAACGTTTTTAAATCTAATTTATCCCACTATTGTCTACAAAAGACACGAGTTACAGTTTATTTATTACGCGTTTGTCGAGTGCACACTTTCTAAAAACTATGGTGAGACCACCCCAAAGGGTTACCAGAGAACCAAAATGCTAAAACAATACTGAACGAGGGAGAAATGGGGAAAAAGAAGAGAATATCCAAAGAAGAATTGGTTGGAAGCAGAAAAGCGAGACTTGTCAGAAATAAGCTTGAGAGATTGGAGAGAAAAAGCAAGTGACTGGAAAAATGAAGTGGCATAAGTTTTTGAAAGCCAGGAACAAGGCCTGTAGCACTGTTTCTTGGCATTTTTGTCTGAAAATATTTTTTCGGCTTAGTTCCAAGCTTTCCTGTATATATTTTTTGTTTTCTTCGGTATTTTTTAAAAAGCATTTAAGATATATCCGTTTTTCTTTTAATTATTGCCTCTTTGCATGATTTTAATCTTGTCTCGATTCCTATTTGCCTTGTATTTGTTTGTTTTGTTTTAAACTGAAGGCCATTGCTGCTCTAATTTTGTAATGCATCATTCATTCTTCTCCATCCCTGGAAATAACTAGCAAGTAGACGATTCAACAAGTAAAACCTTTACCTTCTGGCGCAATTTCCCCATCGCTCTATTTTAGCCCATAAAACACGGCACAGGTTTATGTCAAATACTTCAAAATAGGACGAAGGCACAAAACATTTCCCCCGTCTGTCAGTACTATTCCCTAGGCCTATTAGTTAGGCCACCGTGAAACCCACTCCACTCCGGTTTCTAAGAAATATGAACCTTAAAAATTTACGATGTAATCTCTCAGTTAAATTACTCCGTAATACAGTTCTCGAACTTACTGTCGTAAAATTAGAATTTCTCGCAATGGCGTAGCACTGTGAAGTGGGAAAGTTTGTTAAAACCGAAGTCATGGTATGTATTTAGATTTTGAACGTATGGAAACTGAAAACACCGATGTGAACTTAGTTTGTGATGTAATAGAACTTGGCAATTAGGAAACTGATACTTGGAATTTTCGCATGTTTCTTGGTTATTCACTGTTAGATATTCACATTTGTTCCTGTTAATTTTATAGGTTTTTAACAAATAAACAAATACGGTTTTGATATAAACAAATTTTCTCCATTCCGACAAATGATTTGACTAACCTTTTTGTTTCTTCACTCCCTCGTTTCCTGGATTGCGCCGTCCTTGATTCTCCCAACACGTACTCTCTGGATGTTGCGAAAAAGTCCCTCACGTCAAAACTGCTTTCAAGAAAAACACACAGGACTTGCTCGAATTCTATTGCTCAGTTTTCCTTGCTTGATATCTTGCGCACAAAAGGATAATAATCAGCTACTTGTTCTAGACAAAACAAAGGAATCTCCCTCGGACCACAGGAAAATTAACTCTTCAACCGGTCGACAATTTGGTTTCAACTTGATTCTGCTCGCAAAGCCTGATCACACCACTCTACACTGATTACACACTTTTAAAAACTCGACTGCCTTCTATCGATGTTCATTACACAGTGCCTTATTTCTCTCTCAAATTCAGACTCCAACAAATCATTATCCCTTCTCCTAATATTTTCCGTCCAATCAACAACAACCTCTCTCAAACCATTCATTTCTTAATAAACCAAATATTCTTCCACATAACTTTTCCAATTTGTCAAATTAATATTATAATATAGAAATATCATAATTAGTTCTTTTCTACTTTCTACTTTTACATCTAAAAACTAATACAATTTTTTTACCAAATTAAAAACCTTCCCGGAAAGATCTTAAAAACGTTATTGTTCCCGCCAACGCTCTGTCCACTTTCTAATCACCGAATTGTTTGTTAATGTCCTGTCCATTTCGTCGAATCATTATCACTAATCGTTTTCATTTTTCCGAAACACTTGTTTAATAGCAAAATTAAATTCTATATAATTTTGGTCACATACAGGGTGATGAAAAACTATGGTCTTATGGTCTTTTGATATAAATTTAATTTTTTTGAATTTCTTAAAAAACACAATTCTACAACAGTATATTATTATATAATTTTTTTTTTCAGAAAATACGTATTCAGCTAAAATTTTCCCAACAATTATTGTTCAGAAATCATTTGTTGCATTTTTCAATGTGTTTGTGTGTGTTTTACTGTTTTAATTAAGTATAAAAAAATAATAAAATAAAATAAAATAAAATAATAAAAAATAATAAAATAATTAAGTATTAAAATTAGTTTTATATTTAAATAAAATATAAATAAACTGTATAAAGTATATTAATTTCGTTGAAATCATAATAATAGAAGTATAACTTAGCGCACTTACGTGCGTAGAAAGTACACACACACACATTCTTTTTTTTTTTCATATAAACTTACGTGCAATTTTTAAAATTTTTGACTAATCCTATATTGTAGAGAATTTAATTGCGCAACTTTTTTTAGTGCAATTTTTCTCAGAAATGAATATTTTTAAAGTTATAATCAAAAACGAAGAAAAAAATCGAATTTTTCCTTAATTTTTTGACATTTTGATTATTTAAACAATGTTCCGGACCTTTTTGAGTGGGAGGATAGCTCAAATATTATTATATGAGTTATTTTCAAGCAATTTTTGCAAAAAAATATGAGTCACCTCTCAACATCCAAATTCTAAATGTATTAATATCTTTAAAGATGCGCCCTGGCCTAAACCTAATTCAAACCTCACAATAATTAAATACTAAATTTGTATCAAACTGATAAATTCCGTTTTGATAGAACATAGTGTAGATTCTCTTTTAACAAATCGTAACCAAAAATTAATTCTCCGATTTCCTCCATTACAGCTTTTACGTTTTAGAACATATCGTGCTTTTGACACTATTTTAATGAATTAAATGACACTAAAATGTGCAGTGCCTAGGGAACGCTTTTGTAATCCATAATTAAAACAACCACTTAACCTCAAATTAAACCAATTCGAGAACTAATTATACAAAACGTTTACCGATAACCAATAAAAAGGGGTCGATGAAATGTTCATAGGAAAAACGCAACTGGAATTATGGGATACGTTCAAGCATACGAGTATTCATAAAAAGCTAATATAATTTTTTTTACTTCAATGTAAAAAAATGAAAAAGATAGAAATTACATTTTTGGACATTATCAAAAAGTTATTATACATCGGCTAAACAAGAAAATGGAGCAAATCTGCATGTGAACCAAATGAGAATTGAACGTGTCTCACAATACAACTACTTGGGAACAATATACTCTGGGCTAATTAGCAGAATATTTGCAAAAGATATTTACCAGCAATTTTATTGCTGGAATTGAATCTTAAAATTATATATATTAATAATATAGGTATGCAAAGTCCGCAGATAGTGTGCTACTTTTTTTATAAACAAAATGGCGTCCGAAAATCGGAAAATTTTCGCTGGAAAACGCGGGTTTTTCCAACAAAATCTTTAATTTTCAACTAAAATTTTAGATAAATACTTTTCGTGTAGATTATAATTCCAAATGCCGGAAAATTGAATCAGTTTAGCAACAATTGGATTGTTAATTAAAAATTTACGGTCGCTATAATAACCACCATAATTATGATACATAAGAATAACTAGGATTTTTGTATAAAAAGACACTGTACCTATATAATGTACTTTACAGAATTGAAATTGGACTAATTAAGCGGCCTCAAGAATATTTTAAAATTATAAACAATTTTTGGCTTATAAACAAATAGAATATCTTGGGAAATATTAAATTAAATTATATCATCAAAACGGTATTGAAAAAAAAAGCGGCAGGACGCTTCTTCTAAAAGAAAAAAACGTTTAATTGTCATGAGTGGTTCCTAAGATACAACCGGTCAAAGTTGACCGGCATTTAAGGCAAAGATATAAACAATAGGATCATAATTTTTTAACCTCAAGCTTTTTATTTCGGTCCTCTTTCTCCAGACCAATTTTCATATCTCTAAAATACTCATAACATATATTATTATAATAAAAACTATCTATATTACGAGTGAAAATTGCCAAAAATAGCAAAATTCCAATCAAAAATTAGGTTGGAGAAAATGTAATGTCAAAGTTCTAAATCGGTATACGTTAAAAAAATGCATTTTTTCGGCTTTCCATGGAGCAATTTTCTTCATTTCTTTTTTGTTCCCAAGTAATTTGAGTAGAGCCATCTAACTAACGCATTATTAAATGTCAAACTTGCTTTTGTTTTGTTATAATAGATTCATTTATTTATAAGAAAAGAAAACTACATATTTTTCCAGTTGTAGACTTTTTCTAGATAAACTTACTACAAAGTGTACCTTTTAACGTTAAAAACACAAATATTCTCATTTGAAAGCTGTATAATTATTTAAACTCTCTATATTTAAACAAATTAAAAAAAATGTTATAATAAATAAATTAATTTATTATAACAAAACAAAAGCAAGTTTGACATTTAATAATGCGTTAGTTAGATGGCTCTACTCGAGTTACTTGGGAGCAAAAACAGAATGAAGAAAATTGCTCCATGGGAAGCCGAGAAAATGCATTTTTTTAACGTATACCGATTTAGAACTATGAGATTAGATTTTCTCCAACCTAATTTTTGATTGGAATTTTGCTATTTTGGCAATTTTCACTCGTAATATAGATAGTTTTTATTATAATAACACATGTTTTGAGTCTACTAAAGATATGAAAATTGGTCTGGAGAAAGAGGACCGAAATAAAAAGGTTATGGTTCGAAAATTATGATCCTATTGTTTATATCTTTGCCGTAAATGCCGGTCAACTATGACCGGTTGTATCTCAGGAACCACTCATGACAATTAAACGTTTTTTCTTTTAGAAGAAGCGTCCTGCCGCTTTTTTCCAATACCGTTTTCATGATATAATTTAATTTAATATTTCCCAAGATATTCTATTTGTTTATAAGCCAAAAAATTGTTTATAATTTTAAAATATTCCTGAGGCCGCCTAAATAGTCCAATTTCAATTCTGTAAAGTACATTAGATAGGTACAGTGTCTTTTTATACAAAAATCATAGCCATCATGATGTATCGTAATTATTGTGGTTATTATAGCGACCGTAAATTTTTAATTAACAACTCAATTGTTGCTAAACTGTTCATTCAATTTCTATCGGCTTCTGGAACTATAATCTATACGAAAAGTGCTTTTATATTACCAAGTTATTTAATTATTGATAAACAATGACTTATCTAAAATTTTAGTTGAAAATTAAAGATTTTGTTGGAAAAACCCGCATTTTCCGGGAAAATTTTGGTCGAAGTAAATCGGGAGAAACACGTCTCTATGCAAAATTTAATTGCGGTGAATTTTTGTTTGTGTGTTTTTGCTGTAAAGTTAAAATCTTTGGACTTATAGAGCAAAAATTGAAAAAACCCGATTTTCGGGCGCCATTTTGTTTATAAAAAAAAGTAGCACACTGTGCGGACTTTGCATACCTATAATATTAATATATATGTTACGGTTAAGGTGATAAGTCTGGTCTGTATTAATAATAACCGGTCTGTATTAATAATAACCTTAGCAGTTGGTCAATGTGATTAATAATGCCTTTATAATTAGATTAACCGGTTATTATTAATACTATCCTAACAGCTCTGGTAAATGTAATAAAAACGCATTTTGGGCTTCGCTACTGTTTATTTATGAAACTTGGCAATAAAGTTAAACACTTAAACAGAACTTATTAATCAAAAAACCTAACTAGACATGTATTAAGTAAAAACAAACTCGAATTTGGTAATAAAGTTAACCGTCTAAACATAATTTATCAATTAAAAAACCTAACTAGACTTGTATTTGGTAAGAAAGTTAAAAAACGTAAACAACATTTATCAATAGAAAAACATAACTAGACATTTAATAAGTAAAAACACTTAAACACTTAAGGGGAAAGGCGCAAAATGTCGCCTGTTAAAATTTTCAATGTGTTTTAAATGTATTCATTTTTTTGGAATAATGAGAAAACTAATAAGTTTTTTTTTTAATTTAAACGCAGAATGAAAGATTACGTTAGAACCGAGGGCCTCAAGTCCATCAGAATAAAAAATTTCTTTTGAATGAAATATTAGCAATTAAAAATAACTGCCACTTATTAAAATAAACATTATAGAAGTTTTCAGGGACTTTCGGTCCCCGGTAATCATGAAGTCTTTCATTCTGCCTTGAAATTTTTCAAAAATATTTATTAGTTTTCTTAGCAATGGCATAGGCGCAAAATGTCGCCTAACAAAATGTTCAATGTGCTTTAAAGGACATCGCACACATCTTATGAAAAATATAATGTCACTCAAATTCAATAAAATTTATACGAATAGATTCGTTTTAAATTAACGGTCAAATCTTATCATTGCGACAACTCTATATTTTCAATAATAAGAGCAGAAATTGATATAAATAAATCTGAAATCAAATGGATACGTACATAAGTTAGAGAGAGAAAAAATATTTTAAAACACCCAAATTGTCGGTACTCCATAAATCAGAGGATTAGTTTCACTAATTTGCTTAGGCCCAGCGGGGGGTTTAAGCTCTTTTGAATAGCACCCAGAGCAATAATGATGGTAACTGACACTTTTACTGACTCAAAAAATGTGATTTCGATAAACTTTAATTGCAATTTGCGCCGTAATTAATCATAATTAAGAGTTGGCGCAATGATAAGATTTGGCCGTTAATTTAAAACGAATCTATTCGTATAAATTTTATTGAATTTGAGTGACATTATATTTTCCATAAGATGTGTGCGATGTCCTTTAAAGCACATTGAACATTTTGTTAGGCGACATTTTGCGCCTATGCCCTTAAACAAAATTATCAATGCAAAAACCTAACTATACTAAATTTGCAATCAAGATGCAATAGAAATTTACAAACCAAGACATGTTAAATACTACTAGGAGCACTCCTGAATCATAATTTACAATGTATAAACCTTGGAAATCATGATTTAGGATTTACAATGTACATATATGGGTACATTGTAAATTATGATTCAGGAGTACTCCTAGTAGCATTTAACGTGTCTTGGTTTGTTTATTTCTACTGCATCTTGATTGTAAATTTAGTATAGACATGTAATAAGTAAACCCTCCACCCCACAAGCTTCTAAGAACTTATTGGTATTCAACATTTATCACGTTTACCGTTTGAATACGGGATTTATTAATAATACCCGGTCAATGTGATTATTTCTGGTATATTTATTACTTTTACCTAGCTATTCGGGTTGTATTAATAATAACCGGTAATTATTAATAATTCCCATTTAATCACATTTACCGTAACATATACAATCGTAAGATTCGATTCCAGCAATAAAATTACTAATAAATAACTTTCCCCAAAAATGGCCTATTCTCCGATAATCTGCCCAGACTAATAATCAATGAATCGTGGGACAATACCCAAGAGATTAGATGTCGCATCGGAAAGGTAAAAAAGGCTCCTTAAATGTTACGTTTACTCAGTGCTTCTATACGGGGTAGAAACGTGGACATTGAAGGTGGAAGCTCTATTGAAACTTCAGGCTTTTGAGCTATGGTTATACAGAAAGATCCTAAAGACGCAAGGACAGGCAAAGTCATCAATGAATAAGTAGTACGGAGGATGAACACAGCCGCAGGAAGGGTCTTAAGCTGCAGTACTTGGCACATTCAATGAGCAATCAAGTCAGATACGAGTTACTCCAGTGCATTTTACAAGGTAAAATTGAAGGAAAAAGGGCACCAGGACGAAGAAGAATATCCTAGCTTGGTAACCTAAGAGCATGGTATAGAAAGACAACACAAAGAGGAATTGCCAAAATGATCGCCAACGTTCAGAACGGACAGGCATCCTAAAAAGAAGAAACAAGAAAATATTTTAAGAAAAATAAAATGGGGCACAAATGATTGTAATGAAGGAAAAGAAAATTGGTACTCCACATTACTAATGATGGAAAAAACTCGAAATTATTTTAAAAAGTATTCTCCAAAGTAGTTAGAGGATAAGGATTTGGCAATGGTGTTTAAAAGTATTGAGCTAGAAGAGTTTTGAGGACAAAGATATGATTAATGACTGGAATGAGGGCATGCAAAGTTGTGGTGCAAGTTGGAGAGGAAGGGAAATATCTGGTAAATGTCCTCCTAGGAACAAGAAAACTTTATAGTCAAATGATGCATTGCAATGGAAGGATAGGGAAAAGAAAAGACTAGAAAAATACATGAGATGAAGATACACATATGTCCAAAAGTTTGGAATATTGGAAAATTGGAATATTTCATCGTTTTATATATAAACTCTTCTGAATATTTAAACATCATTTTGTTTCAATTCTCAACAATACTAAATAAATTTAAAAACCAGATAAATGATATGCAGAAAAATGATTTATTCTCTTGGAGTAAAAAACTTACAATGTACAACTTACATTTAAAAATAAATAAGTATAGAAAAAAATAATTTTTAATAAAACTATTAATTAGTATTTCCTCTATTGGCCTGCATGCACGCCTGTTGGCGATTTAGCATGCTGCCGATTAACTAGTCAAGCTGGGCTTGTGGAATTCTCTCCCATTCTTCACGAGCAGCATCTTTTAGTTCTCGAAGTCTAATGGGAGGATTGTTTCGCTTCTCGATGCGTGTTTTCAGAATGTCCCAAGCATGTTTAATAACGTCCATGTCGGGGAAATTCGAGGGCCACTATAATGTAGATATTCCTTCTTCTTCCAGAAAATTTTGTACTGCTGCTGTTGGATGGGGAGGTGCGTTGTCATGCATAAACACAAATTCATCACCTGCTGTCCCTCGAAATAGACGTACGATAAGATTTAAAAATTCCTCGATGTACATAGCACCAGTGACTCTTCTCTCCAGAAGCAGCAGTGGCGTCCGTGTACCACTCATAATACCACCCCAATCCATAATACTGCCACCTTCAAATGGGACACACGGTTGGGCTGTTTCTAGTCGGGCTTGTCGTCCTGGGACCCTAAAAACCAGTGTTCTTCGCGAATCAGATACCAATTCAATTTTTGACTCACCGGAGAACATCACGTTATTTCAGTTTGTACCATAATGCACCATTTCTCTATCCCATTGCAATATTACTATTTTGTGTTGGTAGGTTAGTTTAGGAACATGTAGAGGTCTTCTACGATACAAATTTAACGCATTTAGTCTGCGTGTTATTTTTTGCCGTGAAATATTGAGTCCTTGAAGCCTAGAAATTTCTCTGGAGATACCACTTGTAGATTCCAGACGATTTCTACGAGCTATCAATGTTATCTGCCGGTCTTGCGCTGCTGTTGTATATCGACTTCTACCACTTCTGGGACGATCCTTGACGTCATTTGTATCTTGGAATTTTTTTTAATTTTCGATACAGCACTCTGAGTAACATCAACAATATTCGCGATATCTGTTTGACTAAAGCCCTATTGTAACAAAGCAATTACTCTAGAACTGTCAAAATGGGATATTACGTTTCTAGGCATTTTTAAACGGCTCAATTCAACTTTAAACAAAGACTGAAATAATGTGTAAATACGCTAATCAGTTGAATGTGACTAAAATGATACAAAAACGATTGAAACTTCTTGCCATTTTCATTTAAAAACGCTCTAGAATGAATATCAACAACAGTATTGAAACCACCATAGGCGTAGATATATTATTTGTACGTATTCCAAACTTTTGGACATGTCGTGATACAAGTATTTTCTATGGGAAATAAGCCATAATTTTACTAAAAAATGAATTTATTAACGTTTCGAAGCCCAAATTGGGTTTCGTTGTCAAAATACAAAATACTATTAAAATAAACAAAAATGTTGTTGCTAAGTAAAAAAATTCTTCCAATAATTTATTTAATCTGACTCATTTCTATTGGCAATTCAGACGTATATTATACATTTCAAAGTAGAAGACTTTAAAATGATATCGCCAATATTTATGAGTTGCGTTCCTGGGACGACTTTACTAAAAGATAGTTCATTCGATTACATGAAATCAATCCCAACTCAAGAATATCCGTCGCAAAAAAATCATAGCATGTGATCTGTCTTTAAAAAGACAACCAAATGCAACGATGACAGTAAAATTCTCGCGTTAGAGATTCCATAGTAAATCACGAGGGAAAACCAGGGAAAAACCTCTTGATACTATCCCGACATCGTAAGTATTTGGTCTTATATTTAATTTACCTTCAAAAAATTAATACCAAATTCTGACTTAATTATGTTTGAATTATAAATAATATTAATAATACATAGATATACAATAAGTAATACTAAAATATAAAATTTGTACTAACTCGATATGTTATTGACTTACTAATCGTGGTATATTCTTTCTATTGACTTCCTCTTTCAGTATGGGTAACCACATCCTACTGCATTCTACCGAGGAATTTGCGACACAATTGGTTTCATTTAGCATAATTAGAGCCGCTTCTTTGATTTTTCTCTTTTTACTATCTGTTTCTTTCAGGACTATACTTGAATCTCTCCACTGAACTCTATGTTCATTATCCCATGCGTGTTGACATATTTGAGATCTATCAAATTCTCTATTTTTAATATAAGACTGATGTTCACTTATTCTAACGTTTAATGGTCTTGATGTTTCACCTAAATAAAATTGTTCACATTCACAAGGTATTTTATAAATGCAATTCTTTATTATTTATTGTTCATTGTTAGGTTTAGTTTTAGATAGAATAGATCTCAATGTGTTCGTTGTTTTGAATGTTGTTGAAATGTTGAATTTTAATAGTATTTTGTATTTTGACAACGAAACCCGATTTGGGCTTCGAAACGTTAATAAATTCATTTTTTAGTAAAATTGTGGCTTATTTCCCATAGAAAATACTTAATTATAAAAATGCCACAAGGAAATAGCTTCAGAACAACATGTGATACAAGGTAGCAAAGAGCACAAAGCACGCTGCAGCTACTGCTAAGGAAAGATCGTATGCACAGCTGTATAAAAAGTTGGAAACACTCGAGGGGATCAACAGGATAGACAACAAGGACAAGCCACCAAAGGAATTGACTCTTGTACGGCAGATTTAGAAAATGGATGGAAAAGTGTTAAGATCCGATGTTAAAATAAAGCAAAGATGCTAAGAGTGTTTTAGAAAGTTGATAAATGAAGAACAGCAGAAGAAAGACAGAAAATGCCGAACCTCAAATGAGAACGCAATACCAGAGATAATGAGAAATAAGGTTTATCTCGAGGCTTTAAATATGATGAAGCATAGTAAAGTACTAGAAAAAGTACCTACTAGAAAACTTTCTAAGAGAGCTAGAACTTGATCGCACAAATTTATGCCTATTACGAAAGATTCTGAAGATCTAGCATTACTTTTTCTTTTTTCGTTTGCGATCATTTCGCATAGAGCCCGAAGTTATGACCAATAGAATCTTCTTCTTTTTTTTTGGTGTACATATACCTTTGTCTGTTTTTCAATGTGCCTTTAGCAAGTTTTAAAAGCTGTAATAAATTTATTTATTGGCGTCAATTTTTTTTCTCCATAGAGAAAGCAAGTGGAGTTAGCGATGAGCAGAAACTGGTGTTTTCTTTTTCCTGAAAAACCGTATTAAAAAAAATGGCAACCTAAATTGTTACTATTTGTTTAAACAATAATTTGAACATTATTATCCCGACCATCCGTCTGCAATGAACTGTCTACGGTACTTAATATAATTAGTTAATTTCTATTTAAATTTGAAATGTTATCAGAGTGACAGGGCGAATTAGCATTAATTAAAACTAACCACTTAACCTTAAATTAAAATAAATAATGAATTATTTCACCGGTGAAATTCAACCGATGAAAATGTTTTCAATTAACAACAAAAGCCCTTAACGATAGACCTTCCAGGCAGCACAGGGATGGAATGGTTTTCAAAATTAAATTTTTGTATATTTAGTGGAGTATCTCTGTTTTTTGGAGTTTTCTGCATTGGAGTCTTTTAGTAATTTGCTAAACTCTATAATAAAAACTATATTATTAGATTCTTTCTTAGACTGCTTTCTTGTGGCATGTCTATTATATTATATTGTCTATTATATTGGTCTTATTACAAAAATAAAAAACAAAGTACCTACATGGCAGTTAGTAAGCGCAAAATATTAAATACACGGCTTTTGATTAATCAACAGCCAATTGACAGGGCAACTCCGCCGTTGCCTGGTCCCAAGTCCAGGATGAGAAAGGAGGAGGGGAGAGCAAGGGACTAACTATTTCTTCTTGTAAAAAAAACATAGTTATGAAAACGAAGCACATGCCTCGGACAAGGACGGATCTTTTAAGACGACAAAAGCGACGACAAAGGACAATGAATATAGGAACCTAGAACGTACCAAGCCTATATCGGCCTGGAGCCCTAACTCAGGTGGTCAAAGAACTTGAATCCAGAAACATGGATATAACTGCCTTACAAGAGATTAGATGGACTGGAGAAGGCACACTAAAAACTAATAAATCAGTAGTATTTTTCAGCGGAAGCGAACAGGAACATCAATTCGGAACTGGCTTTATAGTCAAGGAAAGTCTTGTGGAGTCAGTCTTCTATCAATTGGATAGAAATCTATATAAGTAAACATAATATTTATATTTTATTAGAGTTTGGTGATTTTCTTGAGGGTCAGTTCATAATTCTGTTGTCTCTGTAGTCTAAGTTAAACTAAAAATGGGCAGAAAACCTATTGTAAAATCGTGGGACCTAAATAAACTCATAAATGAGAATATCCAACCCGATATATACATTTTATATATTAAATTAATTTCTAATACCTCGTTTTCTATATAATTAAATTGCCAATAACGTTTAAGCATAGATAGCATACGTTGTTTGTATAAGCTAATTGTGCAATTCATCCCCATTAACGGCCCTTTTTAAACCTACTGCTGGGTGTAAGCCTTTCCCATCAGGAGGGGATTAACGTTGCTATCACGCAGGCCAATATGGGTCGGTGTGTGGTTTGAGGTGGATACGAGGAACAAGGGTGAGAATATATTTCATTTGATTGTATGCAACACATTAACCAAGATATTCATTTGGTAAAAAAAGGCGACATAAAACAGTTCGTTTGGCACTGCTTAATGGTTATTTTGATCTTGTAGTTATTAATACAAACATTATATCAAATTGGAAATAAAGAAATTAAAATATGCAGATAATGCAGTTCTGATAGTGAAAAATGAAACAGACAAACAACTCACAGTGTGATGGAAATATGTAGATATGTATTCCATTTGGACTTATGGACGAGAAGTATTACATGCATTTATAATGGACATCGACAATAAAGAAGATTAAACAGTAAAATTAAAAGACAAAAAGTAAAATAACTGGATAAGAAATAAAACAAAAGTCACAGACGCAGGACAACCTATAGCAAGGCGAAAATGGAGTTTCGCAAGGTCATAACGTCAGACAAATAAACCATAGGTGGAATACCACGATACAACAATTGAGACCATGGAGAGGAAAGAGAGCAAGAGGACGAACCCAGATGAGATGGGGAGATG
The DNA here is from genome assembly GCF_917563875.1 of Diabrotica virgifera virgifera. NCBI lineage: Eukaryota > Metazoa > Arthropoda > Insecta > Coleoptera > Chrysomelidae > Diabrotica > Diabrotica virgifera. The sequence continues at coordinate 5,760,526 of NC_065445.1, forward strand.
ACATTAGAAAGATAAACTAGAAGTCAAACAATTAAGAATGTACGTCATATATTTAATGATATCATAACCCACTGGTACAAACTTAACGGCAAACAAATTTAAAAAAAAATCCTCATATATTAGTTTTTTTACTACCGTCAAGTTTGGCAGGACAGCGCTGTTGCCAAATAAAAATCACATATATTTACCAAAGCTGCTACAGCCTACACTGTTTCTCTTTGTCTTTAAGAGTGTGAAACAAAGATCTTTACTATAAGTGTCAAATTAATATTGTCCGATATAAGGTTATGTAAGATGTTTGTTTGTTTATTTTTTTTTCTTCTTCTTTGACCTTCCGATGATCAACCTTTTTTTGTTACACGGATGACCAACGGGGTCAAAAATGACCCCAGTCAAAAATGACAATTGACAAAAAATATAAGTTGTTTTAAGAAATAAAATAATGTATTTGTAATTTTAATGTTATTATTGTATCAATAAATGTTAAATAAATATTAGTAAAACATATTTTTAATTACAACTGAACAAAAACAGGAATCATCGTTCTGAACTTAGAAATAAAGAAATTTCAAAATATACTAATTTACGTCGCCAAAGGTTTAACAAACAATTTTTTTTTCAATCTTGGGATGTTTCTTACATACAATTCCACATAATAGGTGGTATTTACTTAATATAAAATTGGAACATGGAAGGCCAAGGGAGTTCGTCTTTGACCCCAAATTCAGAAAAAAAATTTTTTTTCGAAAATATAGGGAATTTTTTTTATTACAAAATATGGGGGTATCTAGAATGATATTAAAGTCAAATAAAAAAATAATGAGTGTGAAATTGAAAATATTTCTGAATTTATTAAATAAAAACATGCATTGGGGTCATAATTTACCCCCCTTGGTCATCCGAAGGTTAATGGCCTTTGTGAGCTGAGCCCATTTAGCCAGCAACATTTCTTAAAATTAACGCCTAATTAAACCTACCATACAACAAGACTAATCAAGGATAGGACAGGGAAAGTGAAGTTGGTGAAAAATACACTGTTGTTAAAATATAAACTAAATAAATAAAATATAATTTGTAAACAATAATTTGACATTATATTTAACCTACAATATTATAACAGACGTCAGTTACCATTTAACATCTGATCAAATATAATAATGACGTCATATATATTCGTCACTACTTCTAGCCAATAAAATGCTCGCTGTGATAGGAATGACATGTCAAGAAAATCTGATTATTTCCTATATATTTTCTCAAATTTAGAATATGGCAACAAGGGGAAAATTACGTGCATTCCTTATTGTTTGACTTCTAGTTTAGGAGTAACACACTGAAAACAGAAAGCACAAAACAGAAACGATTGGAGGAAACTGAGGGAAGCCTATGTTCAAAATTGGACAAACTAAACGACAAAGAAGAAGTAATTGCTATCTATCAATGTACAGAATATTTTTTATTGAATGATCCTCACAAAAAACAACCAGTAAAACAGTTTATTTTTAAAATTAATCTAAAATGTACCTCGCATTTTAATGAAAACAAAATAACAAAATCATATAGACAAGCAGCATTTCATGGTGTATGTATATATGTTACCTGTGTATTATTTTAACAACTGAAGTTTCCGACGTGTTTGTTTTACTAGCCTGAATGCGAATAAAAACGTTTATTCGGGGATAACATTATTTTAGGCGCTATTCAAATTTTCCCGTATAGGTACTAGCTATAGCGTTTATTATTGGATTGTCTCACCAAAAATAATACGAACGTGTTTAGTTTGGAGCGTTAAATGAATTAGAGTTACAGGATTGGCTGTTAGAGCGAGGCATTAAATACCCTATTAAAATCTACGTGGTCTAAAAAACGAGTGTTTTTGTCAAAAAGCTGTACAAAATAAAAACACAATAATAAAAAAGATAATTAGTTATTAACAGCACTCGGGGGTACCATTTTGAATATATTTATGTCTTTTCATGTAATTTATATGTAATGTCTTGAATTTCAAACGCAAAACCCTCAGGAAGTTCTTTAGTCTTAGGGTGTGATCTAGATTTTATATTGTGCGATCTCTACTTCACCAGTTACACTCTTTCTGTCTTTCAAAACTGACTTGAGTTTTGTCTCACTAATACACGTCTCACAATTTTCGCCGTCAATACACAAACAAACTCTTTTAAAATCACAAGTCCTATCATAACAAACTTATTAGAGTACCATTAATTTGCAACTGGTTTGGGAGTATCGCTAAAGTAAGGTATCAGTTTCACTGAATGGTCAAAAACTCAAGTACAGGCTATGAGGTATTCAATAAATCTCTACGCCAATGCGTGTCAATTTTTTGAAATTACTAAATTGATTGCATCCCACCTAAAAAAAAAATAAAAACGAAAAATGACGTTTTTGTTGGAGGGGTAGGGGGAAGGGGGTGGAGGCTTAGAATTGCGCTGAGTCTTATTTTTAATTATATTAAACGTAAAAAAATGAAAAAATAATTAATTCTGGGAATAAGGGGATTTTGCCTATCTTAACGGGGGTTACCCGTTCCAAGGTAATTCTCTGGATAGTTTTGAAACAGATTAGGTGTAGGTTCAAAATGGAAAAAAATAGAAAAACCTTGTGTGAGAAAGTTATCCACAATTACTGATTAAATTGCTAGTGTAAATGCCAGTCAATAAAATTAAAAAAACATTGTCAAAAAGTACTTTCTCCGAAAAATACTGATAACCTTTATTTTTAACATATTTTTAATTAACGATTAGATACTTTAATTTAGTAAAATGAAATGAATTTTAATGATAACAAAGCAAACAAATTTAACAACGTTGTTTTTTTTCTACAAGCCACTAATTTATTTTATCATTAGTATAAAACCACACGAGCTTAGGGATTCTGTAGCTCACAAAGATAAATTGTAAAGTTTTAGCTCATTAAAAACCAGATAATTTGTGAGTGAACATTAAAATAACTCGTAGAAGGTTTTTTTTTAATAATTGGTAATTAGAGCAAAACTCAATTACAAGGTATAGGTTTTTATATAACAAGGGAGGATATCATCGTTCGTTTTTTCTTGTTTGCACATTATATTTTTACATATGGTTTTATCCTGAACATTTATGAACATATTAAGTACAAAGGTATTAAACACGATCATGGATGTGCGTTGTAAAATTGTGTAAGCATGTCTGATGTGGCTTTCCTTGGCCTATACCTAAATATAATAGAAGATCAACGTTGTGTCATTAAAATCAGTAATTATAATCATCATCATTATCATCGTTAAACTGTACGCGTCCACGCTGGACATAGGTCTCCCTCATTTCTTTCCATCTGTCTCTATCTTGAATCCTTGCATCCAGTTACCGTGCATCATTGCATCCTTGTATCCATGCATCCGGCTTACATCCAGTTACTAATAACATGCTTCAGATCGACAATACGTTTTCTCCATCGGATGTCTGATAATCTGGCGACGTGTTATGCCCACTTCCATTTGAAAGACTCGATTTTTTCGTCAGCGTCCGTTGTTTTTAGTTGTTAGGAAAGACCTAACAACTGGCGCCCCATAGTCCTTTGAGTTACGCGAATCTTGTTCATTCCTTTTCTTGAAAGTGTTAATATTCCCGCTCCATTAGCGAGCAAAGATAACACATACTGCTTTAATATTTTCCTTTTGAGGCATAAAATTAGCAAGGAAACGAAAATAGCAATCAGAAATGTAAAACACTAATGCTAACTTTTTATTATCTATTTATGCTAATGCTAATGCTAATTATTTATCTATTCAATTTGTCATTACCAACATACAACACTCATCTATAGTAAAACCAAATCATTATTATCTACTTATGCTAATGCTAATTATTTATCTAAATCAAAACGGGAACTGGTGTATGTATTCAAAGACTGATAGTGTGTAAATAAATTTATTAAAATCAGCTAAGTACTTTCAGCATTTTTAATGCCATCATTAGAGCTATCCTATAAAAAGACTAAGTTAAAGAAAAAAGAAAGTTAAAAAAGACTAAAAAATTATGAAGTGAAACTTACGTCATATAGTTGTAAATACCTCAAATGAAGAGAAAACCTCGAACAAACACATTCTACTATTAAAAATTGACCCATGGATCTAACCACTGGTCAGGGTAAAAACCCTTGAATGTATAAAATATCACATTTAATGTGTTTTTTAAAAAATGGCTACCATTCTTACAGTCAACAGCTGTTACTGACAATATTCAAAGACGACAGGATGCTGACGGAAACAAGAGTTCCTAGCGGCATCTGTGTTATTAAAATTACTTAAAAAATTGAAAATGGCTAAGTTGTCATATGTAGGTTACTAATTGGTTTGAAGTTAGAAGTTAATATGAAAATCTAAAATTAAATTTAAATCACAATTGTTAATTTTAAAGTAAAGTTAAATGTGAAAATAATCAAATTATCAAAGGATTATTAAATTATTAAAAAAAAATAAAACAAACAGTCACTTCTGACCAAATATAGAAGTGAGATAGATGAAAACCAAGGAGATGTACCGTTGGACAAGCTCAGAGTTCCAAAACTGTTTCTTTAAGAACAATATTTTTATTAAAAAAAGATTATTATTAAAAAAGCCAAATCGAAAATATTTACTTATTTGTAATCAATAAAAGAAAATTCAAATATATAATATATTATAAAGTAATGTTCAAAAAACTAGAGCAATTGTTGGGCATGCTGAATATAAAAGTATTAAAGAAACTTCTTAAAGATTGGATCAAATTTACAATTTAATTGAACCTGGGCGTTAACACAATTTTGAGGGTTTCTTTTAAGTTCCCTGCTAATTTCTAAGTCTTCTAAAAAAATCAATTTTGTATAGTTGTTAATGGGTATACTATGTAGAATCCTACTATCTCTTTGGGGACTGAACTTATGTTTAGAAGCATGTAAGTGATTGCCAAAACTAGATTTGGCAATCTTAGACAAAGGTTCTTTGATGCGTGTTTCCAAAGGTCGCATAGTTCTCCCCACATAGGTAACAGGGCAGTCTCCACAGGACAGTTTGTATATACCACTTTTTGATGTTTTCCAATTTTATCTTTGGTGTGAGAAAAAATAAATCGAAAAAATCGCATAATATTGAGAAAATTTGATATCTGATGATTGACTCTTAGGTTTTGGGGCATGCAGAACTTTTTATAAAGAATAACTTTTTTCGTAAAATTAATAAGAAAAAAGTTTCCCATATGTTTCCAACTAAGTAAACACGCTGTATAAATCTACCATTTTTAAAATAACGAGTTCCATTCGTTACATTCCTAAAATTCACTCTGCAGGCAGTGTATGATATTTTATACCGTGTATGTAACACAATATTCCGATTTTTATAAATCTGTATTTCTCACCATTCAAGTATCCAAATAGCAACCCGCCGAGCCGTTTGAATAAAACTGTAATAGTGCGCAATATTAAATATACTATTGAATTCGTTGTGGAAAAACTGGATGTCAAACCAACCAAAAGCAATTGCATTTCAAAAGATCTGCAAAATTCATATGAATAATACGGAACACTTTCAAATCGTATAAAGGGTATCGATTATGCATTGTTCGAATATTTCACTTTGAGCGAAACAGGCACATAATTTTTCTTTTTTCACCGTTCCGATCAACGTTTTGACTTTTTCATAATGGGATTTCGTCTGCGTATCGCTTTTCGTGAGAGAGAAGGGACATTTCGACAATCGGAGCGAACCTGTGCTTAACTGTGTTTATGGGACAGATCAAGAGGAATGGGATCTAGATTAAAGTTATGTTTTTTAAAATTGTATTTTCGATAAAAAAAACAGGTATTTGTAGAAACACATAGGACCACCTACTAACGTGTGACTAAAAGAATAAAACATTCACAAATATGTAATTTAATGACTAACATGGGACCGTGCAAGTTCGGCAAAGCGACCTCTATTTCTACGCTCTGTACTTTTATTCGCACTTTTAATTATATTGGCCAATTATATTAGTCCTGGTTGCTAGATAATTGTCAAGACCATAGTCCAAAAAAAAATAATAAGAAGAAAAAATAAGATGCAGGTTATGTTTAGCAAACGTAAACAATTGTATGTAGTAAATAAAATCAGTTATTAAAATGCAGTACTGCAAGCAAAATACAATTAATTAAATTTACCTTTATATAATAATTGCATATCATATCAATATTGTGGAGAAATATATAATTTATCTGCGTCAATGACAGAAGGTATGAAATATACGTCAATTTGACAATTTCAATTGACAATATGAATTATTTAAGATAGTTGCAATATTTCTCCGCGACTCGCGCACGGTCGTTTCTCGTTTCCCTTTCCATGTACTTGCACAAGCGAATCGACTGTCGTTTCCATTGATTTTGTTGGGACCGAAATATTTGACCTTGTGCACCAGTTACAAAATAGAACTTAATGTTCTAAGGAATAGAGAATAGACCATTCCAAATTAGGTAATATTTTTGACAAGTTGTTATTAATTAAATATGAAATATAAAATTTACCTATAAAATATAAAATAAAACATACAGGGTGAGTCATGAGGAACTGTACATACTCCTACCTCGTATAGAGACTCCTATGGGGAATAACAAATGACCATTAAAAAGTGTCTGCTCCCATTGTTTAATAATATACAGGGCGAGTTTTGCATTTTGACAGAAATTTGTATTCGTCATAATTTTTGAACGGTCAGATCGATGTGTATTTTATTTTGGCCAATCGTTACACTATTACCACCTAATCAACTAATTTATTCAAACTAGAAAAAAATCAGGTTTGGCTTTAAAAAAATTAGGTCGTTTGGGTCTTAGAAAAAATTTCACCCTGTATACGCTTTTTGAAAACTCTAATATGAATTTTACAAATTAGACAAATAGGCAATTAAAATGGCATATTTCTTTTTTTCCGCACACGATTGCTTAATTTTTTATAAAAAAATCAAATTTGATTATGAATTAAAAGTTTGGTAAAGTGAACCATAGATTTAACAAAATTAACTTTTATTAACAAAATTAATTTTTTTTGGACAAATATTTAATTTATGTTACCACCAATCAACTGATTTATTCAAACAAGAAAAAAATCATCAGGCCCGGATTTAAAAAATAAGTTCGTTTTGGTCTTAGAAAAAATTTCACCCTGTATATGCTTTTTGAAAAGTCTAATATGATTTTTACAAATTAGACAAATAGGCAATTAAAATGGCATATTTATTTTTTCCCCACTCGATTACTTAATTTTTTATAAAAAAAATCAAATTTGACTATGAATAATTAAAAGTTTGGTAAAGTGAACCATAGATTTAAAAAAAAATAACTTTTATTACAAAAATTAATTTTTTTTTTGCACAAATAAGTAACTTATGTTACCATCCAATCAACTGATTTATTCAAACTAGAGAAAAATCAGGTCCGGATTTAAGAAATTAGCTCGTTTTGGTCTTAGAAAAAATTTCACCCTGTATACGCTTTTTGAAAACTCTAATATGAATTTTACAAATAAGACAAATAGTCAATTCAAATGGCATATTTATTTTTTCCCCACACGATCACTTAATTTTTTATTAAAAAATAAAATTTGTCAAAATCGGAATTTTAACCTAAAAATGAAAAAAAAAAATGAACTCACGGTTTAACTCGCTACAACTCTGTTCCATTTTAATATTTTTTTTCTGAAATTTTTACAGCACATACCTCTTACCATTGTGAAGACTATGAAAATTGTTGTAGACTTTCAGTCTTCTTCTTGTAAAAGTTGCAAACTTGTAAATCGCAAAAATTAGGTGGAAAAATTTAAAATTTATCAATTTGATCACGTCTATGTTAAACTATAGAGTCCAAAAGAAGTGTTATGGGAAGTTTTAGATCTAGAAGTGTTATAGAAAAAAAAAATGGTAAAACTTTTAATTTTAAGAAAAACGTTGTTTTTGTAAATTAATTTTTGTAAAAAAAATTAATTTTTTTAAATCTATGCAAAAACTTTGCCAAACTTTTTATGCATAGTCAAATTTGATATTTTAATAAAAAAATAAGTAATCGTGTGGGGCAAAAATAAATACGCCATTTTAATTGACTATTTGTCTTTATTTGTAAAATTCATATTAGAGTTTTCAAAAAACGTATACAAGGTGAAATTTTTTCTAAGACCCAAACAAACTAATTTTCTAAATCCGGGCCTGATTTTTTTCTAGTTTGAATAAATCAGTTGATTGGGTGATAACATAAATTAAATATTTGTTAAAAAAAATTCATTTTTGTAATAAAAGTTATTTATTTTAAATCTATGGTTCACTTTACCAAACTTTTAATTATTCATAGTCAAATTTGATTTTTTTTTATAAAAAATTAAGTAATCGTGTGGGGAAAAAAACAAATATATACGTTCTATGTTCAAAATAACTTAAAAAGTATTAGCGATAAGAAAAATCTTAAAGGATAAAAAAATGTAGGTTTTGCGATTTTAAATATGCTAGTGTCATTTTGTTTCTCCGTAAGACAAAAATTGGTTAAGATATGGCTGTTCAAAATTTGCATACACTTGTGATTAGTGACCCATTCAAGCTTTCTCAATTATAACCCTTTCAAAAATAAACACTTTAAACCGGTGAGACTGACAGATCATAAAAAAAATAGATAGGTAAGTAAATTGTTTGTAAAGCGGTAGCGATTAATTTCATTTGGGGAGCTAAACACGGCGAGATTTTCATGATTTTTTACAAAAAAAAAAAACAGGGCCAACTTTATTTTGAGCGTAACTCGCTTATTTTTAATGCTAAAACTTTTGTTACCAATTAAAACAAAGCTTTTTATAAACACTTTAAAAAAGTTTAAATGGGTTTTTTCCGAAAAGTGCTTAATTTTTCGGTGATATCACCTTGAAATATTCGATTTGGAATTAAACGGAAAAGAACGTATTTTTCATGAGCTACAACTTTGTTTTTATTTGATTGATAGACTTTACTGATACACCATTTTTTTTGGGTTTTTTATAAGCTACAATTTCAAGGATATTTTTTCGATAAAATATTTACTTTTTGAGTTATTTGCGATAAACCGTCTGAAAACGTAGTTTTTTTGTCGAAACATTAACATTTTCAATGGCAAATAACTCGAAGTATTGACTTACGTAAAAAACTCTATAGAACAAAAGTTGCTTAAAATTAGTCAATTTATCTATTTCCGGCCTTATTTTAAACACGCGTTTTTCACCCCCTGAGAAGTGGTGACTGTCACCCCCCAAGTAAAAGCAACCAATGGGACAAATTCAACTTTGAAGCGGAGGGTAAGTAGAACCTAAATCCAAATTTTCATGCAATTCGGAGTTGCCCCTGAAAATTACACGGTATCGCCGAATTTCCCGTTCATTTACTGGGCTATAAATTAAAGATCTGATTACAGTTCTTTCATAAAGTTCTTATATTTTAACCGCCGAATTCACTGTCCAATTCACACTAGTCCGCGAAACACAAACACAACAGCACCTTAAGGCTTTGGCCACACGGGCGATTTTTTACGGCGCGATAATTTACGGCGCCCTTTGGTTTGACTTCCTCCTCCACCAATTTTAGATGAAATGATTTTTATAAAAATAATAAATGATGGTTTTGCTTGTTTTCGATTCAGAAGGTTTCACACCAGCTAGACAGGCTCTGTTTCTACCATTTCAGGCGTCCTCAGTAGCTTTCGTTAGTGTGCCTACCTCTGGACCGAAAAACAGCTCTACCATCATTTTAAAGGGAATCTGAAAAATAATTCAAATTTCCCATCAGACGCGATACAGCGACATCTACTAACAAATTGAAGAATCTCAGATGCAGAATCCACCAATTTAATAAGAATTAAAATGGTAAATAGTATTTTAAAACTCAGATTTTTCGTGTTGAAAGTTCTTACTGGTGCATCCTTAATCTGCGACTTTTTCAATTAATAAGACAGCAGACGGCGAATATAGAAAACGAAAGGGAAACGATCACATTCCGCTTTCATTCGTCTAGGAAAAACGGACAGCAGAGAAACTTTCAGTACTCAAATCCGAGTAAAGGAAATAAAAATAATAAATGATGGTTTTGCTTGTTTTCGATTCAGAGGGTTGCACACCAGCTAGACAGGCTCTGTTTCTACCATTTCAGGCGTCCTCAGTAGCTTTCGTTAGTGTGCTACTGCCATTGCGCCTGATGGGAAATTTGAATTATCTTTCAGATTCCCTTTAAAATGATGGTAGAGCTGTTTTTCGGTCCAGGGGTAGGCACACTAACGAAAGCTACTGAGGACGCCTGAAATGGTAGAAACAGAGCCTGTCTAGCTGGTGTGCAACCCTCTGAATCGAAAACAAGCACAACACTAATTTATTATTTTTATTTCCTTTACTCGGATTTGAGTACTGAAAGTTCCTCTGCTGTCCGTTTTTCCTAGACGAATGAAAGCGGAATGTGATCGTTTCCCTTTCGTTTTCTATATTCGTCGTCTGCTGTCTTATTAATTGAAAAAGTCGCAGATTAAGGATGTACCAGTCAGAACTTTCAACATGAAAAATCTCAGTTTTAAAATACTATTTACCATTTTAATTATTATTAAATTGGTGGATTCTGCATCTGAGATTCTTCAATTTGAAATGATTTTTATTAATAAAGCGTTACAGTTTAAAGATCACTAACTAGGACAGGAACTAAGGATGTTTTCTTTAGTACTAGTCAACTTATTTAATTATTACAAGCATTTGCGTAACGAGTTTTGTAAGCATTTGCGAGCTTTTAGATTATAAACGAGACACACAATAACTACACACATGTCCAAAAGTTTGGAATACGTACAAATAATATATCTACGTCTATGGTGGTTTCAAAACTGTTCTTGATAATTATTTTAGAGCGTTTTTACATCAAAATGATAAAAACTTTGAATCGTTTTTGTATCATTTTGCCCATTTTAGTCACATTCAACTGATTAGCGTATTTACACATTATTTCAGTATTTGTTTAAATTTGAATTGAACCGTTTAAAAATGCCTAGAAACGTGAAAGTAAAACATGACCGACTCATGGAAATTCTAAAAACTAAAAACCTAGATGATAGAGATTTAAGACTAATAACACATCTCTATTACAATCAGCGAGCAATAGTAAGAATTGAAACAGAAGCATCTGAAGAAATGGAAATAAAGAGAGGAGTCAGGCAAGGCTGCATACTATCACCTCTATTATTTAACGCTTATTCTGAAGAGGTAATGCGAGAAACTCTGGAAGATGAAACAGTCGGCATAAGAGTAAATGGAGTCTTAGTTAACAACATCAGATATGCAGATGATACAGTAATAATAGCCGATAATTTACAAGACCTGCAAATACTCATGAGTAAAATAGTAAGGTGTAGTAGGGAGTACGGACTCTCTCTCAATATGAAAAGGACAAAGTTTATGAAAATTAGTAAAAACAACCATAATACTAACGAAATCTTGATAGTAGAGGGCCAGCTTATAACCGAAAATAATGACTACACTGCAGAAATCAAGGTCAGAATCGAGAAAGCACGTTCTAATTTTATGAAAATGAAAAACGTCCTATGTAGCAAAGATTTAACATTAGCTCTTAAAGTACGCCTAACAAAATGTTACGTATATAGTGTACTATACTATGGACTGGAATCATGGACGTTAAATGTAGAGACAATGATACGACTTAACGCCTTTGAAATCTGGACGTATAGAAGAATTATGAGGGTTTCCTGGGTAGATGGAGTTACGAACAATGAAGTACTGAGAAGAATAGGTAAAGAGAAGGAAGTTGAACTTAAAATTAAAGAAAGAAAACTACAGTACCTCGGACATGTAATGCGGGGCGAGAAGTATGGCATCCTGCGACTCATAATGCAGGGAAAGATAGATGGCAGAAGTAGCATCGGAAGAAGATGAATTTCATGGCTGAAGAACCTGAGAGAATGGTTTGGATGCAGCTCAAAACAACTATTTAGAGCTACTGCCTCAAAAATTAAAATAGCTATGATGATTGCCAACCTCCGTAGCGGAGATGGCACCTGAAGAAGAAGAAACGTGATATCTCACTTTAACAGATCTAGAGTAATTGCTTTGTTACAACAGGGCTTTAGTCAAAGTGATATCGCGAATATTGTTGATGCTACTCAGAGTGCTGTATCTAAAATTAAAAAAATCCAATAGACAAATGACGTCAAGGATCGTCCCAGAAGTGGTAGAAGTCGATGTACAACAGCAGCACAAGATCGGCAGATAACATTGATAGCTCGAAGAAATCGTCTGGAATGCACAAGTGGTATATCCAGAGAAATTTCTAGGCTGTAAGGACTGAATATTTCACGGCAAACAATAACACGCCGACTAAATGCGGTAAATTTGTATCATAGAAGGCCCTTATATGTTCCTAAACTAACCTACCAACACGAAATAATAAGGTTGCAATGGGCTAGAGAAATGGTGCAACATGGTCCTAAATGGAATAACGTGATGTTCTCTGATGAGTCAAAAATTGGCTTGGTATCTGATTCGCGAAGAACACTGATTTGGAGGGCCCCCCAGGATGACAAGCCCGACTAGAAACAGCCCAACCGCGTGCCCCGTTTGAAGGTGGCAGTATTATGGTTTGGGGTGGTATTATGAGTGGTACACGGACGCCACTGCTGGTTCTGGAGGGAAATGTCACTGGTGCTGTGTACATCGAGGAAGTTTTAAATCCTGTCGTATGTCTATTCCGAGGAGCAGTAGGTGATGAATTTGTGTGTATGCATGACAACGCACCTCCTCATCGAACATCAGCAGTACAAAATTTTCTGGAAGAAGAAGGAATATCTACATTACAGTGGCCCTCGAATTCCCCCGATATGAACGTTATTGAACATGCTTGGGACATTCTCAAGACACGCATCAAAAAGCGAAACAATCCCCCTATTACACTTCGCGAACTAAAAGATGCTGCTCGTGAAGAATGGGAGAGAATTCCGCAAGCCCAGCTCGACCAGTTAATCGGCAGCATGCCATATCGCCTACAGGCATGCATAAAGGCCGATGGAGGAAATACTAATTATTAGTTTTATTAAAAATTATTTTTTTCTTCACTAATTTATTGTTAAATATAAGTTGTTCTTTCTAAGTTTTCAACTCCAAGAGAATAAATAATTTTTTTGCATATCTTTTATCTGGTTTTGAGATTTATTTAGTATTCTTAAGAATTGAAACAAAATGATGTTTAACTATTCAGAAAAGTTTATATACAAAAATCAATAAAAAGACGAAATATTTCAATATTCCAAACTTTTGGACATATGTGTATCTATCAATTGCGGTCAAGCTCGTGGATAACTAAACGATTACTTTTTCCACAAATAAGCGAAAGTTGGAATTTTAAACTAATAAAAGCGCACAAATTAAAACTAGACCAGGCCTATCAGGGGTTCGGGGGAAATATCTTCGAAATTTCTATTAGTTAGGTAAAGCCACCTTTTCAATGCATTCTACCCGGGATTTCTTGGGAACAAGTTACTCAGTAGGCTTTATGAAGGTAGAAATTATTTTGCTACCAGAGGGGTAGCAACTTACAGAAATTTATTCAGACACATAATTTTTCACCGTTTCGATGCAAGTTTCGACTTTTTCATAATGGGTTTTTGCCTGCGTATCGCTTTTCGTGAGAGAGAGAGAGAGAGAGAAAAAAAAAACGACAGAGGAATGAATCTAGATTAAAGTTATGATTTTTAAAATTGTGTTTTAAATAGGATAAAACAGGTATTTTTGATATGATTCAAAACAATATTTCTAAAACTATGCTTTAGTGTAAACAATGTTCTATACAAGAATGTTCTACATAAAATTTAAAACAAAAAAGATCCTATACATAACTGTTATACAATCAACGGTTCCAGAGTTACGGAGGGTGAAAAGTACAGGTTTTCGATACTTTTTATATTTTTTGGGTAATTGATGATGATTTTGGTGGTGAGGTTGACGTTTCTTCAAGGGCTTATAACTAACATACAATCGGCCACTAAAATAGTAAATTTTATTTACTCTTGTTAAAGAAAATTTCTTTCATCGGTAATAATATTATAAATTGCAAAATGATTTTTAAAATTGTGTTTTAAATAGGATAAAACAGGTATTTTTGATATGATTAAAAACAATATTTCTAAAACTATGCTTTAGCGTAAAAAATATTCTATACAAAAATGTTCTACATAAAATTTAAAACAAAAAAGATCCTATACATAATTGTTATAAAATCAACGGTTCCAGAGTTACGGAGGGTGAAAAGTGGAGGTTTTCGATACTTTTTATATTTTTTGGGCAATTGATGATGATTTTAGGTGGTGAGGTTGACGTTTCTTCAAGAGCTTATAAGTAACATACCATCGGCCACTGAAATAGCAAATTTTATTTACAAAATACAATCCTGTTAAAGAAAAATTTCTTTTATCAGTAATAATATTATAAACTGCCAAAAAATATAAAAAGTATCGAAAACCTCCACTTTTCACCCTCCGTAACTCTGGAACCGTTGGTTTTATAACAATTATGTTTCGGACCTTTTTTGTTTTAAATTTTATGTAGAACATTTTTGTATGGAACATTGTTTACGCTAATGCATAGTTTTAGAAATATTGACGAAAAACCTAAAAAAAACTACTAATTTATCGACTTATCTCCCATCTCCCCCCAAACCGGACGCTCAAAATGGTGTGACTTTTTACTGAACAATATGTTGACCATATAGAACAATTTGGTGTTGGAGGAAAACTTTTACATTGGATGTCTGGATTGAGCGTTTTTTTGGACCAATTATACTATACTACCTCCGTAACTTTGGAACCGTTCATTTTAGAAGGATTATGCATATAGCCTTTTTTATTTGAAATTTATTGTAGAACATTTTTATATAGAAAGTTGATCATACTAAACCGCATAGTTTTAGAAATATTGACGAAAAACATAACAAACTACGAATTTACGGATTTCTCCCCCCCTCCCCCCAAACCCGACGCTCAAAATGGTGTGATTTTGTTCTGAACATTATGTGGACCATATAGAACAATTTGGTGTTGGAGAATAACTTTCACTTTGGATGTCCGGGTTTGGGTCTAGTTATACCATACTAATCTGAGTCTTTTCGTCTTCCACGTTTTTAAGATTAATTAGTTTTATGCTTTATTTGTCCCTTTTTCAACTAGAATACGACGAACTTACAGTATTTCTCATGATCATCTTTCAGTGCGTCACAGTTTTTGGATTTCTTTCTAACGCATTAAATTGTATGTGACAGAAAAAAAGGCACGTCGGTGATTACATTTCGTCGGTGACATTTTTATAATATTTATTCTAGTTATTCTAGTTGTCGATAGATGGCGCCATAATAAAAAATATTTTTTTTAATTAGATAATAATATTACAAATATAATCTGTATAATTTATAAGACTATACAAATCAAATACAATTTTATAAATGCAAGAAACATATTTGATTTGTTTTTATTCCAAATTGAAAATAAAATGTGACAACTGTCAGATTTAACTAAAATGTCATGTTAGAATAAATGTCATAAATGTGTATTATCACGGACTTACCCTTTTTCCTATCATTTGTTACGCACTGAAAAATGATCATGAAAAGGACAATACACCTGAGTAACTGAGCTAGGCGAAGCTTTGACAATCAGTTTCCATAGTTATTTTTGACTTTTATTCTTAAACATTAACTCATCAACTTTCCGTGTATGTTAGGCCAGGAACTGAAGCTTTTCACCTCGCAATTTTTACAGAATGGATCGATTTGTTTGAAAATTTGAGAGTAAGTAGTGGATAGTCCAAGGGTCAAAATCTATATGATGCCGAAAGGCGTTTTTACCATGGGGGTGGTTGCCAGCCCATCTCGGGGGTGGAAATTTTTTATTATATTTTGACCGCAAAATTTAATAAAAACATTCATTGTAAGCAAAAAATATTTCATATATTTTTTTGATAAAATTAATAGTTTTTGATTTATTCGCTGTCGAAAGTGTTAGTTTTGTATAGAAAAAATCAATGTTTTTCGATATACCTACTCATTTACGATTCACTCAATTTTTGCTGTAGAAAAAATTTTTTCAAACTAAGTTCTTGGGAATTAAATAACCTACAATTTTATATTGGAACATTTTTTCGTATCTCTGATGCTAATCAGTCTATGCTGAAGAAAATAGCATTTTTTACCAAACTACAAAAATTCGTTATTCGCTTTTAACTCAAGTTTTTTAAAAACTAAACATTCTAAGCCAGTTAAACTTCTAGAATCTATTAATAATACATAAATAAATAAAACTGAATAAGGCCATTGACTAAAAATACCGCTAACTTACATTATTATGCTTCCAATTGGATTTCTTCTTTTTTCCAAAAAAAATATATTGATTTTTTAACCGTAACTTTTTTATTTTTTATCTTAGAAAGTTTGGTCAAAAATAATTTTGTAGGGTTTTACAATATCTATATAGACCAGTAAGGATCTGTGAAAAAACGTCTATTTTTGGATGTGAGAGGTGGCATTCGGATTTTTGCAGATAAAGTTAGGTGACACCTTCAGTAATAATAATTGACTTATGCTCCTTCTCAAATATGCCCGGAACATTAATATAAAAATAAAAATATTTAAAAATTTCGAAAAACGTCGATTTTTTTCTGCTTTCTTTGCTTATAACTTTAAAACGATTCGTTTTGGAACAAAGTCGTAGAAAAATAAAATAAAGATAATTAAATTTTGTATGAAATACAACTGGTCAAAAATGTCTTAACGTATTACCTTTTCTGCAATATAACAATAAATACAAAATAAGGGGGCAAAATACGCCTGTTGTTATTCAATGTTTTTAACCACTTTGGTGGCACTTAGAACCTTAGTAATTCACTTAGGAAATTCTTTGTAACATACTTAAGCCGTGTACCAAATTTCATTAAAATCGACTTAATAGATTTTGCATAATAAACTTGCAATCTAAATGTTTTTAAAAAAGTTCAAATTTTTTAAAATTTTTTTCTGAACAAAAAGTCCATTTAGAAATTGGCTAATTTTTTTACATGTAAAGAGGTGTTCTACCTATCTAATACACTTTACAGAATTAAAAATCGGATTATTTAAGGGGCCTCAGCAATATTTTAAACTTATAAACAAGTTTTTGGCTTATAAACAAATAGCTTTGTTTAATAATAAAAAAAATCATTTTTAGCAATGCAAATAATTAAAACCGGTATAATTTGACTTAAACTTTCAAATGCTGTCAGCAGAATTGCTATTTTATTTTTTAATCAAAAGTTATTCGCGTTCAAAAATTTAAATTTTTCGATTTTTTGAAAGTTCCACTGCGTTTATCTCGGAAATATGCATCCTACGAAAAAACTTGTAACAACATTTTTTGCTTAGAATTACCCAAGAAATACAAAAAAATGTTTTATTTTGCGAAAAATCGATGTTATGTAATTCCTCAAGTTCTTTGTTTATAACAATCTTATCGACATCCGGATCAACTGTTACCCAAAAAAATCGTGTTCTACGGGTCAAAAAATACATAAAAATTTTGGGTAAGTCCATCTAAATAAAGGAGCGCGCAGCAATCCCTCCTGGCCACAGCACTAATTTGTTTATAAGCCAAAAAATTGTTTATAACTTGAAAACATTGCTGAGGCTGCTTAAATAATCCGATTTGAATTCTGTAAAGTGCATTAGACAGGTGTAGTGCTTTTTTATATGTAAAAAAATTGACAAATCTTTGTATGTTCTAGTTTTTGATGTGCAAGATTTTAAAAAAATGTAATTTTTAAAAAAAAGTTTGATTGCAAAATTATTATTCAAAATCTAGTCAATTTTAATGAAATTTGGTGTACGGTTTTAGCACATTACAAAAATTTTCTAAGCGGATTAGGAAGATTCCAAGTGTAACCTAAGTGATGGAAAATCATTGAATAATGACAGGCTTGTTTTGCCCCCTTATTTTATATTTATTGCTATTTTGCAGCAAGGGTGATAAATTAAGACATTTTAACCAATCGCATCTGATAGAAAATTGAATTATCTTTGTTTTATTCCTATACGACTTTGTTCCAAAATGAATAGTTTTAAAGTTATAAACAAAAAAAGTAGAAAAAAATCCATGTTATTCGAAATCTTTAAATATTTGAATTTTGTCATTAATGTTTCGGGCATATTTGAGAAGGAGCATAAATCAATTATTATTAACGAAGTTATCACCTAACTTTATCCGCAAAAATTTGAACGCCACCTCTCACATCCACCTAAAAACAGATCCTTACTGGTCTAATAAGCAAGTTAATATTAAGTATTTTTAAAATCCTCAGTCGCAAAAAGAAGTGACTTTGAAAGGGTTGGTAAAGGTGATTATTACAAGTTCTAATTGTCAATAGGTCACTCAATTTTTATCGTAGAAAAAGTTTTTGAACATCAAGTGCTTGGGAATTAAATAAGCTACAATTTCATGTTTAAACATTTTTTTATATCTCTGGTGCAAATCTTGCTATTCTGAAGAAAAGGCCATTTTTTTCCAAACTACAAAAATTCGTTATTCGTTTTAACTCCATTTTTCTTTAAAACTAATCATCCTAAGCCGGTCAAACTTCTAGAACCTATTAATAATACATAAATAAAAAAGGCCAAATAAGGTCAATGACTAATTTTAATAATAAAAATAGGGACTGACATTCTCTTCATTATAAGTCACTTAATTTTTGAGCTAGAGACTTTTCTTTTATTTCTGAAGATAGATATTTTAGGTACTTTAAATTAGTTTTAACAAGTTATCCTCGAAAAATGCATAGTTTTCCCGTCTTTTGACTTTGAAACTACAATATTTAGCATTTGAAGAAGAAGAGCCAACATAATAAAGTATAGCTCGATTACTATTGGCCTAAAGAAAATTTAAAGAAACGGTTTCGTTTATTTTTTCAAAGGGTACATTTTTGTTAAGTAAAGTTGTTTTGATAAAACGAAAACTTTTGGGGTATTAGCAGAAAACCTATTAAAACATTGATTTTTTCGATATAAAACTAACACGTTCGATAGCGAATAAATCGAAAACTATCAATTTTATCAAAAAAATGTATAGAACGTTTTTTGCTTAGAATGAATGTTTTTACCAATTTTTACAATTAAAATATAATAAAATATTTCCACCCCCGAGATGGGGTGGCAACCACCCTCATGGTAAAAGCGCCTTTCGGCATCATATAGATTTTGATCCTTGGACTATCCACTACTTACTCTCAAATTTTCAAGCAAATCGATACATTCTGTAAAAATTGCGAGGTTTTGTCCTATTTTAAGCTTCATTACTTGGACTATGCTCTACTGTTACAAAATCTGTTTTAACATATGCGACCGTCACATTATAGATTTTAGAGCATGCAGAACTTTTTATATAGAATAATTTCCTGTCCTAAAATGATTAACAAAAAACTTTCCAACTTACGGACACGTCCTGAATGTACTAAACAAGTATTTTTAGCCAGTAATCCATTCACGAGCGTTTTGTAAACTATATGTTTGGGGTTTATCGTGGCGAAAGCTATGCAAAATATATTGAAGCTGCATACGAGCCGGCCATTCTATTCCATTCACCTCTCCATAAACATTTTTACTGTTTCATAACAGCTGCGTTAGTTTGCAGCTTTGTGAAAGCAGCCTGCCTGTATTATTAAAAACCCAGTTTTTTATTTAGCTGTTTAAACAACTAATAAACGCGTAGGAAATGGGGTAATTGGCATGCTGTATAAAACTACCATGCCCCAGTTGTTCAATCAAAATCGGGATTATGTCATTTTAAAACCGGAGATTATCCATGATTTTTATTTTTGTTTGTTTATTCACCAAATAGTTGACAGAAGATATTATTGGTTTTTAAAAACAACAATAAAATATCCAAAGGTTTTATCACTTTAATAAAACGATATAACTAACTAGCAAGTACACTATGAAACGAAGAAAAAAATGGTAGTAAAGTGAAAACAGGTGATGCCCTGAATTCGGTAGTGTGGCAAAAAGTATAAGAACAGAAAACTAAAAACTAATTTACAACACAATATTAAAACCAATATTAACCTATGGAGCTAAAGTGTGGCAATTAACCAAAAAGTACAACGTTAAATTACTAGCCACTGAGATGGAGTTTTGGTGGAGGTCAGCAAGAAGATCTAGATCTAGAAGCGACGATAACAAATGGGAAAAGAAACAGAACAGAAACCATAGATGACAGCGGAAGACAACAGCTAGCATGGTACAGACACGTAAAACGAAAGAATAATCCCAAAAAATGTTAGAAAGGAAGACCAGCAAACACATGGATAAAGAGCATCTCCAAGGCGATGTCGGAAAGAAATCTAAGAGAAGAAGACTGCCGCATTATAAATGAGTAGCGATTAGGAACGGGAAGGCGTAGAACATCTTAAAACCGGTTTAAATATATTATACATTATTCTGTAGATCTTCATCTTCTTCGTCAAACATTTTCCATCCGCTCCTGAATGTAGGTCTCTCCCAACTACTTCCATCTTTCTCTATCTCGCTCCAATATAATCCACTGTATGCCTCCCACTGCTTTTATGTAATCTACTCATTCCTTTTGAGGTTTTCCCATACTTTTTGTCGTTCTCCTTCGTTGTAATTTTATGGGATTCGTTGTTATGCTTCCAACTTCATTTGCATGGTGGAAATTTTATACATGTTTTAAATTACACTAGTGCATCTCGAATCTATTGAACCTATAAATGCGTTTTCCAAAGATTCAAGCATAACCCATAATTCGATGGAGTCGAATTCTTTTTGAAAATCCACAAACGCCATATGAATAGGGAACTTACATAAAAATTATATTCCAGAAAAATTACTGATATACGTTATTTAATGCTGTTAAAAGAACCCCAGTTTACAAAAAGCTCATATTTTATTGTTATGAAATAAATATAAGCAATTAAAATGTGCAGAATTTAAATTATTCTTTCAACGGGCGGAATCGGTTGTGACGTCAATTAGTTCGTTGGTCATCCCTATAAGCGGGCAAAAGCGATAAGTATTGCAACGCTGCAACGGTATGCATGTCTTATTCCAGCTGGAATAAATAAATATATAACAACTGGTCATATAAAAATATGTGATAAAAATATGTGATGAATAATATGTGATAAAAATATAGTAAGAACTAAAAACATAAGGTTCTTTGTAATTAAGTATTTTCTATGGGAAATAAGCCACAATTTTACTAAAAAATGAATTTATTAACGTTTCGAAGCCCAAATCGGGTTTCGTTGTCAAAATTCAAAATACTATTAAAACAAACAAAAATGCTGTTGCTAAGTAAAAAAATTCTTCTAATAATTTATTTAATCTGACTCATTTATATTGGCAATTCAGACGTATATTATACATTTTAAAGTAGAAGACTTTAAAATGATATCGCCAATATTTATGAGTTGCGTTCCTGGGACGACTTTACTAAAAGATAGTTCATTCGAATACATGAAATCAATCCCAACTCAAGAATATCTGTCGCAAAAAAAATCATAGCATGTGATCTGTCTTTCAGAAGACAACCAAATGCAACGATGACAGTAAAATTCTCGCGTTACAGATTCCATAGTTCTTTTTGTAGCAAAGAAATAAACATAAAATAAGTAAGTTAATACATTGTATATAATGATTGTAGATGAAAGTAGAGTCTGATTTTTATACTAACATTAAAATGATTCTCACATAAGTGCGAACGATATAGTCCTGTCGCCAGGGGGGGTACAACGGCCTCGTTAATTCAGATGGACTTACCCAAGTTTTTTTATGTATTTTGACCCGTAGAAAACGAATTTTTTGGGTAACAGTTGATCCGGATGTCGATAAGATTGTTATAGACCAAGAACTTGAGGAATCAAATAACAGCGATTTTTGGCAAAACAAAACAATATTTTGTATTTTTTGGGTCATTTTAAGCAAAAAATATTTCTACAAGTTTTTTAGTAGGATGCAGAGTTTTCGAGATAAACGCGGTTGAACTTTCAAAAAATCGAAAAACTGCAATTTTTAAACCCGAATAACTTTTGATTAAAAAATAAAATAGCAATTCTGCTAAGCGCCTTTGAAAGTTCAAGTCAAATTATGTCGGTTTTGATTATTTGCATTGCTAAAAATTTATTGTGTTATTGTTAAACAAAGCTACAAACAACTAGTGCGTGAGTGATGTTTCTATGATTTCTCATTTAAAATCGAACGAGTAGGTAGAATAGGTACTAGTGCAATCAAGACTATTTCTACGTTACATGCGTTAAAACGCATGTAAAAGCACGGGAAACCCTACGTGTTTATAGCTTTGTTAAACAATAAAAAAATAAATTTTTACCAATGCAAATAATCAAAACCGATATAATTTGACTTAAACTTTCAAATGCGGTAAGCAGACTTGCTATTTTATTTTTTAATCAAAAGTTATTCGGGTTCAAAAATTGCAGTTTTTCGATTTTTTTAAAGTTCAACCGCGTTTATCTCGAAAACTGTGCATCCTACGAAAAAACTTGTAGAAATATTTTTTACTTAAAATGGCCCAAAAAATACAAAATATTGTTTTGTTTTGCCAAAAATCGCTGTTATTAGATTCCTCAAGTTCTTGGTCTATAACAATCTTATCGACATCCGGATCAACTGTTACCCAAAAAATTCGTGTTCTACGGGTCAAAATACATAAGAAAACCTTGAGTAAGTCCATCTGAATTAACGAGGCCGTTGTACCCCCCCTGGCGACAGGACTAATACAAGATTTTTGTAATATTGGTTTTTTGTTGCTTCGATTATTATTATCAATATTATTAAAGCACATATAAAAAGAAATATACACGAATGAAATATTTTTAACATTCAAAACACAATGTTTTTAAATACAAATAGTTGTTTCTCTTCCAGTGTTGACAGTTCGTTATTCTATTTTCCTGGAACGAGCTGCGTGACGTCACATAGGTTTTCGTGTTGTTTAAAATGGATAGCTGGCGATCACAACTTTAAATGTTCATTGTAAATTAAATACTTCGATTTGAGGGTTGATATTTGGTATGCGTTGTTTCTATATGTAGACAAATACAATAAATAAAGAAATAAAAAATGTCAAGTTCCCTATTGGAACGTTATACTCGGTACATTTTTCTATAATTATTCTTACGGTGTGCAAGTGGTCTATGGTACCAAATTCTTTTCTGAATCCAACCTGTAGAGCTTTTGTTAGGCGGTTGACTCGATGTCCGGTTTGTCTCTTTTGTTGAATAGTAGAATGACTTTTGAATTACACCATTTTTAAATAACCTTTCATTCATCGATTACAGATCTACAGAAGATATGAACTTAGCATCTCTTACTGTAGAACTAATTGTATCAATTACAGGTATATTCTTCGTTTTTATTGGTTCGTGTTCTAACATCTAATGATTATGATGTTTGACCTACAAAACTTTTCGTATTTATAAGATATTTTATAGCCTCCACAAATATGGAGACCGTTGCTTCACCACATTTTACATTATTTAAATTTTTGTCTTTTACAATTACTTTGGGTCCTGCTTTTAATTCGTCATGACCAATTGTAGTTCGCTTAAATACAAAGTCCACAACGGACATTTCAGTTAATTTTTCTAGTAATTATAACAAAGTGAAGGCTATATCCTTCAGAGTAAGTATACACGGCCTGGATAATCGAAAAACTTCCAAGGAATCGGCAGGATAATTCCATTGTTACCTCAAGAGCTCAACTAAGATTTACACACCGCTTTAAAATGTTTAATGTTTTCTTTTCCTATTCGCTTCCTCTATTTAATCGATAATCCAGTAAATTAAATTTAAGGAAAACTCGTTTCCCACCAACTCCAACTCCTCGTTACGCTACGTCCCATTTGAAAAGGGACAGGTTTTGTGACAACGAAGGTTTAGGATCACATAAGATTATCGTGGTGAATCAATTGAAAAAGAAATAAATAATTTTAAAAGTTTGTATAAGCTAAGGAAATGCTAGAAGAATGGAGATAGGCAATAGTATGTCCCATTCAAAAGAAGAGAGATAGAATAGTGGGCGAAAACTACAGGTGGAGCACTGTTCTAGATGTTACGTACAAGCTACTTTCAAGAGTCATAAGAGGCAGCTGGAAAGGCACTTCAACGAGCAAAATACCAGGGAGGGCTCAAAAAGGGCAGATCCACCAAAGATCAAATATTCGTGTTTAAAATTATTCAGAGCAGTATATACGAGCAACAGTTAAGCTAAACCTTCTCTTTATAGATTTCAAACAAGCTTACAATAATTGAGGCGCTCAGAGCAATAGTGGCTTAACACCAAAAACGAAGTTTTGAGGTAAATGCAATTTTTGCATTCGTATTTATATTGTGCTTATGTGATGGTGCTACAAATTATATATCGCCATTTTAGTACATTCTTTCACGGTTTTAGCTCTAAATTTTAACGAACCGCTTGGATTGACATGAAATTTGGCAGACGTATAGCTTACATCTCAAAGAAAAAAAGTGATATTGTGCCAATGTGTGCTCTTACCCTGGGGGTGACTTTCACCCCTTCTTGGGGGTGAAAAAATATATGTCTAAAATACGGCCGGAAATGGGTAAACTGACTAATTTTAAGTAACTTTTGTTCTATAGAGCTTTTTCGATAAGTCAACACTTTTCGAGTTATTTGCGAGTGAATATGTTCATTTTTCAACAAAATAACCACATTTTTAGACGGTTTTTCCCAAATAACTCAAAAAGTAAGTATTTTGTCGAAAAAAAACGTTCTTACCAAAAATATAGCCTATAAAAAAGTAAAAAAATGGTGTACGCGTTAGGTCTCTGGATCTCGTAGAACCAGTGTTATAGCCAATGAAAAATAGATTCATATTCACCAAATTTCAAATAGAATATTTCGACGTGAAATATCCAAAAAATTAAGCACTTTTTGGGGAAACCTCATTTAAACTTTTTTAAAGTGTTTAAAAAAAGCTTTATTTCTGTTTCTACAAAAAGTTTCTAGCATTAAATTTAAGCAAGTTACGCTCAAAATAAAGTCGGTCCCTTTTGTTTTGGCAAAAAAAATTGGGAAGACCACCCCCTAATTAGCAACTTAAATGAAATTAATCGTTACCGCTCCACAAATGATTTTACTTATGTTGTGTTTATATGATCTGTAAGTTTCATCGATTCAAAGTGCTTATTTTTGAAAAAATTTGGTTTCAAAGTAAAATTTTTAAAAATTTTAATTTTGAAAAATATGCTTTTTTTCAAAATAACTTAAAAATTGTTAGAGATACCAAAAATCTCGAAAAACAAAAAAGTCAGCATTGCTTTTCAGAATATCATGTTTTTTTTTTGTTTTTCTGTTAGACAAAAATTGATTAAGATTTGGTGTTTCTAAATTTGCATACTTCGTGATCAGTGACTCGTTCAACCCCTTTTAACTACAGTCCTTTCAAAAATAAGGACTTTGAACCGATGAAACTTACAGATCATATAAACAATACATACAGTCGGAAAAATGAAAGAATACCCATGAACGAACATATAAAACACGCTGTATTTTCCTGTCACTGTGTCACAAACAAAATTGTCCAGTGCAAGTACATGTAACAATAATTATTACATGTACTTGCGTTGGCCAATTTTTTGTGTGACACGGTGACAGGAAAATACAGCGTGTTTTATATGTTCGTTCATGGGTATTCTTTCATTTTTCCTACTGTACACGAGTCAAGAAACTTGTGAAGTCGTAACGATTAAGTTTATTTAAGATACTAATGGGGTGATTTTCTCGATTTTTTTACCAAAACAAAAAGGGACTAACTTTATTTTGAGCGTAACTTGTTTACTTTTGATGCTAGAAATTTTTTTTATAAAACAAAAATGAAGTTTTTTTAAACACTTTAAATAAGTTGTAATGAGTTTTCCCCGAAATGTGCTTCATTTTTGGTCATTTCACGTTAAAGTATTCCATTTGGAATTTGACGAATATGAACCTATTTTTCATTAGCTATAACTCTGCTTCTACTAGGTATAGGACGTGATATATACACCATTTTTTTAAATTTTCTACAGGCTATATTTTTGCTAAGAATGTTTTTTCGACAGAATACTTACTACTTAAGTTATTTGCGAAAAACCGTCTAAAAGCGTGGTTATTTTGTTAAAAAAATTAACATATTCACTGCCAAATAACTCGAAAAGTATTGACTTCGTGAAAAAACTCTAAAGAACAAGAGTTACTTAAAATTAGCCAGTTTATCCATTTCCTGACTTACTTTGGACGAATATTTTTTCATCCCCAAGAGGGGGTGAAAACCACCCCCAGGGCCAAAGCACCTATCGGCACAATATCACTTTTTTTCTTTGACTTGTTAGCTATGTGTATGCCAAATTTCATGTCAATCCAAGCGGTTCTTTAAAATTTAGAGGTTTTGAAATATTTTACCGTTAAAGAACGGACTATTTAGCTAAATATAGAAGTAGGTTGTATAGACTTTTGTTAATCCGAAGATTTAATGTTGCTGCTTTTATTGATATATTAATCTAACAATACTCAATTTGTGGGTTAGGCCACTGTTGCTCTGAGCGCCTCAATTATGTAATAGGAAGACGTCTGTACCAGGTCCTAGGAGTACTTGGAATTCCGAAAAAGATGATCAGAATATTAAAAATGTTGAAGTCTAACAGAAAAATTTAGAAAAAGGTAAAATGGGATTAAAGCAGGGAGATCCGCTGTCCGTGGGAGGCAATATTGAGAGAGAGTCGACTATGAAAGAAAGGTATGATCTATGACAATAGAATTTAGGTCCAGGCCTTTGAGGATGATGTAGTGGTAATGGCAAGAATTGAAAGGGAACTGATAACTTTCAAACTCGTTAAGGTGAAGGCTAAACAGTATGGACTGATTATTAATAAGCAAAAAACAAAATAGGTATATAGAAATGGGGCGGACCACATAATATGAAGACACACAATTGAAGACTACCACAAACAACGACAGTAAAGAGCATTGCTTCAAAAAGGTGACGGAGTTTAAGTATCTAGGAGTAACTCTCACAAGTAAAGGGGAAGAAAGCCAAGGAATTGAGAAGCGAATTTAGAGAGAGGAAGGAAGACGGTCGTAGCTTTACAGAAATTACTCAGAGCAAAAAACATCTCTAGAGACGCAAAATTGAAACTATTCCGAACAGTAATCCAGCCTACAGTTCTCTACGGCAGCGAAGAATATATTATGAACAAAAATCAAGAAAATATACTGAACATCTGGTAGCGGAGTGTTCTAAGGAAAATAGTAGGAGGAGAAAAAGACGATGAAGACGTTTGGAGGAGACGAACAAATGCAGAGATGAGAGAGAGCTCTACTGGAAACCAGAAACTAGCCAGATCGCCAGAACTGACTTTCGCGGTTTCACATATTTCTATACAATTGTGTATAATTGGAGTTTGCAATAATATTTTAACAAGAAGATAAAGATAAAGGCAGTTTTTGTTTTTATTTGATTTAGAGTTGGTCCACCATCTCCATATAGCCTACTTCAGCATCCCATGCATCCTCAGTGAAGCTATGTAGTCACAACTCTGAAAGAAATATCAACAATCCTGCCTATTTAAGAGAAACCATCGCGATGCAATGATTACACCTTTTGAGACGCAATCCAGCGACATCTCTCGCAATGCGAGGAAAACAACGAAAAGCCCTACATACAAAGTTTACTACTTTTTAAACAATTAGAATAATTGAAATAAAAATATAATAAACAATATTTTAAATCTAAGACTTTTCGTTAATAAACTGCTCTCTGGCTGCCTCCTGTATCTCCGGCTTTTACAATATAAAAGCACAAGAGATGACGAAATTAGAAGAAAGCAAATAGAGGACTCTTTGGCCACGCATTTACCTTCTCTTCGTCAAGGAAAAAGTACCGAAAGACAGTTTTTATATACTCAAATCTGAGTAAAGATGAAAAATATAAAGGCAGTTTTTGTTTTTATTTGATTCAGAGTTGGACCACCATCTCCATATAGCCTATTTCAGCATCCCATGCATCCTCAGTGAAGCTATATTTTAACACTTGTTAAATTTGTAGACACAACAAACTCCTTTTTCCCTGAAAACTATGTCGATCATTTAATCATTGCGAACCGTTACAACATCGCAATAAATTGAGATTTTTATTTTAAGCAGAATCTGTTTGGAAAATTGAAGCTCCAAAACGACATAATCCATTTCGAGAGGAGCTATAACTCAATGCCGCTCTATCATAAAGAGCGTCAATATTTTTACATTCGTTGTTTTAGCAGAAATGACATGAGATACAGGAAATTTAATGCTTCCGTATCTCTCAGTGGGAACGGAGAAAAGAGCAAAATTCTCTGCTCTGCTCTGCTCTGCGAGAGTAAATGGAAAGTTCAAGAAGGCACTGGCGGCGGGGAGATAACCTTTTCATTTTGTTGCTATAAATTTAAAACAAACGTATTATGAAAGTAGTATACTTTAATGTACTTAAAATTTATACTGGGAATATTACATATACACAGAGGCACCTAAAATTATGGAAATGCATTATTATCTTCTAAACGGATGACCCGAATGATCCAAAAATAGGATACACCTATTTGCAATATGAAAATTTGATTCGATATATTATATGATTATTTATAGGAAGACGTCTTTAAAGAATTGGAATGGGAAGACATGGGTATCAACATAAACGGGAAGAATCTCAATCATCTCAGATATGTTGTTCTGAAGCTATTTTCTTGTGGCATTTTTACAATTTTAACTATTTAGAATGGGAAATAAGCCACAATATTATTAAAAATGATTTTTATTAACGTTTCGACGCCCAAATCGGGTGCCGTTGTCATCTCAGATATTGCAATCATGTTCTCCTTATTACAACCAACTAAGAAGAACTAGCAACAATGCTAAGTCAACTAGCACACGCATCGGAGAAGATAGTGGTTAAGACCGAACATGAGTAAAACCAAAATCATGACAAATACAAACGACAGATTAAATGTAAATATAAATAATGTCAATATTGAGGTTGTTGACGAATATATATACCTGGATAAAATAATCAAAGCTAATAAAGAGAACCACACAATTTTTGAAGTACAGAGAAGAATCCGATTGGCGTGGGCAGCATTTGGAAAGTTAAGATGGATACTAAAAAGCACAAAGATACAACAATATCTAAAAACCCGTGTATTTAACCAGTGCATCCTTCCTGTTCTGACGTATGGCTCAGAAACATGGACATTAACAAAGACCAACATAAACAAAATTGAAATAACTCAAAGAAAAATGGAAAGAACCATGTTGGGAATAACACTACAAGACAGAAAATCAAACAAATGGATAAGAGAGAAAATAAAAGTAAAAAATGTAACGAACATATAACAGGGTTAAAATGGAGATTTGCGGGCCACAATTCGAGACAGGAAGATAAAAGATGGAATGCTAAAATACAAAACTGGAGACCGTGGACAGGAAGAAGAGGAAGAGGAAGACCTCAGATGCGATGGAAGGACGATATTGTAAAAGCTGCAGGAACCAACTGGAAAAACGCAGCCAAGGACAGACGGAAATGGAAAGATTTGGGGAAGGCCTATGTCCAAAGTTGGATAGAAATGGGCTAAAAGAAGAAGAAGAAAACTCACTTTCAGGAGTGTAAGGATGATATTGAGTAGGTAAGAGTGTGGACATTAGAATAATGTAAATGGAAAAGCAAAACTGCTAGGGAAGCGTTGGCTTTAGAAGCTGGTGTCGTTGTTATTTAGCGCAAAAGCTCTAGAGGTTACGGAGAAGAACTATTGCCATGAACTTGCCCAAACTAAACCAGCGAGGACGACAAGTTGCCACCAATCGGGAACGGCTCTAGGATTCAGCGTGTAGGGATACAGCTTATAGACCTGGATCCCGCGTACCAAAAAAAGTTGATTAATAGCAAGCTGAAAATTTGTTAGTAGCTTAAGAATGTCTAGTGGGACAAACTTTGATATATGGGAACACTGGAACAAGGGAAGTTTTAATTGTGAAACAGTTTAAAAATTTGGAACGTCAGATTACGAAAACGTCCCAGATATTTTGTCGGACAGAACATCCAATTGATTTTTTACCCTTTCGTTAAACTCTCATGCAAAAATCAGACTGCTATTACTAACCAACATGATTCCTGTCATTTGACATTTTCTTGGTGTTCCACTCATTAAAATGCCCAGTTGGTGATAAACACCAGTCTATTTTTGCACGAGAGTTTAATGAAATGGTAACAAATCAATTGGAAGTTCTGTCCGACAAAATACATGGAACGATTTCATAGTCTGACGTTTAAAATTTTGAACCTGCTCCACAATTAAAACTTCCCCTGTTCCAGTGTTCCCATACATCAAACTTTGTCCGACTAGACACCGTTAAGCTATTAACAAATTTTCAGCTTGCTATTAATCAACTTTTTTTTGGTACGCGCGATCCAGGTCTATTATGATATCTGCGATATATTAGGGGAATTTGTTCTAGCATTTTATAATACTCATCAGGAAGTTCGTTTCTGGCCAATTGTAGAAGATTGGCTGGAGGGAATGGAACTTTGTTTTTGGGAATCCTGGTGAGTATGCGACTTTGTCGATTGCAAGGGATTTTTAGAACGTTCTTAACTCTAAAATTTGTACCAATAATCGTACGCGTTACATATTTGTTGCTGAGAGAACGGATTCTCTCTTTTATGGGGGGTGGGGGATTTTTGCGAGTGGGTGTACTAACACCGACGGATAACTCCAGTGCCTCCTGAGGCACTTTCTGAGGATATTACGCTCACAACCAAGAAAGGTGTTGTTGTGTCTGTGGTTGAGTGAGGCATAGAGACAAGTTCTGTAGTCGATTATTAGACCGGCCAGTAATCGTCGCCCCCGCTAGCGAAATTATTCCGATTCAATATTTTTGCAGAAACTTACTCAAAACGAGGTCTTTATAACATATCCACAGGGTGCTGGGTGGTGTCGTGGTCGAAAAATTATATAAACAATTCTTTTTAACCAAATTCACAAAAATAATGTTTTCACTTCGAACAATTTTTTTTGATAATTTGGGACATTTTGAGCAAAAAAGGTCTCTTGTGATTTTTTTTAAATTGATTTTTGTCGAGTTATACGCGATTTAAAATTTGAAAAATGCGAAAATGACCATATAGCTCGACAACAATCAATTTTAGAGAAAAATCACAAGAGACTTTTTTTGCTCAGAATAACCCAAATTATCAAAAAAAAAACGTTCGCAATAAAAAAAATATTTTTGTAAATTTGTTTAAGAAAAATTGTTTAAACACATTTTCGACCACGGCACCGCCCGGCACCCTGTGGATACACCCGGTTATAAGGACATCGTTTTGAGTAAGTTTCTGCAAAAAAATCGAATCGGAATAATTTTACTAACGGGGCGACGATCCTGGACTATAGCGCTAATTGTTAATAATTAAAAATAACAGCTTTGTAATAAAATAATGCCAAAATCTCTTCAGGACCTTGAAGAAGGGGTTTGAAACTTGATTTGGTTACTTTTTGAATTCCATAATATTAATGTTTAATCGAGTTATTAAGCCTTGAAAACGACCATTTTCGCATTTTTCAAATTTTTAATCGCATATAACTCGACAACAAGCAATTTTAGAAAAAAATGACAAGGGTACTTTTATGCTCAGAATAAGCCAAATTATTTAAAATAAAATTGTTCGAAATAAAAAAATTATTTTTGTGAATTTGTTTAAAAAAATTGTTTAAACAATTTTTCGACCACGGCACCGCCCGGCACCCTGTGGATATGTTATAAGGACCTCTTTTTGAGTAATTTTGTGCAAAAAAATCGAATCGGAATAATGTCGCTAGCGGGGGCGACGATACTGCCCGGTCTATATGTATGTTTTGTAGGTGTGTAGGAGACTTTAGATGAATTGAGACGTAAAAGTTCCGATCTACTTAAAACCGTTCTGTACGGAACTGTGAAACACATTACAAAGAAATCACGTATTTTTCTCACCATTTTTCTTAAGTACTTTATTAAGAGAACACGTTCTATATCATTATTTTTTTATCAGTCAAATCCAATTAGAAATGTACCTTTATATCTAATTCGTACGGAACTAGACCAAAGTAATCTTCTCTGCATGTTCTGTGCTCTTCTCCACAAACTTTCCGGATAATTTACACAGAATAATTTAATGGTCATTACGAATTCAGTAGTCTTTTAAATAATTTGCCTTTGGATACAGTCTTTGTTATCTTTGGTCTGCATAGCGCTTTTGCGTTCAACCGATATTTGCGGTATGTGATATCAGCGCTATGGTTGTATATTATATCAACATGCCTTAAGCTATTTTATAGTATTGCAAATGATATATAATTTCTAAAATAAACAAGTAATTACTGTCTTTGTTTCGGATAAGTTGGTAGGAAACCAACTTAGTAGGGGTGATGGATCAAAACGAATCGAAAACCAACATGAGGAATAGATGATCAGAGTGGATTCCGTACTGGCAGATCTTGTGTTGATAATATATTTGTACTTCAACAAATTATAAAGAAAAGAACAGCCAGAAATTTACCAACACAAAAGCTGCAGGTAAAGATGGAATACCAAACGAATTACTGAATATTGTGAAGCAGCAATGACAGAACAATTATTACCAACATTAATTAACAAAGTTTTAAAACACAATAAAAATCAGAAGAATGGAGAACGAGCGAACTAATTTTGCTATTAAAAAACAAGATAAGAAACAATCAGAACACTACAGAGGTAATACCTTGTTAAATACAAAACTGACAACTAAAATGTTTCAAAACTATTGAATCAGGGGATAAGTTTAGCAGATGAGCAATAGGTTTTCGTACTGGAAGATCGTGTAAAAATGTAATATTCGTCATAAAGCAAATTACTGAGAAATCACGAGTATAATAGACCAGAATTTCTATGTCTGATTGACACAAAGTACGACTCAAAGATGTCATACCTCTTCTATACAGGGTGTAACAAAAATACAGGTCATAAATTAAACCACATATTCTGGGACCACAAATAGTTCAAATGAACCTAACTTACCTTAGTACAAATATGCACACAAAAAAAGTTACAGCCCTTTGAAGTTACAAAATGAAAATCGATTTTTTCGAATATGTCGAAAACTATTAGAGATTTTTTGTTGAAAATGGACATGTGGCATTCTTATGGCAAGAATATCTTAAAGAAATATTATAGTGAAATTTGTGCACCCCATAAAAATTTTATGGGGGTTTTGTTCCCTTAAACCCCCCCAAACTTTTGTGTCCGTTTCAAATAAATTATTATTCTGGTGCCATTAGTTAAATTAAATATTTTTAAAACTTTTTTGCCTCTTAGTATTTTTTCGATTAGGTAGTTTTTATCGAGTTGCGGCTTCTTTTTTAATACGTTTACATAAAATTTTTATGAGGGTTTTGTTCCTTTAAACCCCCCAAATGTTTGTATACGTTCCAATTAAACTATTACTGTGGTACCATTAGTTAAACACAGTGTTTTTAAAACTTTTTTGCCTGTGTGTATTTTTTTGATAAAGCATCTTTTATCGAGATGCGGCTTATTTTTTAATATGGTTCAAAATATACCTAAAAATGTAAATCATAAATAAATTTTCATATTATTACCAAGTCTCCGTAATCGTACTTTACCATATACAAATATGTGGTGGATTTGACAAATATTCAAATATCTCGATAAAAACTGACTTTTGGAAAAAGTACTAAGAGACAAAAAAGTTTTTAAAAACTTGTGTTTAACTAATGGCGCTACAATAATAATTAAATTGAAACGTAAACAAAAGTTTGGGGGGGTTTAAAGGAAACAAACCCCCATAAAATTTTTATGGGGTGTCCAAATTTCATTATAATTTTTTTTTAAAATAATACTGCCATAACAATACCACATGTCCATTTTTAATAAAAAATCTCTAATAGTTTTCGATATATTGGAAAAAATCGATTTTCATTTTGTAACTTCAAAGGGCTGTAACTTTTTTTCCGTGCACATTTGTATTAAGGTAAGTTAGGTTCAATCGAACTATTTTTGGTCCCAGAATAGGCGATTAAATTTATGACCTGTATTTTTGTTACACCCTGTATAATAGAGAAGTTCCTCTAGATATCACAAAAAATATTGAAAACATTGCCAAAACAACAAAATGGAAGTCAGGATAGATGGTCAACTTACAAAACCTATAGACATAGGCAGCGGAATAAGACAGGAGAACTCATTAACCCCTATGCTTTTCAATTTAATCATGGACAAAATCATTAAAATAATCAACAAAAGAAGAGGAAACAGAATGTAAAACCAAGAGGTAAAAATAATTTGTTACGCAGACGAAGCAACACTGATAGCCCAAGATGAAGATAGTCTGCAAATATCAGTCCACAGTTTTAAGATAAGAGCAAAAAAAATCAATATGACAATTTCATCTCAGAAAACTTAAACAATAGTAATCAGTAAAGGGGCAATCGGATACATAATAGAAATTGATGGCATCGGTATTAGACAAGTAATGGAAATAAAATACTTTGGAATTACACTGTCCAGCTACGGAAACATAGACAAAGAAGTTAGAAATGAAGTACAACAAGCAAATAAACTGGCAGCAAGATGCCTTAAGAATACTACATGGCGACATATTAAAACTGAGATAACGTCAAGAATTTATAAAGCTAGTGTAAGACCAATATTAACATATGCATCAGAAACAAGACCCGATACAGCCACAATAGAAAGACTACTAGAAATGGCGGAAATAAACGTACTAATATGAATTACAGGAAATATGCTGAGAGATCGAAAGGGGAGTGAAGATATTAGAAGAAAATGTAACGTACAGTGCATAAACGAATGGACACTAAATAGAAAAAAAAAAGAATGGAATAACTAAATAAGAAGAATGGAGAAGACACATGAAGGGTGTCGGGAGAAAATCATGGATGTCATCAAGAACTGATTCTGAGAAAAACCAATTTTAAAGTTGTAAGACTATTTACGACAACAAAACTGTGTTGGTAGCTATTAAAAATAAACGGATCAATAGAAAAATTTATTGATAATATAAATTAATGGAAACAAAGAATAAAAGTCAAATTGTTTTTAAACAAATTGAAAAAAGTGGCGCAATGTCCACTTTTTAAAGAAGAAAATAATGGATGTCACCAAGTACAAGCATTTAGTCCCAACAATATTATTTCTGCTCTGTTTTTGTTCTTTTTTGTTCTCTGCTTTCATTTCAAAAAGAGTAATACCTTTTTGGTTAAAAAACTGATCTTAGAAATAAAAGAGAGAATCAGCTTTTACTTGATTTTCTGCTTCCTTTAGTTGTGTTATATCTTCTTACAGACTTCAGAACTGAATGGCCTAGTGTTGGTTGGTCCCCATTTTGTTCTTCCGAAAATTAATATCTTTTTGATATCGTAAAACATATTTTATAAAAAGGTATTTACCCTCTTTCGCTTCAAGGTCTTAGACTTGATTTTCACGGTTGGATGATTAGTCCGTTTTTTAACGGTAAAATATTGCAAAACCTCTAAATTTTAAACAACCGCTTGGATTGACATGAAATTTGGCATACACATAGCTAACAAGTCAAAGAAAAAAAGTGATATTGTGCCGATATGTGCTTTTGCCCTGGGGGTGGTTTTCACCCTTTCTTGGGGGTGAAAAAATATTCGTCCAAAGAGGGTCAGGAAATGGATAAACTGGCTAATTTTAAGTAACTTTTGTTCTATAGAGTTTTTTCACTAAGTCAATACTTTTCGAGTTATTTGGCAGTGAATATGTTCATTTTTTCAACAAAATAACCACGCTTTTAAACGGTTTTTCGCAAATAACTCAAATAGTAAGTATTTTGTCAAAAAAACATTTTTAGCAAAAATATAGCCTGTAAAAAATTTAAAAAAATGGTGTATTTATCACGTCTCTACACCTAGTAGAAGCAGAGTTATAGCTAATGGAAAATAGGTTCATATTCGTCAAATTCCAAATGGAATACTTTAACGTGAAATAACCAAAAATGAAGCACATTTCGGGGAAAACTCTTTTCAAATTATTTAAAGTGTTTTAAAAAAGCTTCATTTTTGTTTTATAAAAAAAATTTCTAGCATCAAAATTAAACAAGTTACGCTCAAAATAAAGTTAGTCCCTTTTGGTTTGGGTAAAAAAAATCGAGAAAATCACCCCCTAATTAGTATCTTAAATGAACTTCATCATTACGACTTCACAAGTTTCTTGACTCGTGTATATATTGTTTATATGATCTGTAAGTTTCATCGGTTCAAAGTCCTTATTATTGAAAGGGCTGTAGTTAAAAGGGGTTGAACGAGTCACTGATCACGAATGTATGCAAATTTAGAAACACCAAATCTTAATCAATTTTTGTCTAACAGAAAAACAAAAAATACATGATATTCAGAAAAGCAAATCTGATTTTTTTTGTTTTTCGAGATTTTTGGTATCTCTAACAATTTTTAAGTTATTTTGAAAAAAAAGGATATTTTTCAAAATTTAAATTTTTAAAAAATTTACTTTGAAACCAAATTTTTTAAAAAATAAGCACTTTGAATCGATGAAACTTACAGATCATATAAACACAA
Organism: Diabrotica virgifera virgifera; assembly: GCF_917563875.1. Classification (NCBI taxonomy): domain Eukaryota; kingdom Metazoa; phylum Arthropoda; class Insecta; order Coleoptera; family Chrysomelidae; genus Diabrotica; species Diabrotica virgifera. Next base: position 5,797,245 of record NC_065445.1, read on the forward strand.
CATAAGTAAAATAATTTGTGGAGCGGTAACGATTAATTTCATTTAAGTTGCTAATTAGGGGTTGGTCTTCCCGATTTTTTTTTTGCATAAACAAAAAGCACCAACTTTATTTTGAGCGTAACTTGCTTAAATTTAATGCTAGAAAATTTTTGTAAAAACAGCAATAAATCTTTTTTTAAACACTTTAAAAAAGTTATAATGGGTTTTCCCCAAAAAGTGCTTAATTTTTTGGATATTTCATATCGAAACATTCTATTTGAAATTTGGTGAATATGAATCTATTTTTCATTGGCTATAACTCTGGTACTACGAGATCCAGAGACCTAACGCGTACACTATTTTTTTTACTTTTTTATAGGCTATATTTTTGCTAAGAACGTTTTTTTTTCGACAAAATACTTACTTTTTGAGTTATTTGCGAAAAACCGTCTAAAAATGTGGTTATTTTGTTGAAAAATGAACATATTCACTTGCAAATAACTCGAAAAGTGTTGACTTGGTGAAAAAGATTTATAGACCAAAAGTTACTTAAAATTAGTCAGTTTACCCATTTCCGGACTTATTTTGGACATATATTTTTTCACCCCAAGAGGGGGTGAAAGTCACCCCCAGGGCAAAAGCACACATCGGCACAATATCACTTTTTTCTTCGACATGTAAGCTATACGTATGCCAAATTTCATGTCAATCCAAGCGGTTCTTTAAAATTTAGAGCAAAAACCGTGAAAGAATGGACTAGATGTGTTGCCTTATTTTTGTCACTTATTTTTAGATTACATGGCTTCTTTTCATGAGGAATTGAAACGTACATCTCTTTTGCATCTCGAGACTCGCAGAACTTAGATAAAAGTACTACATCTTTATATTTTTCATCAGTTATAGGAATAAAGTTGAAATACGACTGGGCAAATGGAACTCTGATTCTTTAAAACTTTCAGATTTTTTTGACTGAGCGGAAGAACGAATTGGATCTTTAAGCCTATGAACTATACCCATGATACGCATCCTGATGCAACATAATGAGGGGGTTAGAACCGATTGACGATATTTCCTATATCTTATGTATTGCGAAAGGGTATTTCTTCAGATATCTATTGGTTAAAAATTTGGTCCACTCTTTAACAAGAGCTTGAGTTATAAACGCGGTGCGCCTCGTGGCAAGCGATATTGCTTGGGTGACAATCATTGTTTTCACCCAATTACGCGTGGACAAATATCGTTTTCTTCCGACATGGGTAATTAAAAAGGCTTAAAATCTCTGAACATCGTTTTCTACTGATCTAAAGGAATGGTGCCATAGTATTTTTAAGTAAGTAAGGTATGCTTTATTGTCATAAAATTTTACCAATTTGTGGACAAAGCTTATACAAAATAAAAAAATACAATAAAAAACAAAAAATAATAAAAAACTACAAACAAAACAAAAACAGAAACAGACACCAAGTAAATGGCGTGAGTTATACTACTTAATATAATTTTACAGTTATTAAGTCCACATTAAAAAATAAAAAAATTTGCAAACAATATGTATACAACGTCAGAGCAAAAAGAAGGCGAACAAGGAAAAGGGAAAGGGAAAGTAAATCAAAAGTTCTATGCCGCTGCAAATATGTACAAAAGTACTCGAAAGTAATAATCCTGCAAGTCCATTTGCTGAATTCAAATCGTTTATAAAAAAGTCATTCACTGTATAAAAAGCTCTCTCTAGCAAATAAGCTTTCAAGGCCTTGCGAAAAGCGGGAAATGCTGTAATAGATTTGATGTTAGATGGCAGGTGATTGTGCATTTTTCTCGAATTGTATAGTATAGAGCACTTAACCAGCTCAGACCGTGGGGTTGGCAGATAAAGATTATGATCCACGTTTCTAAGGGGATAGTTGTGAATGGGTCTCTCTGGACCTTCTGATGCATGTTTGCGGATTAAACAAACGGATTCAAAAACAAACAAAGAAGGAAGAGTTAATATTTTAATTTTTTTAAAGAATTCTTGGCAATGAACTCTGCTATTAAGTCTCAGGGAGTAACGAAGAGCTCTATTCTGTAGTTTAAAAATACGCTCAAATTGAGTCGCACAACATGTACCCCAGAATGGAAGGGCGTACCGAAGATGAGACTCAAAAAGGGCATAATAAACGGTCCTAGATGTTGACAAATTCATTTCCGTAGCAACTTATCTTAGCGCAAAACAAGCAGAACTTAATTTTTTGTGTAAGGCATCAATGTGCAAGTTCCATTTTAGAGACATCCACAATAAGCCCTAAGAACTTCACCGATTCAACTACCTCTAGACTGTTGTTATTAAGTACTAAAGGTTGCATCATACTGTTGTAAGGTAGGACTTTGGTTTTAGAAACGTTAAATAACAGGAGATTCGAATCGCACCACGATTTAATGGTGACTAGGTCTGTAGCTATGGTATTGCGAAGATCCATAATATCCGTGTTACTCCAAGTAATACTAGTATCATCTGTAAAGAGACATATTTTACCTTTAATGTTCAGACTAGAGATATCATTTATGTATATCAGAAACAATATAGGGTCTAGAACTGACCCCTGAGGTACCCCACATCCTAATGGCATGCAAGAAGACGTCTTCGTGTCAACCCTTACAAACTGACTTCTTTTATTAAGATATGATTTAAGCCATTTAAGAGCCTTTCCCCTAAATCCATAGTGCTGTAATTTGTCAGTCAAGATGTTATGGTTTACACAATCGAATGCTTTAGAGAAATCACAGAAAATTGTTGCTGTTGAGTGATGGTTGTTTAGACTGGAGTAAACATGATCGAAAAGGAAGAACATAGCATCATTCGTGCATTTGTCACTCAGGAATCCAAATTGATGTGGAGTAAGCAATTTGTATTTCAACAGAAAAGATAAGATTCTTTTTTTTTTTACCAGACTTTCAATTATCTTCGACAACGTGGGCAGGAGTGCAATAGGGCGATAATTCGAAGCAAGATCTTTATCGCGTCCTTTGTGTATAGGAATAATTATCGCTGTCTTAAGGCAGCTTGGAAAAACTCCAGTTTCGAATGACCTGTTTATTAAGGTAGTAAGATGGTTTAAAGTGCAATCAGGTAGAGCAGAAAACATTTTAAGAGTGAGGCCATCAGTCCCAGATGACGATTTATTTTTAATGTCATTTATTGTAGAGCGTAGTTCACCTAATACTATGGGTGTAAAAAAGGAGTTATTTGTTAAAATCTACAAGACGGCGTATTTAACTAAATTTCACCCATTTAGTGACATCCACGGTTTTCTCCCAACCTCCCACATCTCATGTGGTCAAAATACCAAGAGATAAATCACCAATCGGTAGAAGTATCGGCCGACCGACAACCTTCCATACAGGTGTCAATCCGCCAATGAACAAGCAGAATTGCGTATAAAGAGGAAGAATGAGAAGAAAAGTTGTAACTATGATTGATGTGTTTATAGCTTTCATTCCTCATCGTGTTACAGACGCCCTTTCGTGAAATTTTAATTGTCTTACTACAAAAAATTTGTCATACCTTTTTAATTTCACAATAAAATCGCATTCTTTCCTCAGAATACGTCGTTACGTTCACACATCAAACAGTATTACTCCAGATATAATTCTATAAAAGTGACACTAAACATAAGTCTTTATGACTTATTTAAAAAAAGCTCTCGTTGTCCTTAGCGTTTAATAAATTTTAACGCGGCGTCATCACTGAGGAAAAATAATAAAGGTAAGACCATAACGGATTTTACGAGTCTAATAAAGCAAAATGAGATTTCGCTAACCGGAAGACGATGCGATACATACAGCGTATATGTCAAGGTAGCTACCCCCCGAGCTACGCTCGTTTTATTACTATGTTTTATTAGTAATATCTAGTTAAAAGTTATAGGTCAATTTACATGGGTTACTATATGTATCTGCAGTTTTGGAGGCTGTATGCCCTACAAAGTTCTTGGAATATGTTAAGGCTATGAGTAGGGATGGGAAAATCCTGTCGGTTATAACTAGAGCTCGGGAAGTATGCACTTAAAAAACCCTGAAATATGCATGGAAATATGCACAAAAAACAGTTGAAATATGCACTAAAATATGCTTTTATACATTTCATGCATATAAATATAAAGCGCAGCAATCTTTGTATTGAAGGTATTTAATTTATTTTATGCCAAAGTCCCAAAAATATTTCTTGAAATTTCTATCACCTACATCATTATATTCATGTATTCTTTATATTTATCATCATCATCATTCTTTATTACATTATTATTAAAGTTAAAACTATATTATATTATTAAATGCTTTTCTAAATTTTCTAGAGATAAACTGTGGCGTCTATCTGGTAACAATTGTTTATACGCGGAAAATCTTCTATCTATTTCACCCCTGTTGAGCTAGCCTCCCATCTTGTAGAAACTAAAATACAAATAGCGCTAAACTAAGATATTTATATACAATCAATGCGAAAATCCCAATAGTTGGTTGTATACCATAGTTTAAAAAACTTATACAGAAGTAAAAATTTCAAATTGTATTCTGGTATAAAATCGTTTATTTAAAAACTATCTAAAAGTCATCCACATGGATTGCAAGACGTTTTCGTTCTAATCAGAACATCTTCAGTGCATTTTGCAAAGTAGTTGTAACTAGCACACCAATGAAGGTGGTAACTTCATAATATATGGCTTACATTATAAATTTTAATAAAATATTGTGACTACTAGTCGATGTTAAAAGATTAAATTATGTATGTGCCTAAAGAGTCGAAAAAACTAGGTACTTGCCATTTCATTTAGCCAAAAAAAAAAGTTGGTCTGTGCTAATTGAAATGGCAAGTACTTAGTTTTTTCGAGCAAGGAAGCATGTTGCTCTTTAGGCACATACATAATTTAATCTTTTAACATCGACTAGTAGTCACAATATTTTATTAAAATTTATAATGTAAGCCATATATTATGAAGTTACCACCTTCATTGGTGTGCTAGTTACAACTACTTTGCGGAATGCACTGAAGATGTTCTGATTAGAACGAAAACGTTTTGCAATCCATGTGGATGACTTTTAGATAGTTTTTAAATAAATGATTTTATAATTGAATACAATTTGAAGTTTTTACTTCTGTATAAGATATTTATATACCGTAGATTAAAAATTTTGGGCTCATTACACTGGGCAGGAATTTAATATTTTTTTCTATACTTAAAAATAGAGATATTTAGTGGATATTTGCCGCAGAATTACGAGCTATTTATGAGCTTTCGAAGGGATATAGGTATATAGTTTACTTTTTTGAGCTTATTCCCTTAACTCTCAAATAGCCATTTAATTGATTCAACTCAAGAGAAAAATGTCGAGAAAAATTAAAATATACCGTATCGCGGATATAATTCGTACAGCGTATAAATTCTAAGAATAAACTTTTAAAATACGCGAATTTCGATTATTGAGCTACTACTCCTTCGCAAGAAAACCTCCCCTTCTTCCCGGCTTAAGAGAGGATTGTAATTAAAACTAATAAAATTAATTATTTTGCGGCTACATACTTAGCGTTTATAATTAATTTATGAGCTTGCAAAATACGCGCATTTCGATTATTGAATTGCAATTTCTTTTCTATAGTGCAGTCACTGAAGGTAAAAATCAATTATTATATTTGATTTAGGTAAACCTCCATCGATTTTCACGAAAACTGATGAAAACTTGCGCAAAACTTTGCGCGATAGAGGGACAAATTTTAAGGAAAATTTGTTATAAAGTTATATAATTCAATGCTTTTTAAGTTATCAAAGATTTTGGTTTTTGGTGATAAAATGCATGTTTTAAAGCGATTTTTCCTAAATAACTTAAAATATGCACTTTTAGTAAATGCATATGCACTTATAAAATTTATCCAAAATATGCAAATATGCACTTAATATGCATTTTTGCATATTTCCCGAGCTCTAGTTATAACCAAAAAAACGGTTTTTTTTATTCCACAATAATCGGTTTTTCCGGTTGTTCTTTTTAGTCCTGTCGCCAGGGGGGGTACAACGGCCTTCTTAATTCAGATGGACTTACTCAAGTTTTTTTTATGTATTTTGGCCCGTAGAACACGAATTTTTTGGGTAACAGTTGATCCGGATGTCGATAAGATTGTTATAAACAAAGAAGTTGAGGAATTACATAACAGTGATTTCTCGCAAAACAAAACATTGTTTTTGTATTTTTTGGATCATTCTAACCAAAAAATGTTCCTACAGGTTTTTTCGTAGGATGGATAGTTTTCGAGATAAACGCGGTTGAACTTACAAAAAATCGAAAAATTGCAATTTTTGAACCCGAATAACCTTTGAATAAGAGATTAAATAGCAATTCTGCTTACCGCCTTTCAAAGTTTGAGTAAAATTATATCTGTTTTGAATATTTGCATTGCTAAAAATTTATTTTTTGATTGTTAAAAAAAACTATAAACACATGGTGTTTCCCGTGTCTAATACATGCGTTTTAATGCATGCTACGTAGAAATAGCCTCGCTTGCACTTTTACCTCTTCTACCTACTCGTTCGATTTTAAATGAGAAATCGTTAAAAACATCACTCAAACACTAGGTGTTTATAGCTTTTTTTAACAATAACATAATACATTTTTAGCAATACAAATAATTAAAACCGATATAATTTGACTTCAACTTTCAAATGCGGTAAGCAGAATTGCTATTTTATTTTTTAATCAAAAGTTATTCGGGTTCAAAAATTGCAATTTTTCGATTTTTTGAAAGTTCAACCGCGTTTATCTCGAAAACTATGCATCCTACGAAAAAATTTGTAGGAACATTTTTTGGTTAGAATGGCCCAAAAAATACAAAAAAATGTTTTGTTTTGCGAGAAATCGCTGCTATGTGATTCCTCAACTTCTTGGTTTATAACAATCTTATCGACATCCGGATCAACTGTTACCCAAAAAATTCGTGTTCTACAGGTCAAAATACATAAAAAAAACTTGGGTAAGTCCATCTGAATACAGGAGGCCGTTGTACCCCCCCTGGCGACAGGACTATTTGTCTCGGTAACAACCGGTTTTTATTTTTAAAGTAATAACCGGTGAAAATCCGGATAAATTACCTCTGGAAAAACTATTTTATTCCGAGAAAAAATATATTTTAAACAGTTTAATTGTATTTTTATTTAAATATTGAACTAATTTTAATACTTAAAATAATACCAAAAATTAAAAATAACGTTAATACGTAATTTTTTTATGAACTGTAGCCTCCCCGCAATTATTTTTCCCTGGGCGAATCGTAGAAAATCTAAAAAACGTCAGATTTTCTACACAAGTTTTTAGTTTTCTTTTCATCATATTTTAATACTAATTATCCTAAGACACAAAAATTATAATAAATATATTTACCTAACTATACGTAACATGAAAGATTTAGCGACTAATTTCATACTGTCGCTTTTATAAAAATTCACCCTTAACATTTTCCCAATCGCGCCTAAAGCAGTATAACTTCAAAAAATGAGCTCTGGTGGGGCTCTTTTCGTGCTATCGAGCCATAGGTGACTTGGTGTACTTGAGAGTATCTCCCAAGAATCTTCGTACACATCTGGACCATCTGGACGTCGAAAGTAGTACAATTTTCTGCTTAGTCTTTAGACATGTTCATTCAGACCCAGATTTTTGTGTTATTCTTATTTTTATGTTTTCTAGGAGGTTATTCGGAATAAATTCAGCCTTAGATAGTTATTGTCTGGGTACTTTCCATTCTGTATTGTCTTTGTATTTAAATTTGCAGATATCTGTAATTGGCGATCTTTTCATTGTATTTAACAAGAAGATTTTTGTTATTGAGTATCGCCACAATAATTAGTGTTACACTTAATTAGTCTTACAAGACTGTGGATGTTTTAGATATTAATTATAACAGAGAAATTTTAGAACAAATAATAGCTATGGACGAGATTTAGAAAATCATTTACCCTAAAATGCTTACCTTGCGTTGTTTTCTTTGAGATGAATTGAATTCTGAAACAAAAAATGTTCTATTACTTTTTATAAGGGAATATAAATTAAGATGCTATGCAGTAAGCGAAATATCAATAAATAATAAGGTAAAGTATAAGTAATTAAGCTAAACACCAACACTTAACAACATCTAAGAGCCTAACACAATCATCAAAATCAGAATATATTATAAAACAGTGATTAGACCGATGCTTTTGTATGGGTGTGAGACGTGGACTCTAACCAAAGCAATTGAAAGAAAACTTAGATATTTTGAGAGAAAAATCCTCAGAAGAATCTTTGGACCTTATCACCCCTAATAGCAACCAATACCGAATGAGAACAAATGCTGAGGTCAAGCAGATGTATACGGCGAGCGGCGTAGTCCAAGAAATTAAATCTCAGCGTCTAAGATGGGCTGGCCATGTCCATAGACTTTCTAATAACCGCCTTGCCAAACTGATCTGGGAGGAAGCCCCCACAGGAAGAAGACTCTTAGGACGCCCACGAATGCGATGGAGAGACAATATATGATCTGGGGGGCAGATCTAAGAACAATGGGGCTACCCACTGACCCAACTATGATGGACGACCGTTCGAGATGTATGCGAGTTGTGCAGTCAGTCAAGACCCACCCCGGGTTGTAGTGCTACCAGAGGAAGAAGAAGAAGAAGAAGAAGAAGAAGAAGAAGAAGAAGAAGGAGAAGAAGAAGGAGAAGAAGAAGAAGAAGAGGGAGAAGAAGAAGAACACTCAACATCTACATAGACATCAAAATCCCAGAACAATTTCGACATTATCTTGTAATGATACGCCGATACGTCGAACACGCATCGACACTTAGAACCGTGCGAGTTTCACAAATCGCGCAGATGCCCCACTCAGTTCCACTTCTCCGAAACAACACAGGCAAGGGATATTTAAGGAGGCCACAAGCAGAGATCCGACAGTCTTGAAGCGAAAGCTCTGGGCTCCACTACCAGCCAAGCGAGGTGAGCTAGGCAGGCCGACCTGAGTACCGTGGTCACGTGATCTCGCAAGCTAAGGCAGGCCAACTAGTGCCGCAAGGTGTACCGTGGTGAGGTAATTTACGGCTCATAAGTAGACGGTGGTGAGCGAGATCCCGATAAATTTATATATTTGAATAGAGTGAATGTTTTGCAAACTTACATTGTGCTGAGGTGTAAGAACATTTCATATTATTGTTAATTTTGCTCTTTTTTTCAGACGTCTATCCTGAGGGGGACTTTGCTGCGACTCGGCGACGAATATAATGATATTTTATTTTTATTTCTTTTGATCTGTAAATAATTAAACCGAATATGTTTATTTTGTTTTAACCTGTGTTTTACTGAGTCTGTCGTCTTAGAAGAATTACCCATCACAATCTACTTCATCTGGTCTAATATTTTGATCTGTTGGGTGTCTCTGAAAAGGAATCTTTCCGTTACGTATTCAGGAATGTTCGCTGATTCTCGTAGTGCTCCGTTGTGGACAGCTCAGATCTTCTATCTGTCCGTCTTGCAAGTCTGTCGTCATTCGAGAGATGCGTATGTTAGGATGGGCAGTATGATGATGATGACTATGATGTCTTGTCTTTGTTTTGAATGTTTTTTTTGTGTGAATTTAATGGCCTTGGCCGAGCCAATTAACCCGACATTTTGTTACTTTTAAAAACAAACAATTTTTTTAATCAAAGGAATTTTTTCTGTATTTTTAACTATAATACATAACAAACTAACATATTAGAATTACTATCTAAATAATGCACTGTTTTGGTTGCAAATATTTTTTTGAAAATATTTGTTTTTTGTATTTTTTTTATTATATTTTTAATTTGCTTTTTTATTATTTTTTTTTTATTATTATTTTTTATTAATTGTTTTTTTACTACGCTAAGACATAAACCCGATTCAACATCTCGGAGGTTTACATCTTCTTAGTTTTTTTTCTCTTTTTTTTTTCTTTTTTTCTTGTTCTTTTCTTTTTTTCAATTATAATATACAATAATTATATAAATCTACAGTGTTTAAAAAAATAACAACAAAACAAACATGTTTGTTTTGTTAAAACAAACATGCCTGTTTTGTTTTAACAAAATTACTTAAATACAGGGTAAATTTTATTGCCACAATTTATATTTACAGTTTTTGATTATGTTCGTAAATTGTCTTTCATGTATTCATTATCTTCAGAAAAAATCAAATTATTCAGGTACACGGGAAGTGGAATTTTGAATGTTAATTTGCTTCTTATTCCATCCAGGCTTCTGATAATGGCTCGTACTATTTTTGCCTTATGCCTTATGTACATGGGACGTGAACGTGAGTTCCTTGCCCATGGCGACCCCAAGGTACTTTACTTCATTTTGCCATCCGATGGGAGTGACGAACATCTCTAGTTATTTGGTTGGTAAACCGCATACACATTTTCTTGCCAAAGAATGAAAGGAAGAAACTAATACATACAAAAACATCAATACAAATCAATACCATCAAAATGACGATATTGTAAAACAATCAATTGTTGTGGTGTTGAATTCCAATATACGCAACTATAGACCAGTCTATTATTGAGTGAATAGGCCATAGAATCGTTAACATAATAAACGATTCATTTAAAAGTAAAAACGTTATTGTGTCACGTTATTTCATAATATGATAAAAGCTTTCCATCAGGTATATCATAGTTGTTTTGGTTTTCAAATTTTGAAATTGCTACTAAAACTTTCCACGCAATCCTCATTCGATAGACATGATGATATACTTCCACACACACACACACACACATAAACTTTATAAATTTTCGTGATACTTTATTTCTTTGCATAATATCCTTTGCAGGTGTGTCAGTTTTATCGATGACTTTTCTCCAAACACACCTTCTTTTGTTTTTTTAGCACTGGCGTGTCACGCTTTCGGCGGCAGAGTTGAAAAGCCGGAATTAAAGATTTATGTATTCAGATTTTCAGAAGCTTTTGTGTTGTCCTCAATGCTTTTACCGATTTTCATACACTCGCAGCTATTTTTAAACGTATGTAAATTTAGGGATAGGCATTATTCATTCCAAGGGTTTTAATTTTCAAAAAGACTTTCTGAAGTGATTAATGATTAACGTCTTTTTTTTCTGAAAATATTTTTCCACACAGCTAAGCATACGGTATAAAACATTTTTCGTACTTCCGGGCCTAAAGTGACAACTTCACTCCCTTGTGACAGGTACTAAAGTGTCACATTTAATCCCTCCGGGATTAAATATTGACGAAACTCCCGGAACGATTAAATCACAAACAAACGAATTTAAGGGATATTTTATTGAAAAATATAATTAATTAGAATGGTAATTAACGTTAATATTCAAATTAATATTGTGACAGTTCGTCATATTGACCAGTCTTTCCTGGGTTAATGCAGCAGGTAACTGACGAGTAACAGATAGGTCCTTTTCATATTGAACTGGTGTTTGTTTCGAAGATCCTGCGGAAACAGGAAGCGAGAATGAGGACTGTGGCATAACTATAGTGGACGAATCGGCGACTTGACCAAATATTTTATCTGAAATTTTTTGTTTATTTTTAATAGACGATTCAATATATCCCTCGGCCACGTTGGAGGATTTCCATCCTCCATGTCTCTTCAGCACGTCTATTGTTGCTCCCGAATCAGCTAACAAAGACGCAGATGTGCGTCTAAAACAATGTCCCGTATAAGACGTCGCATTTTCTAATTTCAAGAAAGCTGCTATTTGCCGTGGAATTGTACCAAACATGTTTTTTCCTACTACTCGCGTAGTACATTCTTTGTTGATGTATTGAACAAAAAATTTTGAATGAGTTGTCCCTGTCTTTCGCAATGCCACATATTTCCGAAATATCGCCACAAAACTGATGGCACTGTTTTCTGAATTTTTGATCACAAAATTTCGGTCAATTTTATTTTTGGTGTTTCTAATCGCAATTAGGAAGGAATCGCCCAAATCTCTCACATCGTCGATTTCTAAATCAACCAACTCTTTTCCACGACAAGCTCCCGCAACGCCCAAAATAAGTGCAACCTACAAAAAAATTGATTTCTTAAAATTTCTGAATATAAACAAATTTCCAAATTTACCTTAAGCATTAAATATTTATCATCCGGAGCCTCCCGTAAGAACTGATCTACCTGCTCAGACGTGAGAATTCTTGACTTCTTTGGCTTAAATCCCTCATTTCTTCTCTTCAAAAAAGCTAATAATTTTGGAAATTTACTTATATCAATATCTTCTCTAATGTTAATAACCGATTTCAGCATTGAGTAATGTGCCCAGAGAGTTGAGGCACAAACCGCTTTTGATTTATCATCGAAGTAGACTAACAGCGCATTTTCAGTAGGTTGTCTCACATTTTTTAAGCGGCACCACTTTTTAAAAGCATCGTACTGCTGCTCGTATAGTTTTCTAGATTTCGGTGGTAACAATTCTTCACCTACTTCGGCTGCTCTTTTATCAATATCAGATACACCTTCTTCACTCATGATACCAATAATTATCAATAACAATGTTTCTTTACAATGACACTAGTAATGACAATGTTTCTAAATTATAACTGTCACAACGCAATGTTACTATGGTAACTTATTTTAAAGACAGTTTATTAAATGAGTTGAAGAGAGAAAAAACTGATTGAAATTATTGAAATAATTAATAAAATCATACCGGAAGTACGAAAAGTATCGTATATACCTTGCGACTGAAGTACATTTAATCCTTCAGGTAAATTATGGCCCTCCCTGCGGTCGGGCCATAAACTTTACCTTCAGGATTAAATGTACTACTTCAGTCCCGCGGTATATAATGTACTATTATTTTATTTTTGTGGTTTGTTTTTAAAACAAGTTAATACAATCAGTTTTATTTATTTTCTCAGAAACAAGCTAATATTTCTTGCTCGTCTTCTTCTTTTTGTGTAGAAATGACTCTATCTGTTTTCCAATTTTCCTCCAGTAAGTTGTCATTCCATTTTTTTTCGTGGTCTTTCCACTGATCGTCTTCCTATTGGGGAACCGTTTTCACCGTCTTTACCACTTTGATGTGTTCTTCTTTTCAATATTGACGTTAATATTGACTATAGGCTAAAATTACAATGGAATTTGAAAAAACTGGTATTTTTATACGAATTTTCAGTAGTAGCTGCACAAGAGCTCTAAAATTCTATATTAATTTTAGAGATCGAGTGCAATTCGTTGCGATTATTTCATGAATAAAACTGTTCAAAACCAAAATTTTATTGTAATTTATTTATGTAAGTACAAATTAGTACAATTAAACACACACTTGTTATAAATACATATTTGACGGTTGAAAGTCATCACTTTTATAATTTTGAAAACATTAATTTTCATTAATGTCACTGATAATAATAATCTATTTATCAACTAAATTTTCTTTTATAAAAATTAATTATTATTATTTTTTAATGTATTGTGATCTTTATTTTTATACAAAAACTGTGATAGAGCCATACGCTAAATAAATAAAATAAAATGTCACTGATCGTAGCAACGAAGGGCATCTGACGTAATATACTTGACGACGGGAAATTATCAAAAATTATCAGTGTAATTTAGATTTCTGGAGCTTTCTATTGGCCAGAATCTCCTATGAATGAAATAATCAAAGAAAAACTTTTCGCCTAGGTTCATTACAGTCAAAGTTATCCACTTTGTTTTTATTTAATTGACGGCTACTTGGTTCATAACAATTAAGCAACCTAACTAGAGCCATTTTGAAGTTGAAGATATATAGGTTATGTGTAAAAGTTTGAGTAAACTTTGAACTTCAACAGAGTGGTTAATAAAGCTTTAAAAATGGCGTCCGAACGGAATTAATTCGTGGTCGTTGGAGGGGAATTACTAAAATACGTGCACTCAAAAAATGAAACTGATTCTGCAAACATATGCTGCGATTAATATCGCTGGAACTTGTTGATGGATTTTGATCATAATTTTTTTAATTTGTATGTACTCGTAGTCTTATAGAGTACGTTATGTACACACAACCCCACCTAACATTACAAAATGTTGAGGGGAACTCCCCTTATCACTCAGGGATATGAAAAATAGTTTACGACCGATTCTAAGACCTACCGAATATACATATTAAATTTCATAAAAAATCGGTCAAGCGGTCTCGGAGGAGTATTCCAGGAGGTCCATTTTCCGTTGGAACTTCACCACGCTGCAGACGGGGGTTGTGAATTGCATAGTGTAGAATTCCTTCCCTTTTGTCTTCACTGCAGCACCCATTTGGCTTGCATATTGCAGAAGCCTTGGAGGTGTCACCAGGAAAATGGGCGAATAAGTTTTTCAATTAAAAATCTTTTAAAAATATTTAATATACAAATATTTTTATTAGGTTGAAAAACTTAGTCTTTTATTTAGCAGATGCGGCTACGCACCTACTACCTTTTCGTCAGTTGCAATGGGGGATTAATATGTCGAAAATTTTTACCTGGGCCAGAGAAAGCAGCCTATGAAGTCTCTGATAAACCTCTAACAAGAGGTGAAATCGTCGATAAGAGTGCTGGCTGCACTCTCTGATCTGAGTAAAAATTAAGACAGTTTTGGTTTCGCACCGCAACTGAATGAATAAAAATGGTATACATTTTTATTTTTATAAAATTTAAACTAATTGACGAATCGTCTTAAAAATTTTTGTACATTATATGGAATATTTGACTTAACTTTTCGTGTAATATGAGAGTCTTAAGGTCATTTTCGCAAAAGTTATAGCACATTTTTAATTTTAGTCTTATTTTGCACTTTTCGAAACAAAAAAGGATCGGACCAAAATTAAAAAACTGCCGTTTTAAACATTGGCTCATCTACAAAAAGAAGAATATTATAAATAAGATTTTTAATTACCCTATTTTTACCTGTAGCGATTTAAACGAAAAAACTGCCATTTTTGACCCTTATTTGTTAATAACTAAGTTTCTCGTCCGAACTGTGACGGGCATTTTTGTATTTATAATGTATTACGTATACAGGGTGTTTCATTAATAATTATCCATATAGTAACTGGAGAAACCTTAGCACAAAATACGAAGATTTAACCTAAAACACTTAAATAAAATGTGGTTTCTTACTGAGTTACAGGGTGTTTTATCTAAAAATTTAAAAAGTATTTTTGCTCAGCATTTTAAATCTATTCGACTTATCCTTTTTATACTTGACAGGAAGCATAGATACTGTACAAGCTACTAAATTATGTTAAACAAACGTTTATGGCTATTACCAGAGGCGTACGACGGGGGAAAGTGAATGGTTGACCCTTTCCAAATTCTACGCCACTGGCGAAATTGCTATTTTAGTTAAATTTTTGGATTCTCCAATACTTTCCATGAAAATAATATACTCTTCGTTCGTAACGATAAAGTCATTAGTTTTAGAGATATTTGAAGTTAAAAATGAAACGACACGGTTATTTTGATCAGTGTATTGTGTCGCTTCATTTTTAATTTCAAATATCTCGAAAACTAATCAATTTATCGTTACGAATGAACAGTATATTATTTACATAAAAACTATTGCAAAATCAAAAAATTACACTAAAATAACAATTTCGTCAGTGGCGTAGGATTTGGGAAGGGTCAACCAGCCACTATCCCCTGTCGTACGCCTCTGGTAGTAGCTAGAAACGTTTATTTATCTTAATTTAGTAGGGTGTACAGTACCTACACTTTCTGCCAAGTATGATAAGGATACGCCAAATAGTTTTAAAGTACTGGATACAAATAATTTTTAAATTTTAATCATATGAATCATATTATAAATTAATCAAAATAACTGTGCAGTTTCATATTTAACTTTAAATATCTCGAAAACTAATGACTTTATCGTTACCCATGAAGAGTATATTATTTACGTAGAAAGTATTGTAGAATCTAAAAATGGCACTAAAATAGTAATTCCTTCAGTGGCGTAGAATTTGAGAAGGGTCAACCATTCACCATCCCCTGTCGTACGCCTCTGATAGTAGCTAGAAACGTTTGTTTATCATAATTTAGTAGAGTGTCTAGTAGTCGCACTTTCTGCCAAGTATGAAAACGATACGTCGCATAGTTTTAAAATGCTAAGCAAAAATATTATTTAAATTTTTAGATAAAACACCCTGTAACTCAGTAAGGAACCACATTTTATTTAAGTGTTTTAGGTTAAATCTTCGTATTTTGCGATAAGGTTTCTCCAGTTACTATATGGACAATTATTAATGAAACACCCTGTATAGTAGCCAAAAAATCCATTTGCAACCTGGCTGATCAAGTGTCCCAACAAAAACCTTATTTCTCTGGACTATATTAACTGATGCTTTAAATAAATTAGTTTTTATTGTGGAGAACCATTTCCTCAGGTTTTTTAACTATGATTTTCGCCTTCTTCCAAATCCTCGCTTCCCGAATACTTTACCTTGAAGGATTATTTTCAGTAATCTTTATTTAGTGCCCTTTCTTATTACGTATCCGAGATATTCCAATTTTCTCCTTTTAATTGTTTACATCACTTCTCTTTCTTTTCCCATTCTTCGTAGTGCGGTCTCGTTGGTAATCTGGTCCGTCCATGATCTCCTTAGGATTCGACTGTATAGCCACATCTCGAAGACTTCTCCATCGCTTCAGTAAGTGTCCAGGATTCAACTCCGTAGTATAATATTGAGAAATATAACATCGTAGGAGCCTTACTTACATAGGAGGATATCTTCAGATTAAGATTGTGGCTTTTAAAAGTTTGGCCATGTTGTTGAATGCACTCCCAGCCTTCTCTATTCTATATTTTACTTCTTGTGAGTGATCCCATTGTTCATTTACTATTGTACCAAGGTAGGATAACTATTTTACTCGGTCCACTGGTGTATTATTGATAAGCAGTTGGACTTCTTTAATTTAATTTTTGCTGATGACCATAAATTAATAACTTTAATGTCATTCATGTGATACTTCTTCTCAGGAAAATCAAACCAATTATTGAAGCCAAAAATCGTATTACGACACATCAATTTGGGTTCAGTAATGAGCACTCAACAATCAATGAGATTCACAGAATCAAAAATATTATCAAAAATCTCCAAAAGAAAAGATAGTCTGTTCAACTGTCTTCCTTGAAGTTGCGCAAGCTTTCGATAAAGTCTGGCATGACGGTTTAATACATAAGTTAAACCTATACTGGAAGATAACATAGATGCCACCTTTGCTGATGATACGGCTATCCCAGCAGTAGAAACGACTGGTCAATATGCGACCAACAAGGTAAAAATAGCAGTTAACCAAATCCATAAATGGGCATAAAAATTAAGAATCATACTGAATGAAGCTAGATCTGTTCATGTTAATTTTACCAACAAAAAAATACAACATACAGCAGTACAATCTAGAATTCCCAGATACCAGAATTGCAGTATCTACATACTTTGCAGTATGTAGATACTGCAAAGTATTTATGTATAACAGTATAACATTAGATGCCAAACTACGCTGGACGTCAAGAAAAAAAGCGAAGAACTGAATACATATAAGGTATAAGAAAATGTATTTAACTTGTTGGAAGAAACTCCAGTCTGTATATCTATCTTCTTCTTCAGGTGTCAGCTCCACTACGGAGGTTGGCAATCATCATAGCTATTTTAATTTTTGAGACAGTAGCTCTAAATAGTTGTTTTGAGCTGCATCCAAACCATTCTCGCAGGTTCTTCAGCCATGAAATTCGTCTTCTTCCGATGCTTCTTCTGTCATATATCTTTCCTTGCATTATGAGTCGCAGGATGCCATACTTTTCACCCCGCATCACATGTCCTAGATACTGTAGCTTTCTTTCTTTAATTGTAAGTTCAATTTCTTTCTCTTTACCTATTCTTCTCAGTACTTCATTGTTCGTAACTCTATCTACCCAGGAAACCCTCATAATTCTTCTATAGGTCCACATTTCAAAGGCGTTAAATCGTCTCATTGTCTCTACATTTAACGTCCATGATTCCACTCTATAGTATAGTACACTGTATACGTAACATTTTGTAAGGCGTACTTTAAGAGATAATTTTAAATCTGTGCTACATAGGCATATAGTATAGTATAGTTGATCCAAAAGATGGCATAACCCAGACATCCAAAGTGAAAGTTATCCTTCAACACCAAATTGTTCTATTTGGTCCACATAATGTCCAGAAAAAAGTCACACCATTTTGAGCGTCGGGTTTGGGGGGGAGAGGGAGAAGAAATCGGTAAATTCGTAGTTTTTTAAGTTTTTCGCCAATATTTCTAAAACTATGCGGTTTAGCATGAACAACCTTCTATACAAAATTGTTCTACATTAAATTTGAAATAAAAAAGGCCCTATGCATAATCTCTCTGAAATGAATGGTTCCAAAGTTACGGAGATAGTATAGTATAACTGGTCCAAAAAAGGCCTAACCCAAACATCCAAAGTAAAAGTTTTCCTCCAACACCAAAATGTTCTATATGGTCCACATATTGTTCAGTAAAAAGTTACACCATTTTGAGCGTCCGATTTGGGGGGGAAAGGGGGGAGAAATCGGTTAATATAAAAAGTATCGAAAACCTCCACTTTTCACCCTCCGTAACTCTGGAACCGTTGATTTTATAACAATTATGTATAGAACCTTTTTTGTTTTAAATTTTATGTAGAACATTTTTCTATAGAACATTCCTTACGCTAAAGCACAGTTTTAGAAATATTGACGAAAAACGTAAAAAAACTACTAATTTACCGGCTTCTCTCCCACCTCCCCCCCAAACAGGATGCTCAAAATGGTGTAACTTTTTACTGAACAATATGTGGACCATATGGAACAATTTGGTGTTGAAGGAAAACTTTTACTTTGGATGTCTAAGTTAGGCCTTTTTTTGGACCAATTATACTATTAGGCCAGGAACCGAAGCTTTTCACCTCGCAATTTTTACAGAATGGATAGATTTGCTTGAAAGTTTGAAAATAAGTAGTAGATAGACCAAGGATCAAAATCTATATGATGCCGACAGGCGCTTTTACCATGGGGGTGGTTGTCACCCCATCACGGGGGTGGAAATTTTTTATTATATTTTGACCGCAAAAGTTGATAAAACCATTCATTCTAAGCAAAAAATGTTCTATACATTTTTTTGATAAAATTGACAGTTTTCGATTTATTTGCCATCGAAATTGTTAGTTTTATATCGAAAAAATCAATGTTTTGATAGGTATACTCATTTACGATTCACTCAATTTTTGCCGTAGAAAAATTTTTTTTAAACCAAGGTCTTGAGAATTGAATAACCTACAATTTTATATTGAAACATTTTTTCGTATCTCTGATGCTAATCTTTATATACTGAAAAAAATGGCATTTTTTACCAAGCTACAAAAATTCGTTATTCGCTTTTAACTCCTGTTTTTAAAAACTAATCATTCTAAGCCAGTCAAACATCTAGAATCTATTAATAATACATAAATAAATAAGAATGAATAAGACCAATGACTAAAAACACCGCTAACTTACATTATTATGCTTCCAATTGGATTCCTCCTTTTTTTTTCAAAAAAATATATTGATTTTTTAACCCTAACATTTTTAATTTTGATCCTAGAAGTTTGGTAAAAAAGAATTTTGTAGGTTTTTATAAGGTCTATAAGGCTATTAATATTAATTATTGTTAAAATCCTCAGTCGCAAAAAGAGGTGACTTTGAAAGGGTTGGAAAAGGTGGCTTTTGCATGTCATTACAAGTTTTAATTGTCGATAGCTCACTCAATTTTTGCCGTAGAAAAAAGTTTTACAAACCAGCTTTTTGGAAATTAAATCGGCTACAATTTCATATTTGAACATTTTTTAGTATCTTTGATGCTAATCTTGCTATTCTGAAGAAAAAGCAATTTTTTCCAAACTTCAAAAATTCGTTATTTGCTTTTAACTCCATTTTTTAAAAACTGTTCATTTTAAGCCTGTCAAACTTCTAGAACCTATTAATAATACATAAATAAAAAAGATCAAATAAGGTCATTGACTAATTTTAATTAGGGTGGTGATTAGGGGGTTGCTTCCAATCACTTTTTCGCTGAAAAAAATAGGGACTGACATTCTTTTCATTATAAGTTACTTAATTTTTGAGCTAGAGACTTTTTTTTATTCCTGGAGATAGATATTTCTAATACTTTAAATTAGTTTGAACAAGTTGTCCT
This sequence comes from Diabrotica virgifera virgifera, assembly GCF_917563875.1. Lineage (NCBI taxonomy): Eukaryota > Metazoa > Arthropoda > Insecta > Coleoptera > Chrysomelidae > Diabrotica > Diabrotica virgifera. The sequence goes on from NC_065445.1 coordinate 5,817,422, forward strand.
AGAAAAATGCATAGTTTTCTCGTCTTTTGACTTTGAAACTACAATATTTAGCATTTGACGAAGAAGAGCCAACATATAATAAAGTATAGCTCGATTACTATTGGTCTTAAAGAAAATCTAAAAATAAGTTTTTGTTTATTTTTTCAAAAGGTACATTTTTGTTAAGTAAAGTTGTTTTGATAAATCGAAAACTTTTGGAGTTATTAGCAGAAAACCTATTAAAAACATTGATTTTTTCGATATAAAACCAACACTTTCGATAGCGAATAAATCGAAAACTATCAATTTTATTAAAAAAATGTATAGAACGTTTTTTGCTAAGAATGAACGTTTTTACCAACTTTTGTAATTAAAATATAATAAAAAATTTCCACCCCTGAGATGGGGTGGAAACCACGCCCATGGTAAAAGCGCCTTTCAGCATGATATAGATTTTGATCCTTGGACTATCCACTACTTATTCTCAAATTTTCAAGCAAATCGATCCATTCTGTAAAAATTGCGAAGTTTTGTCCTATTTTAAGCTTCATTACTTGGAACTACCTCCGTAACTTTGGAACCGTTCATTTTAGAAGGGTTATGCATAGGGCCTTTTTTATTTCAAATTGTGTGATCAAAAAGATAATAAGTTAACTACATGCAAAAGAGTGTATATTTCAAAAATCTGTCGATTTGAGCGGGTGAGTCAAAAAGTTTCACAAAAAAAGGCGAATATTTCGCGAAATAAACATCAGATCGAAAAACTACAAAATACACTTATTCAATATTTTTGAAAACTCTATCGAACGGTACCAAACACGACCCCCACGGAGGTGGGGTGGAGGGTTACTTTAAAATCTTAAATGGGCGCCCCCATTTTTTATTGCAAATTTGGATTCTTTGCATAAAAATAAGCAACTTTTATTCGAAACATTTTTTCGAATTATGGATAGATGGCGGTATAATCAGAAAAAACGATTATTGGAAAAATGGAAAATTTTACTTACCTTATTTTGGTTTTGGGACCTAATAATCACAACCCAATAGGTTCCCAAAGCGCTCGAGTGACTGCACATTTAGCATACTTTGCTACCCTACCATAATTGTATTAATCATCATCGTACTGATGGGAAAACAGATGTTTCATTCAAACCAAAAAATTATCACATTCATCAAATTCCTTGATTTTTCTTCATCATTGTTAGGTTTGGCTTCTAAATAAAATATATCTCAATGTATTGCATATGTTTTTGCAATGTTTTGTTGTCATTGATAGAAAAAGAATCTTCACAAATTTTCAATTTTGTTAAAATGACTCCAAGCTAACAACATTTCTCGTTGGCCTTGATATACTTTGAATTCAGTACATCTAAACGAAATTTTCTCCACGCTTCCAATACAAAGCACATATGAGACAGAAAGCGACACCAATGTATTCAAATGTAACGGGAACATGTAGAAAATTGAAAAAAATATTTAATCCTGGACTTGACATCCTATCAAGCGAGGACAAATAAAATCATTTCCAACTGACGATCTCTTTAAAAAAAGTCGCATAAAAAAGTGTCATATACTGGTAATACTATACAACTTGCTCTCTTAAATACGACTTTGATTTTGGTGGATTATTTGTATTAAAATCTCTGATATAATAAATAAAAGTACATGATGAATGGGCTATAAGTTTTAATAAAATATTTGGTCTGGTCATCAAAATATAGTCGAAGAAATCTATCTCAAAAGGCAAAATAAAGAAAATCCATTTTCTTTGCAAAATAGTACAATGTATTTATTAATTAAAACGTGTTTTATGGTGGATTGTACAAAAAACTCCAATTTAACATTTGCTGATGACACAAAGCATTAAAGTTAATGTTAAAATTAATAAAGATAAGACGAAAATATATAATTGCCGTGACAAGAAGTATCCGCACTTTTTATGGGTGTGAAAATTAGACAATAAATAAGAAAACCAAAAACAAAATAAGATCAACAGAGATGGAATTCCTTTTATTTCGGCAGTATAGTAGTTATTGTCTATTATTAGTATATTTAGGTACGTATACCTACTCTATTGCTTTTACAAATTGTCACCTCGTATACCAATATTATCAACCATAAACTAGATAATATTTGTAATATATATTCATGAACAATCCCACGAATTTATATCAAATACATAATAAAACCAGAATAACAATAATGACAAACATCTATTAGGAGAGAGATAAAATAATCGAAAACTAATGAAAATAGCAAACCCGAAAATCATTATCAATTAAATTCCATTCTTGGGTCATTGACGAAAACATTTCAGTTAAAAACACGCTGCTAAAATATCAGGAGTAATTATTTAGCGGTCGATTAAAAAAGTTATGCAAAGGCATTTACAATTTATTAAAGAGACAAAAATATAAATAGAGCAAAACAAACTAGTAAATAAAGAGAAAACAACATACATATAAACAAATAGATCCAACAAATGTGATCATAACAAAAACAAATTACTATAACTACATTATTTAATAGTCTTTCAAATCACTATGTGCACAATATTGTCCAAGACACATTCACGCAGATCCTTGCTGTAAAGGTATGGAGATGTGGCAATCTTGGATTTACGGCTACCAGTAAAACAAAGCGAACTTCCAACACTTTGGTACACAAAAGGCACTAATAAATTTGTAAATGATTGTTCTTATACAAAAGCGGACAACCCTTGACGGATTTTTGAGAAAGAGATGTTGCATGGTCAACGTCTTAATTTGCATTGAGGGTGAGGGTAGCTGCTCTGTATTGGGAAGTCTTTTTTGAAACAGATTTCTTTCAGACACATTACGTACCACTAAACACTGGTTTAGACCAGTAAGGATCTGCGAAAAAACGTCTATTTTTGGATGTGAGAGGTGGAATTCGGATTTTTGCAGATAAAGTTAGGTGACACCTTCAGTAATAATAATTGACTTATGCTCCTTCTCAAATATGCCCGGAACATTAATAAAAAAATTAAAATATTTAAAAATTTAGAAAAACATCTATCCTTTTCTGCTTTCTTTGCTTATAACTTTATGGTAGGGGAGCCCAAGCGGGGATTTTTGCAGTTACTCGAGCGCGTCAGATTATCATATGGGGAGAAACCTGGTACCCTGCAAATGTACCTCTACCATATATTGGCTCTTAACACAGGGGAGTTCGTTAAGGGGGGCCCGAAAAAAAAATCTATCCTTAAAAAAACTCGAAATTGTCAGATTAAGATAAGGTAAGTTAAGTACATGCAAAAGAGTGTATATTTCAAAAATCGGACGATTTGAGCCGGGCGTAAGGAAATGTTCGAGTCCCAAAGTTTCACAAGAAAAAAACCGAATATTTCGCGAAATGAATGACAGATCGAAAAACTAAAAAATATGTGCTCAATATTTTTTAAAAATCTATCGAATGATACCAAACACGACTTCCCACGGAGAGGGGTGGGGGGTAAATTTAATATTTTAAATACGAATCCCGCGATATTTCGCGAAATGAACATCAGATCGAAAAACTGTAAAATACACTTATTTAATATTTTTAAAAAATCTATCGAATGGCATCAAACACGACCCCCCACGGAGGTGGGGTAAGGGGTGACTTTAAAATCTTAAATAGGAGCCCCCATTTTTTATTGCAGATTTGGATTTCTTGCGAAAAAATAAGTAACTTTTATTCGAAACATTTTTTCGAATTATGCATAGATGACGTTATAATCGGAAAAAACGATTGTTGGAAATGGAAAATTAAATTAAAAAATGGCAAGCGCCCACTAAAATGGAAAATGTTACTTAACATTTTTTTTGGTTTTAGGACCTACTTTTCACAACCCAATAGGTCTCCAAAGCGCTCGAGTGACTGCACATTTAGCATACTTTGCTCCCCTACCATTAAAACGATTCGTTTTGGAACAAAATCGTAGAAAAATAAAATAAAGATAATTGAATTTTGTATGATATACGACTGGTAAAAAATGTCTTAAGGTATTACCTTTTTTGCAATATAGCAATAAATACAAAATAAAGGGGCAAAATAAGTCTGTTATTATTCAATATTTTTTAACCACTTTGGTGGCACTTAGAACCTTAGTAATTCGCTTAGGAAATTCTTTGTAACATACTTAAATCGTGTACCAAATTTCATTAAAATCGACCTAATAAATTTTGCATAATAAATTTGCAATCTAAATGTTTTTAAAAAAGTTCAAATTTTTTAAAATCTTTTTCAACAAAAAGTAGACCATTTAGAAGTTGGCTAATTTTTTTACATATAAAGAGGTGCTCTACCTTTACAGAATTAAAATTGGATTATTTAAGGGGCCCCAGCAATGTTTTAAATTTATAAACAATTTTTTGGCTTATAAACAAATAGCTTTGTTTAATAATAAAAAAATTAATATTTAGCAATGCAAATAATTAAAACCGGTATAATTTGACTTAAACTTTCAAATGCTGTCAGCAGAATTGCTATTTTATTTTTAATCAAACGTTATTCGCGTTCAAAAATTGCAATTTCTTGATTTTTTGAAAGTTCCACCGCGTTTATCTCGAATACTATGCATCCTACGAAAAAACTTGTTAGAACATTTTTTGCTTAGAATTACCCAAGAAATACAAAAAAAATGTTTTATTTTGCGAAAAATCGATTTTATGTAATTCCTCAAGTTCTTTGTTTATAACAATCTTATCGACATCCGGATTAACTGTTACCCCAAAAATTCGTGTCCTACGGGTCAAAATACATAAAAAAACTTGGGTAAGTCCATCTAAATAAAGGAGCCCGTAGCACCCCCTTCTGGCCACAGCACTAATTTGTTTATAAGCCAAAAAAATGTTTATAACTTTAAAACATTGCTGAGGCTGCTGAAATAATCCGATTTCAATTCCGTAAAGTGTATTAGATAGGTGGAGTGCTTCTTTACATGTAAAAAAATTGACAAATCTTTGTATGTTCTAGTCTTAGTTGTGCAAGATTTTAAAAAATTTTAATTTAAAAAAAAAAGTTTAGATTGCAAAATTATTATGCAAAATCTAGTAAGTCAATATTAATGAAATTTGGTGTACGGTTTTAGCACATTACAAAAATTTTCTAAGCGAACTAGGAAGGTTCCAAGTGTAACCTAAGTGATGGAAAATCATTGAATAAGGACAGGATTGTTTTTGATAAATTAAGACATTATTAACGCATCTGATAGAAAATTTAATTATCTTTGTTTTATTCCTATAGGACTTTGTTCTAAAATGAATAGTTTTTAAGTTATAAGCAAAAAAATTAGAAAAAAACGAAATTTTTTGAAATTTTTAAATATTTTATTTTTTTTTTTTTTATTAATGTTCCGGGCATATTTGAGAAGGAGCATAAATCAATTATTATTAACGAAGTTATCACCTAACTTTATCCGCAAAAATCTGAATGCCACCTCTCACATCCACCTAAAAACAGATCCTTACTGGTCTAGTTGTTATTATCTATTACGAAATTAAAATCATTTTTGAATATTTTTTATACTTGAATAATTATTCGAACAATAGTTGTTTGGTCAGACCGATATTGACGATATTGACACAATTTGATGTGCTTTTGGTATCTTGGTGAATTAGTAAGGATATACCTTCTTTGGCCCTGATTTATATGGCCGGGTAGTATGAGCCGTGAATATAAATGGTGAATATAAATTTTTTAATTATATGTCAAAAAGTGTGCAATACAAAGCCTACCAAATTTCATTTGCATATCTCAACCGATTTTAGAGCAAAAAATAAATCGTCAGTTTGTAATAAAAAATTCAATATCCCGTATCTCGTAAAAGAAGCATTTGCGGACATAAACGGTCATTATTTTTTCATCCAGAATTAGCCTCTAAAGTTTGTCGCACTTATTTAGAAACACCCTTATTGATAAAGAACATGGCTAGCTGTTAAACTCCTTAATTTTTTTATTATTCAACATAAGTGAATGAATCAAAAAACAGAATGTTAAGAAAACCTCAGGCTATAGTTGGGTTTAAATTTCAGTATTTAAGGCTAGAATATTCAACAGGGTGTTGTGAACATTGACAAAAAATTACAGTTTGATTGGTACACCCGGTATATAATGAAAATTTACCAGTCTAGCAACAATATCATTGCAGCGATATTGTTAAATAATGAGGCTATAACATATTAAAAAATCACTTAAATCGGACAACAGGTTTAGGAAATTCGAGACATCAAAAATTACCCATCTTTTGGGGTTCCGAATTTTCTCTGACGCGCAGTGTATAAAGAATTTGTAAAAATATCTACTTGTATGACAGCAAAATACTCAGTTGTAAAAATATATAGGAAAGTAGGTGTTTCACGTAAAACTTTTTCTATTTCCTCAACAAGAAACTACATTAAAATGCACTTCACTTTCCCGAAACTATTTCCATTCGTAAATAATAATATCCTAACCTTCAGATTTTACTGGCAGGGTCCGGAAAAGATTAATAATTTCGCCTGCATACGTTTCTCCTCTGCGGTCTTTCCGGTATAAATTCAAAACAATTTAGAGACTGTGGCTGTGGCACAGTATACACAAAAGTTAAATTGAATAATTTTACGGAGAATTACTTTGCCAATTCCGCAACAGCGGCGAAAATGGCCCTCATTCTGACATTTTCGCCCAATCCTCGTCACGAGATCTGCGTATACAGAAATCTGTCTCAACTGATGTTTATGTCATGTAAGATTTGCAAAAAGCGATGGTTCTTTCTGACAGATAATCGAAATTTTAAATATATTATGTCGTATTTTTATTTAAAATTGTAATTAATTCCCAATAAATAAAGTAGATTATATATAATGCAGAACCAATTTGGCAGTTATTAGTACATGTTTGCTTCTTATTAAGAAGATGTTAGTCAAATCTAAAGCAAGTTATTTAAATACCGTCTAATAAGTAAAATAGTAGTACCCCAGGCTGTGGGTGAAAAAACGTGATATAATTCAGGAATTTTTGAAACCTATCAGGTGTTGTAAAGGACGACGCCAGGAATAGCTTCTACTAAAATGTAACCAAAAATATTGTGCGCTTTTTTTTAATTGCGATTTTCATTTTTTAAATTTGCAATTTTTATTGATTTTTTATTTTGTAGCTTAGGATATTGATTTTAGAGAAAAACTTTTTAATAAAAAGTTGCAGTAAATTAAAAAACCTACAATTTGAGCTATGTTAAGTTTAATTTCGTTAATTGGTTATTGCAAAACAGCCTGCGAAAGGTTCAAAATGGCCGGTTTTACAATTGCATTATTTATTGTACAAATAATTTTTTTTTTATTTTTTAAAGCTTTAAAATGACGATCTTTCAATTGCAAACACAAAAAAAATTGTAAAGCCAGATTAACGAATTTGTTGCTTAGATATTATAAATTGTTTATCCCAAGAGGTCAAATGTCGAAGGCTATAACTTTTTGAAAAAAAAATCGTAGAAAGTAAGTTGGTGAAACATCCCATCTCCTTCTAAAGAGTTATATTTTCATATTCTGATGTAAATAAAAGCGTCAAACATTTTTAAACCTCTAATTTTTGGATTTGAAAATAAGGGGTAGTGTTGCCCAAATGCAAGACCAAGACGAGACTTGGACAGTCTTGGTCTTGTTCTTGCACCAGTACACCTGGTCTTGGTTTTGGTCTTGGTATTGCACTCCCAGTCTTGGTCTTGGTCTTGCAGCAAGAGTCTTGCAAGTCTCGCAGTTACCCACTAGCATATTGCTATTTCTTAATAAACAACTCACATTAGGTGGGTTTGAACCCACGATCTAAACTATCCCTGCCTATACTCTAACTAACTGGGCTATCTACCATGTCCCACGGGAGTTAGTCTGTTTCTTAATAAACGTTTGCATTTAATACCCTGACATGTGCTAAAACATGGTGAAAACACAAAAAAACAAATAAATGACATAAAATTGACTGTATTTTAAAGAACATTATCTATCTAGAAAGGGATTGATGGACTCTCACATTAGGTATATGAAATGAAATGAAATAAAAGAGTTCTACAATTTGCCATTTATTCAAATAAAAAATTTAAAAAAATACAAATTAAATTACAGCACAGTACGCAATAGCTTTGACACTATTATTAGTTGATAATTTTTGTTTGCTATTAGTTGAAAATTTTAATATTGACTTTTTTAATAAGAGTTAATACAAAGTAATACACGCAGTTTAATTAAATAACATTTATACAGTCGGAAAAATTAAAGAATACCCATGAACGAACATATAAAACACGCTGTATTTTCCTGTCACCGTGCCACAAAGAAAATTGTCCAGTGCAAGTGCATGTAACAATAATTATTACATGTACTTGCTCTGGCCAATTTTTTGTCTGACACGGTGACAGGAAAATACGGTGTGTTTTATATGTTCGTTCATGGGTATTCTTTCATTTTTCCTACTGTACAGAGTGAGTTTTATGTAGGAAACGCCTCAAATATCTCGGAAACGACTTGAACGATTTTTATAGACTATGGTGGGTAAAGGTCTTCTAATGCGGCCGATATTATAGTGGTAATTACACATTGTTGTCAGATCTTTCGTTTTTTTGAAAATATAATGAACTTTCGTATTTGGAATAGAACACCCTGTATATTTTTAAACTTTCAACCATAATAACTACTAATTAATTTTCATGTAATATTTTCTATACCGAAATGCCGTAATTTCTGAGTTATTTCTATATTTATTTAAAAAATAATTTAAACAAATTATAAAAATCAATTGTTTCAGCCCTGGCAGGCTTATTTTAGGTTCTTTGAATCATATGGAACAAAAAAGGTCTTTTGTAGTTTTTGTCTAAAGTTATTCGTTTCCGAGTTATAAACAATTTAAAACTGAAAAAATCGAAAAATGACGATTTTCAAGGCTCAAAAACACAAGTAAAAAATATTATTTTCGAAATCTAGAAGTGTCTAAACGGAAGTTTAAACTTTATTTATCAGTTGTCGATAAGTAATTTGTTTATTTCATTTAAAAAAAACTTTAATGATCGCCCATCCTCTCATAAGTTCTTCATTAACAATAAAAAAACAATGACAAAATCACACATCGGCCAATATCTCTTTTTATATAATAATATCTCTTTTTTGAAATTTGAAGGTTTTGTATTTAACATTTTACCGTGCCTGAATGGACTATACAGGGTAGCCAGGCATTATCTTATCTAGTGCCTTTTCAGCAAAAACCTTTGTTTGGCCGATTGATCTAATATCTAATTGCACACCTTGCAAACAGTTTATAAGTAGAACGTTTAGTCTTTACTTTACGATATGGATAAGGAAAAACAATTGAGTGGTTGTGCGTAACACTCGATATGCTATTCGTATTATATTTCTATCACTTTAGGCGACATACTTCTTTAAAAGTTTCAATGCCTTATTATTATACTGTTGTGTCGGCGTCACACAACACAAGACGATTATTTTATGAAAGGTTGCTATTCTCAAAATCTAGACAATTGCTCAATTGTAATTAATTTCGGAGCGAAGGCGTCGTCTGATATTAGGAAAGAATGAAATATTTTATTTCTAGGTACATTGTATAATAATTTATTATGACCTCTGAGTACGTATCCAATAAATAAGTATTTATACTTTTAATTCGGTATGTATGTTCATCGTATTGTTCATAATGCGGATAAATCCAATTTTCCAAATTTTTGTTACATTTTTTTTGTATCTTATAGTCTCTAAGCATATATCCGAACTAATATACAGGGTGTAACAAAAATACAGGTCATAAATTAAATCACCTATTCTAGGACCAAAAATAGTTCGAATGAACCTAACTTACCTTGGTACAAATATGCATATAAAAAAAGTTACAGCCCTTTGAAGTTACAAAATGAAAATCGATTTTTTCCAATACATATATCGAAAACTATTAGAGATTTTTTATTGAAAATGGACATGTGGCATTTTTATGGCAGAAATATTTTAAAGAAAAATTATAGTGAAATTTTTGCACCCCATAAAAATGTTATGGGGGTTTTGTTCCCTTTTGTGCCAAACTTTTGTGTACGTTCCAATTAAATTATTATTGTGGTACTATTAGTTAAATTCAATATTTTTAAAACTTTTTTGGTTCTTAGTATTTTTTCGACAAGGCAGTTTTTATCGAGTTGGGGCTTCTTTTCTAATATGTTTACGTAGAGATTTTTGTTCCTTTAAACCTCCCAAATGGTTGTGTACGTTCCAATTAAACTATTACTGCGATACCATTAGTTAAACACGGTGTTTTTAAAACTTTTTTGCTTCTTTGTTTTTTTTTTCGATAAGGCACATTTTATCGAGGTGTGACTTCTTTTTTAATATGGTTCAAAATTTACCTAAAAATGTAAATCATAAATATATTTTCCTATTATTATCAAGTCTCCATAATCGTACTTAGCCATATACAAAAATATGTGGTGGATTTCACAAATAATATGCAAAATATCTCGACAAATACTAACTTCTCGAAAAAGTACCAAGAGGCAAAGAAGTTTTTAAAGCATTGTGTTTAACTAATGGTACTACAATAATAATCAAATTGAAACGCACACAAAAGTTTGGCGGGGGGGGGGGGGGGGTTTAAAGGAACCAAACCCCCATAAAATTTTTATGGGGTGTCTAAATTTCACTATAATTTTTTTTAAGATACTACTGCCATAAGAATGCCACATGTTCATTTTCAATAAAAAATCTCCAATAGTTTTCGATATATTGGAAAAAATCGATTTTCATTTTGTAAATTCAAAGGGCTGTAACTTTTTTTATGTGCACATTTGTACTAAGGTAAGTTAGGTTCAATCAAACTATTTTTGGTCCCAGAATATGTGATTGAATTTATGACCTGTATTTTTGTTACACCTTGTATTATTCCATAAAACGACACTCAAACTGCAAGACGCAAGAGTCTCGCAGGCTTAGTCTTGTTCTTGCTCAAGTCTTGCACGGTCAGTCTTGGTCTTGGTCTTGCTAAAATAAGGCGGTCTTGGTCTTGGTCTTGGTCTTGCTAAAACGCAAGAACAAGACCAAGACTGCAAGACCAAGACCGATTTTGGGCAACACTAATAAGGGGGCAGATTTCGTTATAAACATTTAGAGCTGAAGCGGCCCTGTAAATCCTATAAGTTTTTAACTTACATATTATTGTTGCTAAAGACGAAACGAAGATTTATAAAAAAATAAAAAATTGCTACGACCAACTGAAGCCGAGATAATTTTTGGGTTTGAAAATAAGGGGGCAAATTTCGTTATAAACATTTAGAGCTGAAGCGGCCCTGTATATCCTATGAGTTTCTAACTTACAGATTATTGTTGCTAAAGACGAAACGAAGATTTATAAAAAAATTGAAATTTTCTACAACCAACTGAAGCCGAGATTTTTTTTTCTTAAATCATAGTGCCTTCATTTATAACAATTAAGAAATTATTTTACAGTAATTGACTAACGAAAGACTTATATTATCTTAAAATAAAAATTATTATAAAATATAATTACATTTAATTATTAAAAATTATTTTTAAAATCAGTGCTTTTGCGAGCGGCCGAATTTTGCAAATCGCCCGGCTCGCTTCAAATCCGCGCGCTCGGAAAATTTTTACGTAACTTGTATTAAATTTTGACAGAAAACAATTTAATAATATTACCATTATAATATACAGTCTATTTACCACTGTATTTGTTTTTTCTTGATAAACTTTTATATGTGAAATCCAAAACGAATAGCCACTACAAGAAGAAAAAGTTTTATATGGTATATTATAGTAAGAAGTAACATTATTATTATTATATTTATATAACAATGAAAAAATTTAAAATATAGTTATATATTTCATATATAATATGTATCATTTTTGTAATATTATTTCTTCCGAAATGAAATTTCACATATAAAAGATTATCAACAAAAACAAATACAGTGGTAAATAGACTGTATACTATAATGGTAATATTATTAAATTGTTTTCTGACAAAATTTAATACAATAGGTCTGGATCCCGCTTATGAAAAAAAAGTTGATTAATAGCAAGCTGACAATTTGTTAATAGCTTAAGGGTGTCTAGTCGGACAAACTTTGATATATGGGAACACTGGAACAGGGGAAGTTTTAATTGTGGAACAGGTTAAAAATTTGGAACTGTCAGACCACGAAAACGGCACATGTATTTTGTCCGACAGAACAGACTTAAACTCTCCAAACAGAGATTAAACTCTCATGTAAAAATCAGACTGCTATTTATTACCAAATGGGCGTTTTAATGAGTGGAACATGTAGAATATGTCAAATGACAGGAATTATAACAGGTGATAAATAGCAGTCTGATTTTTGCTTGAGAGTTTAATCTCTGTTCGGAGAGTTTAAGTCTGTTCTGTCGGACAAAATAAATGTGCCGTTTTTGTGGTCTGACCGTTCCAAGTTTTTAACCGGTTCCACAATTAAAACTGCCCCTGTTCCAGTGTTCCCATATATCAAAGTTTATCCGACTAGACACCCTTAATCTATTAACAAATTTTCAGCTTGCTATTAATCAACTTTTTTTTCATACGGGGGATCCAGACCTACAAGTTACGTAAAAATTTTCCGAGCACGCGGATTTGAAGCGAGCCGGGCGATTTGCAAAATTCGGCCGCTCGCAAAAGCACCGATTTTTAAAATAATTTTTAATAATTAAATGTAATTATATTTTATAATAATTTTTATTTTAAGATAATATAAGTTTTTCTTTAGTCAATGACTATAAAATAATTTCTTAATTGTTATAAATAAAGCCACTACGATTTAAGAAAAAAAAAAAACAATTGTCTCGGCTTCAGTTGGTTGTAGAAAATTTCAATTTTTTTATAAATCTTCGTTTCGTCTTTAGCAACAATAATCTTTAAGTTAGAAACTCATACAATGTACAGGGCCGCTTCAGCTCTAAATGTTTATAACGAAATTTGCCCCCTTATTTTCAAACCCAAAAATTATCTCGGCTTCAGTTGGTCGTAGAAATTTTTTATTTTTTTATAAATCTTCATTTCATCTTCAGCAACAATAATCTGAAGTTAGAAACTCATAGGATGTACAGGACCGCTTCAGCTCTAAATGTTTATAACGAAATTTGCCCCCTTATTTTCAAACCCAAAATTAGAGGTTTAAAAATGTTTTACGCATTTATTTACATCAGACTACAAAAATATAACTCTTTAGAAGGAGAATAGATGATTCACCAACTCTATACGACTTATTTTCAAAAAGTTATAGCCTTCGACATTTGACCTCTTGGGATAAACAATTTATAATATCTAAGCAACAAATACGTTAATCTGTCTTTACGATTTTTTTTATGTTTGGAATTGAAAGATCTTCATTTTAAAGCTTTAAAAACTAAAAAAAAAAAATATTTGTACAATAAATATTGCAATTGTAAAAAACGGCCATTTTGGACTTTCGCAGGCTGTTTTGCAATAACCAATTAACCAAATTAAACTTACCGTACCTCAAGTTGTAGGTTTTTAGTCTACTACAACTTTTTGTTAAAAAGTTTTTCTCTAAAATCAATATCCTAAGCTGCAAAATTAAAAATTATTAAAAATTGCAAATTTAACAAATGAAAATCGCAATTAAAAAAAAGCGCACAATATTTTTGGTTACATTTTAGTAGAAGTTATTCCTGGCATCGTCCTTTACAACACCTGATAGGTTTCAAAAATTCCTGAATTATATCCTGAAATCGACCTATTTTTCACCCACAGCCTGGGGTATAGTGAAATATCCTGTTTTGCAGTCAAAAAATAAACCAAAATAAAAATAGACGTTTTCGTTTTGATTCAATTCGAGTCTCTTGCCATCCCCTGAGACGTGTTTCTAGGTTTACCGGTTATCAAAGAGGCTTTGTAAGAAGACTGAATTGAATCAAAAGGTAAGGCTGGTTGGTAAATATATTTAAATATTATACCTCTTCTTCTTCTTTTTGTGCAGACATGACTCTGTCTGTTGGGGAACCGTCATTCTTCCTATTGAGAAACCGTCTTCCGCTGTCCTTACTACTCTATTTGTTGTCATTCGGCTTATGTGGTCATTCCATTCTACTTTTCTGTTTTTCACCCAGTTATTAATGTTGTTCACCTTGGTGGACAACAAATATTATAGCTGAGTATGCTTTTAGCGACTTCTAACGAAGAAAGATGATAACGATTTCAGTAAACTATTAACCTACGTATAACCATACCATCAGGCGATGCTAGGAAAATATTCCACAAACGAATCGGCAAAATAAAACGATTCTATTTTCTGGTTAAACTCTATATTTCGCCAATTGTTATTGGCTTTTCAGGAGTACACTAAAATTTTTATTGAAAACAATTAACAATTAAAAAATACTTACAAACAAATCAAAACTTACAGAGCGGAGTCGTTAAACTGCATGCCAACACATTACAGGATTAATTTGGTAAAAATATTAACTTTCTTCTTAGATCGTTAAGATTAAATTTCACAGAGAGGTGACCTTATGTAATTATTGACGTTATTATGAAGATTTTTAAATATGACAATAAAATTACTAAGGTTAGTAGTCATAGTTTTATAGTTAATAGCATTCTTATTTCGATTGATATGACACATCTCGAGAAATTTGAAATTTCTCGATCTGCAGCCTAATTTTGAAATTTGTTAATGATTCTAGTAGTTTTACGTTTTCATAATCAAACTGGTGGCCTGTTTTTATAAAGCGTTCGACAACAGCGCTTATGTTATTTCTCACTCGCAGTGACTTTTGTGTTGACTGATATGCTATTTTAACCACTAGCTGGTTTGTCCAATATAACATCCCTTGCAATCTAAACACTGAAATTGATATATAACATTGCTATTTTATACATAACTGGTGTCCTATTTTTAATTTTAGAAAGTATGATTTTTAATTTAAGCTTGCTGTATTTGCTAATTTTTAAACAATTTTTAATTTTTGCTGCATTTGTGTAGTCTTTAAACAGCGAAGTTAGCTAATTTTTTTCGTTAAACACCCTCTATATGAATCCGCAGCGATAAAAATGGCCCTCATTCTGACGTTTTCGCCTAATCCTCGTCACGAGATTTGCGTATACAGAATTCTGTCTCAACTGATGTTGATGTCATGTAAGATTTGAAAATTGCGATGGTTTTTTCTGACAGTTACGTCCAAAACAACTTCGTTTCTTAATCGATGACGTAGGCCTTTGTTTTCGGGATCTGTTTACGTGTTTACGTTCGTGTTTGAAACGTGATGTCAATCTTAGAGTAGTAGGATATGAAAATAAATTAGCAGATTGTGCTATAGATAAATCTTCACTTGTTTTTATTATACGTCGATAACTCAAATTTTTAAAAATAGCCACTTCTGGCAGTGATTAATTGAAATCATGAGCAACGGCGTAACCGTATAACTACTGGAAGGTCTCTGGGGGGTATGGTGTTAGGCGTATAGAGCTCAAAGTACATCCCAATGAGGGGGTTATAACCCCCAAACCCCCCTGGTGACGCCTATGATTATGAGGGGCGAGCGTTATAACTTGTTGCAACTAATAATACGAGGAAGAATACAGGGTAGAAGGAGTCGCGGAAGAAGACGCATCTCCTGGTTAAACAATTTGAGAGCTTGGTTTAATTGCACTTCTGCTGATCTCTTTAAAACAGCGGTATCGAAAGTGCGAATTGCCGTGATGGTTGCCAACCTTCTTAGAGGAGATGGTAGAGGCCTAAAGAAGAATGTTGCAGTTTTTGCTGTGGAACTCTGAGAATATCATTTAGAAAAAAAAATACAAAAAAATATATTATAAAAAATTATTAAAAAAAAATTTAATACAAAAATAATTATTTATTAGTAGAATTGTTTATTATAGATTAATATTAGTATTAGTTTTAGGATAATATACGAAAAAATTACTAATAAAATAAAAAATAGTAAAATTGGCAAATGGATTTAGTGTCCGCAGTCATATAAGCCCAAATAAACAACAACAAGCTTTTGATCCGTATAAATTATTGTTAAATCTTCTCATAATTTGTTTAGTTACGGTTTTAAATATAAGATTATCTAAAATTGGCAAGTCTAAATAATGAGAAGGCAATAATATAGTGGTTGGTATATCTATCAAAACTTTTATTTATTTTCGTACAAATGATAAAATGTGCTTTATCAGAGAAATACATTTTTATAACCGTAGACTTTTATCCCTTTTGGTCTTTTTTTGCAATTCGTCCTGTATAACGTTCTTGCTGCCTTGTTTCTCCTCGGTATTTGCTGTATCGTTCACCTTTTGTTGATTTAAATCCCAATTTTTAACTCTTGTGCTCGTTGGAGTGGTACGGCCCGAGGCGGTCACTTTACTCGGCTTGTCAGATTCTCGATGATTACGAGAAAAAACATGATTTACACAGAAAGAAAACAAAACGAAATTCGAAAATGTTGTTATTGACATTTTTTTATTGACGATCCCCCGAGTACCTACTGCGTAGTTTCCGCTTTTATCATAAAAAAAAAACAAACACGAAATTGAAGAGGCGTTTTGATTTTTTTTTCTAATAAGATATCAAAAATTCACTCTAGGCAACACGGTTGGTATAAGGGAGAACTACACGTGGAATATTGGTTATATATACAAGGGTGTTTGCAAAATATTGTCTTCTTATATTATCTATAATTCTGCACCAAAGCGATGAAATAAAAAGGTAGATAAATAATGTCATTACAAAACGAAATTTTAAATATAAATACACTATTTAAAATTCCATCCATCCATCCAATGGCACTACAGCCCAAATCGAGCCTTGGCCTCCTTCAACAAGCTTCTCCAATCATTTCGATTTACCGCTGTTCTTTTCCATGAACGCGTTCCCAGGAAGTTCCTGGCATCCTCATCGACTTCGTCTTCCCATCTCTTTTTAGGTCTTCCAACAGGTCTTCTTCCCTGCATTCTTGCATTCAGCAATTTTCTGGGGATTCTATTCTCATGCATGCGGACCACGTGCCCTGCCCTCCGTAATCTCTGCGTTTAGTATATTGTGCTAGAGTTGGTTCGCTATATTGCTCGTATATTTACTATTTAAAATTGCCCATACCTAATAATAATATACGAATCCTCCTGTCTTTGCACTATTCTCTATATATACGCATCACCCTATAACAACAGCACGTCGAGTCCAATGTCATGCTTAGTTCGTTAAGATGTAAAACATTAATAAGGCTAATCGAAATCAATCGTAAATCATATTTTATACAGAATGTTTCTTGCCTTCGAAGACCATGAAAAGGCGTTTGATAGTATCGAGATATGGGTCATAGAACAAGCTATTAATAATTTTGTAGAATAGATTCGAGATATAGACAACTAATACATAAATATATGAAAATGCAACTATGATAGTACAACCAGACGAAAATACAAATCCTATCCCCATTAAGAGAGGCGTGAGACAAGGAGACGTAATATCGCCAAAGATTTTCAACCTAGCCCTAGAAGACGTCTTCAAAACTACAAATTGGTCAACCTATGGCATTAACGTTAATGGCAACTAAACTACCTCATCTTCGTTGACGAAATTGTGAATATAGCGAGCTCATTCGAGGAACTGCGAATTATGATGGAGTAACTCGCAGACAGATCACAATACATCGGCGTAAAAATGAATATGAGCAAAACAACAATGAAAAACACAGACGACTCCAGATTTATAACTATAAATGGCAGTGAGATAGCAAAAATGCCAGAAATATATCTACCTAGGCTAAATCCTGAGACTTGATTGACAAAGAGAATCAAAGTGCGGAAATTACTAGCAGAGCAAGACTAGCATGGACAGGATTTGGAAAACTTAGTTGGATATTTAAGAACCGTAAAATACCCCAATACTTGAGGAGCAAAGTGTTCAACCAGTGCATCCTTCCTATCATGACATATGGATGTCAAACCTAGACCCTAACTAAGGCAAATATGAATAAACTAGCCACAACAGAAGGAGCAATGGAAAGAGCAATTGATGGATTCGACCGTTACTTGATGGAAGTTCATTTTATCTCACAATAAAACACTGAAAACTTTTGTTTTCTATACTTCCACAAAATTTATTATTTACAACTATGTGACTAGAGCTGTTTCGGCAGAGTGCCTTTCTCAAGTGCCGAAATAGTCTAAGAGCTAGTGAACCCTCCGACTAACGGTCGTCCTGTAAGGCTAGAAATTTTTCTAGTGATAATTCATAGCACACCAAGGCTAAAAACCATGACCTGGCAGGCCACAGCGGTGCACGTGAATCACCTCACCAGGTGAATCGAAAAGTGCAAATTTAGGGGGTAAAATAAACTTTCTCCTGTAAGGTTTAAATTTAAGTATGTGTTTGAGTAAGTCATTTAGAAGAAATGTGTACAATGACAAGCGATTCTGAAGAGCATAAGACCTTGCCAGGCGGGGGGAAAGATAAGGGGTTTTTCCTAAAATTATTCTTTTTGCATCGAACAAAATTTTTTTAGGTTTCTTGAATCATTCCAAACAGAAAACGTCTTTAGTGATTTTTCTCTTAAGTTCATAGTTTTTGTTATATAAGCGATTGAAAATTTTGAAAATTGCGAAATCGGCCATTTTTAACACTAAATCGGACATTTATCTAAAAATTTCAATGTTACCAAGATACGTAGATATTCTTTAAACATTGATTGATGAAATCCCGAAGAGTTTTTTGCAATAAAATATCGAAAACCCCTTTGTTTTTTTAATTGCTAATCAAGCGGGTGTGACACTGTAGTGTGAGGACGTTTGAGTTTGCATAAATTCATTATCTCGAGAATGGGCAAATTTCAAGAGAAATCCTCAGACATTTCGATTTTTATTTTTGAATTAGGACTTTTTGGCATATATATAATACTAGTGACGTCATCCATCTCGGCGTGATGACGTAATCGATGATTTTTTTTAAATAAGAGTAGGGGTTGTGTGATAGTTCATTTGAAAGGTTATTTAATTCTCTATTCAGTAATATAAACATTAACATAATTATTTATACATGGTGTACAAAAAAATTTTTTCTTCTATTTGTCAAATTTAATCAAAGTTAATTTATTAAAAAAATTTTTTTGTACACCCTGTATAAATAATTATGTTAATGTTTATATTAGTGAATAGAGAATTCAATAACCTTTTAAATGAGCTATCACACAACCCCTATTCTCATTTAAAAAAATCATCGATTACGTCATCACGCTCAGATGGATCACGTCACTAGTATTATATATATGCCAAAAAGTCCCAATTTAAAAATAAAAATCGACCTGAAGGAACCTGAAGGACCTGAGGATTTCTCTTGAAATTTGTCCATTTTCGAGATAATGAATTTATGCAAACTCAAACGTCCTCACTTACACTACAGTGTCGCATCCGCTTGATTAGCAATTAAAAAAACAAAGGGGTTTTCGATATTTTATTGCAAAAAACTCTTCGGGATTTCATCAATCAATGTTTAAAGAATATCTACGTATCTTGGTAACATTGAAATTTTTAGATAAATGTCCGATTTAGGGTTAAAAATGGCCGATTTCGCAATTTTCAAAATTTTCAATCGCTTATATAACAAAAACTATTAACTTAAGAGAACAATCACTAAATACGTTTTCTGTTTGAAATGATTTAAAAAACCTAAAAAAAATTTGTTCGATGCAAAAAGAATAATTTTAGGAAAAACCCCTAATCTTATGCTCTTCAGAATCGCCTGTCATTGTACACATTTCTTCTAAATGACTTACTCAAACACATACTTAAATTTAAACCTTACAGGAGAAAGTTTATTTTACCCCCTAAATTTGCACTTTTCGATTTACCAGGTAGATACACGTGCACCACTGAGGCCTGCCAGGTCATGGTTTTTAGCCTTGGTATGCTATGAATTATCACTAGAAAAATTTCTAGCTTTACAGGACGACCGTTAGTCGGAGGGTTCACTAGCTCTTAGACTAAAACAGCTCTAGTCACATAGTTGTAAATAATAAATTTTGTGGAAGTATAGAAAACAAAAGTTTTCAGTGTTTTATTGTGAGAGGAAAGAGCAATGTTAGGTATATACGCTACATTGGTACATTGGTACCAATGTAGCCAAGGTACCAAGGTATATTACTAGATAAAAAGACCAACGTTGGAATGCAACAATACAACACTGGAGAGCTAACGAAAATAAACGACCGAGACGAAGACCACAGATGAGAAGGGTTGTTGATATTAAAAGAGTAGCTGAAACAAATTAAAAATATGTTGCTTAGGATAGAGACCGATGGAAGGAGTTGGGATATGCCTATGTCCAAACGTGGACCATAGAAGGCTAAGAAGAAGAAGACAAAGTGTCATAATATCACTACAGAGAATTTCGTTCAGAGTTAGGGTTGGCGGCTTTTTTTGAGCCAGTCCGGCACTGGCAGCAAAATATGTATTACAACTCTCTAGGTTCAATCACACTGACCATACACGTTCCTTAACAAACTTTGACTCTATTTATTCATACTAATCTTAGCTCTCTGTTTTCCACTACAAAACTTTAACTCCTGTATCGTATTACAAGTTGCAGACATATTATGCCATCGGCAACAGAAAGTAATACTCGCAGTCGGACTACTTTAGTAATATTAGATAGTAGTTAGAGCTTTGTTCTAGAAATTGTGATCGAACTATAGACGGGCGTTATTTAAAGGAATACGTGCTTGATGGTTTATGCATAGTTCATGAATATTGCAGCAGTTAGGAAGGTTATCTTGATTAATTGCAGAGTAATTACGGCTTGTTTAATACTGTAACTTTTAATTGAGGAATATTTCAGAATTATTATTCTATAAGAAACATTAACGCTTTTGTAGTAATAGGTTTCATGATATTCTGAAGTTAATTTATACAAGAGTTTCTTGTTTCTCTCTTTCGTCGAAGATCTTTAAGCTAACTAATTTTTTAAACTTCTCCTTTTAACCGAGTTTCTTGTATTGCTATACAAAAAAAGACTACTTTCTGTACTTTAAAGTGGTAAATTTATTGTAAAATGATTGATTCTAGAAATAAACGGTAACCAAGAATTATGGTTCGCCAAAGTGTGATGCTTGCAACGATTTTTACTAATTTTTAAGGATATCTTTTTAATTTCTGGTTATAACTTAAATGGTAAAATGTTTTATCCACTTTATTCTTCTTTATGGTACCGAAGCTTGGACTGTGAATGTTGACTTAATGAGAAAGCTGGAAACTTCTATAGATATTTGATAGAATTTTTAATAGAATTTTGAAAATACAATGGACCGATCATATTACGAACGAAATGGTGTTGCACAGAATGGGAAGAGACAGAGAACTTTTGACCACCATTGAAAGTAGTAGTAGGGGAGCAAGGTATGCTAAATGTGTAGTCACTCGAGCGTTATGGGGACATATTGGGTTGTGATTATTGGGTCCTAAAACCAAAAAAAGTTAAGTAAGGTTTTCCATTCTAGTGGGCGCTTGCCATTTTTTAATTTAATTTTTCATTTCCAACAATCGTTTTTTCCGATTTAGTGCAGTCACTGAAGGTGGATATGAGCTATTACCTCCGATTTCGTTGAACCTCCATCGATTTGCATGAAAATTGGTGAGTGGTTAGAGGATATCTTTAGGAACAAAGGTGACATGGTGCCAACTTGCGCTTTTACCCTGGGGGTGGATGCCATGCCTCCTCGTGGGTGATAATTATTTTATTAACAATAATCCCACAATTCGATAGAGGGACAAATTATAAGCAAAATTTGTTATATAAAGTTATTAAAATAAATCAAAACTTTTTGAGTTATTAAAGATCAAAGATTTTAATTTTTCGTGAGAAAAATGCATGTTTTTAATCGATTTTTCATAAATAACTCAAAAACTATAAGATTTTACAAAAAAGTTATTCTTATCAAAATTGAGGCTAATAAAAAATCAAATAAACTCCTTACTAGAAAAACCTTTCAATGTTAACTAAAAGTGAAAATATTATATAGAAATTCTGTGAAAACCACATGAAAGAACATTAGTCTTGTTTTCAAATTATTGAAGAAAATCATTAAAAAGTAATTTTTGTCACTACGAAAACTTTTTAGAAAATAGAGTCATTTTTGGCTTGAAAACAATTTGAATAGCTTTGTTAATATTGACTGTAGAGTAAATTTACCTTGGGATTTCAAAACCAGGTATTTTTACACAAATTTTCAAAAAAAAACTTTTCGCCTATGTTAATTACGGTCAAAGTTAGCCACTTCTATTATTTAATTCACAGTTACTTCAATATACATAAAATTCTTTTGTAACAGTGTTAGTTACCATACTACTCCGAAACGGCTTGGCCGATTTTTATGAAATTTTGCAAATTTATCCTATGGGACTGAGAATACGTTTTAATCTATTTTTCATACCAATAAGTTATAAGGGGGGTTGCCCCCTGACATTTTTTTTATTTTTTTGGACAAAATTGTCTAGCTTAATTTTATATGATGTAGGATTAAAAAATACATACAACCCTTAATTTACACTTTTCCATCACCAACCCCTATTTGTTAATACCCATCTATATATTTACATATATAAAATTCTCCTGTCACAGTGTTAGTTGTCATACTCCTCCGAGACCGCTTGACTGATTTTTATGTAATTATATATGTATATTCGGTAGGTCTTAAAATCGGTTGTAATCTATTTTTCATATCCCTGAGTGATAAGGGGAACTCCCCCTCACATTTTGAAATGTTAGGTGGGGATTTACGTACATAACGTACTCTACAAGACTACGAGTACATACAATTAAAAAAAGTTATGATCAAAATCCATCAACAAGCTCTGGAGATATTAATCGCAGCATATGTTTGAAGAATCAGTTTCATTTTTTGAGTGCACGGATTTTAATAATTCATTTCCACCGACCACAAATCGATTTCGTTAGAACGTTATTTTTAAAGCTTTGAAGTTTAAAGTTTACTCAAACTTTTACGCATAAACTATATACCTTCAACTTCGAAATGACGCTAGTTGGGTTGCTTAATTGTTATAAACAAAGTAGCTGTCAATTAAATAAAAAAGTGTCTAACTTTGACTGTAATTAACCTAGGCAAAAAGTGTTTTTTGAAAATTCGTATAAAAATACCAGCTTTTCAAATCCCAAAGTAGTTTTAATCTACAGTCAATATTAACAAAGTTATTCAAATTGTTTATGAACTAAAAATGACCCTACTATAGTAAAATGTTTTCGGAATGACAGAAATGTCTTTTTAATGATTTTTTTAAATACTTTGAAATCGTGACTTTTTTTCTTTAATGTGGTTTTCACAGAATTGCTATTACATTACTATTTTCTGAACAATAATATTGCGAAAAAAAAGCTCATTGGGATAAACAAATTGAATAAAATTTAAACTAATTGACGAATCGTCTTAAAACTTTTTGTGCATTATATGGACTATTTGTCTCAACTTTTCGTGCAATATGAAAGTCTTAAGGTCATTTTCACAAAAGTTATAGCAATTTTTTTATTTTCGAAATTTTAGTTTTATTTTGCAATTTTTGAAGCAACAAATGATCGAACCGAAATTCGAAAACTGCCGTTTTAAACCTTGGCTCATCTACTACGAGAATGATGGTATAAATAAGATATTTAATTACCCTATTTTTACCCGTAGCGATTTAAACGAAAAAACTGCCATTTTTGACACTTATTTGTTAATAACTAAATTTCTCGTCCGAACTGTGACGGGCATTTTTGTATGTATAATGTATTAGGTATATAGTACTCAAAAAACCCATTTGCAACCTGGCTGCTCAAGTGTCCCGAACATGGTATATTTTTGCCTTATTCCATGGAGTAATGTACAATTCTAAGTTATTGATTAACGTGTGAGTGTTTTGATGACTGATAATTTGATCGAAGTTGTTGAGTACATATGAACTTGACAAAAATGGAAAATGATGGTATATTTCGTTTGGCTGAAGAAATTTTGTTGTTATGTGCGAATGAGAATGAGACTAAAAAACACTTGATAAGACCGATAACCCAAGAGACTCGACCCCAAACCGCCCGAAGATGAATGGATGTATAAGGAAAAAGGGTGGAGGATCGGGGTGAAAAGGTGTGGAGATAATCAATGTAGAAAATAAAACGAATATGTAGAAGTATGTCTAAATTGCTGTAGAAGTGAAATAATAAGAATTTAAAAATAAAAGCTTAAAAGAATGACACCAATAATCAAAGCCAAAAAATATTATTCCTGCACATCAACTTGGATTCAGAAATAAACAGACCACAATTGAAGAAGTGCATAACACATAAAAATAACAAACCTTTAAAAACGACTACATAAATAATTGAGAGTACTTGATAAATGGAAAATACTTGATTTTTTAAGTGTCGTATATTTTAAAACTCTCTATAAAGTTTTTCTCTAATAGACCAGTAAGGATCTGCGAAAAAACGTCTATTTTTGGATGTGAGAGGTGGCATTCGGATTTTTGCAGATAAAGTTAGGTGACACCTTCAGTAATAATAATTGACTTATGCTCCTTCTCAAATATGCCCGGAACATTAATAAAAAAATTAAAATATTTAAAAATTTCGAAAAACATCGATTTTTTTCTGCTTTCTTTGCTTATAACTTTAAAACGATTCGTTTTGGAACAAAGAAGTAGAAAAATAAAATAAAGATAATTGAATTTTGTATGATATACGACTGGTAAAAAATGTCTTAAGGTATTACCTTTTCTGCAATATAGCAATAAATACAAAATAAGGGGGCAAAATAAGTCTGTTGTTATTCAATATTTTTTAACCACTTTGGTGGCAGTTAGGACCTTAGTAATTCGCTTAGGAAATTACTTGTAACATACTTAAATCGTGTACCAAATTTCATTAAAATCGACCTAATAAATTTTGCATAATAAATTTGCAATCTAAATGTTTTTAAAAAAGTTCAAATTTTTTAAAATCTTTCTGAACAAAAAGTAGACCATTTAGAATTTGGCTAATTTTTTTACATATAAAGAGGTTCTCTGCCTATCTAATACACTTTACAGAATTAAAATCGGATTATTTAAGGGGCCCCAGCAATGTTTTAAATTTATAAACAATTTTTTGGCTTATAAACAAATAGCTTTGTTTAATAATAAAAAAATAAATTTTTAGCAATGCAAATAATTAAAACCGGTATAATTTGACTTAAGCCTTCAAATGCTGTCAGCAGAATTGCCATTTTATTTTTTAATCAAACGTTATTCGCGTTCAAAAATTGCAATTTCTCGATTTTTCGAAAGTTCCACCGCGTTTATCTCGAAAACTATGCATCCTACGAAAAAACTTGTAAGAACATTTTTTGCTTAGAATTACCCAAGAAATACAAAAAAATGTTTTATTTTGCGAAAAATCGATTTTATGTAATTCCTCAAGTTCTTTGTTTATAACAATCTTATCGATATCCGGATCAACTGTTACCCAAAAAATTCGTGTTCTACGGGTCAAAATACATAAAAAAACTTGAGTAAGTCCATCTAAATAGAGGAGCCCGTAGCACCCCCTCCTGGCCATAGCACTAATTTGTTTATAAGCCAAAAAATTGTTTATAACTTTAAATCATTGCTGAGGCTGCTTGAATAATCCGATTTCAATTCTATAAAGTGCATTAGATAGGTGGAGTACTTCTTTATATGCAAAAAAAAATTAACAAATCTTTGTATGTTCTAGTTTTTGTTGTAGAAGATTTTAAAAAAATTTAATTTTTTAAAAAAAGTTTAGATTGCAAAATTATTATGCATAATCTAGTAAGTCAATTTTAATGAAATTTGGTGTACGATTTTAGCACATTACAAAAATTTTCTAAGCGAATTAGGAAGGTTCCAAGTGTAACATAAGTGATGGAAAATCATTGAATAAAGACAGGCTTATTTTGCCCCGTTATTTTATATTTATTGCTATTTTGAAGCAAGGGTGATAAATTAAGACATTTTTAACCAATCGCATCTGATAAAAAATTTAATTATCTTTGTTTTATTCCTATAGGACTTTGTTATAAAATGAATAGTTTTTAAGTTATAAGCAAAAAAAGTAGAAAAAAAAACGAATTCTTTTGAAATTTTTAAATATTTTTTTTTTAATGTTCCGGGCATATTTGAGAAGGAGCATAAATCAATTATTATTAACGAAGTTATCACCTAACTTTATCCGCAAAAATCTGAATGCCACCTCTCACATCCACCTAAAAACAGATCCTTACTGGTCTATAACGTTTGTTTGCAAAAAATTACTATATTTCAAGTATTTACGTAATTTTTAATTTGCCTTCATATACATTTAAAATCACTTAAAAATATATTAAAATCTCCTTGAGCGACCTTTTTCATTAGTGTTTGAATAACTTTTTGTTGAAATAAAATAAAATGAATATTACAATTTTAGAGGGAATTTTATATTTGTAGAGATATAAAAGTTTGGAATATAAAGAGATTTTACTATTTACTCGCAAAAAGTGTATATATGTAGAGGAATATTTTGTAATATATGTGAAATACTTTTGTCTGGTCATTTTTTATATCCTTAGAATACATACTACGTATATGAAAGACAGTGTTGTACTAAGTAATTTTCAGTATTTCACAAAAGACAAACTGCAGAGGAACGTCTTCTATTTCAACAAGAGACATCCCAATGGTCTTATGTTCCTGCTATCCTGCCCATTAAAATTAATTTTTTAATATCTCACATTTATCACCACCTTAAATTCACTTAAGGGGGGGGTATGGTTTGAAATATTTAATTTTTTTATTATTACAAATAAAAGTGCATACTTTCAAGGATATTCTCTGAAAATTTCAAAATAATCGGAGCAAAATTACCAGAGATACAGCGTGTTGAATATCCCTACCTTCGACACGCTTTGCCGCGACTTCGCGCCAGCACGCTTGAGCGTAGTGAGAAACGTTAAACAACTGTTCGCATTCTCTTTTGTAGATTACTCCTAGATTCAAAAAACATATTCCAATGTGCATCACTTTACGATTTGCCAGACAAATAAGAAAATGAAGATGCACTTGTCAAAACTTTAAACGCATTTTTCTCAAAACTTCTTTTTCAAATGCGGTGGACATTGTAACTGAAAAACTACTCGGCCGATCTACCTCATATTTTGCACAGAGTTTCTTGAGACATTTCATGAGGTAACAACGTCGAGATATTTTTCTTTTTTTGCTCTTTTTTTGTTCAATAATAATAAATCTGTCGATTTTCACAACATTTTACCAAAAATTTCATTTTTTTGATTTCTGAGTGATACCAAAAATTAAAAAATCATTAAAAATAAAAAACTCGACGTTGTGACCTCATGAAACTCATAAGCTAATTAAATCTTTTTGAATTTTTTGTTTCGTATGATCTAGTGACGAGTTCTGATGTCCACCGCAAAATCAATTTTTTTGTGAGCTGCCTGTCAAAATTTGTCACCAATGGCTTACTTTCCACAATTTTGGATTTAATTTTTTTCTAAATATTCTTTGAATTGTACTTAATATGTTTATTTAATATAAAAATAAAATAATTGTACCATAGCTTTGAAAAAAATTCACAAAAATGTGCTTGATATGTTGATTTCAAACCATACCCCCTCCTTAAATCAAAACTGATCTCAAAGGCAGAAAAAATAAAGGTATAAAACTATAATTCGAGCCACAATAACGTATGAAAGTGAGACGTGGACACTGAACCTAACAAAATTATTAGTCTTATAACCGAAGATCTTTCAGATGATCCTTGGGCCTTGTAGATACGAGATAACAGGAAAATGTAGACGAATATTTAATCAGAAACACTAAGTACTCTATGGAGATGAAAATATAGTACGATGCATCACGACAAATCGTATAAGATGGGTAGGACATAATCTATTTGCATCAATTAAGTGTTGGAGAGCCTCGAAATTCCAAAATATGACGTGCATATTAGTCATCCTGGACACTAGGGGCTCCGAGTGCTCTAGGTTCTGATGTCATATTCGTGTTTAACAACCCCAAAAACTCCGCAAGTAATCTGTGTGTATCAATTTAGTGCCGAAAATCCCCGAAAGTCTAGAAGATGACGTGCCTCATTAGTGACCCTAGGTACCAGGTACTCCGAGAGTCCGTTATGATGACGTATTCGTATTCAGCGATCTCAAAAACCTTCGAATAATCTGCTTGCATCAATTAAGTAGCGAAAACCCTCGAAACTCTAGATGACATGCCTTAGCAGTATCCCTAGGCACGAGGTGCTTCGGGAGTCAGTTCTGATTGCGTATTCATGTTCAGTGACCCCAAAAATACCCTAAAAAACAAAATGTGGCCCTTAATATACTGAAAGTGATATTTGCACTTTAAACTGCAATCATACGTTTTCACCCGTTTTTCTATTGTAGACTTTTTTCCTGACTAGGTCTGGATCCCGCGTACAAAAAAAAGTTAATTAATAGCAAGCTGAAAATTTATT
Organism: Diabrotica virgifera virgifera; assembly: GCF_917563875.1. Lineage (NCBI taxonomy): Eukaryota > Metazoa > Arthropoda > Insecta > Coleoptera > Chrysomelidae > Diabrotica > Diabrotica virgifera. The sequence continues at coordinate 5,845,923 of NC_065445.1, forward strand.
TGTTAATAGCTTAACGGTGTCTAGTCGGACAAATTTGATGTACGGAAACACTGGAACAGGGGAAGTTTTAATTGTGGAATTGTTTAAAAATTTCTAACGTCAGATTACGAAAACGTCCCATGTATTTTGTCGGACAGAACATCCAATTGATTTGTTGCCCTTTCATTAAACTCTCATGCAAAAATCAGACTGCTATTACTAATAGTGTTGCCCAAATGCAAGACTAAGACGAGGCTTAGACAGTCTTGGTCTTGGTATTGCAACAGTACACCTGGTCTTGGTCTTGGTATTGCGCTCCAGGTCTTGGTCTTGGTCTTGAAGCAAGAGTCTTGCAAGTCTCGCAGTTGCCCATTAGCCTATTACATATCTTAGAACAACGTAACAGAGTAGGTAAATTTTAAGCTTGAATTTTTTATTCGTTAACAATATCGCTGTAATAATATTGTTGCTAGAATGTAAATTGTGGTTGTATCTATAGGTATCGGATACCGTACCGGTACCAATGAGTGCACCAATCAAACTGTGTTTTTTTCTCAAAGTGGAATATTCTAGCTTTTATAAAATACTGAAATTAAAACCCTACTACAGTCTGATATTTTCTTAACATTCTGTTTTTTTATTCATTTGCTTGGATAACAACAAAGTTAGGTATTTTAATAACTAGCCATGATTTTCATCAATACAGGCTGTTTTGAAATAAATATGGCAAATTTTAAGGGGTAATTCTAAACAAACCGGTTACACGTAGGTATGCGCGCCATTGGTGAATATTAAAATCTTAATTGTATGTCAAAAATGAGTAATAACTACCTCTTAAAATCTACCAAATTTCATTCGTATATCTCAACCAGTTTTAGAGCAATTAATAAATCGTCAGTTTGTAAGAACAATTTTAACATCCCCTATTTCGGAAACGAAGCATTTGCGAACATACGTTTAAAAGTAAACTGTCATTATTTTTTCGTGCAGAGTAATTACCCCTTAAAGTTTGCCATACTTATTTAAAAACACCCTGTATTGATGAAAAACATGGCTAGCTAAAAAAGTACGTAACTTTTTATTCGCCAACATAAGCGAATGAATCAAAAAACAAAATGATAAGAAAATATGAGGCTATAGTTGGGTTTTAATTATAATATTTTATAAGCTAGAATATAGGGTGATGCGAACTTTGAGAAAAAAAACACAGTTTGATTGGTACACCCGGTATACAATGACAATTTACGTACCTAGCAATAGTATTATTACAGCGATATTGTTAAAGAATAAGGTTATAACATATTAAAAAATCACTTCAATCGGACAACAGGTTTAAGAAAATTCAAGACATAAAAAATGACCCGTTTTTAAGGTGGTGCGTTAATTTCTTGGAGTAGTGTATATCACCAAACACAAAGAGTAACAAAAGAACAGTCGATTGGTAAAACAAATGACCAATTTAATTTAACTACATAGAAAACTGCTATAAATGTGCTTTTGTCTTGCATACATTTCACTGTAATATTTCTTTGTGCAATGCCTCGGTAGACAATATATCATTAAATATTTCGTTATTTTTTTTACACGGTATGTATAACCGGCATTATCTGCATTAATGTGTCTCGTTATTAATACTTTTAAGTATTAGCCGCATTCTTTCAGCAAATTTTGTCTAACCGAATGAGGTCATTGCACAATCAACAGAAAAAATATACATAATAATCTTGCTATTCTATGTATATACCGATAAGATGCAATAGGTATATTTTTTATCAACTACAGATTTTTAACGACATTATTGTCGGCATCGCAAGGTCGCAACGCAAGAATATTAATTTGTGAATAAAGACCGGCTATTCTAAAAACCTGGACCATTAATTTCAGAGCGAAGATGTCGTCTGCTGGGAAAGAATGTAAAAATATTTTATTTTTGCATTGTAATAATGATCTCTAAGTGCGTGTCAAATGTGTCAAGTGTTATTTTAATAGATATTTTGATTTGCTATGTATGTTCGTGGTATTGTTCGTAATGAGCATAAGTCAAATTTTCCAAGTTTTTGTTAAAATTTTTTTTGCCTTTTGTAGAGTATCTAAGAATATACCCGAACTAATATACTCTCTAAAACGACCCTCAGTTCTAATTGCAAGACGCAAGAGTCTTGCAGGCTTAGTCTTGTTCTTGCTCAAATCTTGCACGGTAAGTCTTGGTCTTGGTCTTGCTCAAATTAGGCAGTCTTGGTCGTGGTCTTGGTCTTGCAAAAACGCAAGAACAAGACCAATACTGCATTACCAAGACCGATTTTGGGCAACACTAATTACTAACCAACATGATTCCTGTCATTTGACATGTTCTTCGTGTTCCACTCATTAAAATGCCCACTTGGTTATAAACACTAATCTGATTTTTGCATGAGAGTTTAATGAAATGGTAACAAATAAATTGGAAGTTCTGTCCGACAAAATATATAGAACGTTTTTGTAGTCTGAACACTGTTCCAGTGTTCCCATATTATAAAGTTTTTCCGAATAGACACCGTTAAGCTATTAAAAAAATTTTCAGCTTGTTATTGAAGCGTTTTACCTGTCTGCTCTATGGGGACAAGGAAAGACTATCTATAGAGATACTGTGGGGTAGAAATGGGGCTAGTAGAAGGAACAGACACGCAAACCTTCATGCGAACGGCAGCTCATTTTTTTTTGTGCGGTGGCGGGTCGTAGATTCGTTGGGAGGGGTAGGAGGGTTTAAAGAAGACTAACTACATAACCAAATAAGCAAAGGATACTTACACAGACTTGAGGACTTTCCTACTATTTAAACTAATTGGGACGCCGTTCGAAAAATCCTCAAATTCTCATATCGAGTACTTACTGGAAAGCAACTGGGGGACATTCATCGTAGATTCCTCGTTATGGTTATACTGGGCTACAAATTATCATCATATGGCTTCTATGCCATATCATTTTCTTCTGTTCTAAAACTTAATTCACTTGTATTAGTTATCTGTTAATAATTTTTTTTAAATTAAAGAGGTTACAGAAATAAAGATGTGTACATTTTATAATGTTTATTTAAACCTTAATACCTTTTTATTTTTATTGAGAATAGACACATTCTCAAACCAGAAATGAATAATAATAACAAAATACATGTTTTTACTATTTTTAACCTTATTTTTAGCAGTGTACCAAAACAAAAATTTGACATGGCTGTCAAATGTCACTGCCTTTAAATTTACTTTACATAATAATTTTTAGAGAATCCATGTTGAAAACAACATATTTAATTATGTAAAATCTTTACCAATAATATCCACTTGTGAATTATTTAAAATAAACATTATCCATACCTCGCTAAAACAAAATCCTTGTCACATGTCACGACATCACACTTGGAACTTCAAAATTTTCCATTCGAGATTGGGGGGAAGGCATTCAAATCATTACTAAACTGGATAAAATCGATACCAAATAATATCATCCGGGCATTTCTTACTGGAACATGAACAAATCCAAAACATCATAAAAATAGCAACAGCTACATAAAGGACAGGAACCAGGAAACCACGCACTTCTTTTTTACCGGCAAATCAAACTGCATAACAATAGAACTATTTCACAATAATATATCCATTAAAATGCCGTGAAACTATTGTCATTATATTCGTTGACATTTACTGGGCAAACTGCCAGTCTTTCACTTCTTTTACCATAAAAATAAAACCATTTTGCCGGCAAAGTGCGACTTTCTACGAGTCTGTTGGTTGAGTTCTAACAAAAAGATGTTTACTGAAGTGATGTACTTTTAGAACTGGCTTTACATCGTCACGTCTCTCTCGCGTCCAAACGATGCATTTCTTCTCGATCGTTCGGCCAAAACTATTGACCAATCCTGAACTACAACTCGAGGATCTTTCAAAATGCAGACCAATAATAACATGGGATTTTTAGCGCTCAAAACTTAAAGGAAAAACACTGAACCTTTTAGAGGATTCATTCTCGAATAATGGATGTTTTCATTAGGTGTTTTCGTGGAGCACGTCCTGAACGTGTTCAGAGGAAGAACGCTTGCGCATTAGAATTTTGGCTGTTCGCGGTGTTGAAAAATCCTCCTCTGAATAAAAAGTTCTCTGTTCGCGGAGCGCAACAACTTGTCCTGAACGTATTCGGAATGCGTTCAACAAGTTCTGGGATTAAAGAGAGGATTTATTGTCCGCACATGTGCAGAAGTTGATTTGACGAATTTATTTATTTTGTTAAGAGATTCGAGATTGTATTTCTAACCTAACAAGTTTAAAATTTTGAATTGTTGTGTTATCATACAAATGTTGTAAAAGGTAAGGTTTTTTAAATTGTATTATGTATTTCAGTTTCTTATTTTTAAAAACTTTTTAGATGATGAACCTCAGTTCAAGTGATGAAGATTTGGAAGAGATTGTAGGACTTTTAAATGTTCCAAAAAATGCAAATTTTTTTGAGGAAACTGTGCGAAACATTTTTGTGGGGAAACTATTTAATAACTAACAATTTATACAGAATTTTAGATTAAGTAGAGACTTAGCTGTAGATTTGGCAAATAAGTATGAAAGATCTCATTTCCACAATATTATGTAAAATTACTTTTCCTGTTTTGGAGTGTTGTTTGTCCTACCGTAGATAAAGATAAAAGAATAAGGTTAGGCAATTGGCATAGGCAACCCAAAAAACATCCGGAAATTGTTCGTGCAGAAACAAATTCAGAATATATTCGGAGACACGCTTGCGCATATATTTGTATCCGGGTTAAGTTCAGAATACATTCAGGATGTGCTCCACGAAAACACCTAATAACAATCTACGTAGTTGGTTATTGCTACACAAATAAATAGGAAATTTCCTAACCTTTACAATGCGAACAGGAGCGGCTTAGGAAATTTTAAAGATATATAAACTCGCAAAATATATTAGAAAAATTAATATTTTTCTTGGGATAGGATTAAAATTAATGGATATTTTTTATAAAATATTGTAGTAGAAATCCATCTGCTACATTATTAATCAACTTTTTTTGGTACGCGGGATCCAGGTCTAGACGTCATTCTGAACACAATGCAAATAGCCTAATAAAATAAAGAAAAGTCAAAATGTAAATTCGTACAGGTTAAAACAAATTTTATATCAACGTTTAGGTGGGTACAAAAGATATTTTCAAGAAAGTATCCAAATCATACAAGGGGATCATTGTTTAAATAATTAAAAGGGGGTCATTTTTGCAAAAAAATACTTTTTTAACTGCTGAGGTAATCCACTTATCGATGAAGGTCTATGGGATTTTTTCTGCAAAGTTGAAAAGAAAATCTTTCACATAAGACTTACTAAATTAAATTTGGCCCCCTATTTATTTAAATAATTGTATATAAATCTTTAAAAACAAATTTGCAAAAAAATATTTTTAGCGTTTTAAATAAGCACTATAAAATATCTTTTTTTTCAGACTAAGTTGCACTATATTACCAGTATTAAGCAAAAAAAATTGGTTAAAAAATATTTAATATTTTTTGAGATATTGAATTTGTTTATTAAATGTTACTATATTTTCAATTGCAAAAACGCGGTTGTTGCCAAATAAATATTCACTTGCTTAAGATCTCATTATTTTTATTTTTATGTATATTTTCGATAAATGTATTGATAAATTCAAATTTCAATTAAACTCCCCCCTAAAATGGCATTTGAAAATTATTCAAATTTGTTTATAATTTGTTTTTTTAATAACGTCGCGGGGATTAAGTATTTTGAAATGCCGTTTCGATAATTGGGTTCCTGGGAATTTTTTACTAATTAACAAAATTTTTTGTCGTATTTTCTTCTTCTTTTTTTTTCTTGGAGTTATATTACTACGGGCCCTTTTAGGGTTAAATTTTATTAAGAATGTCGAATCTCTGAGTTGTAGATTCTAGACCTAAAAATATTAAGATTTAACTAAAATTTCTTAAATAAAATGTGGCTACTTACTGAGTTACAGGGTGTTTTATTTAAAAATTTAAAAATTATTTTTACCAAGTACTTTAAAACTATTTGACGTATCCTTATCATACTTGTCAGAAAGTGTAGCTATTATACACCCTACTAAATTGTGATTAATAAACGTTTCTAGCTAGTGCTAGAGGCGTACGACAGGGGATAGTGAATGATTGACCCTTCCCAAATTCTACGCCACTGAGTGAATAACTATTTTAGCGAAATTTTTCGATTCTCCAATACTTTGTATGTAAATAACTTTATTGGTATCGATAAAGTCATCAGTTTGAGAGATATTGGAAGTTTAAAATTAATGAATGAATGAATCAAAATAACTATGCCGTTTCATTTTTAACGTCCAATATCTCGAAAACTAATGACTTAATCGTTACCAGTAAAGAGTATATTATTTACATAGAAAGTATTAGAGAATCGAAAAATTTCGCTAAAATAGTAATTCCCTCAGTGGCGTAGAATTAAAGAAGGGTCAACCATTACCTATCCCCTGTCGTACGCCTCTGGTAGCAGCTAGAAACTTTTGTTTATCACAATTTAGTAGACTGTATAGTACTCACACTTTCTGCCAAGTATGATAAGGGTACGTCAAATAGTTTGAAAGTACTTGGTAAAAATAATTTTTAAATTTTTAAATAAAACACCCTGTAACTCAGTAAGTAGCCACATTTTATTTAAGTGATTTTAGACCAATCTTAATATTTTTAGGTCTAGAATCTACAACTTAGAGATTCGACATCCTTAATGAAACTTAACCCTAAAAGGGCCCATAGTAATATAACTCCAAGAAAAAAAAAACGAAGAGGAAAGAAAGACAAACAAATTTGTTAATTAGTGAAAAATTCCCAGGAATCCAATTATCGAAACGGTATTTGAAAATGTTTAATCCCCGCGACGTTATTAGAAAAACAAATTATATACAAATTTGAATAATTTTCAAATGCAATTTTAGGAGGAAGTTTAATTGAAATTTGAATTTATCAATACATTTATCGAACATATACAAAAGAATAAAAATAAATAGATTTAATACAGGTGAATACTTCTTTGGCAACAACCGCGTTTTTGCAATTGAAAATAGAGTAACATTTAATAAACAATTCAATATCTCAAAAAATATTAAATATTTTTGGACCAATTTTTTTTGATTAATACTGATAACATATCGCAACTTCTCCTGTAAAATAAGATATTTTATAGTGCTTATTTAAAACGCTAAAAATAATTTTTTGTAAATTTGTTTTTAAAGTTTTATGTGTAATTATTTAAATAAATAGGGGGTCAAATTTAATTTTGTAAGTATTATGTGAAAAATTTACCCTTCAACTTTGCAGAAAACAATCCTATACACCTTCATTAGTAATTGAATGACCTCAGCAGTTAAAAAAGTAAGTTTTTTGCAAAAATGACCCCTTTTTTAATTATTTAAACTTAAACAATGATCCCCTTGTATGATTTGGATACTGTTTTGAAAATATCTTTTGTACCTACCTAAACTTTGATATAAAATTTGTTTCAACCTGTACGAATTTACATTTTGATTTACATTTTGATTTACATGTAGTGTAATTTTATTTTACTAGACTAAAAATGTTGCAAGTCTCTAGGTGCTGTATTTAAAAACCGATTTATTTTGTCTTAAACGCCCTGGTCTATATTATTGTGTTTTCAATTTATCAATCAAAGGCAAAATGAAAATTAAATTAAATTTTTTTTAAATAACGCGGGCACATAAATTTAATACACCCTGTATATTGAGCTGTAAATATTTATTAGAATTTAGTTTGGATGTAATTGGATTAATTTTTTAATGAGCTTTCCGATGAACCATTAAAGACATTTGTAAATAATTAAAGTGAAAAGGACGATGTATTTAGGTTTAAAATGGAAAACGATTGTTTATTACGCGAACTATAGAATCCACAGGTAGAGGTAATTATCATTTTCTAGAAAAATGGTTTAAAAGAAAGTTTGGAATTTTAATATCTTTGTTTCACCCCGAGTAAATGTTGTAAAGTTCCCCGAAAGTAATTAGGATGGTAGGAATAATTTTGAAAATGACTGTTTGTTTGTCGAGTGGAAAAGAGAAATGTTTCTGATTCTTGGCAATTTGGAAGGGGAAAAGTGGTTTGAATGTTGAGTGAATTTGAAAAAGAAGGCATTATGTTATTGGCATCGCTGAGGAGCAGTTCGACGTTTTCGTGGATAGATAGTTAGCAAGTACCAGTGGTTGTTTGATAGTGGAGAATAGTGCTGAAAAGTGGAACGAGAGACAGATCAAATTGAGACGAAATACCTCTTTGATTCTGTATTATTGTGAGAAAGAGAGCAGAGAATTTTTGGAGTTTTGTTTGAATCGAGTACTGGTCAAAAGAGGCCTGGCTTGTTGGAGAATTGGTGCTGGTATGTTGATAGTTTTGAAGCTGGAGAACGGAGAGGGCTTTGATGAGTAGCTTTTAACATAGTCAACGAGGGAGAGCTGTTTTGGGTCACGAGAAGACATCAGAGTGAGTGAAGCAAAAGGTCAGTCAACTTATGTGAAAGATATTTTTATGTTCGGAAACAAAAATTTTGAGTAAAAAGCGTAGGAATTAAAAGTCCAATATTTCAGAAAGTAAATAGGGAGTATAGCTAATCTTGCGAATACATAATTTGGTTTTGTTTATTTTGTTGTACCAAAGTCATCGGGAACAAACCGATAAATTGTTTTTTTTTTAACTAGAATAAATTTAAATGGTAGAAATTTTATTCGGACATCTGTGTCCACAGGTTTCAGATTTGATAGATTTTTAGAGTATCGATTTTGATAAATAAAAGACAATTCTGTATGTTTATTTTATATTTTGCTTTATTTCTTTTCCCTATTTTATCCCGATTAGGATCAACTAAGAGATACTGAACCCACGAGAGAAGATAAGTATAACGTAAGATAATTTAGACATTTTCTTGATATTATAAAAAGGCACCCTGAGATTTTTTATTCATTTTTTATGTATATTTGCGACAATTAAATAATTAATCAAATAAATAATAATAAATATAAAATTAATAAGAAGCAGATCATAACAATATAGTAAACTTTTTAGAAGGTTTGGTCTGCTTAGTGGAGGTAGCACCTTTTGCATGGTATCAGGAGAAGTGGACATAAATCAGAGGAAGTAGAAGAAGAGAGAAGAAGAATTGGATCCCTGAATCCATCAGCAAAAGAAACACCAAAGTAGAAAGGCACAGTGTGTGTAATGTTATGTTTAGCAAAGTTTCATCACTACCAATGTTTGCTAAAAGTTTATCCAAAGTGGTATCAAAGTATTTTGCACACAAAATGGATGCACTTTTCTTCGAATTGTTTATTTTACAATATCGTCTAGATATATCTGATACTAAAAAAACATCTCTGTAAATCACGACATTAATTAACGTAATTATTTCAAATTAGCTTTCAGCTAATTTGAAATTTCCTCTCCTTTACTTCTTTAACCGCGCAAAAAAAATCAATCACTGATTAAAGCTACACAAAAAGCAAAACGTCTCTCCAATCCCGTAGACTGTACTGCTACAACTCTTGATATCAAAAGGTTTTATTTATTTCTGGAACAGCCATTTTCAATTTAAAACGATCTCCTAGGGCTACAAGTATGTAACAAAAGAACACAGACACCCCGCTCTTTATCAAGCCAAAGAAACGTCAGAACCACAAAAAATAAATGTTCCGATACATCGGGGTGAACGTAATGGATGTATACCTACAGAAAAATATAATTATCTTTCAGAGATTTGTATTTTTAAAGAATTTAAAAAAAACGTTACGTAAATATTAAAATAATAAAATTAGCAATCCTATGGTAAATAATTGTTGGTGGTTAGGTGCAGTGCCTTTTAGTCCTTAACTAATTAGATGTATAATAAATACGACTTCATCTGATAACATTATACTTTTATTTTTCGGTGTGATGAACAACAAATGTAAACAATAACAATGATCAACCTGCCCCAAGGCATGTTGCAATACTATGTACAATAAATTTAAAAATGAATCCTGTGTGTTGTTCTCTTATTTATATTATAATTAGTCCATTCTTTCACGGTTTTTGCTCTAAATTTTAAAGAACCGCTTGGATTGACATGAAATTTGGCATACGTATAGCTTATATGTCAAAGAAAAAAAGTGATATTGTGACGATGTGTGCTTTTGCCCTGGGGGTGACTTTCACCCCCTCTTGGGGGTGAAAGAATATATGTCCAAAATAAGTCCGGAAATGGGTAAACTGACTAATTTTAAGTAACTTTAGTTCTATAGAGCTTTTTCGCTAAGTGAACACTTTTCGAGTTATTTGCGAGTGAATATGTTCATTTTTCAACAAAATAAGCACATTTTTAGACGGTTTTTCGCAAATAACTCAAAAAGTAAGTATTTTGTCGAAAAAAACGTTCTTAGCAAAAATATAGCCTATAAAAAAGTAAAAAAAATGGTGTACGCGTTAGGTCTCTGGATCTCGTAAAACCAGAGTTATAGTCAATGAAAAATAGATTCATATTCACCAAATTTCAAATAGAATATTTCGACGTGAAATATCCAAAAAATTAAGCACTTTTTGGGGAAAACCCATTATAACTTTTTTAAAGTGTTTAAAAAAGCTTTATTTCTGTTTTTACAAAAAGTTTTTACTATTAAATTTAAGCAAGTTACGCTCAAAATAAAGTTGGTCCCTTTTGTTTTTGCAAAAAAAAATCTGGAAGACCACCCCCTAATTAGCAACTTAAATGAAATTATTCGTTACCGCTCCACAAATTATTTTACTATGTTGTGTTTATATGATCTGTAAGTTTCATTGATTCAAAGTGCTTATTTTTGAAAAAATTTGGTTTCAAAGTAAAAATTTTAAAAATTTAAATTTTGAAAAATATGATTTTTTTCAAAATAACTTAAAAATTGTTAGAGATACCAAAAATCTTGAAAAACAAAAAAAGTCAGATTTGCTTTTCTGAATATCATGTATTTTTTTGTTTTTCTGTTAGACAAAAATTGATCAAGATTTGGTGTTTCTAATTTTGCATACATTCGTGATCGGTGACTCGTTCAACCCCTTTTAACTACAGTCCTTTCAATAATAAGGACTTTGAACCGATGAAACTTATAGATCATATAAACAATATATACACGAGTCAAGAAACTTGTTAAGTCGTAACGATTAAGTTCATTTAAGATACTAATTAGGGGGTGATTTTCTCGATTTTTTTTACCAAAACCAAAAGGGACTAATTTTATTTTGAGCGTAACTTGTTTAATTTTGATGCTAGAATTTTTTTTATAAAACAAAAATGAAGCTTTTTTTAAACACGTTAAATAAGTTGTAATGAGTTTTCCCCGAAATGTGCTTCATTTTTGGTTATTTCACGTTAAAGTATTCCATTTGGAATTTGACGAATATGAACCTATTTTTCATTAGCTATAACTCTGCTTCTACTAGGTGTAGAGACGTGATATATACACCATTTTTTTTAAATTTTTTACAGGCTATATTTTTGCTAAGAATGTTTTTTCGACAAAATACTTACTATTTGAGTTATTTGCGAAAAACCGTCTAAAAGCGTGGTTATTTTGTTGAAAAAATGAACATATTCACTGCCAAATAACTCGAAAAGTATTGACTTAGTGAAAAAACTCTATAGAACAAAAGTTACTTAAAATTAGCCAGTTTATCTATTTCCTGACTTTCTTTGGACGAATATTTTTTCACCCCCAAGAAGGGTGAAAACCACCCCCAAGGCAAAAGCACATATCGGCACAATATCACTTTTTTTCTTTGACTTGTTAGCTATGTGTATGCCAAATTTCATGTCAATCTAAGCGGTTCCTTAAAATTTAGAGATTTTGCAATATTTTACCGTTAAAGAACAGACTAAATTGATAACTCACTTAATACGTCTATCGAATTCACTACGGTTCCATGTCAATCAAACATATACATCTGATTAAAATATAAATTCTAAACATATTTGTTTCGTAGGATTTCTTTTCAATGTGAAGGAACTATGTTACAATAATAGACAGTGGACAGTGCGCTAAAAATCGGCAAAATAACGTAAAAGATACAGAAGGTACAGAAAGATACGTAAAAGGTACAGAAATGTATATAGAGATAGGTAATAGTTACCAAACAAATTGAGAGGAACAATTTAGCTGGTACGCTTGATTTTGAAAAACATTAGTCATTCAGAATATTCTAACTTGCTTATTATTCATCTACAACCGGATTGTAATTCTGACTCTAACCAAATGTTATCTGACACTTTTAAAACATTGCTTATATAGTATGTGTTCCGTTCTGCGCAATTGATTAACTTAAATTAAAATAAGTGTAAATAACGAACAATAATATATTTATTTTATTTTGGTTAAAAGGCGTGCTTATTCATCTCGTGAAAGGCTTTGTTATTGTTTGAGGGCAGCGAGGGTGCGTCTGAACGACCGAAGCCTGCTGGGAGGTGTGTGAAACGACCCGTGGTTGTAGATCGACTGCCTGTGTCTGAAAAAAAACCACAAATGCTAATATGTTTGTGTTTCTACCATGTGACCAGAAAGGCGATAAATTATTTAGGTCTGGCGATTAATAGCTGAAACATTTCTGCAGTTTTAAGAAACGTCTTGAATGCATTTCCAAAGTGAGTTATTGACATAAGGTCTGATAAGGTAATTAATTAATGGGGAATTCAGGTTGTTAACTGAACACACCAGAAACATCTGGTTAGGGATACATTTCGTTTCGTAAAACTTAACGGGCCCTTCTTAGCATCTGGTTTGTATATTAAATGTGAATTTTATATGACCCATATTATTTCGTTTTAAGAAAAGTTATTAAAAATTAAAATTAGCAAAAATAGTAATTAACCCGTGTCGACACATATGTCTTAATGCTTTGTAACCTCAAAAAGTAAAGTTTTTAGAAACATTTTACAAATAAAAGTTTTATTTTTAAACATTTTTTTAATGAATTTTTAAATTGTTTTACACGATTTCTATTTAACGGGAAACAGTTCTAGGAGTGTATAATAAAGTTTTGTTTTTTATTGTATGTCGTATTTTCTACTTTATCGTAGCTGCTGATTGTATCACGCGAATACTTCAATCAATCTCGGAGAGCAATCTCTCTAACACTAGTCATCAACTGGCTGAGCTGAACTCTCGAGACGACGATCGAGGAGAAAAAGAAGCAATTAGAAGTGCTTTATGTACCGTAATGTATCGTATTTATTACTCCTCGAAATTTATTTAATTACTGCCACCTACTACTACTCCCGGTGATTAAATTTAAAAAGAGACCCGAACAGTCTAGGGCCGCCGAAGATCCGAATATTTATAGGTTGCGCCTTAGTCCAGGGGCAAGCTTAAAAATAATGTCGACGGACCATGATGATAAGCGCTTTGCGAAATAATGATGATGATGATGATGTTTGGTATGGAAGCTAGTCCATTTGCCACAGATTTTCAACGAAAACTTTTCGTTTATAAATTTGCAAAAGTCTGTGTGTTATTGCGTCGCCGCTCCTGCAATACTGAGATCAGATTTATCGATGGATTCTTATGTAGTTTTTTCTTCTAAATCCAAATCTGAAAATGGCATTTCGATATTTCTAACCGTCTTCGAGATAATCGACCTCAAAGTCTAAAATGTGACGTCACAATCCGGTTATCTCCTACAGACGCACTAAACGTCAGCTCAAATGGTTGATTAGGAAGTAGGCTACTTTTTTTTTAAATCTCGATTTGCCAAGCATAGGTTATTTACATTTGAGTTTGACACTTCGTGAATTTCAAACTAAATTTTAAATTAAGTATTAATAAAACATCAATGACATTTGATAGTGAATTTAATTATTATATAAAATAAATAAGATGTTCGAAAATACAATTTGAGTATAAATATTTTAAAAGCAATAATTTATTAACAGTTTTAAAAAGGTTTATACCAGTATAAATACGGCCTCCCCTTTATGATAAATGGACTGTTCCATTTGCTAAAAAATTAAAATATTATGTATAACCTAGTCGTTCCCTAAACTCGATACAACTGGCTAGTGATTGTAGAAGGTAATTTTTTTGTTTTTTGAGAATTTTGCCGAAATTGGAAAAATTACTAATTATTTAGTAATAATTATTAACTATATAGAAATTATTTTTTTGTCGAATTGGCAAAATTATTGACTAAAATCACTAGCCAGTATTGTGTCTGTGTACATCCTTCTAATGGAAAAAAATATTTTAAGATTTTTCTCAAATTATGGATACCAAGAACATTTTCATTTATAACTCTTTTATTTTTAATTTGACAAATAAAAGTTATTCTTCATAAAAAGCTCTTCTTGTTCTAAGATTTATGATGCAACCGTGTCCCAAAAGTAGGGGAACGGTCGAATATTTCGCGAACTAAACATCGGATGGAAAAACTGAAAAATACGTGTTCAATCATTTTCAAAAATCTATCCAATGACACCAAACACCAACTCCCACTACACCCCCTGGAGTGGGGTGGGGGGTAACTTTAAAATCTTAAATGGAAACCCCTAGATTTTCTTGCAGATTTTCATTCGTTACGTAAAAGTAAGCAACTTTTATGCAAGACATTTTTTCGAACTGTGGATAGATGGCGCTATAATTGGGAAAAACTATTTATCATGATACCATAGGTAAATTATAGAAACGGTCTAATATCTCGAGAAATACACTTTCAAATAAGAAACCAAAAAACAGGTTTTTAATATTTTTCGAAAACCTATCGATAAACACTAAACATGGCCCTCCAACTCACCCCCTGGAGGTGTGGTGGGGGGTAACTTTAAAATCTTAAATAGCAACCCCCACTTTTTATTGCAGATTCGAATTCGTCATGAAAAATTAAGCAATATTTATTCGAAACATTTTTTAAAAATGCTGATAGATGGCGCTAATAAATCGTACTTTTCCAATTAAAGCGCCATCTATCAACAATTCTAAAAAATGTTTCGAATAAATGTTGCTTAGTTTTTCATGACAAATTCGAATCTGTAATAAAAAGTGGGGGTTGCTATTTAATATTTTAAAGTTACCCCCCACCCCACCTCCAGGGGGGTGGGTTGGAGGGTCATGTTTAGTGTTATTCGATAGGTTTTCGAAAAGTATTAAAAAATTTGTTTGGTTTCTCATTTGGAAGTGTATTTCTCGAGATATTAGACCGTTTCTATAATTTACCCATGGTATCAGGATAAATCGTTTTTCCCAATTATAGCGCCATCTATCCACAGTTCGAAAAAATGTCTTGAATAAAAGTTGCTTACTTTTACGTAACGAATCCAAATCTGCAAGAAAATCTAGGGGTTTCCATTTGAGATTTTAAAGTTACCCCCCACCCCACCTCCAGGGGGTGTAGTGGAGGTTGGTGTTTGGTGTCATTGGATAGATTTTTGAAAATGATTGAACAGGTATTTTTCAGTTTTTCGATCCGATGTTAAGTTCGCGAAATATTCGACCGTTCCACTACTTTTGGGACAAGTTGTATAAAATTTTATTAATTTTATACGAGGTATATAAAAAATATGAATTTCGATCAAGAGTAAACTACCTTTATAGTTCACAACATTTAAATTAGAATGATATAATTGCACATTAAAACATAATTATTAATTCTAAACTACTTTTCATAATATAAATTTTCCATATTATGAATTAAAATACGTAAATATACAATGTTTTCGTTATGACAATGCTCGCATTTTCAGCTTGTTTCTTCTTCTTTTACTTCTTGGAGATCTTTTGATCTCTTTAATTCTGAAGCTGCCTCTGGTTAATTTTCTGCGAGGTAGATTGCCAACTATCCCTCCATCTTTTAGGTGGTCTTCCAAGAGGTCTTGAACCGGGCGGGTTGTTTTCTAGGGCAATTTTTGGGAGTCTATTCTCATACATTCGTCTTACATGGTTGTACCACATCCTCTTGCGCTGCCTTCCCCATCTTAAAATATCTTGAATTTTGCATTGCTCTCTAATGTCTGTATTTCTTGCTCTGTCTCTTCTTGTTTTCCCCACTTGTTTGTTCTTAGGGTTTTCATTTCGGCAACTCTTAGCATCTGTTTCGTTTTGTTGGTGTCTTCGCGCACTTCTATGCCACATGTCATGATCGGTCGTATTCAAGTCTTGTAGATTCTAATTTTACTATCTGAGCGCATATACGGATTGACCAGACTATCTCCCGCAGACATCCTTACAATGCAGATTCTGTGTTGATCTGATTCCTCAAGTCCTTTACTGGGTCGTGAGTGCTTGATATATCTATGCCCAGATATCTAAATTGCGTCCTTTACTGGGTCGTGAGTGCTTGATATATCTATGCCCAGATATCTGAATTGCATCACCTGTTCTATGGGGTTGTTCTCAACCACTAACTTACATCTGAGCAGATCTTTTGCTATTGTCATACATTTAGTTTTGTTGGTAGAAATGTTCATATTTAGTTGGCGGCTTACTTGAAAGAACTGAAAGAGCTGCCTCTCAAGATCATCTTCTGATTCAGCAATAATTGGTGCATCATCTGCGTAACACACCATACCAATTCTTTTGTTGCCCATTCTATATCCGAGATTAAGATATGTTACTTTGTTTATAATTTTGCCGATAAGTAGGTTAAACAAGAAGGGGCTTAAACTGTCTCCTTGTCTAATTCCTCCCGGTGTTGGAATATTTTCAGTGAACTGGTCTTGTGCTCTAACTTTGGTTACGTTGTTGTTATTTAGGTTATGGACTATCTTTGTTATGCTGGTCGGTGTTTTATTTTCTATTAACAAAAACTAAAACAGATTTTTTAAATGATTATATTATCTTCTTTAAGTTCCATCTTCTATCGAAGGTTGGAAATCATCATGGCAATGTGGACCCTGTTGACTGCCGCACTAAATAGCTCTGTACTACTGCATTCGAACCATTCCCGTAAGTTCTTAAGCCAAGATGTTTTTCGTCTTCCCAAATTTCGCTTTCCTCGGATTTTGCCTTGCATAATAAGTTATAATAATGAGTATTTTTGCCCTCTTATCACATATCGCAAGTACCTAAGTTTTCGTTTTTGGATAGTTAATATTATTTCCGGTTGATTTCCTATCCTTCTAGTTACTTCCACGTTTGACATTCTTTGAATCCATGACATTCGTAGGATTCTTCTGTAACCCCAAAATTCAAAGGCGGCCAACTTATTCAAATGGACTTGTTTCAATGTCCACGCGTCCAAGCCATAAAGAAGAGTAGAGAACATGTAACATCGAAGCATCCATAGGCGTAGTTCTAACCTTATATCCCGACAACAAAGAAACTTTTTAAGTTTAATGAATGATGCACGTGCTATTTCAATACGTGTCTTAATTTCTTTGGTTTGGTCTACGTTTGATGTTATCCATATTCCTAAGTATTTGTAGTTATCCACACTCTCAATTACAGTATCTTCAATAGTTAATTGGATGTTTACGTGTGCTGATTTAGTCATGAACATGCATTTAGTTTTCTTTAAATTCATCTTCAGTCCGTACTCATGACAGCGTTCATTAAGGCGTTGCATTACGTTCTGTAAATCATTGTTGTTATCCGTTATTATACTGTATCGTCTGCAAAACGTAAGTTGTTCAAAACTTCTCCATTGATAGATATACCTTCTATATAGCGGCAGCGCGTAGATACTCTTTTATGTTCCCGGTAGAAGATAGATATACTTCAGGGATGCGACCCTGCCCACGTGAGCCATAATTATCTCCCAATCTCCTGGCACCTGGAAGAAATTATGTCCTAAACCCATTCTCCCACCTAATTACCAAAATTTCCCTTCCCATACCCTACTCAATCAGATATCAGCATCAGTACCAAGATAGAGTGTAAGGGAAATGATCCTGAATCGGTCTATTATTGGATACTAGAGCTGTTAAAATAACCGAACGATTGCCGGTATAGGTAATCCCCTACTTGTTGGTCAACAGCTACGGGTGGAAGAACCGACACGTGGTAGGGCACTTCATTGCCCTCGTGTCGAGAAATTAACTCCGATCGCGGAAGAGCTAAATTAGTCAACGGTATTGAGATGAGGAAAGCCACGGGATGACTACCACATTAAAGATCCGCATGGATATCCTTAGTAAAAATCATCATGGACCCACTAATCGATTATATTCTAAAGCTTTGCAAAACAAAAAAATGTAACAAAGAAAAATGAAAACTGTAGACGGGAATAAACGCGACCTGAAATATCAAAATTTCTCTCAAAAATTTCTTATTTATGATCCTTAAGCTAATACGGAACCCTATATTTATTGCCCTGTGGAGCGGCGCGTTTTTTCCCGTAAATTTTCGGTAAAATGAGACGGTTCAAAGGAATTTAACAAACAGATACTAAAGCGTCCACTCTTCTAACGGAGCTAGGGCGCTGATACATTTTATAAAAGTAATAGTAACCAGCCTACGTTGAGTCTCTGAGTCTTTACCCGTGCGTCATCATTTAAAGCATACGAAATAAGTCTGAAATTTACTAAGCGCAACAGTAAGTGACAGAAAGTGGGTATTATTCCGATCACGGGTTATAGTATAAAACTTGACGTTATCAAATAAATAGAATGTCAAATTTAAGTTTTGCTTTAAAATTTTGGTGCATAATTACAGCTACACTTGAAGTAGGTTAATAAATTGTTTTATTATCATTGATTAATAAATAAATAATTAATTTATAAAAAAATTCGATAACACATTTTCTTTTTGTTATTTTATTCACTTTGGCGGAACATTAAGCATAAGCATCCCTTAACTTTGTCAATAATGAGTTATTTGTACGTTGTCAAAATTTATCGTAAAATAACATAAACTTATCATAAACATTCTAACTCCAATGTAAAATTAGTTGTGAAAACAACTGTTTGTATACTATAAAAAACTTCAAAATGCAAAAATTCGACAAAATAACAGCAAAAAATTCAACAAACTGACAGCCACAAAAGTAAACAAACCAAAACGTCAATAATTGTACTCAAAATGTGTGAAAACATCCCCAATCGTCTTTCTTTGTACCTATCTCTTTTCAATGCACTGAGTCTAAAAACTGATTCATAAAAATAACATATGTTTTTACTTAATAACAGGCGGCAGCTGGTTTGTCATTAGTTTCATGTGTGGAAGAGGATGATGCCAGATAAAAAGTATGTGTTTTATCTCGCCAGGTATTAATCACGCACGGGTAAAGACTCGCGGACTCAACTGTATAGTCGGTTCGCTAAACTCAGACACAACTGACTAGCTATTTTAGTAAGTAATTTTGCCAATTTGGTAAAATTGGCAAAAAATAATTACTAATTAGTTAATAATTACTAAATAGTTAGTAATTTTGCCAATTTTGGAAATGATGAATTCAGAACGTCTGCTCATAAATCATCATAAAGAGGAGAAAAGCAGAATAATTCGGCCATATAGTTAGAGGACCTAAATACAATCTACTTCGCCTTATAATACAAGGAAAAGTGGAGGGAAAGAGATGGTTCCGTAATATTAGACAATGGTGTGGTTCCATGATAGAAGAATTATTTCGCCCAGCTGCCGATAGAGAAAGGTTTCAGGAACTTGTAAACATGATGACGGCCAACGTATGAATACGGACATGGCACATAAAAAAGAAGAAGATGTAAAGTTCATTTTAATGTGTACAAGCCAAGTTACGATAGAAAAAGCTTCAAAGAATACTTATTTTAAAACAAATTTGAACTAATTTTACAATAGAGTTTTAATTATTGGATTAAAGTTTAGTAAATGCCATTATCTTTATTTTTTGAAGTTATACTTCTTTAGGCGCGTTGATAGTAAATTTATATGTGCGCGAATTCATCAAAAGTCTTGGTCTTGGACACAGCTGAAACATTAAACGTGCTCTGATTGGGCAATTACAATGACCTGTCAATAATTGTTCAATATGGAGGTTATGGGTAAACAAATGTTGTGTATATTAGTTTTTATTGTTGTGAGGGCAGAGAAAAAGTAAGATTATAATTGTAGTGACTTTTCAGTTGGTCTATCTTCTAACATGATGCATATTTCTCCGTAGCCCAAATCTTAAGATGCTTGAATTTCAAAACTAACCGTGCCAATGTACGCGGGTTCAATCCCCAATACAAACTTTTATTTTTTTATTTACATTTTATGCTTGTTTTTGTACATTTGCTTGTGCTTTTGTGCTTGTGCTTTGTGCTTTTTTTATAAATACGTATTTAGTTAAAATTTTTCCAGCAATTATTGTTCAGAAAATTTTTTGAAAAGTAGTAAGTATTAAAATTAGTTTAATATTTAAATAAAATACAAATAAACTGTTTAAAGTATATTAATTTCGTTGAAATCATAATAACAGAAGTATAACTTCTTACGTGCGTACAAAGTACACACACATTCTTTTTTTTAAGGAACAAATTTTATTTGAAAATAATTTTTTATATTTTTTAATTTACGAACTAGACCCCTATAAACAATTAAACTGTTTATAACAATTGTCTGACCACTCGGATCGAAATCCACTCTTGAAATTTGTAATCGGCAGCCAAAGATACATGAAAAAACTAGGGTGGACCCATTAAATTGCATAAATGGAAAATCAACAGAAATATGCAAAATACAAAGAGGTGTCAGACAGGGTTGTATACTGTCCCCACTGTTGTTCAATTTGTATTCAGATAGAATATTTAAGGAAGCGCTGCATAATTTGGAATGGGGTGTGAAGGTTAATGGAATTCCGATAAATACAATCAGATATGCCGACGATACAGTTATTTTAAGTGATGATATGAATGGATTACAACACCTTTTAAATGCCATTGACACAGTGGGAAGAGACTTTGGCCTAAATATAAACTGTTCAAAAACAAAATACATGGTATTTAGCCGTTTGGCCCATCAAGATTCACGTTTATATGTTGATGGTCATATAATTCAAAGAGTACCCAGTTTTAAATATCTTGGTTGCCATATTACTGAACAACTAGATCCAGATAAAGAGATAAAATGTAGAATCGAGATAGTCCGCACGACATTTTTAAAAACGAGGTCATTCTTCTGTAATGATACCTTGCAACTTCAACTTCGAAAGCGCATGATTAAATGCTACATTTGGTCAGCCCTCTTGTATGGTGTCGAAGCATGGACATTAAAAATATCCACCATTAACCGTTTGGAGGCCTTTGAAATGTGGCTGCACAGACGTATTCTGAAAATACCATGGACGGCTATGCTGACAAATGTGGCAGTCCTTAAGAGAGCAAATGCTACCCGCGAGCTGCTTGATAACATCAAATATAGAAAGATGGCCTTTTTTGGACACGTAGTAAGGGGAGACCGGTATAATATTCTTCAACTTATTATGATGGGTAAAATCGAAGGACGCAGAGGAATTGGTAGAAAGCAGGCCTCTTGGTTGAAGAATATCCGGGAGTGGACAGGAATAAAGAAAGCAGAACACCTATTTAGAATAGCTCGAGACAGAGACAGTTTCGCTATGTTAATCGCCAACGTCAAATGGACTTGATAGGGCACGTTAAGAAGAAGAAGGACCCATTAGAATTGGAGAGACTACGGTGACCAAGCTAGCTCACAGACTAAGTATTTATACGCTGCGCCTGGGGTATTCTCTGAAAGATTTAAGATTTTGAAGTGAATGTGTACAATTTATTTTATGTAATTTAAAATTAAGCAGCTAAAGTTCCGCGGAAGTCGTTTAGCTTGATTTATTTACCACTGGAGATCACTTGGATTTTCCTCCTGGAGGACCAGAATGCACGTAGGTATATATTTTTCAGTGAAATATGTAACACGTTGTGACTGTCACCTCTTTTTATTATTTAATAATATACACAATGTGAGCACTACATACAGCATAAATGTATCGTTCACACGTTTTATAAGTACGTTTAGTAAAAATTCACATTTTTGTTCAAATAAATCTATAATAATAACTATAGTTATATCTATATGTAGTAATTATAAGTATAAGGGATAATTTTTGTAATTCTTCTTCACGTACCATGTCCTTTCAGAACGGTTACCGGTTTGGTTACCATCATATCTGTCTTAACTTTATTCACTGCTACGCTAAATAACTTTATTCACTGCTACCCTAAATAGCATGCTTATATCAATAATATGATAACAATCTCGCAAGTTCTTCAACCATGAAGCCTTTCTTCGTCCTGGACTGCGTTTGTCTGATTTTCCCTTGCATAATATTTTCTAGCAACTTAGCAACCTATATTAGTCTAGACAGATTATTATCGGAGAATAGGCCATTTTTGGGAAGAGTTATTTACCAGCAATTCTATTGCTGGAATCGAATCTTATGATTGTATATGTCGTAGGCAATTGGTGTAACACGTCATTCCGTGAAAAGCCTAGTCATTACACGTATTGCCGGCAAACGCTGTATTACAATCATTATTACTTTGTTTGACTGAAATTATGCGTTATTTCAGGGACTGCCGTCTACGGTTTAGGCAAACGGTGAAACCGCCCGAATGATTGAACGTTACAGTCTGACGGTTGTATGTTTAACCAATTCAGTCGTTGAATGATTTTACTACATATCTCGTTGCAAGTGTTTATTATTATATAAATATGAATATCCACAAGGGTGTATTTTATGAAAGTTGTATGAATTTTATAAGGAAGTGTATAGAAATGAACGGCCACGCATTTTTTATAGTTAAGGTTAGTAAGTGGTTCATACCTCATTCATTTTATCATAATTCCACGGCTTTTTGGCGTCCTTGTTCACTTGATAATATTAGATTACTTTTTCATAAAATATACCCTTGTGTATATCCATATTTTTATAATATTTATACAATGATAAACACTTGTAACGAGGTATGTGATAAAATCTTAATTCGACGACTGAATTGACTAAACATACAACCGTCAGACGCTGTAACGTTCAATCCGTACACCGTTTGCCTAAACCGTAGACGGCAGTCCCTGAAATGGCGCATAATTTCAGTCAAACAAAGTAATAATGATTGAAATACAGCGTTTGCCGGCAATACGTGGAATGACTAGACTTTTCACGGAATGACGTGTTTCGCCGATTGCCTACGACATATATATTAATAATATAGGTATGCAAAGTCCGCAGATAGTCTGTTACTTTTTTTATAAACAAAATGGCGCCCGAAAATCGTGTTTTTTTTCAATTTTTGCTCTATAACTCCAAAGATTTTTGCTTTAAACCAAAAACACTCAAATAAAAATTTACCGTAATTAAATTTTGCATAGAGATGTGTTTTTCCGATTTACTTTGACGAAAATTTTCCCTGGAAAAAGCGGGTTTTTCCAACAAAATCTTTAATTTTCAACTAAAATTTTAGATAAGTAATTGTTTATTAATAATTAAATAACTTGGTAATATAAAGGCCGTTTTCATATAGATTATAATTCCAGAAGCCGATGGAAATTGAATGAACAGTTTAGCAACAATTGAACTGTTAATTAAAAATTTACGGTCGCTATAATAACCACAATAATTATGATACATAAGAATAACTATCATTTTTGTATAAAAAGACACTGTACCTATCTAATGTACTTTACAGAATTGAAATTTGATTATTTAAGCGGCCTCAGGAATTTTTTAAACTTAGAAATAATTTTTTTTCTTATAAACAAATATAATATCTCGGGAAATATTAGATTAAATTAAATCATGAAAACGGTATGGAAAAAAGCGACAGGACGCTTCTTTCAAAAGAAAAAAACGTTTAATTGTGATGAGTGGTTTCTGAGATACAACCGGCCAAAGTTGACCGGCATTTACGACAAAGATATAAATATTAGGATTATGATTTTTGAACCATCACCTTTTATTTTTGTCCTTTTTCTTCACACCAGTTTTCATATCTTTAAAATCCTCATAACATATATTATTATAATAAAAACTATCGATATTACGAGTGAAAATTGACAAAAATAACAAAATTCCAATAAAAAATTAGGTTGGAAAAAATGTAATTTGAAAGTTCAAAATCGGTATACGTTAAAAAAATGTATTTTCTCGGCTTCCCATGGAGCAATTTTCTTCATTCTTTTTTGTTCCCAAATAACTCGAGTAGAGCCATCTAACTAACTCATTATTAAATGTCAAAGTTGATTTGTTTTGTCATAATAAATTAATATAGTTATTATAACAAAAAATTTTAATTTGTTAAAATAAAGATTCTTTAAATAATTATACAGCTTTCAAATGAGAATATTTGTGTTTTTAACGTTAAAAGGTACACTTGTAGTAAGTTTTTCTAAAAAAGTCTACAACTGGAAAAAATATGTAGTTTTCTTTTCTTATAAATAAATTAATCTATTATAACAAAACAAAAGCAAGTTTGACATTTAATAATGCGTTAGTTAGATGGCTCTACTTGAGTTACTTGGGAACAAAAAAATAATGAAGAAAATTGCTCCATGGAAAGCCGAAAAAATGCATTTTTTAACGTAGACCTATTTTGAACTTTGAGATTACATTTTCTCCAACCTAATTTTTGATTGGAATTTTGCTATTTTTGTCAATTTTCACTCGTAATATCGATAGTTTTTATTATAGTAATATATGTTATGAAGATTTTAAAGATATGAAAATTGGTGTGGAAAAAGAGGACAAAAACAAAAAGGTGATGGTTCAAAAATTATGATCCTATTGTTTATATCTTTGCCGTAAATGCCGGTCAACTTTGACCGGTTGTATCTCAGAAAACACTCATCACAATTAAAAGTTTTTTCTTTTAAAAGAAGCGTCCTGCCGCTTTTTTTTCAGATACCGTTTTCATGATTTAATTTAATTTAATATTTCCCGAGATATTCTATTTGTTTATAAGCCAAAAAATTGTTTATAATTTTAAAATATTCCTGAGGCCGCTTTAATAGTCCAATTTCAATTCTGTAAAGTACATTGGATAGGTACAGTTTCTTTTTATACAAAAATCATAGTTTTCTGGAATTATAATCTATATGAAAAGAGCTTTTATATTACCAAGTAATTTAATTATTGATAAACAATTACTTATCTTAAATTTTAATTGAAAATTAAAGATTTTGTTGGAAAACCCGAATTTTCCGGGGAAAATTTTCGTCGAGGTAAATCGGGAAAAACAAGTCTCTATGCAGAATTTAATTATGGTGAATTTTTATTTGGGTGTTTTTGGTGTAAAGTTAAAATTATAGAGCAAAAATTGAAAAAACACGATTTTCGGGCGCCATTTTGTTTATAAAAAAAGTAGCACACTATCTGCTACCTATATTATTAATATATAAAATCATAAGATTCGATTCCAGCAATAAAATTGCTGGTAAATAACTTTTCCTTGTATTTTGTTAATTAGCCCAGAGTAATAATGATATTTAAGTCTTTTACTTTAAAATGTATAATATATGTCTGAATTGCCAATATAAATGAGTCAGATTAAATAAATTATTAGAAGAATTGTTTACTAAGCAACAACATTTTTGGTTAATTCATTAATATTTTTTGAATTTTGACGACACCCGATTTGGACGTCGAAACGTTAATAAAATCATTTTTTAGTAAAATTGTGGCTCATTCCCAATTAAAAATAGTTAATTACAAAAATGACACAAAAAATAGCTTTAGAACAACATCATACATGTTTTCTCATACAGCACACTATTATTTTATACTTTTCGTTTCTTTTAAATCAAACATAAACATTCAAATTATTACCAGTATTCGAGTGATGTCAGAAGCGAAATATTTGAATTTTGCAAATATCTCACCCACTGCAACTGGGACACACAAAACGAACTAAAACAAAACAAGAAACATAAAACTACGAGCACCATACGGATAAATCCATTACTGAAATCCCATCGTTTTTTTTTTCGTTCGATAAATCCGACTCTGTGAAATGTATTTTTCACTCTGTAAATCTTCACCGCAAACGGATTCCAACAAGTTTATTTCATGCAGATTATTTCAGCAATTAGCTTTGCTGTGCTGTGCTGTACGCATACATTTCGCGAATAGAAAAAAGAAAATCGCTTGTGGCTGAGCCGGCTTTCAATCGTCGGATTTAAACAGGCACATTCAAAGTGTAAACTTGAACGAACGATTTATAGATAAACACTATATAAAAAAGAATGTGTGTGTACTTTGTAAGCACGTAAGAAGATATTCTTCTATTATATAGGTAATTTAAACGAAGTAAATATACTTAACAGGTTATTTGTATTTTATTTAACAATTAAACTAACTTTCTTATCTACCACTTTCAAAAATTTTTTATTAAAACAACCAAAAATAAACAAAATATGAATCGCCCAGGATTAGAACCTGCGTCCTTTTAATCTCGGAGCTAACGCCCTACCAACTACTCCAGCGAGGTCCTTGTAATTGACGTGTAAGTTTCGAATATAATTACACAACACGGCGACAATTAGTGTAAAAATGTTATGCCTACATAATATTTTATTATTTTACTACAGAGAAACACAAATCCAAAAACACAAGAATTATAATAAATAATACATTTACTAAAAACACTAATATATTCTTTTAATGACTTATTTGCACGGTTACAGATACATACATACATATCTTGAAAGATTAGCAATGAACTAAATGCTGTCTGTGTGCGCAGGCGCGCAGATTTATGTACAATTTTACCCTCAATCGAATCGCCGCTAAAGAAGAATATCTTTAAAAACTTATAAACGGTTGTAAAAATAGTTACAGTTAGGCGTATATTAGTATGATACAATTGATCCCAAAATATGGCATAACCCAGACATCCAAAGTGACAGTTATTCTCCAACACCAAATTGTTCTATATGGTCCACATAATGTTCAGAAAAAAGTCACACCATTTTGAGCGTCGGGTTTGGGAGGGAGAGGGGGGAGACATCGGTAAATTCGTAGTTTTTTACGTTTTTCGTCAATATTTCTAAAACTGTGCGGTTTAGCATAAACAACCTTCTATACAAAAATGTTCTACATTAAATTGGAAATAATAAAGGTCACATGCGTAATCCTTCTAAAATGAACGGTTCCAAAGTTACGGAGGTAGTATAGTATAGTATAGTATTGGTCCAAAGAAAGGCCTAACCCGGACATCCAAAGTAAAAGTTTTCCTCCAACACCAAATTGTTCTATATGATCCACATATTATTCAGAAAAAAGTTACACCATTTTAAGTGTCCGGTTTGGGGGGGAGATGGGGGAGAAGTCGGTAAATTAGTAGCTTTTTACGTTTTTCGTCAATATTTCTAAAACTTTGCTTTAGCGTAAACAATGTTCCATATAAAAATGTTCTACATAAAATTTAAAACAAAAAAGGTCCTATACATAATTGTTATAAAATCAACGGTTCCAGAGTTAAGGAGGGTGAGAAATGGAGGTTTTCGATACTTTTTATATTTTTTGGGCAATTGATGATGATTTTGGTTGGTGAGGTTGACGTTTCTTCAAAGGCCTATCATTAACATACCATTGGCCACTTAAATAGCAAATTTTATTTACAAAACACAATCCTGTTAAAGAAAATTTTTTAGAATAACCCTAGCTTGCTACAATAACAACCTAAACTAGGATTGCAAAGCATACGGACCGATAAATAATAGACATAGGAGAATCTACAACATGCATTCTACACCCGTCTACCTTATTTACGAAAAAACCCAACAAATATTTGCTTCCAAGTACTCAAAATGTGAGAAGAACCAAGATACTAAGTGAGTAGAACTAAGGACTATGAAAGGAATATTTCAACAGATGGTAGTGGCCTGTGAAACAAATTAAATCTATTTCTCATTACCTTAGTTAATTTAAAAAAACATAACCAAAATACAAGTTTCATAGTCTCTAATTTTCACAGACTTTTAAGAACACTGCATAAATGAATAAAAACATTAACTTCAAAATTGCTAGCAAAAAAATGTCGAAAATATTTCTTTTCCTTGAAACTACCTTATTGTTTCGAATTCCCTTCACATATAACTTCGTCATAAAATCCAATAAAAAACAAATATCTTTTCTCTTTCCTCGAACTATTCCTTTAAGATAACTCCAAGAAAGTACTTCATTGGCTTGATGAGAGATATATCTTTTCTCCCGCTAAATCGACAGCTTCTATTAGGAATATTTTCCCGATATTTTTCAAAAACGACTGCGCCGTTATCGTTAAGCCGTGTGACAGATAGTTTATCAACGGTATCCCTTTAACATCGGGGAAAATGGACGCTATTATCTCTTCCAGAGGATTCCACCGACTTCTCCTTGGTCGGGAATTGCCATGTTTCCATTATTTAAATTGATGTGTTGTTGTTTCTGGTGAATAAGTGTGGGCCCCCGGTTTTATCGCCGGTTGCAAATCGGGCGCGTACACAATCATTTGTATTTTCCTCTAAGAAGGGATCAGAGCTGGCGCTGAATTTACATTTGATCCCGGTTTGTCTTATCCATCCTATCTGTCTATCCCTCCCGTGTATACGGAAAATTTGCTTATTCAAAAACTAAATTAAAATAAACTACGTCTACTTTTTTACTTGTCTGTTTCCTGTGTAGTCATCTTAACTTTTCGTTAAGGAATATGCAATTTATTAGATTATTTCATTCATAGGATTTTCTGACGAATGGAAAGCTATAGAAATAAAAATTAAACTGAAAATTCCACACCTGTAATTTTGAACCAATCAAAATACGTTATTTTGACAGATCACCATGGCAACGGAGGTATTTTATCGGAAATTTTTTGCTCGTGGGGTACCCAACAGCGAATTATAGTGGAAATTTTTTGACGTTTACAGTAACAGAACATTTTTGACAGACTGGTTTTTATTTGTTTACATAATTTAGTTTTGATTCATTTTCTATCACTTGTAGTTACTCAAAACTTATGTAAAATTGAAGAATATACTATTTTCTATCTTGAAATGGTATTCCCATGCAACTACAATGAGTAGAAATTACGAATTTGAAAGCCTAAATAATTGCTGACAAAGCTATGGCGCGCTATTAATCTGTTCATGCAGCTTTGGATTTTCAAATGCAAATTTGGTGTGGAATTTTCTTACCGAATACCACGCGAAGTCAAATTAATATCCGGAAATTTTTTTTTGATCATGAATATTTTTAGAAAATTTCCCTCGTCTGCGACTCGGGAAATTTTCAAAATATTCATGATCTCAAAAAAATTTCCGGAAATAATTTGACCTCTAGTGGTATTACTAGTGATAATTTTTGATAATTTCCCGTCGTCAAGTATATTACGTCAGATGCCCTTCGTTGCTATGAAAAAATACATTCAGTAACATTTATGACAATTATTAATGTTTTAGAAATTATAAAAGTGATGACTTTCAACCGTCAAATATTTAGAACAACTGTGTGTCTGATTGTACTAATTTGTACTTACATAAATAAATTACAATACAATTCTGGTTTTGCACAGTTTTATTCATGAAATAATCGCAACAAATTGCACTCGATCTCTAAAATTAATATAGCATTTTTGCCCCCGTGACACTTTAACATAATTTCACTCGCCTTCGGCTCGTAAAATTAAAACTGTCAAAGTGTCACTCGGGAAAAATTCAATAATTTTAGAGCTCTTGTGCAATTACTACTGAATTTTTTTTTCGTTTTTGTTGAGATTTGATTACAAAACAATATTTATAAATCATGATTTAATGACAGAGCGACATAGAGAGATAATAGAGAAAAATGAAAAAACTTATAGTCCGTTCTTTAACGGTAAAATATTGCAAAACCTCTAAATTTTAAAGAACCGCGTGGATTGACATGAACTTTGGCATACAGCATACACATAGCTAACAAGTCAAAGAAAAAAAGTAATATTGTGCCGATATGTGCTTTTGCCCTAGAGGTGGTGTTCGCCCCCTCTTGGGAGTGAAAAAATATTCGTCCAAAGTAAGTCAGGAAATGGATAAACTGGCTAATTTTAAGTAACTTTTGTTCTATAGAGTTTTTTCACTAAGTCAATACTTTTCGAGTTATTTGGCAGTAATAATGTTCATTTTTTTCAACAAAATAATCACGCTTTTAGAGGGTTTTTCGCAAATAACTCAAATAGTAAGTATTTTGTCGAAAAAACATTCTTAGCCAAAATATAGCCTGTAAAAAATTTAAAAAATGGTGTATATATCACGTCTCTATACCTAGTAGAAGCAGAGATATACCTAATGACAAATAGGTTCATATTCGTAAAATTCCAAATGGAATACTTTAACGTGAAATAACCAAAAATGAAGCAGATTTTGGGGAAAACTCATTACAACTTATTTAGAGTGTTAAAAAAAGGCTTCATTTTTGTTTTATAAAAAAAATTTCTAGCAACAAAAGTAAACAAGTTACGCTCAAAATAAAGTTAGTCCCTTTTTGTTTTGGTAAAAAAATCGAAAAAATCACCCCCTAATTAGTATCTTAAATGAACTTAATCGTTACGACTTCACAAGTTTATTGACTCGTGTATGTATTGTTTATATGATCTGTAAGTTTCATCGGTTCCAAGTCCTTATTATTGAAAGGGCTGTAGTTAAAAGGGGTTGAACGAGTCACTGATCACGAATGTATGCAAAATATATGCTAAAATTTAAAAAATTCTTATATTGTAAATTGTAAGTGTTAAAACCAATATCAAATTGTTGGCGATAAAATTTTGTATGCACCACGTCAGTAAAGACTCTTTATCGAACTCGTCTGTTATTCGCCTCGCTCGCTATGCTCTCTCTGCTCATAATATCAGACTCGTTCGATAAAGAGTCACTTTACTGAATTGGTACATAAATAACTATTATTAGAAGAATTTATTACCAAGTAACAAAGACAAATTGTTTTAATTTATTGATATTCTGAGAAATAATTTCCGGATTGGAAGTCTAAAAGTTAAAATAAACTTATTTTAAATTAAAATTGTGGCATATTCCTAATAAAAATAGTAAACAAAATCAGAAAGACTAAGTTTTCACTCTAATGGCATATAAAACAACATAAATGCTATTCTACATCCCACCAGACTGAAAACAATGGGAACCTTCTCTGGTTACACCTCCGAGGCTTCTACAATTTGCAAGCCATACGGATGCTAAGACTAAGGAAGATGAGGGAATTCTACAATTTACAATTCATGTCCCATCTGCTCAGCGTGGTAAAGTTCCAACGAGAATGGTTCCCTTCGTACTCCAATCAGAGTAAATGTAAATCAAAAATGAAAAACAAAAATTGTAAATGGTTATTCATTTTTAAACAAAATCCGTTTATAATAAACATAACAGTTGGGATATTTTCCTACGATCCCCGTATCGGAAATTTCAGTACATAATAAAGGACTGAGGTTAATTCTGGTGAAATTTTCAAGCGACGTTTATGCGTGCCACAATGACCCTTGAATCCGGATGAAATATGAGACAATAAAGTACGTATCTCACGAATAAGGCTCTTGTCTAATCAATGGTGAGTAAAATTTCCACGGTAACACGACTTCAGCGAATTTTTCTTTTGAGCAACTTCCCGACTTCCTGGCGAATATAGATCGGAGCGGCAACTCATTCGTGTGACCTAATTTTGACTTCATTGCTAATTTCATATATTATAGAGTTTAAAGGAGAGGTTCAGACAGAAAAGGGGCTATTATTCAGATGGGGAATAATAAAATAAAGCTGTCAATGCCAGTAAATGTATGGATGTGAATCTATCGGAAAGAACTTCTTGTGTTTGATAAACTTCCGTGGAGTAAGGCAAATAAACGCACGTGGTCAAAAATCATTCATCTCTTAGAAGAGGACTCTGATACTGGAAGGATTGTGTTATAAATAACAAGGAATGTTAGTCTGTGAGTTTCAGCTCACAGTACATAAGAGTAGATACTCTCTATTTAATTGTCAAACTGTCTTGTTTTCTGAAGTTTATATTGAAGTATCGGAAACCGTTGTTGTAGTTATGCAAAACATCTTTCAATTATTACACGCTTCTTTAAAAATAATTTGTTATAAAGAAACTATAGAGGAATATTCGGATTTTTAAAGGGCTCCATTAATCATGGTGCTACGCCATAAACTTCATCTCATAAAATGATTGCACTTGATCTTCTAAACTCATTTCTACCAA
This sequence comes from Diabrotica virgifera virgifera, assembly GCF_917563875.1. Taxonomy (NCBI): domain Eukaryota; kingdom Metazoa; phylum Arthropoda; class Insecta; order Coleoptera; family Chrysomelidae; genus Diabrotica; species Diabrotica virgifera. The sequence goes on from NC_065445.1 coordinate 5,878,058, forward strand.
TTTTACAAATTTGTGAGTTGCTCCGTATCTGTGAACCATGGGCAGATCATGGCCATGATGCTTCTTCGCTTGAAAACTACTCATCTGCATTGCAAGTGGCTGAACGTTGATATTATGATATTCTTTGCGATTGATATGTTCATCACCATGAAGCCGTTTTTTTTTTAATTTTTATGTGGATGCAATCGATCACATCCACGGCACACAAAAAAGTATATTTTGTTTCCCACCTTTATTTAGCTTCTATTAAATCCGCGGGAGTGTGAGGGAATTTTATCCTACGTGCGCATTTTTCCATTATCTGATCAGCAACTTGCGTCACAACCTTAGACACAGTAGTTTGATGAACACCAATATCTTCTCGCACACTTGTTTGAAATCACGGATCACCTACATATCTTAAAAATATTTTCATTTTATCAAAGTTACATAGTATGTAGTCCCACCTTTTGTTTCTTCACGTCTTCATTCTTGTTCTTTATTCTTCAATCAAAAAGTTATTTGAAAGTCATATTTTCTTTATTAATCCATATGATACCCTAAAGTCACGATCACACGTACTTCTGTGTTTATAATATTTTTTTGAACGCCTCTGTCCGTCTGTCTGTCCGACCGCAAATATAACTCCTCCGTCATTATACCAGGTAGAATGACAAATGAGGTGTCAAATAAAAGCTTATAATCCAAGGATGGTACTAAAGGTGAGCAATTTTACCTACGCTGTCCATCTGTCCGTCCGACCGCGAATATAACTCCTCCGTCATTATACCAGGTAGAATGACAAATGAGATGTCGAATGAAAGCTTATAATCTAAGATTGGTACCTAAGGTGAGAAATTTGGCCTAGAACTTCTGGTTTTAAGCTGGCCACTCACTTACGGATATCGAAGAGGCCGAGCGACTGACAGGCGGTTAATTGAAGCCAAAATCACCACATACACGCAGTTTTCGTAAAGGCGTTGGCACGCTCGATCACAAAACTGCATGTGTGTGGCGTCTCAACTGCAGTTCATTAACTTAACTACCCAAATAATGACCTTCAGTCCTGGCCTGCCTGCATGCCATGGCCTCTTCGATATCCGTAAGTGAGTGGCCAGAATTAGAAAAGCAACCAGAAGTACTGTCTTAAAGTCACCGAAATAGTATAAGCGATATATCATTTAAAGTGCCTTAACAAGAAGAGAAAAAATGTAAAATTTTGGTTTTAATATCATTTCCGGTTAAAAAGTTCTAACCAGAAGTGCCATTATAGTCGCGGAAATAGTCGCACACATCAATAAAAACGTATTGAAAAGTTGAATTTGAGCCTTTAGTTCCGGTTTTGAAATCATTTCTGTTTACAATGATGACCAAAAGTTTAGTAAAATCGACGTAAAGTTACACGAAGAGTTCAAATATCTACTTCCAGTTCTACTTTCGATTACTTTGGGTGAAAACCTAGGACTTACGAAGTCCAATTACTTGTTTTACAACGAAATTATTATTTTTTAAAAACTATTATTTATTATGAGGCAACATTAAAATGTCAACTGTAACTTTGTCGGTTATTTGATAAATCTGAACTAATAGTAAATTATGTTTTAAAATGGAAATAACGTTAAATTTATAATTCCATTAAACATATCCGCAACTAGAGCGTTCCAAATAACTTTTAATATATTTTACCGCGTTTTTGTGTAGTAATGCAATTCTGCAAATTAGTTATTGCACAGTTTTATCAAGTAAGCACAAAACGTAATTAACTAGATTGGCTGACACATTTTCTAAATTTATCGCTGTGCCAATAAACGTTCTATTCAGAATCAATTTAAGCCGGTTAATTATTAGTCCATTTACTCACGGTTTTTGCTCCAAATTTTAAAGAACCGCTTGGATTCACATGGATGTGGGCAAGCATATAACATAGCTAACATGGCAAAGAAAAAAGTGATACGATGCCGATGAGTGCTTTTGGGCTGGAGGTAAGTTTTACCACCTCTGGAAGCTACATTTCTTAGCAAAAATATAACTTATAAAAAAGTGAAAAAAAAAATGGTGTATATAAATATGAGATCTCTACATCCAGTAGAAACAGAGTTGTAGCTAATGAAAAATAGGTTCACATTCGTCAAATTCTTAGCCGCATATTTTAACGTGAAATAAACAAAAAATGAAGCACTTTTTGGGGAAAACTCATTAGAACTTTTTTAAAGTGTTTAAAACAAGCTTTATTTTTGTTCTTTAAAAAAGTTTATAGAATCAAATGTAAGAAAGTTAGGGTCAAAATAAAGTTGGTCCTTTTTTTTTAGTAAAAAAATCGTGAAATCACCCTCTAATTAGCGTCAAAATGAAATTAATCATTAACGTTTCACAAGATGCTTTACTCGTGTGTGTATTGTTTAAGTATATGATCTGCAGGTTTCATCAGTTCAGAGCGCTTATTCTTAAAAGGGCTGTAGTTGAAACGGCCTGAAAGAGTCACTAATCACGAGTGTATGCAAATTTTGAACAGCCATATCTTAACCAATTATTGTCTTACAGAAAAACAAAGAATTCAAAATATTCAGAAAAGCAAAACCTACATTTTTACTCTTTGAGAAGTTAGCTTTGAAAAAAGCATATTTTTCAAATTTAGAAATTAAAAAATTTACATTAAAACCAATTTTTTTTAAATAAGTAGGTACTTTGAACCTGTAAAACTTACAGATCATATAAACAATACATAAGTAATGCAACTTGTGAAGCGGTAATGATAAATTTCATTTAAGATGGTAATTAGGTGATTTTTCCGATTTTTTTTACAAAAAAAGAGACCAACTTTTTTTGAGCATAATTTGCTTACTTTTGATGCTATAAACTTTTTTTAAATTCATTAAAAAAGTGGGAATGAGATTTTTCCAAAAATTCTTCATTTTTTGCTTATTTCATGTTGAAATATTCGATTTGAAATTGACGAATATGAACCTATTTTTCATAAGCTACAATTTTGCTTCTACTAGGTCTAGATACCTCATACATACACCATTTTTTCACTTTTTTATAAGCTGTATTTTGCTAAGAATATTTTTTTCGATAAAATACTTACGTTTTGAATTGTTTGCGAAAACCGTCTAAAAACGAGGTTTTTTGTTTAAAAATGAACATATTTACTCGCAAATAATTCGAAAAGTATTGACTTTGTGAAAAACCGCTGTAGAACAGAAGTTGCTTAGAATTAGTCAGTTTACCCACTTCCGGACTTATTTTGAACGTATGATTTTTCATTAACGAGATGGCGGTGAAACTTACCCCAGGGCAAAATACACATCGGAATAATATTACTCTTTTTCTTTGACATGTTAGCTATGTGTATGCCAAATCTCATGTCAACCCAAACGGATCTTTAAAATTTTGAGCAAAAAGCGTGAGTAAATGGACTGATTATAAACGTTCTATTCAAAACCAATTTAAGCCGGTTAATTATTTTAGTCCCGAATTTCGTCGGCGTGTCCACCAGAAATTATTTTTTGATTTATACCTCGTTTAAAGGGTGACAATAGCCCCTGTTTCTTGGCGGAAATTGAGAGACATCCAAAGCAGCTACAGGGTTTTCCTTGAGGAAACATTTTAAGAAATAAATATTGATCTTCTGAAGTGCCTCATCAAAATTTACTAGGACGTAGTATATCTACGGTGACCATATCTTTAAAAAAAAAAAAAAGTACAAAAAACAAAAATGTATTAAAAACGCAAAATGTATCTTGTTATTGGACAAATATAACTTTTTGGCGTTAAAAATAAATGAACTATGTAGCTAAACATAAAAAATTATATCAATTAAACTAAATATAACACATTACATTCACTTTGAAAAAGTTACAAGCCTGTAATTAAGAATTTGTAGATGAGAGACCTGGAATAGCCTCATCTTCTTCCGATTTTTTGCATCATTCATATTTTTCTGAACTTAAAATTAATTTAAGAAGGTCCGGCTTCGACTGAAGTAAATGAAACATTTCATACAATTCTCATCAAAATTTGCGTACACCAGCATCGCTGCCTTGGGAGTGGATATGGACATTTGTGACTTTTCCGACGTCCAATAATAATTATTTATTACAAAAAATAAACACTAGATAGCCGCACTAGTACTCGGAAAGGAAAAAATAAATTCGCATAATATTTGTAAGTTTTTCAGTTTGAATTGATCTACACACTTAAAAACTTTAAGCCATCGATCCTGACTATTTTTTTCTTTTCTGTTCCACTCAGCAATTTTTTCACTTGTAGCCACGTCTTTCAAAATTCCCAGTTCGTCAAAGAGTTGATCTTCGTTTAACATGGTTGCCTTGATAGACAATTTAAAAGCTTCGAGAGAATAACAAACATCGTTCCATGTTATTTCATTTCTAATGCGAGCTCCACACTCTCGCCGAAGCCGATCGAGGTTCAACAAGTACGAATGTGTAGACGGCCACCTTGTGTAACTTTGCCTCACTTCGTTCTACTTCCATTTTCTGTCGGTCTGGTCAAAGGGATCTTTGTCGGTATCGCACCGCTCTTTGTCGGTATCGCACTTCCTCGCGAAGTAGAACGAGTGTGTAGAGAGGGTACTTCGGACTTCGGTCAACTTTGGCGAAGTAACTTCGTCGAGAGGTTGGAGCCCACTTTAGATCTATGCTTTTGAATAGTTTAAATTCATGAAAATTTGTACTCCAGTTTTCTAGATAGGTTACACATTTTGTGTAAAAATGTTTCACTTGTGCAGTGAAGTTTTGTGTACGACCACCGCACCATAAGCCTGATGTCTCACACACTTAAAATGTTTTTAAAGATCATTCATAAACGCATTTACCACACTTGATATGAATATTGAAGAAACCCACTTTGGATTTACGTTACTAATCCAGAGATGCTTGGATGTGAACCAGGATATGTACGTCTGTTTCATAGATTACAACAAGGCTTTCGATAAAGTCCGCCACAAAGAGCTAATGGACGTCCTCAAAGCAAAACAATTACAATACAATGACCTTTGAATTATAACAAATCTATATTATAAACAGCAGGCACACATACGCATTAACGAACACACATCAGAAGAGTTCAAAATTAAAAGAGGAGTGCGGCAGGGGTGTGTATTGTCACTACTACTATTAAATGCATACTCTGAAGAAATTATGAAAAAAGTTCTTGAGGAAGAAACAGCAGGAATAAAGGTACCTAAATGGAACGCCAATTAACAACATTAGATATGCGGACGACATTATCATAATAGCGGACAACCTCCAAGACCTCCAAAAGCTAATTAACAAGATAGTTGAGTATGGAGAACAATATTGATTATCAGTAAACATCAAGAAAACTAAATTTATGAGGATATCAAAAACCCAAAATAATGATAAAAGCCTGACTTTAGAACAAGTTGAAAACTACAACTATCTTGGCACAATAATTAATCACACAAACGATTACTCCAAAGAAATTAAAGTTCGAATAGAGAAGGCAAGAACCAACTTCAATAAAATGAGAAAGGTAGTTTGTGCAAGACAACTGAAATAATTAAGACTTAGAGTTAGGCTGGCAAGGTGTTATATCTTCTCGACTCTGCTTTACGGGATAGAAGCATGGTCAATTAACGCGTCGACTACTAAAAAGTTGGAAGCATTTGAACTGTGGGTGAAGGTACCTGAAGATAGCATGGACCGAGCCTGTAACAAACAACGAAGTCATGAAAAGAGTCAACAAAAGAATGGAAATATTGGAAACCATCAAGACACAAAAGCTGCAATACCTGGAACAGTATACAAAAAAATTTGTTTAAAAGTAGTAAAAGATAAAAATATTCATTTTTTAGAAAAAATAAGTACATTCGCGTGTCCTTAGAAAGGTTTTAAAGTACATTAGGACAATATTTAAAAATAAGTACTGTCCTACTTAAATAAGTACATATGGTCACCGTAAGTATATCGTATTATAGCTAAATGAAAGGGAAAATAAATTGCTTCGAAAACTTTTAAGTTTTTATTGTGGCATTACAGTCCCTGGCCATATATTATTATGACCACCTATGAATTTTTACAAAAATCAATAATTATTCACTAGGTACGTTTTGGTTAAAATATGATTTTTAAATTTAATTTTGTTATGTAATGTTAATAATATACATTAACTATATTACATATATTTAATAATAAACACCAATAAAACTTTTAAAAATATTACATGTTTATATACTTTTTAATAATTTGTTGAACTTCTGAAATTAATCAGATGGAAATTATTTCGGAGCTTCTAAAACGAGAAATCTCTAATGAAAAGGTCACTAACGAAATTGTTTTGATTAAAGGACTAATATATCGTTGAAACCACAATGACAAATTCAAGCAAAAAAAAATTAGCTGCATTCAAATGATGCCAAGACGGATACAAGCGCTAATCAAAGTTAAAGGTGGCTCAACAAAGTATTGAAAAAATAAAAATATGTGACATTTTTAAATGTTTTATTGGTGTTTATTATTAAATATAATACATTTAATAATCAACAGCAATAAACCATTTAAATATTTTATATTTTTTTAATATTATGCTGAGCCCGATATATCTTTGATTGCCGCTAGTACCCGTCTTGGCATACTTTGAATGCAGTTCCATTTTTTTGCTTCAATGTCATTGTGGTTTCAATTACATATTAGTTCTTTAATCAAAACAATTTCGTTAGTGACCTTTTCATCGAAAATTTCTCGTTTTAAAAGCTTCAAAATATTTTCCATCTGATTAAGGTCAGAAGTTCAACAAAATATTAAAAAAATATAAATATTTAATATTTTCAAATATTTTATTGCTGTTTATTATTATAGTATATTAAGTATGGAGAACGGTAAGGGTTTTATACCTTTCGAAGACAATTGTTATTTTATTAAATTATTGTCCGAGATCGGTTACCCTTAACGTTCGACATGCTTATAACGTTTTTTGCACGATTGATACCATTATAAATTATAAAATTAAACATTTTCATCATATTGACTAGTTTCATTCATTTTATCAAGATATATACTTTGGTTGTTAGGTAGTAACTAGGGTGCATAACAACAATGGAGAATTGAGTTTTTATTTAGTTGTCAATAATTTTAAGTACAATTTTGATTATTATAAATTAAAATATGAGCGAAAGTGAATTTGAAGAAATTGAACGGGCTTGGGAAGAAGGGTGTTCCGCAATTATTCCCGAAAAATCCAAAATCCGTTATCAAAATACCTACCAAAGTTTTAAAAAATGGTGCGAAGGCAATAATTTAAGAATCAAAGAAAAGACTCTATTGGCATATTTCGTTCAAAGACATATGCAGTTGAAAGCTCCTGGAAGCCTCTGGGCAGAATATTCAATGATTAAATCCACCGTTTTTCTTTATGATGGCATTGATATTTCCAAGTTTTCAACGTTGATCGCGTATTTGAAGAGAAAAATTAAGAAATTGTACCATAAGTTTCAATATTAATAAATAATTCGTTAGTTTTCTTTATTCTTTCAAAAATAAATTAAAAGTAAGAGATTTTTTAACTCGACGGTAAGTGAATTACTTACCGTCGAGTTGGAGTACTTACCGTTGAGTTGGATTACTTACCGTCGAGTTGGTAGTAAATTTCACCTACTGACGTAAAATCTGTCACGGTAAACAGTCAAAAATGATCAATCGTGCAAAAAATATATTATAGTTTGGTATAGTAACGTGCATGTGTTTAGTCTAGTTAGTATGTAAGTGTAGTAAGATGTGTAATACTTATGCCCGATCGCCTCTTCCTTTTTAATATATAGACTGTGGTATATGGCATATGTGGTAAGTTATTTTTTAATTTAATTAAATATGATCTAAAAGAAAGATATTTCCTTCTTTATAGGGTTCCTTTCTGCACCTCTTTCGATCTCTGGCCCTACATTGCCATTTCGTACCGTTGTGTGTACACTCTTGAACCCCTCAACCATTCAATATTTACTTCTGGAACAACCCTCTTTTCAATGAGGTACCATACGTCAGGATCCGATGAGTTCTGCTACAACCAGCACAAAAGAGTCAAAAATTTCCAATTGATTTTAGATTTTAGTGGAGGCGCCATGTGGTCGCATACACCAAATCATAGTTTTTGGAGCCGTGTCGTACTTAATTACTCAGAAGAGGACTCAGGAGAACATCTGACCAAATAACGATTAAAACTAATCAATAAATAATAGAACAATCAGAATAATACAAGAATGGAGATCAAGTATCCTAATATCTCCCTTAAGGCCATCGTTACATGTTTCCCAAATATTTTACGGCTATCCCTACTTTTTCTGTCTTTACACGGCTAATTACGTGTAGTAAAATTAACACTGGTATGAATATGTAAATATTACTAGAACGTCATTCTACTTGACAATGTCATGACAATTTTTTCACTATGTATTCAGTGATTGTAATAATTTATATGTACAACAAAAACTAATACTCAATCGAGAAAAGAGGATAAGTGTTAAAGTGATTTTTTAATAATATATTGTTACTATGGAACGCTTACAATTTTGAACATCTTTAACAACAAAATACTTGGATCTCAAAATATATTATCCTGATGTATTCTCTGCTTGGATCTTTCACAAATAATACAACATAAATAACTTTTTATTAAGTTCACGTCTTAAATCAATTATTTATCAAATACACTATATATCAACATTATTTAATCAACAACTCAAAATATTTCCGATGCCATGTCAAATATTTAAAATTGTCACTGATTGTCAATGTCTGACTGACAATATGCTGACAATATTCTATTCGACTGAGTGCGTTTTAAACAAAGATAGATTTAGAAAATATTACCACGGACATTGTGTTAATTTTTTTCGAATCCTGAAAAAAACAATAAATATTTTTAAAAAATTTAAAAGCAGAATGAAAGACTAAATTATTACCGAGGGCCGAAGACCCCTTAGAAGAAATAAAAAGTTAATTTTGAATGAGATATTTGAAATTAAAAATCACACTAAATTTTCTCTTAGTTTTTCGCCCCTGTAACTTATTAAAATAAACATTATAGAAGTTCTCGAGGACTTTCGGCCCTCGCTAATAACGTAATCTTTCATTCTGCGTTTAAATTTTTCAAAAATAATTATTCGTTTTCTCAGGATTCGAAAAAAATTAATCCCCATTTGAATAGCATTGCAGCCGAAAATACGTACCCATCCCCTTAAAAAGGGTTATAAATCGGACCCAGAAGAGACAGAGGAATTAATTTATTAAAGCTTATTGTATTGAATGCTTCATATTCGTTCCTTATTATTAGTTTTTTGTTCTTAACAAAATGGCGCCCGAAAATCGTGTTTTTTCAATTTTTGCTCTATAACTCCAAAAATTTTAACTTTACACCAAAAAGACTCAAATAAAAATTCACCGTAATTAAATTCTGCATAGAGACGTGTTTTTTCCGATTTACTTCGACGAAAACTTTCCCCGGAAAAAGCGGTTTTTTCCAACAAAATCTTTAATTTTCAACTAAACTTTTAGATAAGTAATTGTTAATCAATAATTAAATAACTTGGTAATGTAAAAGCCCTTTTCGTATAGATTATAATTCCAGAAGCCGATGGAAATTGAAAGAACAGTTTAGCAACAATTGAATTGTTAATTAAAAATTTACGGTCGCTATAATAACGACAATAATTATGATACATAAGAATAACTATGATTTTTTTATAAAAAGACACTATACCTATCTAATGTACTATACAGAATTGAAATTGGACTATTTAAGCGGCCTCAGGAATATTTTAAAATTATAAACAATTGTTTGGCTTATAAACAAATAGAATATCTCGGGAAATATTAAACTAAATTAAATTGTAAAAACGGTATTCGAAAAACAGCGGCAGGACGCTTCTTTTAAAGAAAAAAAGTTTAATTATGACGAGTGGTTCCTGAGATACAACCGGTCAAAGTTGACCAGAATTTACGGCAAAGATATGAACAATAGGATCATAATTTTCAAACCTTCTCCTTTTTATTTTTGTCCTCTTTCTTCACACCAATTTTCATATCTTTAAAATACTCATAACATATATTATTATAATAAAAACTATCGATAATACGTGTGAAAATTGCCAAAAATAGCAAAATTCCAATCAAGAGTTAGGTTGGAGAAAATGTAACCCTTAAAGTTCAAAATCGGTATACGTTAAAAAAATTCATTTTCTCAGCTTCCCATGGAGCAATTTCCTTCATTCTTTTTTTGTTCCCAAGTAGCTCGAGTAGAGCCATCGAACTAACGCATTATTAATGTCAAACTTGCTTTTGTTTTGTTATAATAAATTAATTTATTTATTATAACACAAAATTTTAATTTGTTTAAATAAAAATTGTTTAAATAATTATACAGCTTTCACATGAGAATATTTATGTTTTTAACTTTAAAAGGTACACTTGTAGTAAGTTTATGTAAAAAAAGCCTACAACTGGAAAAAATATGTAGTTTTCTGTTCTTATAAATAAATTACTCTATTGTAACAAAACAAAAGCAAGTTTGACATTTAATAATGCGTTAGTTCGATGGCTCTACTCGAGTTATTAAGGAACAAAAAAAGAATGAAGAAAATTGCTCCATGGGAAGCCGAGAAAATGAATTTTTTTAACGTATACCGATTTTGAACTTTGAGGGTTACATTTTCTCCAACCTAATTTTTGATTGGAATTTTGCTATTTTTGGCAATTTTCACACGTATTATCGATAGTTTTTATTATAATAATATATGTTATGAGTATTTTAAAGATATGAACATTGGTGTGAAGAAAGAGGACAAAAATAAAAAGGTGATGGTTTGAAAATTATGATCTTATTGTTTATATTTTTGCCGTAAATTCCGGTCAACTTTGACCGGTTGCATCTCAGGAACCACTCGTCATAATTAAACGTTTTTTCTTTAAAAGAAGCGTCCTGCCGCTGTTTTTCGAATACCGTTTTTACAATTTAATTTAGTTTAATATTTCCCGAGATATTCTATTTGTTTATAAGCCAAACAATTGTTTATAATTTTAAAATATTCCTGAGGCCGCTTAAATAGTCCAATTTCAATTCTGTAAAGTACATTAGATAGGTATAGTGTGTCTTTATAAAAAAATCGTAGTTATTCTTATGTATCATAATTATTGTCGTTATTATAGCGACCGTAAATTTTTAATTAACAATTCAATTGTTGCTAAACTGTTCTTTCAATTTCCATCGGCTTCTGGAATTATAATCTATACGAAAAGGGCTTTTACATTACTAAGTTATTTAATTATTGATTAACAATTACTTATCTAAAATTTTAGTTGAAAATTAAAGATTTTGTTGGAAAAACCCGCTTTTTCCGGGGAAAGTTTTCGTCGAAGTGAATCGGGAAAAACACGTCTCTATGGAGAATTTAATTGCGGTGAATTTTTATTTGGGTATTTTTGGTGTAAAGTTAAAATCTTTGGAGTTACAGAGCAAAAATTGAAAAAAACACGATTTTCGGGCGCCATTTTGTTTATAAAAAAAGTAGCACACTATCTGCGGACTTTGCATACCTATATTATTAATACCTACAATAATAAGATTCGATTCCAGCAATAAAATTGCTGGTAAATAACTTTTCCTTGTATTTTGCTAATTATCCCAGAGTACAGCACAATAAGTCTCTAAAACGGACACTTACGAAAGAAAACGGGCCAAAAATATAAACTCTCCCCCATTTTGCAGTCCATAGCGTTAATGCACAAAACTTGTTCATGTCGAGTTTGAGCACGCGTCCCGTTCGAATCGTACACCAAATCTATTTCATGGCGAGTTCCTTTTGTATTGGAAACCCGCAAAAATATATATACTCGGCCTGAATCAGATATCGAAATAGATTTTAGAGTTATGTAATAATACTACATATTGTTAGTGACAGTAACAAAGATTAATGGGATCAATTAGTTTTTCTTTCATATCCTAAACGCGAAATGGACATTATATTAAATGGAATATTCGTCATTCGGTGCACGTTTCGCCTCTAACTCGGCCAAGTATTAACTTAACGTCATTTTGGATTTTAACGTCAGAATCGCAAATGTAACATTTTAACATCACCGGAATATATATCTGTGATAGTAATGAAAAGCAAATATTATTTATGTAAATATGAATTTATAGTGCGCTTCAAATGTATGGAATTAGAAATTTATAATTCCTACACTGAATCCAACATATTTCAGAGGACAGCAGAACAGTTATCCTCAATCCCGGCGAGATTAGATTAGTAGATTATGTGAAGTCGTTAAGGCCATGCAGCCAGCCTCTTCGCACTTCGACCTATAGAGATCTTTTGTGCATACTTAATCTAGTTAAACTCTCATCATCATTATCATCATCACCCATCCCTTTGCGTCCACTACTGGACTTAGTCATCCCTCATTTTTGTCCATTGTGCTTTATTTTGAGCACTTTGCATCCAATTTATTGACATTTTCTTGATAATCTTGATTTTCTTGAAAATCGAGACAATGATGGAGTATGTTGAAAAAAGACAATTAAGTTGGTGGGGGCATTTACAACGACTACAGACAGAAGTACCAGTTAAGAAGATATGGGAAACGAAGGTGCAGGGGAAAGAAGTAGAGGAAGACCGAGGGAGACATGGAACGAAGTGATGGCAAGGATTCTTGACAAAAAAGGAATATCATGGAACGAAGCTAAGGCTATGGCACTTTTCAGGAAGCAGTGGAAGAGATTTGTGCACTGTTAACAGAGCACAAGTCATACCTACATCCGAGAGGGTAGAGGGCCTAAAGATAATATATCTCAGAAGACAGTGGCCAGTGACTATTTTTATATCTTTTTTACTCATTTCGAGAAGGCGGTTTGTTGCAGTAGGCGTCACTTTTATGAGCATTACTGCATGTCTTTGTACTGGTATGTTAGACCAATAGTGTTGTAGTTGACTGAGTTCCCAGGTCCGGAGTTCCTCCCTGATGCAGCTTTTCCATAGTCCACAGAAGGGCTCTGGACATTGGAATGGGGTATTAGCCCCTTCTTTCGCGAGGCTATCAGCTTCTCCGTTTCCTGCAATTCCTTTGTGACCTGTAACATCAAAGTTACTTTGCTGCGTTCCGCCAGCTTCTTGAGGGATTGGTTACAGTCTCAAACCAACTTTGACTCACAAGTATGACTTTACTCTATCTAAGGCAGCTTGGCTGTCTGATAAAATAAAGACTTTTACGCTACGAGTGTCTCGGTGGAGACATTTTTGGCACTAATGTCTATAAAATGTATTTCTGCCTCAAAAGACAGTTGGGGCGTTTCCAAAAGATTTGGATAGCCTGAAATTGGGCCCAGTAACTCCCACTCGTGCTCTTTCATCTATCTTAAATCCATCCGTATACCATACGAGTGAAGCTTCTTCCAGTTTCGGTTCAACTTCTTCGCCCATTTGGTAGTTTTTCATGACCACTTCAAGGGATGTTTCGAACTCGAATTTGACTGGAATGACATTTGTCGACCTGTCCTTAGAATTCAATGGATTTTCGTTAAAGATTTTTAGGTGACCCACTAGATCTCCAGGTTTCTTTGTTTGTGTCGATACTTTAAGGCGGTAGTTACTGCATCCCTCCTTATGCAGAATTGTAAGGGAGGAAGGTTCAGCATCGCATCTAGAGCTGCAGTAGGTCATGTTGACAGTGATCCTGTGATTCCCAGACAAGCTAGTCTCTATACTTTTTGCAGCGTTATATTGTTTGCCACGTTTCATAGATTTTAGAGTTATATAATAATATTACATAGATTGTTAGTGACAGTAACAAAGATTAATGGGATCTATTACTTTTTCTTTCATATACTAAACGCAAAAATGGACATAACGCTAATTTTGTAATACTAACCATAAACTTTTTCCGAACATGGATCTCTTTTCTTTTTGACGAAATATACAGGGTGTCACGAAAAGATTGGTCATAAAATGGACATGTGGCATTCTTATGGCAGCAGCATCTTAAATAAAAATTAAAGCGAAATTTGTGTAACCCATAAAAAATTTATGGGGGTTTTGTTCCCTTAAATGCCCCCAAACTTTTGTGTACGTTTCAATTTAATTATTAGTGTGGCACCATTCATTAAACACACTGTGTTTATCGAGATATTTTGAATATTTATCGAATCCACCACATATTTGTATATGGTTAAGTACGACTATAGAGACCATTATAGAGAATCTGAAAATGTATTAATAATTTACATTTTTAGGTATATTTTGAAAAAGAAGCCACATCTCGATAAAAGATCACTTATCAAAAAAAGACTAAGAGGCAAAAATGTTTTAAAAACACTGTGTTTAAATAATGGTACCACAATAATAGTTTAATTGGAACGTACACAAACATTTGGGGGGTTTCAAAAGGAACAAAACTCCCATAACATTTGTATGTAAATATATTAAAATGAAGCCGCATCTCGATAAAAACTCGTTTATCGAAAAAATACTAAAAAGTTTTAAAAATGTGTTTAACTAATGGTACCACAATAATGAATTAATTGGAACGTACACAAAAGTTTGGGGGAGTTTAAGGGATCAAAACCCCCATAAAATTATTATGGGGTGGACAAATCTCACTATAATTTTGTTTTAAAATGATCCTGTCATAAGAATGATACATGTCCATTTTCAATAAAAAATCTTTAATAGTTTACGATATATTGAAAAAAAAATCGATTTTCATTTTGTAACTTCAAAGGGCTGTAACTTTTTTATGAGCACATTTGTACTAAGGTAAGTTAGGTTCTATCGAACTATTTTTGACTCCAGAATGTGGTATAATTTATGACCAATCTTTTCGGGACACCCTGTATAATATAATCTAGTCCTCAGAAGAAAAATTTCAAAAACCTAATGAAATATTTATGCTGTCATTTCTCCTCTTAAGGGAAATCTCCCAATGCCTATCTGCTTGTTGATTGAGAATTTAATTTGTACATTTTTTAAAAACTCTAAAAAATAATAGATTTCAATAATGCTCAAATCACTTCCGAGTTACATAAAACTCCAATTAAAACAAAATTGCAACCTAGGCTGGATATTATTAAATTTATCCATTATGCTCCCGTTGCCAACAAAGAAAACAAAGTATTTTACATTTGTATGTGCTTTTTACAGCAGAATTCACTTTTTTGAGAATGGGCATTTTTAAAAATATAAACGGAAATTTAATTTCGTTTTACTGTATACAGAGGAGCAGTTGCATCCGTTTAAACAAAAACAGAAACAATTTTGAGCGTAGCTATATTAAAATAGTAACTTATGTTATATTTGTAGGTCGTTTTTTTATTGCATGAAAATTTAAACATTAAAAGATTGATAGAAAACTAGAAACACAGAAGGACAAAAGATGTAGCATTAGGTTCTTTGGTGTTACTGTTACCATCAGTTAAATAGGGCATAATTGTTTAACTATTGTCATTTAAGAATTTAGTCTGGAAACCCTCAAAGGACTATTTAACCATTACTTCATACTGGGTGAATGGAAACCTTGTATTTTCTCCTAACTTTTAAAAATTATGTGAAAAAATTGAAGGGCTTATTTTGTTTCATACTCCTTTCGTATTATCTCGGAGGCATCCCTAAGATTCTGTTTTTTGAATTATCCGAATATCTCCTTTCTTGTAAAAGCTATAAATAAAAACACTGCTTTGGAGGTTTATTTAATTAAAAATATCAAACGCAATAAAATTAACAAACAAAAAACAAAATTAACGACAAAACAAAGCAATTCAATAGCGAGTATATCTACCTCTCGCAACAACGACCGCTCGCAATATGTTTGGCATCGAATAAAGATGTGTTATCCTTGTCTGGGGAATAGCCTGATATTCCTCTATCAGGACCATAAGTATACCAAATTTTCTGGAGGCCTAGAATGATGGCGAGTAGCTATTTTCAATTCATCCGATAATAAATGCTCGATAGGATTGAGATCTGGGCTGCACGCGGCTCATTTTAACCATATCAATTTAAGATATTTATGTTTATCCGTCAGTCAATGTTTTTATTTACAAAAAATTGCGCAGGTCTTACAAGAAAAAAGATATTCGGATAATTACAAAAACAAAATGTTAGTGGTACCTCCAGAATAATACAAAAAGACAATGAAACATAATTAGCTCTTCAATTTTTCCACAGAATTTTTTATATGAGAAAATATAACACTTCCCTTCAGCCCCGCATTATGCCATACAAGCAAAAGTTTTTTGTTAACAGAATAATAACAAACGATACCAATATATCTTCTTCTTCCTCAGGTGCCATCTCCGCTACGGAGGTCGGTAATCATCATAGCTATTTTAATTTTTGAGGCAGTAGCTCTAAATAGTTGTTTTGAGCTGCATCCAAACCATTCTCTCAGGTTCTTCAGCCATGAAATTCGTCTTCTTCCGATGCTTCTTCTGCCATCTATCTTTCCTTGCATTATGAGTCGCAGGATGCCATACTTCTCGCTCCGCAACGCATGTCCGAGATAAGGTAGCTTTCTTTCTTTAATTGTAAGTTCCACTTCCTTCTCTTTACCTATTCTTCTCAGTACTTCATTGTTCGTAACTCTATCTACCCAGGAAACCCTCATAATTCTTCTATAGGTCCACATTTCAAAGGCGTTAAGTCGTCTCATTGTCTCTACATTTAACGTCCATGATACCAATATATGTACCTACAAACTGATGCAAGAATCTGGAAAATCGGAGTACAAATAATAAAGTTATAACTTATTAATAGTCCAGGAACCGAAGCTTTTCACCTCACAATTTTTACAGAATGGATTGATTTTCTTGAAAATTTGAGAATAAATAGTGGATAGTCCAAAAATAAAAATCTATATGACGCCGAAATGCGCTTTTACCATGGGGTCGTTGCCACCCCATCTCGGGGGGTGGTAATTTTTTATTATATTTTGACCGCAAAAGTTGACAAAACATTTATTCTAAGCAAAAAATATTCTATACATTTTTTTGATAAAATTAATAGTTTTCGATTTATTCGCTATCGTGTTTGTTTTATATTGAAAAAATCAATGTTTTTCGATAATACTCATTTACGATTCACTCAATTTTTGCAGTAGAAAAATTTTTTCAAACCATGTTATTGGGAATTAAATAACCTACAATTTCATATTTAAACATTTTTCCGTATCTCTGATGCTAATCTTTCTATTCTGAAGAAAACTGCATTTTTTACCAAACCACAAAAATTCGTTATTCGATTTTAGCGCCAGTTTTATAAAAACTAATCATTCTAGCCAGTCAAACTTCTAGAATCTATTAATAATACATAAATAAAGAAGAATCAATAAGGTAAATAACTAAAAACACCGCTAACTTACATTTTTATGCTTCCAATTGGATTTCTCCTTTTTTTTTTTTTTAATATATTGATTTTTTAACCAAAAATTTTTTATTTTATATCTTAAAAAGTTTGGTAAAAAAGAATTTTGTAGGTTTTTATAAGATCTATAAGTCTAATAATATTAAATCTTTTTAAAATCCTCAGTCACAAAAAGAGGTGACTTTGAAAGGGTTGGTAAAGGTGGTTTTTATGTTATTACAAGTTTTAATTGTCAATAACTCAGTCAATTTTTGCCGTCGAAAAAATTTTTGCAAACCAAGTTCTTGGGAATTGAACAAACTAAAATTTTATGTTTAAACATTTTTTCGTACACTCAAAAAAATTTAGTTCGTAATATTGATTAACAGTGATTATTGAATAGTATTTCGTTCTCACAACAATTTAATTTGTTGTTTCAACGAACTTTTAGACATTGACGAATGTACTTGGTTATTGTCACAATGATTGAATAATAATTGTGAGAATAAGTAGAGTACATTAATCAATAACACTCAATTTATACAGCCAATAACTTAGTTTCGTATATTTAATAAATACTGTTAATTGTGGCAGCAACTCACGTTCTTGATTTCGTAGCTGACAAGCAATTACCTTGGTTTATCGTGACAACGTACAGATTTCATTAAAACAATGTACAAATGTTGTTAATATAGAGTAATATATGATTATTGAATAGATGTACACTGATTGTTGTGCCAACGAATGCATTAATTAATCTACTACTGCCTTTAATTCCCACAATCAATGCGTTAATTTTGACAATAATCGTGGTTGTTGAGACAATAAATGTTTTGCTTGACCATTTGAAATGTAACGGCTTTTCCTTGAAAGTGCCGAATAATAATTGCATTTTGTTTCCAAGTGTAGTCCGTAGTAGAAGGAAGATAAGGATAAGATATTACTTATTTTTTATATTTGAATAAAAGTAAGTTTTTTCTGATAAGGTAAATACGGGAGAACATTCTAATTAAAAATAAACTTGTCAGTGTCTTATGTTTGTAAGTGTTTACTTTTAATATTGTCTTGTGATGTTATTTATAAGATGAACTGAAAATGAATTTTCGAATCCTGAATGAAAAAAATCATTAGTATTTTTGAAAAATTAAACGCAGAATAAAATATTACAGTATTATCGAGGGTCTGACGTCCCTGAGCACTTCTATAATGATTATTTTAATAAGTCACAAGGGTGCAAAAGAGAAAATTTAGTATGATTTTTTTATTTCAAATATACTATTCAAAAGAAACTTTTTGTTTATTCTAAGGGACTTTCAGCCCTCAGTAATAATGTAGTCTTTTATTCTGCGGTTAAATTTTTCAAAAATACTTATTAGTTTTCTCAGGATTCCAAAAAAATGAATGCGTTTAAAAATAATTCGATCGAAATTTTGCCCCTGCGCTCTCAAAAATGATTAAAGTGTTATACATTTTTGAAATCACCATTTCAAACATTTTTAATTGAGCTGTCACATGATGTACTTTCCCATTAAAAAAAATCAAAGTTACGCCTGTCACCTGAAGAGGGATCGTGTAAAGTTCGAAACATTGATGTTATAATATACTTTGATAATTTTAAAAATTGACCTGTCTGAGCGTTTTGCTTTTGTGCTAAAAATGAATAAGTTAATAAGGGTGGGGGGGAGTGTAACACTTATTCCAGTGCACTGTATAAGCGATATAATAATTATGAGAAATCAAACAGTGTAAAGTCCTAAAGGTTAAGGACAAAAAAGGGGATTTAAAAAATTATTATTAATCAATTAATATGATACATTGGGCTAATGCATTCAGTAATTATTAATATAAAATACGTTCATAGTAGGAATGAACGAAACTGATTGTAAGAATGAATATAATTGGTTGTAAGAATAACCGTATTTATTGTGCCAATGAACGGAATTAATTGTAACAGTAAACGGAAATAATTGTAGAAATAAACGAAATACGTTAGGAGAAATAACACTGTTATTGGCACAACGAATTGTCTTCGTCGGTCAATTAACGACGTTGTTGTGTCAATAAATAGTGTTCGTTGACTCAATGAACAGAGTTCGTAATATCAATAAAGTGAGATTATGGTATACATAATGAAAGTTCATTGTTTCAATAAATAGTGTTCGTTGACTCAATGAACTGAGTTCGTAATATCAATAAAGTGATATTATGGTATACATAATGAATGTTCGTCCATTCAATAAACGTAATACATTGGCTCAACTAACGAAAATAATGAATTGATTAACATCGCTTTGTTGTTCCAATAAAACCAAGAATTGGACAAATTTTAAGAATTGCGTTTGTTGTCTGAATTAACATTTTTATTGATATTACGTACCTTTTTCGTTGAGTGTATCTCTGATGCTAATATTTCTATTCTGAAAAAAGGCCATTTTTTTCTAAACTACAAAAATTCGTCATTCGCTTTTAACTCCATTTTTTTTAAACTAATTATTCTAAGCCAGTCAAACTTCTAGAACCTATTAATAATACATAAGTAAATACGGCCAAATAAGGTCAATGACTAATTTTAATTAGGGTGGTGATTAGGAGGTTGCGTCCTATCACTTTTTCACTGAAAAAAATAGGGACTGACATTCTTTTCATTATAAGTCACTTAATTTTTGAGCTAAAGACTTTTTTATTTCTGGAGATAGATATTTTTAAATACTTTAAATTAGTTTGAACAAGTTGTCCTCGAAAAATGCATAGTTTTCCCGTCTTTTAGATTTGAAACTACAATATTTAGCATTTGACGAAGAAGAGCTAACTATATAATAAAGTATAGCTCGATTACAATTTGGTCTTAAAGAAAATTAAAACAACGGTTTTGTTTATTTTTTTTTAAAGATACATTTTTGTTAAGTAAAGTTGTTTTGATAAAAAGAAAACTTTAGGAGTTATTAGCAGAAAACTTGTTAAAAACATTGATTTTTTCGATATAAAACTGTCACGTTCGATAGCAAATAAATTGAAAACTATTAATTTTATCAAAAAAATGTACAGAGCGTTTTTTACTTAAAATGAATGTCTTACCAACTTTTGCGGTATAAATATAAAAAAAATTCCAACCCTAAAATGGGGTGGCAACCACCCCCATGGTAAAAGCGCCTTTCGGCATCATATAGATCTTGATCCTTGGACTATCTACTACTTATTCTCAAATTTTCAAGCAAATCAATTCATTCTGTAAAAATTGCGAGGTTTTATCCTATTTTAAGCTTCATTACTTGGACTATAAACTTAATCAAACATTTTTAGTGGCGGAATTTTGTGTCGGTGAGTGTAGTTTACAGCGCTTTTCTATAGCTACATAGAAATTACCAAAAAACACCCTATTTTAATTACTTTACTAAAATCACCATACTCCATGCCCGTTTGAATAAAGCACCAATAGAAATGTGCCTACAATAGTGGCGGCCCATTCGTCATGCGACTTTAAGTGGATTTAAAAATTTGCCGGCGACTATTCCGTAACCCTTCTGCGTGAAAATCTGATTTATGCATCAGGTGTTTTTCTTGCCAGCAACGGCGGGGGTTGCGCAAGGTCGCACTTTTGACTGATGGACTCGAAAAATTTATGTCCTGAATTTTAAGAGAGAAAAAAAAGGTGTGGCGATTATGTTACGCTTTTGTGTAATTTATTAAGACTGTTTAAACTTTTATGCGAGCAACTAGAATAAGTGGATATTGTTTTTTAAATGAATAATGCTCACTTAGAGAGAATGTTAACATTTTAGTCTTTTAACATGTCAAATTTTTTAAATATATTTTGCTAAACACCCTTATATTGCTAAATAATGAACGACAGAAGCTATATATGTATACAGTGCTAGTCAAAAGTCCGTACCCCCCTCGTATCTTTTGAACGGTTATACCTATAATAGTGAAATTTGGAGATAGGAAATAAACGGACGTAAGCTTCTTAACTAGTCATGACAGGTGACGTAATAGTGACAGATGACTTTACAGCGCCACTGTGACAGATAATTTTAAATGGGACCTTATGGCAAGTGACACCTCGTTTGAAAGGTATTGAAAATACCTATTCAGTCATACTAATATTGTTTAAGTTTAAGCTAATTTTGACGAATTAATGAAATAAATATAAAATTGTAGTTTCATTTAATTAATTCAAAATTCAAAATTCCGCCTATGATTACTTGTCAAAAAGGTTGACGTTGACGTAAAAACTACTAGAGAATCGAAAAACGTCAACTTTTTTGACAAAAAAACCATAGGCGTACATTTGAATGTTTATTAATTAAATGCGAAGCTACAATATTATATTTATTTAATTTATTCACCAAAATCAAAATCAACTAAAACACAAAAAAATTAGTATGGCTGAGTAGGTATTTTGAATACCTTTCAAACGAGGTATCACTTGCCATAAGGTCCCATTTAAAATTATCGGTCACAGTGGCTCTGTAACGTCATCTGTCACTATTACGTCACCTGTCATAACTAGTTAAGAAGCTTACGTCAGTTAATTTCCTCCATCCAAATTTCACTATTCTAGGTAAAACCGTTCAAAAGATAAGAGGGTGGGTACGGACTTTTGACTAGCACTGTATACACCGGTATATTAGGAGTCAAGGGCTCAACTTTCCGGTAGGGATCTACGGAGGAGTATCACCAAGCCGCAAGCACTCATTCACTAAGCCTCAGATTCATATTAGAATTTTAAACTGCTGCGTTAACTTTTTGTTTATCGGTTCACCGGGCATGGGTTTGAACTCACATATCTCACAGCGAAGCAGGCGCGGATCCAAGGGGGGGGTCAATGGACAGGCCCGGTCTGGCTCCATTGGAGGCCCTCGGCTAGATGGTGATTTGAGGCCCCCCCCCCCGGAAATATAACGAGGACCATGGGGTCCTCTCACGGCAACTATAGTTAGCCTATGTTTGCTGCATGCGGCTAACGTGGTTTTAAATGCTTTTAAATTTTTAATAATTTGGTTGAAATTGAATAATTGCTAAATATTTTACAATGCAATTTGAAGATCTTAGCGATTCTATTTGGTTAGGTAATACTGTACCTCTAAATGACATTGACATTGTATTTCAACAATCCAGAGGCTAAAATGATTAAAATATTTTACCTTTACATCAGCACCAAATTTTAATTTATTAATAAATGTAACTACTTCAAAAATCAATTTTAAATGCAGTACTGTTTAAGAATGGTTGACTAAAACAGAACGATAGTTAAATGAAAGGTCAACTACTAACATGACAATAAAAACACAACGAAAAAAACGCTGCATTTTACATTAAACAAAACTTTATTGCAACGCCCTAGTGTACGTTGATACTAAAATATGGCCTAGTGTAATAGAAGTATAAGTATAACATAAATAATTATTACATAAAGAATTTAAAAAAAATGTGTTAACCGTATAAACACGACAAAAATTCCTACCATAGTGATAGTAGCCTTATCAACGATTGCCTAGCCTATCCCATCAGTTTTCTTTTAAGTTCGTCACTACTACTGGCCACGACATTAATGATTTTTTCTTTGTAGATGTCAGAAAACAAGTATCTCTCTATGTTCATAAAAATAAGGCTAGACATAAGGTCTTGGCCTAAACTAGCCCTAAGACGATTCTTTATTAATTTTCGCTTAGAAAAAACCAGTTCACATTTAACCTCTGTACAGGGTATCGTTAGGATAAATTTATAAACTACATATAAGTTAGTGAACAATCCTGATCCAGAGAGTTCAAAAAGAACTGAGAAAGCACATGACAAACACTTGAAACATTTTTTGCTGTCATTGCAGAAACCACGAAAATTGTCTTGTTCTGATTCAGGTGCCGAATCGAGTTCACGGTCTTTTAAAATTTCTTCTGCTTTGTTTGATTCTTCGTCTGGGATCTGTTCATCTTGAGTGTTTACAACTTTTATGAAACTTTTGTACTGATCTGCAAATTGTTTAAGTTCTATTAATAATATACTTCTTTCAACATTGCAAAGTTTTGAGATACAAGAGAGGACTCCAGCCGGAAAGTCTTTAATCGTCATTATGTCATTAAATTTTCTTGAATTTAACCAAGAAAGGTCCTCTAAAATTTCTCTGTTTGGGCAATATCTTTCTTCTATGCTTGTTCTAGCACAGTCTAACATATTGAAAAATACATGCTTGAAATGTTGAGCTGCTGATATTTCAGGAGCATCATCACTTGATTGTTCCCCAGGCATTCGTTTTTCCTTTGAAATTCTTCTTTCCGTAAAATCCAATTGTAATTCCAAATCAATATTGCTATCTTCCAATTTACTGTTAACAGCAGTCGCATACTCTTTTGTTTTCGTGTACAAAAATTCAAAATATTGGTCATTTCTTTTTTCATTGATCTGTTTAAGTAGTGTTTGAACCAAATCCCAAGCAATAGCGTAGTCCAACGTTTTAGTTTGCAAATATTTCGAAACAGGCGTTATAACAAGAAACATATCTAGTAAAACGAATGAAATAAATAGGTTTTCAAATTTCGCCCATTGACTTGCTAAATTTCTGGCCATATATCTGGATTTGCAATCAAAATTACCATCAGATATTTCTTTGAATACGGTAATGACGTTAGTTAATTTGTCCGTGGCAATTTCCCCGCTCCTTAAAACACTTTCATCAATTATCGATGACAGAGCCTTATGTTTACTCCACCACCTAGTGGCTCCTATTTTTTGCAGTCTATAAAGTTTGTCGTGGGCGGTATGTTGTTGTTTTTGTTTCTTTCTCCCACACTGCCATTCGTTTGTAAGATGAACTCAGAAAAACTGCAGATTCCTCTACCAATCCAAATAAAAAGTAGGTTATTGTTTATTTAAAATTGTTTTTGCTGTATTACGTCGCTGTGAAACAGTAAAACAAAATAATTTTTTATAATAAAAAAACTTTTGTTTACTTGAATTTTTTGGCTTTTGGAGGCCCCCTTGAGCCGGAGGCCCTTGGCGATCGCCGACCAGCCGCCCTGGCCAGACCGGGCCTGTCAATGGAGTCAATTGCCCACTCCTGGAGACTTCGCCTGGTGTTGCATTTTTTTAAGAACGAGATAATTACGATTGAAAATAAATAGTGGGTTTTGTGTCTTGTTGCTAACTGACTAACTGAAACATAAAACAGAATTCATTCTCCGAAGTACGTGTTCTCAGTCTTACTGTATGGTGTCGAGTCTTGGAATGTGAATAAAAACGATCTAGGAAGGAGGAAAAGGCAGTTTTTGTTTTTATTTGATTCAGAGTTGGACCACCATCTCCAGATAGCTATTTCTGCATCTCATTCGTCATCGGTGGAGCTATGCAGTCACAACTCTGAAACAAACATCAGCAACCCTGCCTATTTAAGGGAAAACATCGCGATGCAATGTTTCCACCTTTTGAGACGCAATACAGCGACATCTCTCGTAAAACGAGGAAGACGAAAAGCTCTAGATACAAAGTTTACTACAATTAAACAATTAAAATAACTGAAATAAAAATAAAAAAGAATGTGTGTGTGTGTACTTTGTACGCACGTAAGAAGTTACACTTGTATTAATTTAATTTAATTTATTCAATAAACGGCAGAGCCCATTTACAAAAAATGTATAAAAAAAATGAAATATTATGGTAAACAGTAAAGATAACCAATTTTAACCTAAAATAACAAATAACAAAAGATAATAAAAATGACAACAATGACAACAATAAAAACCAACAAAATTAAATTAGTAACAATAATAAATAATTAATAAATTATAGGAACTTAGTACTTTACATCAGTTACTGAATTATGTATGCTTCTTTTAAATACACGAAGACTGTCTACAAATGGATCAAGACTGTTTTGATTATGATTAATTAGACGCAAGGTGCGTGACAATGGGGAGTAAAAGCAATAGTTCGTATTATGATAAGGTATGCGAAAAATTGGGGAAACCCGTTTTTGGACAGTATTGAGGCTTATAGCTTGTAAGATAGTTGGGCAATGATATAGACCATTTAATATTTTATAAATGATTGTTAAATCTGATTTAGCCCTTCTTACTTCCAAGCTATCCAATTTAAATGTTTGATTAACCAGATCATAATTAATGTTAAAACCCTGACAAATATTGATATGAGCTCGAAATGCCAAAGAACGAAGAAATGTTTTCTGGACGGACTCAATATTTCTAATGTGACAATCATAGTAAGGTGACCATATAACTGAGGCATATTCCAGCAATGAGCGCACAAAAGAAACATATAACCTTAAAAAACAATTCGGTGGCAGTTGAGAACTATTACGTGTTATAAATCCAAGATTCCGCATACTCCTATTAATCATGTCTGTAATATGTGGTATAAAAGTTAATTTTCAGTAGTAATAACCCAAGGACATTGATAATTGTTCGAAAAAATTTTATAACAGATTTAGAAAGCTTGTTGCTTGGAAACAGACCGACGCCGTAGGCGGAGGTCTGTTGCCTGTAAGCAACAAACTTGAGAAAGTTGTTAAAAAATTTTTGAGCATTTATCAATGTTCGAGGGTTATTCGGATAGAAAATTTTTTGCTGGTTATGAAAAAAAATACAGAGCAGAAACAATTTATTTAAATGTGCAATTAACAATTCTTCCACCGTCCGATTTCCATCTAATTCATATTTTCTATCATTGCAAAAGTCCATAAACGCTTTCCATACAAATTTTTTACTGTAAACAGTATTCTTTGGTATATTTGATTCGATAATTTCATTAATATTCTCATCAGTATTACAACCAAATCGTGACATTTTGAAATATTGAATATTTGAAATGTCAAAATCGAAATGAAACGAAATGTAGGTATCCATAGCTACATGATTGAGTGAAAACAGCCCATGGGATCTGTTTTCAGTATAATGTTGGTTTTATTGGTTGTATTCAATCAGATGACCACAAATTAATTGATTTCATTGGATTTCTAATTGAGTAAAAAATTTTCTGTCAAACAAAACACCTAAGTCTTTAATACAGTCCACAGATTAAATAACAGTATTGTTCAATATATACGTTTTTACAATGGTATTGTTAGAGCGACTGAAGGTAATACTAAAGCATTTTTTAACATTTAATTCTAGACCATTATCAGTACACCATACACATAAGTTATTTAGATATTTTGTAGCAGTACAGTGTCTAGTTCGGACTCAATAACCTTATAAAATTTGAAATCGTCCGCAAAGGCCAGAGGTGCAGAATGTAATATTATAGTACTCAGGTCTCTAATAAACAAGTTAAACAAGACAGGGCCTGAGTGAGACCCCTGTGGAACACCTGAAAGCACCTGAATCTCGCTAGATAAGTAATTGTTAATCCGAACGAACTGAGTACGCCCAGTTAACAAACTATAAGAAAATCTTACAAGGATCTCACCCAAACCCATTGCACTTAGTTTGGAAACAATATGTTTATGACTAACTCTATCGAATGCCCTTGAGAAGTCCGTGTAAACACTATCTACCTGTTTGGAGCTCTCAAAGGCATTCAACAGGTCAAACTGATACGTTAAAAGGTTGGTCACGGTGGATCTACCTTGAGAAAATCCATGCTGCTCGTCATTTAATATTTTGCGACAGTGCCAGGATAGATGGGTGGAAAATAATTTATCAAAAAGCTTAGGAATAGCTGATAGTATGCTAATCCCTCGATAGTTACGAACGTCACTCTTATTGCCACTTTTATGGATAGGTGTAAGAAAGCTGACTTTCCAAAAGTCGGGAAAAATACCAGTGGAAATGGACAAGTTAAACACATGCAGCAAGGGTTGGCTCAACGTACAAACACATTTCTTCAGCAGCACAGAGGGAATACCATCTGGGCCATGTGAATACCTACTCTGCAAACCATTTATACCATCAAAGACCTCTGTTAAAGAAAATTGCACTGTATTAAGATCCAAACTATAATTAAAGTTATAGTCAGGAATCTCCCCATCATTGTTTTTATATGATAAAGCAAAATGTTTTGAGAATAAATTTACAATTTCTTGACCACTGTCGGCAGTCTCATTATCAAGAAACATACTATTAGGATATGCACTTGATCTCCGTAAATTATTCACATGTTTATAGAACAGTCTAGGGTTAACGGACAATTTTGTATTTATTCTCATTATGTAGTTGTTGTGACATTCATTGCGTAAAATTTTACATCTATCTCTACTTTGTGAAAATAATTGATAGTCCTCATAATTCCCAGTCTGCTTAAGTTTACAATGTGCTTTTTTCTTATCAATGATTAGCCTCTGTAATTCCCTGCTAAACCAAGATGGAAAGTTAGGTGACTTAAAATGTTTAATCGGGACAAAATAATCAATAGCAGAGTACAAAACATTATAAAAATATTCCACACATTTGTTAATGTCACCATGATCAAGTGCATGATCCCAGGATATGCTAGCTAAATAGTTGTTAATAGCATTACAAAACACAGTTCTTAAAATCGTAGTAAAAAACGTCATATTTTAAATCTAAATCACTTTTAAGAGGGATGATAAACTGGGGATGATATTATATAATTTCAACGAAATAAATATACTTTAAACAGTTTATTTTTATTTCATTTAAATATTAAACTAATTTTAATGCTTACCACTTTCCAAAAAAAAAAAGAATAGGAATGGTCCGGATTTGAACCCAAGACTTCTCGATCTCTAGCCGAATGCAATACCAATAACGCTACGAGCTCTCTATTTAGATAGTCTCGGACATAATGACAATGCACGGTAACAAACAGACGAAGTGAAGTATAATAAATATAAATGTTTTAATATTACTTATCTTACTCCTGAGGAAGACAAATCCAAAGACACAAAAATTATAATAAATATATTTACTAAAAACACTAATATATTAGACGAAGTAGTTTTCAATCCTAATAGTAAATTATTAATATTGAAAATATTAAAAATATTACTAAAAGATTTTTAAATTGAAAACTTATTGGTACACTTTCCTGGTGACACCTCCAAGACTTCTACAATTTGCAAGTCAAATGGATGCTGCAGTGAAGACGAGAGGGAAGGAATTCTACACTATGCAATTCACATCCCCCGTCTGCAGCTGGTAAAGTTCCAACGGAAAAATGCACCTAGTTACTCTACGAAGTAATACGACTATAAAATAAAAATGTATACCATTTTTATTCAGTTGCAATGCGAAGGCAAAACAATCTTACTTTTCAATTAGAATACGGAGTGCAGTCCAGTCCCTTGAATCGCGATTTTCGGCTCTTATTGGAGCCTTCATCGGAAGGAACGTAGGCACTGTTCTCCATATTTTAACTGATTTGTATCGAGAGGTTTTCTCACCCATTGCAACTGAAGTGATGATAGTAGGTGGCTAGCGCCATCTGGCATTGAAAGACGAAGTAGTTTTCAATCCTAATAGTAAATTATTAATATTGAAAATATTAAAAATATTACTAAAAGATTTTTAAATTGAAAACTTATTGGTACACTTTCCTGGTGACACCTCCAAGACTTCTACATTTTGCAGACTACTTCGTCTTTCAATGCCAGATGGCGCTATCCACCTACTATCATCACTTCAGTTGCAATGGGTGGGAAAACCTCTCGATACGAATCAGTTAAAATATGGAGAACAGTGCCTACGTTCCTTCCGATGAAGGCTCCAATAAGAGCCGAAAATCGCGATTCAAGGGACTGGACTGCACTCCGTATTCTAATTGAAAAGTAAGATTGTTTTGCCTTCGCATTGCAACTGAATAAAAATGGTATACATTTTTATTTTACTAATATATTCTTTTCACACTTTTTTTGTACTGATATATTTATACATAACTTCAACCAACGCCATACTGTCTGTGTGCGCATGCGCGCAGAATAATAAAAATTCACTCCCAATCGCGCTTAAAGAAGTATAACTTCAACAATATTTTAAATCCAAGACTTTTCGTTAAAATCGAACTACTTAAATCGCCTTGAGGTTATGAAGGTCGAAATGTGGTGCTATAGAAGAATTTTAAAAGTATGTTGGGTGAAGAAGATTCGACACTCCACCATACTAGAATGTCTTAGCAAAAATACTGAGATTATAGAAGGCATCAAGAAGAGAAAAGTGGAGTATTTTAGACATGTAATGAGAAGTTTCAATGTTGTTCTGAAGCTATTTCCTTGTGGCATTTTTTATGATTAATTATTTATATGGGAAATAAGCCACAATTAAAATGAAAAAAATAATTTTATTAACGTTTCGACGCCCAAATCGGGTGCCGTTGTCAAAATACAAAATATTACTAAAATAAACAAAAGTGTTGTTGCTAAGCAAAAAAATTCTTCTAATAATTTATTTAATCTCACTCATTTATATTGGCAATTCAGACATATATTATACATTTTAAAGTAGAAGACTTTAAAATGATATTGCCAATATTTATGAGTTGCGTTCCTGGGACGACTTACTGAAAGATAGTTCATTCGATTACATGAAATTAACCCCAACTATATTTAAAATGTATAATATATGTCTGAATTGCCAATATAAATGACGGATATTCTTGAGTTGGGGTTAATTTCATGTAATCGAATGAACTATCTTTCAGTAAGTCGTCCCAGGAACGCAACTCATAAATATTGGCAATATCATTTTAAAGTCTTCTACTTTAAAATGTATAATATATGTCTGAATTGCCAATATAAATGAGTGAGATTAAATAAATTATTAGAAGAATTTTTTTGCTTAGCAACAACACTTTTGTTTATTTTAGTAATATTTTGTATTTTGACAACGGCACCCGATTTGGGCGTCGAAAAGTTAATAAAATTATTTTTTTCATTTTAATTGTGGCTTATTTCCCATATAAATAATTAATCATGAGAAGTTTCAAATATAGGTTGCTACAAAATATTATGCGAGTGAAAATAAAAGCCAAGCGCATTCCAGGACGAAGAAGCACTTCGTGGTTGATTTAGGGTGGCAGTGAATAAAATAATTAAGATAGCTATCATATAAACCAACGTTCTGAAAGGACATGGTACATGATGAAGAAGAAAATAACATTTATTTATTGTTCATACATATGACCTGGCCTCTAGTGACTAATCCAGGTCGTTTTTTTCCTGATGGGATTACAGATATTTTTTTTTATATTTTTACATTTTTTACTAAACTACTAAATCTATTTTTACAATTAATAATTTGCCATAATCTATTAATTACATTTAACAAATTTAAAGAAACAATATATATTTGTTAAAATATTTTTGGTACTATCAACTCCCTTCTAAGTTATAAAGAGTCTATTTTCAGAAGAGAGTTGGTAGTTTTTTTTTAATTTAATGAATTATTTATTGAATTATTATTTTCATTTATTTATTTTATATTGAATTATTATTATTATAATTGTGAATATCTATTTTTGAATTTATATTCTATTTTATTTATTTTAACTTTATCTTACTCAACTTCATCAGGGTTGGATTATTTGTTGTCTTCTTCTATTATTATAAATTTCTTCTTGTGTTTTAGATATTATTTCTGTTAGATTGTTTAATATTCCAAAATATTCTTCATTTTGTAATATATCTCTTATTTCAATTCTTTCTAATCTTCTTCTTATTTCTCTATGTTCTTAATTTTCTATAGTATTTTCACAATGTAACACTATATGTTCTGGTGTACCTAGTTCTCCACATTCACAATATGTATCATCTTTTAAGTTAAATCTTTCCAAATATGTTGGGTACGGTCCATGTCCTGTTAAAAAGTGTACTAATCCTTGTTTTGGATTAAAATAATTAGGAATGTTTTTTAATATTGGTATAAAATTGTATAAACGTCTAGATTTTGCTGAATTTTCCCATCCATTTTGTCTTTTTCTATTTATTATTTCTTTTAATTCTTTTTTATTTCCTATATCTAATCCTATTATTTGTATTATTTTTTCATATTTTTCTTTTTTTAGCCAATAATTACATGCTCTTTTTTGTGTGTCTAAATGCATTGGCATTACTCCAGTTAAAACTGTGAGTGCCTGTGTTGCAGTTGTTCCAAATGCTCCCGTCATTCTTACAAGAAATCCTCTCTGAGCTCTATTTAATTTTTCTGCGTTTTTTTTTATTTATTGATCTATGTGCCCATACACTTGAACCGTACCCTACAATTGATGCCAGTATTGTACTTAGGTATATTCTCATCTGTCGGAACAAAATTCTATATTCCTTCTGTGCTAGACTAGCAATGCTATGCATGATCTTTGTTGAAAGAAGAAAATAACAGACCATCCCGAAAAAGAATCCTGCGTACGCGAGTTGCGAGACATTTTTTATTTCATTGCCCCCTCCTTGTAAGGTTGCTGGATCCGCCGTTGCAGCAAAGTGAAGTTCTTCTTCTTTGAGTGCCTCTCCTATCGGAGATTGGATATCATTAGGGCGATTCTAATTTTATTTACTGCTGTTTTGAACAATTCGTTAGTGGTACAGCCAAACCACTCTCTCAAATTTCTCATCCAGGACATTCTTCTACGGCCTGGATATCTTCGTCCTTGGATTTTTCCTTGCATTATGTTTTGTAGGAATGTGTACTTTTGTCCCCTCATCAGGTGGCCTAAGTATTCAAGTTTTCTCTTTTTTATATTCAGTAGTACTTCTGACTTGTTATTTATTCTGCGTATTACTTCTTCATTAATGGAGCTGTTCTGAATTGGCTAAGGAACTTCTTAACTGACAGAAAGCAAAGAGTAAAAATCTCTGATGTATTATCCGAAACTGTCAGTAATAACGTTGGTGTACCGCAGGGTAGTGTACTTGGACCATTGCTTTTTATATTATATTTAAATGATATAAATTTGTTTGTGAACTGTGAATTTATTAACCTTTTCGCTGATGATACCCTTTTGGCTTGTAGCGATAGTTCTATTGAAGGGGCGGTTGACAAAATGAATCACGTTTTATGTTCAGTGTCTAAATACTTAAAACTTAATAAACTTAAATTAAACGTAAGTAAGACAAAAGCCATGATAGTTACATCTAAATTTAAGTACAGGAGTCTTAATACTAACAATATAATGTTAAACATTGATGGGGAACCAATTGAACTAGCGACACAAATTAAATATCTTGGTTTTCAATTAGATAATACTCTATCATTCGACAAGCATCTCGAGTATACGTGTAAAAAACTAGCAAAGAAATTGTATTTCTTTACAAGAATTTCTAAGAATTTGTCACTTCAGTCAAGGATCACTGTATATAAATCGATAATCCAACCTCATTTTGATTTTTGTGCATCCATCTTATATCTTTTAAATCTTAACCAACTAGCCAAATTACAAAAATTACAGAATCGTGGAATGAGGATCATTTTACGTACAAGTAGATTAACACCTGTCACATTGATGTTGAATACTTTGCAGTGGTTTTCGGTATCGCAACGTCTTATTTATTTGACCATGATATTGATTTTTAGAATTGTACATGGATTGGCACCTAAATATTTTCTCGATCTTGTTAGTTACAATTCAGATATTCACCCTTATTTTACGAGAAATTCTAATAATATTTACATCAGCAGAACCAATACTACAGGTGCTATGAACTCACTTCTCTATAAGGGTTTTGATAATTTCAATAAGTTGCCAACGGAACTCAAGTTGAAGACCTCAAGAACATGTATAGGAAAAATTTAAAGAATTATGTTGCAAATCGTGTTTAATGTCTCATGTGGCTTCTAAATGTGTTTTTTAACTGCGTGTAGTTTAGTGTAATATTTTGAGTAAGGTAGTATTTTTAATGCTTGTATTGTAATGGAATATTTTAAGTGTTTTTTTGTTTTATTTTTATTATTATGACTTTAAATTTAAATTGTATATATATATCATAAAATATCTCAATTTTAACTGTATATTAGGGTTACCTAATTTTGAATAAATTCTTCTTCTTCTTCATTTGTAATTTTATCCACCCAACTTATTCCTAGTATACGGCGGTAGCACCACATCTCAAAGCTTTCAAGATTTTTAATATTCCTCTGTTTAAGAGTCCATGACTCAACACCGTAGAGCAAAGTACTGAATACATAGCATTTTAACATTCTAGTTCGTAGATGAATACTAATATCACGATTACAAAATAATTTTTTCATTTTTATAAAAGTAGACCTGGCAATTTCAATACGTCTTTTTATCTCGTGATTTTGGTCACCTGTTTCATTGATAAGGGTTCCCAAGTATTTGTATTCGTTTACTTTTTCAAGTTGGGTACCGTTTATTGTGATACTAGTGTCATTTATTGGATTCTTACTGAAGGTCATATATTTGGTTTTTTTGACGTTCATCCTTATGCCGTAGTTATTACATATCTCATTCATACTTTCAACTAGATGTTGTAGATCTTCCGCTGTTCTTGCCATTATCACAGTATCGTCAGCATATCGAATGTTATTGATAACTTCTCCATTGACTATTATCCCTTCGTTTGCATATGAGAGAGCTTCTTGGCATATTTGTTCGCTGTAGATATTAAACAAGAGCGGTGACAATATACAACCCTGTCGTACCCCTCTACGTATTTCTATTTCGTCCGATGTTTGGTCTTCTATTTTTATATTAGCTCGCTGATTCCAGTACAGATTTAATATTATTTGTATGTCTCTGGTGTCAATGTTCTTACTCTCCAGGATTTCTTTGAGTTTACTGTGGCGTACTTTGTCAAAGGCCTTTTCAAAGTCTATAAAGCAGGCGTGTACCTCTTGGTTAACATCTAGGCATCTCTGTGTTAGAACGTTCAAGGCAAAGAGAGCATCCCTTGTACCTAATCCTTTTCTGAATCCCATCTGTGTATCGTTAATATCGATGTCTAGTTTTTGATAGATTCGGTTGTGGATGACTCTAAGAAATATTTTAAGCAGGTGACTCATCAAGGAGATTGTTCGATGATCTGAACATTGCACTGCCTTAGTTTTCTTCGGTATGGTGACAAACGTAGACAGCAACCATTCTTGTGGTATTATACCAGTACTGTATATTGTATTGAATATATGCAATATTATGATTACGGATTGAACATTCAAAAGCTTCAGCAGTTCTGTAGGGATTTCATCAGGTCCGTTTGCTTTTCCATTTTTAGCGTTTCTTATTGCGTATTCTACTTCTTCTTTCAATATGTCTGGCCCAGTTGCATTGATTATCTGAGTTAAGTTGTTTCTATCGTCTTCAAATAATTCATTCAGGTATTCTGTCCATCTTTTTATTTTATTCTCTAGATCTACAATAAGGTTTCCATCTTTGTCTTTAAGTTTACCTATTTGGCATTTCTTTATGCTTCCTGTTATCTCTTTTACTTTTTTGTGCATATTGAACGCATCGTACTTTTTCTCATAGGTTTCCATTTCTTCACACTGTTCTTTAATCCACGCCTCTTTGGCTTCTTTTATTCTCTTTTTTATGTGTTTGTTTATTTCTTTGTCATTGTCTAGGTAATTCTTCATATTTCTTCTTTGTTCCATCAAGTCTAGTATGTCCTGTGTCATCCACCCCTTGTTCTTTGTTGTCGTTTTTGTCAGATGTTTCTTTCCTGCTGTTTGTATAGCTGTATTTATGTACTTTAATTTTTGGTTAACGTTATCTGTATCGTTAATTTGTTGTTGCACGGAACTGAGGTTTTCATTTATTTCTTCTCCTGTTTCTTGTTGTATATATTTTATTTAAGTTTAAAGTGAAGTTAGAGTGGCATAAACATAGGTTCGGATCATTGGCTAGTGATCTCAATATTCTTCTCCTTCTTCTTCATCTTTATAAGAAATTCGGCTTGTTCATTGCCTGATCTGCCGATTCAATATTGACCATAGAAATTAAATTGACCTTATAAAATAGGTCAGAGCCAATGGGAATTTTCAAATACATGAGAAAACCTTCATGACGTAGTTCATGTAGTTCAAGTTCATCCATTTTTTTTTATTTCATTTATCATTTATTTATGTTAAATCATGTTACGTGATGATTAAAGATATTATTATAATAATAACTTTCAATGATAAATGTATGTATTCCTGGCATAAATACCTACTTTTTATATACGAGTACACCAATATTATTAATAATATTTAATCCCATAATGGATTTAATGGATTAAAAATATATTTCAACGATGAAAGTGGAATATTTATTAACGGTATTAGAGCGTATTAATATGGGATGAAAATAATTTTATTATTTTACCTATTTATATAGATATTTTACATTATGTACATAGATTGATTCTAAAATTATTGTATATATTATTGTAATAAATATTTTTAATTAATTTCTTTTGTATTATGCAAAAAAATAATGTATAGTAATGAGGGGAAGGCGAAAATTTGCGATGCAATAGTGGAAAAATATTTTTTAAGAAATTTGGATTGTAGAGAAGCAGGAAGAAAAAGGCAAGTAAAGAAAATACCAAGTAGAAATGAGATATGGCGTTCAAGTTGTGGAAATAAATGAAAATGAAAGTGAAAAGGTAGGTCAGCAATGGCACTCCATAAAAAGAAATATTATAGGAGCAGCAGAGAAATCTATTGGAAGAATTTTTTTTTCCCATAATCATCACTACGATGATGATTATTACAATTACAATCTGGTCATACTTGACCAATGAGCAATTTTAATCTAACCTAAATTATTACTGTTCCTTAAAATTAAGAGCT
Organism: Diabrotica virgifera virgifera; assembly: GCF_917563875.1. Classification (NCBI taxonomy): domain Eukaryota; kingdom Metazoa; phylum Arthropoda; class Insecta; order Coleoptera; family Chrysomelidae; genus Diabrotica; species Diabrotica virgifera. The sequence continues at coordinate 5,914,085 of NC_065445.1, forward strand.
TGCCCTATAGCGTCTCTTATCTAACCTAACAAGATAGTGCACTATTCTAGCATACACACTAACGCGCACAAGCACTATGCTCTGCTTTTCACTATCACCTATCACTTAAACTAGTTCATAAGGTTTTGTCCTCTTCAGTCTTCTAACTTGCCCAGTAGTATCGAGGAGCTGGATTGCCTCAATATTTTCGTGCATGTGAAGTCGTTGCTCGTGACTTCCTGCCATCTTCTTGATGATTATTTCCACAGTTTCCATTCCTAGGTCCTTATGGAGATCTCTGTTTGTAACATACCAAGGAGCATCTACAATATTTCTTAGTATTTTGTTCTGGAATCTTTGTATTACTGTTATATTACTTGGTCTAGTACACCCCCATAGTGGGCATCCATAAGTCCATACAGGTCTCAATATTTGTTTGTAAATTAGTAACTTATTATGCATCGACAGTGTGGAGTTTCTTCCAATTAGCCAATACATTTTTTTATATCTTATATTTAGTTCTTCCCTTTTTTTCTTAACGTGCACCTTCCAGCGTAGTTTTGCATCTAATGTTATACCCAAATACTTAGCAGTATCTGCATATGGTACTTGGATATTGCTGATTATAACTGGTATATATTGTATTTTTTTGTTGGTGAAATTAACATGGACAGATTTAGCTTCATTTAGCCTGATTCTCCATTTTTGTGTCCACTTATAGATTTGGTTAACTGCTATTTGGACCTTGTTGGTCGCCTCTTCACTTGTCGTCCCTACTGCTTGAATAGCTGTATCATCAGCAAAGGTGGCAACTGTGTTGTTTTCCAGTACAGGTATATCACACGTGTATAGTAGGTATAGGACCGGACCCAACACACTGCCTTGTGGAACACCTGCTCTAATTTCTTTTAAGTCTGAAAAACAGTCTTCTTGCTTAATTCTAAAATGTCGTCCTTTTATGTATGACTGTAAAAGTTTTGAGTACTGTATAGGTAAAAAACATTTTAGTTTGTATGTTAAACCTTCATGCCAGACTTTATCAAAAGCCTGTGCAGCATCAAGAAATACAGTTGAACAGACTTTCTTTTCTTCTAGGGATCTTTCGATAATATTTGTGATTCTGTGCACCTGGTCAATTGTTGAATGCTTATTTCTAAATCCGAATTGATGTGTCGGTATCAAATTCCTTGCTTCAATAATTGGTTTTATTCGCTTAAGGAGCAGTTTCTCAAACAGCTTCGATATTACAGGAAGCAGAGATATCGGTCTGTATGACGAAACCTCATGTGCTGGTTTTCCTGGTTTAGGAATCATAATGACTTCCGCCATCTTCCATATCATTGGTACATATTTTAATCTGAATGCACCGTTAAAGAGGTTTGTTAATTTTACGATAGCTCTTCGGGGAAGATTTTTCAACAGCTCACCCGTAATTAGATCATAGCCCGGAGCTTTCTTCGGATTAATATTTTCCCTTATTTCTTCAAGTACTTCTTTTGGTGTAGTTAGCCGAATTTCTTCCTCTAATTGAACAGGTTCCTCCCATCTTTCTTCATCCCCTTGAGGTTAATTTGGTTTGAATGTATTTTCAAGATGTATGGCAAATAGCTCTGCTTTTTGTGCACTACTTCTGGCCCAGTTACCATTTTCTAGTTTAATAGGAGGAGAGTGCATAATAGGTCTTTTCAGTCTTTTAGTAGCTTTCCATAAGGAATAATCTGTACTACCGTCATCTGTTAGCTCCTGTAAGTAAGAATTAATCGAGTCATTCTTTAATTGTAGGATAGTTCTTTTGAGTTGTTGACTTGCACGATTTAGTTTAGTCTTATCTTGAGGAGACCTTGTTTGTTGCCAGATTCTTCTCAGTTTTCTTTTTTCAATTATCATGTTCCTTATTTCCTTTAGATAATTATTTCCTTTTACCCTAGGTTTCAGCGTAGGAGTGTTTTCCCATGCTGCTTGCTGGATATTGTTCACCAACAATTCTGCTTCTTTATCTAATTGCTCTGCGTTTTGTATTGGTACACTTAGATTTATTCTCTCTTCAAGGCTTAGCTTAAAACTATCCCAATCCGTCCATTTATTTGGTAATGTGGGGTTACTTTGTTTTTTAATAATCCTGTCACTCATGGTTAGTACTATAGGGGAATGATCAGAATTTAAGTCCCAACAGTCATCAATGTCTATGAAATTAGTTGAAATATTCTTAATAATAAAGAAGTCTATTAAATCAGGGGTCTTGTTTCTATCCGTAGGCCAGTAGGTTGGTCTACCAGTTGATAGTGCTTCACACCTCTGTTCTTTAATGGCTAACAAAAGCCATTGGAAGCCATACATTGGAAGAAATAAAAAACAAAAAGAAAAAAAAATGGTTGAACGAAGAATGCGAAAGAGCCCCAAAAGAAACAAACAAAAGAGGAATTGATTATCTGTTGCACCCATCAGAAAAACGTATACGATTCAGCAGACAGGGAGCCACAACTAGAAAAAAACTAAGTAAAAAAAAGACCATAATCTACTACAACAACAAATGAAAAAGGTGGAAGGTAAACATAGATACAATCAAGGAAAAACATTCTACAGTATGGTGCAAATGTCTGGAATAAATTCGATATTTCGTAAACCGGCGAATTTAACGACAAATCCCGGAACAGTTCGATTTTTATTTTTAAATTACGATATTTTGGCATATTATGTCATACGAGTGACGTCATCTGTATGGACGTGATGATGTAATCGATGATTTTTTTAAATGAGACTAGGGGTCGTATGCTAGCTCATTTGAAAGGCTATTCAATTCTGTATTCAGTAATATAAATCTATCTATCAGTCTTTCAACTATACAAATATTAGCAAAATTGTTGTCCAAATAAAATTTTTTAAATTAAATTAATTGACAAAAAAAGAAGAATGCATGTAATTTATTTAATTCAAAATACATTTTACTGCTGTCACAAAACAGAAAAGAAAAAAAATTATTAGTTGACAAATAAGCCTTGCTTTTCACTTAATTTAAATGTTCAAACTTCCTAAAGGCAGGTGGTTGGCAGGAGCTGGTTTGAACATTGAATTTAAGCGAAAAACAATGCTTATTTGTCAAATAAACAATTTTTTCTATTTTCTAACAATAGTAAAATGTATAATGAAGTAAATACATTACATACATTCTCCTTTTTTGTAAATTAATTAATTTAAAAAAAATTTTTTTGGACACTGGTGTATAAACAATTATGTTAATATTTATATTACTGAATACATAATTGAATACACACGACTCCTAGTCTCATTTAAAAAATCATCGATTACGTCATCACGTCGATATGGATGACGTTACTCGTATCAAATATGCGCTAAAATATCGTTTTTCAAAAATAAAAATCGACCTGTTTCGGGATTTTTCCTTAAAGTCGCCGGTTTACGAAATATCTTTTTTCCTGACGTTTTCCTAAGTATTTCAATAGCAGTCTCTCTAATACTACTGGCCATTTTTCTCCAAATTGTATTAGTGCTGCCTTTCATGTTCCATCATACTTTGTCTACTATTCTTTCCCTGAATAGACCTTCTTTCTCATCTTTTAGCATCCACCACTTGATTTTTGTGGTCCTCTCTGATATTTTGGTTTAGGTTCACTTTTTACTTTATTGTCCAGAACAAACAGCTTATGTTGTTGGCTTATTTTTGGCTTGTTGTTGTTGATTATGCTTCGTATCCTGCCTTGGCTTGGCCTACATGTGCATTGAAATCACCTCCTATTATAACTTTATAATCTGACGGAATATCACTCAGGACGCCACCTTATTTCTCTTTACTAAGACAGCATAAATATTCAAAAACTGATTTTTTAGTAATTCGTGTTAAAAAAAATAAGGAAAATCTGAATATAAATTATTTACTAATCACTCTAAATCACCCTAATAAATTGATTTTTAACAAAAAATCCTCTGAAAAATAATCAAGTTCCCAAACAAATATTTTCGGGCCATAAATACAGCTACGGTCAAAATTTTATTATAGTTTTAATGGATCCATAGACAGTTTTAATTTATTTTCCATTAATCCCCGATTCCTACTTCCGCTTCAATACCAATAATCAATCTTCCCCTTTATGAATATCACCACGACAATTTATAGAGAATATCCAAAACAAACTTTAGAACTTTTACTTTGGAACTTATTAAATTGAAATATCTGATTCAGAGCACAAAGTTCACAGCAAAAGAGAAATAACTCAAGATTATTTCCGGAATAATGTCGGGGCAAAACGGTAATAAACATTCTTCTGAGCTAAGAACGATATCAGTGAAGTGTACTGAGGTATGTGATTTGTGACGTTGCAGAAAATATTGAATTCTGGTCACACGGATCTTTTCGAGCAAAGCCAGCGCAAACGACGCGACGGCGAGAAGAAGTGCGAAAAGAAAACCTTCAAATGGTCTTTGTGTGTACAAAGTTGGTTTTCAATAGAGGAAAATGTAAAGAGGCGTTTTAATTGATGCAAATACTTGATCGTATCGATTTATGTATTTTAGGTTTCTTCTTCATTACACGGTTTAGGATTTTTTTTTCCCAATGTACAATATCTTATTTAAATATTCAGATAATTCTAAAATCCTTTTAAAAAAGACAAAATACTTAATTTCGATATTGTTTCTAAAGGTTTCTAAAAATAATAAACAACGATCGGTGTGTACTACGAATCTGGGACACACGCATTCTGGTGACACAGTGAATTCCGCTGAGCAAGCGGTAAACATATTGTAGGATTACATTCGTTTAAGTTATTTTATTTTATCATAAACGCCAGCCGAAAGCTAGTTAAGTGGCATTTGCCTAATAATAAAAAAACGCGATAGATCTATAATAGACTAAGAGCCGCTATAGGTGAAATTTCTTAATCATTTTAGGCACGATGGGACCCTATAACTTAAATAGTAGAATCTAAAAGAAACCGTTTGAGCACTGTGCCGTCACTTTTCAGTGGCACATGTGTCTACAGTGGCGCATCAAACTTTCCACTTATGGACGGGATACATAAATTAAAAAATACCCTGCCTTATTACCAGAATTTAAATGTTTTCATTTTTTTAAGTTCTATGTGATTAAGACATAAGATTCATCGTAATTTTAACCCACCACCCCCTTCCCTGCCCCCACCACCAAAAACTTTATTTTTCGATTTTATTTTTTTTTGGTGGGATGCAATCAATTTTAAAATTTAAAAAAATTCACACGCATAGATAAGGCTTTTATAAAACACGTCTATTTTTTATAGACCTGTAGGCTGAGTGTACATAACCTCAAAAAAATTTTAAATTTTTTTTTTGGAAAAAAGTATATAACTTTTTTTGGCGATAGCTGCAGATCTAATTTTTTCTTAGTCTTGTGTATTTTATCAAACACTATATCTCTAATTTTTTTCAGATTTTTCTGTAACGCTGGTCACCTTCAAAAATCCAAAAAACTGTTTTTTAAGGGGGTTTTGGGGGGTTTGGACGTGTTTTTCTGATTTTTAAATATTCTAAAGGAGTCAGTTACTTCTAGTTACATATAACCTGTAAAAACAAAATTGATTTGATATATTATGAAGTCTATAAAATAGGGAAAATCCCCCAAAACCCCCCAAAAAACAGTTATTCGGATTTTTGAAGGTGGGGAGCCTTACGGAAAAATCTGAAGAAAATTAAAAATATAGTCAAGTTATATACAATAAGTTTTCAATTTAAAAATCTTTTAGTAATATTTTTAATATTTTCAATATTAATAATTTACTATTAGGATTGAAAACTACTTCGTCTTTCAATGCCAGATGGCGCTAGCCACCTACTATCATCACTTCAGTTGCAATGGGTGGGAAAACCTCTCGATACGAATCAGTTAAAATATGGAGAACAGTGCCTACGTTCCTTCCGATGAAGGCTCCAATAAGAGCCGAAAATCGCGATTCAAGGGACTGGACTGCACTCCGTATTCTAATTGAAAAGTAAGATTGTTTTGCCTTCGCATTGCAACTGAATAAAAATGGTATACATTTTTATTTTAAAAATATAGTGTTTGATAAAACACACAAGATTAGGAAAAAATTAGACCTGCAGCTATTCCTCAAAAAAAGTTATACGCTTTTTTGAAAAAAAATTTCTTTTAATTTTTTGAGATTATGTACACTCTACCTATGGGTCTACAAAAATAGGCGTGTTTTATAAAAGCCTCAGTTATGCGTATGAATTTTTTGAAATTTTAAAATTGATTACATCCCACCAAAAAAAATAAAAACACGGAAAATGAAGTTTTTGATGGTGGGGGCAGGGGGAAGGGGGTGGTGGGTTAAAATTACGCTTAATCCTATGTGTTAATCACATAGAACTAAAAACAATAAAAAAAATTTAATTCTTTTAGTAAGGGAGGGTAACTTTTAATTTATTTATCCCGTCCATAAGTGGAAAGTTTGATGCGCCACTGTCGACGCATGTGCCACTGAAAAGTGACGGCACAGTGTTCAAACGTTTTCTTTTAGGTTCTACTATTTAAGTTATAGGGTCCCATCGTGCCTAAAATGATTAGGAAATTTCACCTATAGCGGCTCTTAGTCTATAAGTTCAGCATATCATTGCCAAGTGACAGTATTCAGTAAGTCAGAGAAAAGTCGAGTTGACATTAAGACGCTGATGATAGGGGGCAGACGGCCTTTTTTCATCTTTATAACGACGAACGACGAAATAAGATTGCGTATTCTTGCTATAAACAGTTTTAGATGTTCAGTGTTAATTACCGTTTACATTAGTTATTACATTATCCTTGTAATTTACGAGTTCTACAATAAAGTGTTTGCTGTATCCTAAAATCGACCTGTGACCAATTAATCAACCCTAGATAAACATAAGATAAAAGCCTACAATATTATTATATCAAACATACAAAGTTGACATAGAAATGAAATTAAAAATGTAAACAAAAACATATCGGTCTAATAAATATACACACGCTGAATAACAGGGGAATTGTTAGTCAGGTTGCAAGAGATTTCAGTCAAGTTTGGGGTTACTTGCCGCTTAGAGTAAAATGTAATAATCGTCGTCATCAGCTGGGTACTATCCATTGTATTTAACTACCAATAAAGTACTGATGGGCGAATAAGTGTATTTCTGCTCATAAACCTCCACATAACGGTAACGTCCCTCCTTTTATATCATACCATGTCAAACTTTGCTCCATTTCATCATGGGATAGTATCCCGAAAAAGTTGGCAGAACATCCGTCTAAATAAAGTTAATTTTGCTCAAATATGTACAATTATATACACTCATGGACAAATATATCGAATATTTTAAAATTATCATGTGAAATTGGCGTAGAATTTGGGAACGGTCAACCAATTACTTTCCCCTGCCTCTGATACCCAGAAAAGTTTAATTAACATAATATAGTAGGGTGTCCAAGACTTACACGTCTGGTAAGTATGACAGGGATATACAGAGTGTCCCAGACTAATTTACCGCGCTATATCTCTTAAACGAATAGATATTTTCGAATGGGACAAAAGGTGATATATTCTACTTGTAATACACTTTAATATGGCGTACAAAAAATCATCCCCTAAATAATCATCCCTTAGTTACAACCTTTAACTTTAATTTTTTTAATAGCACCCTGTATATTTTTTTATAGTTTTGGATGTGGTCTTCTATCGTCTATTCAACACATTTTTTGAAAATAAAATCGGTTAGTAAATAACCAAGAAAATATCAGTTTAGCTTTGTTAATTATGTGTCCCAGACTAAATTATCAAGGCTATAATTCATAAACGAATAGAGATATTCGAATGGGACAAAAACTGATCTACTACATTTGTACTACACTTTAATATGGCGTCGAAAAAAAATATCCCCTAAATATTCATCCCTTAGTTACAACCCCTAACTTTATTTTTTTTAAATAGTACCCTGTAAGTTAGGGATGAATATTTAGGGGATGAATTTTTTCTACGCCATATGAAAGTGTATTACAAATGGAATAGATCAGTTTTTGTACCATTCGAAAATCTCTATTCGATTAAGAAATATAGCCTGGATAAATTAGTCTGGGACACACAATTTAACAAAAATAAACTGATAGTTTCTCGGTTATTTACGAACCGATTTTATTTTCAAAAAATATGTTAAATAGATGATAAAAGACCACATCCAAAACTATAACAAATATACAGGGTGATTATTTAGGGGATGACTTTTTTGTACGCCATATTAAAGTGTATTAGAAGTAGAATATATCACCTTTTGTCCCATTCGAAAATCTCTATTCGTTTAAGAGATTTAGGGTGGGTAAATTAGTCTGGTACACCCTGTATACAGTATGACCCTGTAAGTTGCATCCATATAGAAAACTTTTTTATTATTAATTTTACGAAAAAAAGTTATTCTTCATAAAAAGCTTTGCATGGTCCAAAACCTAATAGGTCTGGATCCCGCGTATGAAAAAAAAGTTGATTAATAGCAAGCTGAAAATTTGTTAATAGCTTAAGGGTGTCTAATCGGACAAACTTTGATATATGGGAATACTGAAACAGGGGAAGTTTTAATTGTGGAACAGGTTAAAAATTTGGAACGGTCATACCACAAAAACGGCACGTGTATTTTGTCCGACAGAACAGACTTAAACTCTCCGAACAGAGATTAAACTCTCATGCAAAAATCAGACTGCTATTTATCACCAAATGGGCGTTTTAATGAGTGGAACATGTAGAATATATCAAATGACAGGAATTATGACAGGTGATAAATAGCAGTCTGATTTTTGCATGAGAGTTTAATCTCTGTTCGGAGAGTTTAAGTCTATTCTGTCGGACAAAATAAATGTGCCGTTTTCTGCCGTGGTCTGACCGTTCCAAATTTTTAACCTGTTCCACAATTAAAACTGCCCCTGTTCCAGTGTTCCCATATATCAAAGTTTATCCGACTTGACACCCTTAAGCTATTAACAAATTTTCAGCTTGCTATTAATCAACTTTTTTTTCATACGCGGGATCCAGACCTATAAGATTTAAGCATCAAATATCAAATTTTTTGAATATTAATACGAGGTATGTCAAAAAGTTTGAATTTCACTCAAGAGTAAAGTAGCTTTATTTTTCACAATATTGAAAATTGCTATTATGAAAAGTTGTTTGGAATTAAAAACTATATTCTAGTATGCAATTACATCCTTCTAATTAAACAAAATTTTTTTTGATAAATTTAGGATAACTAACATTGTTTTCAGTTATTTTAATTCAGATTACTCTGTTATTATTGATTTTACGAAAAAAAAAATGATTCTTAATAAAAAGTTCTGCATGGTCTAAAACCTAAAATTCAACCATCTTATAACCATAAAATTTGATATAAGATGGTTGTATTTTAGGTTTTAGATCATGCAGAACTTTTTACTAAGAATCACTTTTTTTCGTAAAATTAATAATAAAAGAGTTATCAGAATTGAAATATCAGAAATTAAAGTTATGTTATCCATAATAAAAAAATATTTTTTTCAATTACAAGGATGTAATTGAATATTAGAATACAGTTTTGAATTCCAAACAACTTTTCATAATAGCAATTTGCAATATTGTGAAAAATAAAGCTACTTTACTCTTGAGTGAAATTCAAACTTTTTGACATGGTATAATATTCATAAAATTGAATATCTGATGATTGAATCTTAGGTTTTGGACCATGCAGAGCTTTTTATGAAGAATAACTTTTTTTCGTAAAATTAATAATAAAAAAGTTTTCCATATGGATACAACTTACAGGGACATCCTGTACTATAGCTGGATTGACTGCAGGGCTGAAAGTGATAAGAAAATTTCGACCAGAATTGAACTTACATGAAAAAGCTTTATGAGCTGGTGTTCTGTATTACGCAGTAGAAAACTGAGTTGAAAGAAAACAATTGTCCTGGCTGCGTAACATTAGACAATGGACAGGTCGAGGAATTGTTTGATATAGCTGCCGACCGAGAAACATTTCATCAGATTGTTAATACGACGATAGCCAACGCTTGAAAACAAGTACGACACACAAAGAAGAAGAATCTACAGTTAATATTTCCAGTTATTGATAAAACACCCTGTATACTATTATGCATTTTTTTCTATTTACCACAGTCTATTTCAGTATAAAATCTAAAACATATTCCCTTTGGCACCGGTGTCGACGATCCTGCCACAGTCGCATCGTTTATAAGAGATCCAGCCGATCCAGCAGGCTTGTGCAAAGTAAACCAAACGGTAATTATTCCGAGTAGATAGTGGCGCAAAATATGGAGGCATATTATACGAGACAAGGAAAGAAAACACCGACTACACAATTGCATAATCCACGAGAGATAACGCTAGGTGTAGTTAATTTTCTTGTGTTATTGCACGTAGGAAGTATAAGGAGTCTTATCAGTTTTCATCTAAAGCAAATGGTAATAGTCCTGTCGCCAGGGGGGGTACAACGGCCTCGTTAATTCAGATGGACTTACCCAAATTTTTTTTATGTATTTTGACCCGTAGAACACGAATTTTTTGGGTAACAGTTGATCCGGATGTCGATAAGATTGTTATAGACCAAGAACTTGAGGAATCAAATAACAGCGATTTTTGGCAAAACAAAACAATATTTTGTATTTTTTGGGTCATTTTAAGCAAAAAATATTTCTACAAGTTTTTTAGTAGGATGCACAGTTTTCGAGATAAACGCGGTTGAACTTTCAAAAAATCGAAAAACTGCAATTTTTAAACCCGAATAACTTTTGATTAAAAAATAAAATAGCAATTCTGCTTAGCGCCTTTGAAAGTTCAAGTCAAATTATGTCGGTTTTGATTATTTGCATTGCTAAAAATTTATTGTGTTATTGCTAAACAAAGCTACAAACAACTAGTGCGTGAGTGATGTTTCTATGATTTCTCATTTAAAATCGAACGAGTAGGTAGAATAGGTACTAGTGCAATCAAGACTATTTCTACGTTACATGCGTTAAAACGCATGTAAAAGCACGGGAAACCCTACGTGTTTATAGCTTTGTTAAACAATAAAAAAATAAATTTTTACCAATGCAAATAATCAAAACCGATATAATTTGACTTAAACTTTCAAATGCGGTAAGCAGACTTGCTATTTTATTTTTTAATCAAAAGTTATTCGGGTTCAAAAATTGCAATTTTTCGATTTTTTTAAAGTTCAACCGCGTTTATCTCGAAAACTGTGCATCCTACGAAAAAACTTGTAGAAATATTTTTTACTTAAAATGGCCCAAAAAATACAAAATATTGTTTTGTTTTGCCAAAAATCGCTGTTATTTGATTCCTCAAGTTCTTGGTCTATAACAATCTTATCGACATCCGGATCAACTGTTACCCAAAAAATTCGTGTTCTACGGGTCAAAATACATAAAAAAAACTTGAGTAAGTCCATCTGAATTAACGAGGCCGTTGTACCCCCCCTGGCGACAGGACTATAATGGGAGGTGAGTGGAAGAATAAAATGCACGCGTTAGAAGGAGCGCCTTAAGTTTCATTATACATTTTTTAGAACGATCTTTTGAAAATAGTCTTCAACAGACAAAGGGAAATAGTAACTGTTAAAGTTCTCGTTATATTATAGGTTGATTTGAGTTCAAAATAAATACAGTGCGTCCATAAAGTAACGCATAAATTCATTATTTCGTAAACCGGCGTCATTAAGGAAAAATCCCGAAACAAGTCGATTTTTATTTTTAAATTCCGATTTTTTGGCATATATATCATACTAGTGACGTCATCCATCTGGGCATGATGACGTAATCGATGATTTTTTTAAATGAGAATAGGGGTCATGTGATAGCTCATTTGAAAGGGTATTCAATTCTCTATTCACTAATATAAACATTAACATATTTATTTATACAGGGTGTTCAAAAAAACATTTTTTTAATTAAAATAATTGAGACAAAAAGAAGAATGTATGTGATTTATTTAATTCAAAATACGTTTTAATGTTGTCAGAAAACAGGAAAAACATGTTTATTTAACAAATAAATATTGTTTTTCGCTTAAATTCAATGTTAAAGCTGCCACCCACCTGTCTCTTGGCAGTTTGAACATTTCGTTTAAACGAAAATCAAATGTTTATTTGTCAAATAAAATTTTTTTCTCTTTACTGACAGTAGTAAAATGCATTTTGATTTAAAATAAATTACATATATTCTTCTTTTTGTCTCACTTATTTTAATTAAAAAAATGTTTTTTGAACACCCTGTATAAATAATTATGTTATTGTTTATATTATTGGATAGAGAATTAAATACCCTTTCAAATGAGCTATCACATGACCCCTATTCCCATTTAAAAAAATCATCGATTACGTCATCACGCCCAGATGCATGACGTCACGAGGATAATATATATGCCAAAAAATCGTAATTTAAAAATAAAAATCGACCTGTTTCGGGATTTTTCCTAAAAGTCGCCGGTTTACGAAATAACGAATTTATGCGTTACTTTATGGACGTACTGTATAGTATAATATTATGCTAAAATAAAGTACACTAAAATAAGAAATGATTTAAAGTATGAAGTCATTCCCCGTAAGGATAATTATCATCCTAATCTTCTATTTTTAGCTGCTATAACTTTTCTGCCTTCCGATCGTTATAATTAGTAGTATTAAGTGTTAGTATTGAGTATTTAGTATTTAGTATTAAATTTTTGAAACCCTCTTTCCAAGTCATTAAAATATATATATATATATATATATATATATATATATATATATATATATATGAAAGGAAACGACAATTGCATTTTATCTGTATACCAGAGAAATCTTTTCGTTTAATTAATATAGATGTCGTACCAAGTGTACTGAAGTCTGGTTATTTTATTATTACCAGAAAGGCCAAAAGCATTTTCTTGCACCTCGACCATCCACCTAGATGTTCCTGACGAGAGCTTGACATGAGCTCGAAACACGTCGTGTAGAATATCGGTGGTGGTCGAAGTGAAATAAAATGCAATTGTCGTTTCCTTTCATATCACGGTTCTTCTCCGTTATTGACGAATGTGTAGCGAATAACGTGGCTTTGTAGACAAATCTGTGACACAAAGAGGTGTCTTTTGTCGTTCATCGTCTTTTATGAAGACTTTGAAATTTACATTTTCGCGTCCGCTACGGAAAAGATTTCTTCTGTATACCAGAGAAATCTTTTCGTTTAATTAATATAGATGTCGTACCAAGTGTACTGAAGTCTGGTTATTTTATTATTACCAGAAAGGCCAAAAGCATTTTCTTGCACCTCGACCATCCACCTAGATGATCCTGACGAGAGCTTGACATGAGCTCGAAACACGTCGTGTAGAATATCGGTGGTGGTCGAAGTGAAATAAAATGCAATTGTCGTTTCCTTTCATATCACGGTTCTTCTCCGTTATTGACGAATGTGTAGCGAATAACGTGGCTTTGTAGACAAATCTGTGACACAAAGAGGTGTCTTTTGTCGTTCATCGTCTTTTATGAAGACTTTGAAATTTACATTTTCGCGTCCGCTACGGAAAAGATTTCTTCTGTATACCAGAGAAATCTTTTCGTTTAATTAATATAGATGTCGTACCAAGTGTACTGAAGTCTGGTTATTTTATTATTACCAGAAAGGCCAAAAGCATTTTCTTGCACCTCGACCATCCACCTAGATGTTCCTGACGAGAGCTTGACATGAGCTCGAAACACGTCGTGTAGAATATCGGTGGTGGTCGAAGTGAAATAAAATGCAATTGTCGTTTCCTTTCATATCACGGTTCTTCTCCGTTATTGACGAATGTGTAGCGAATAACGTGGCTTTGTAGACAAATCTGTGACACAAAGAGGTGTCTTTTGTCGTTCATCGTCTTTTATGAAGACTTTGAAATTTACATTTTCGCGTCCGCTACGGAAAAGATTTCTTCTGTATACCAGAGAAATCTTTTCGTTTAATTAATATATATATATATATATATATATATATATATATATATATATATATATATATAAGTAGTTTGGTATTATTGACTGACAATATGTAGATACAAGTTTTTATTGAGGTTGCAGTCAGTGTAAGGGGCAGGATGAGAGAAACTCTTTGTTACAATCGAGCTTTCGCAAAATTTATTTGCTTCGTCAAGATTAGCTAAAATGAGTATATAATTATAAATACAATGAAATTAAAGATAAAAGAACATTGTATAAAAAAGCACAAAAACTTACAACGTGAGGTTAGTTCATTAATTTAACATTTCCACAAAACATAATTATATAAAAATATCCTTATTTTAATCGTTTCCAAATTTCAATGTTTTAATTTTTACAATTTCTAATGAAAAATTTTGATTTATTAATTTAGTTCTAAATTTGATTAATGTCAGAAAGACACTCAATTAATGTCAATAAGACATTAAATAGGTATCTGTTTATTTTATTTTAAGTTGTTAAAAACTAGTTTTTTGATTATTACTTACTAGCGCACTTTAAATTATGGAAGGTATAGATAGATATAAGTACATGTTTTGTTGATTATTGTTTTATTAATAAATTAAAGTGGCGTTAATTTTAAAAATTTAATTTTTGAAATTTTGTCAGGGAATTTACTATTCTTTAATTAGAATATCATTTATCGTAAGATAAAATATAATTATAGATGTTACTTAGTTTATTTATATCTGTTCTTTTATTTACACATTGATATTTATTTATGCACACCATATTTGACGAAGCAAATAAATTTTGCGAAAGCTCGATTGTAACAAAGAGTTTCTCTCATCCTGCCCCTTACACTGACTGCAACCTCAATAAAAACTTGTATCTATATATATATATATATATATATATATATATATATATATATATATATATATATATAGCTCGATATAGACCAGGACGGATCTCTATTGAGGTGGGTGTGAGAGGTGGCATTCGGATTTTTGCAGATAATGTTAGGTGACAACTTCATTAATTATAAATGACTTATGCTCCTCCTCAAATATGCCCGGAACAATAATAAAAAAATTTAAAAATTAAAAAAATTTCGAAAAGTATCGATTTTTTTCTACTTTCATTGCTTATAACCATTTTGAAACAAAGTCGTAGGGAAATAAAATAAAGATTTGAATTTTATATAATATATGACTGGTTTAAAATGTCTTAAATTATATTACCCTTTCTGCAAAATAGCAATACATAGAAAATACGGGGGTAAAAAGCCTGTTTCTTTCAATGTTTTTCAACGACTTTAAAGTTAGAACCTTCATAATTGGCTTAGAAAATTCTTACAACATACTTAAACCGTTCACCTAATAGATTTTGCATAATAATTTTGCAATCTAAATTTTTTTAAAAAAGTTTAAATTTTTTAAAAACTTTCTGAACGAAAAGTATACCATTTAGAAGTTTGCTAATTTTTTTCCACATATAGAGGTTCTCTACCTATCTAATACACTTTACAGAATTAAAATCGGATTATTTAAGGGGCCTCAGCACTGTTTTAAATTTATAAACAATGTTTTGGCTTATAAACAAATACAGTGAGAACGTTTGAGTTGGAATAAATTCATTTTCTTGAGAATGGGCGACTCTGGAGATAAATCCCGAAACAGATCAATTTTTATTTTTAAATTATAATTTTTTTGCATAAATATTATACTAGTGACGTCATCCATCTGGGTATGATGACGTAATCTAAATATTGGAATTAATTTAATTTAAAAAAAATTTAATTCAAACCCTGTATAAATAATTATGTTAATTCTTTATATTAGTGAATACAAAATTGAATAGCCTTTCGATTGAGCTATCACACGGCACCTATTCTCATTTAAAAAAATCATCGATTACGTCATCACGCCCAAATGGATGACGTCAATAGTATGATATATATACCAAAAAATTAGAATTTAAAAATAAAAATCGACCTGTTTCGGGATTTATCTCCAGAGACGCCTATTCGCGAGAAAATAAATTTATGCCAACTCAAAGGTCCTCACTGTATTTGTTTATAGGCCAAAAAATTGTTTATAACTTTAAAACAGTGCTGAGGCCGTTTAAATAATCCGATTTTAATTGTGTAAAGTATATTAGACAGGTAGAGAACCTCTTTATTTGTAAAAAAATTAGCAAACTTCTAAATGGTCTACTTTTTCTTCAGAAAGTTTTTAAAAATTTGAACTTTTTAAAAAAATTTAGATTGCAAAATTATTCTGCAAAATCTATCAGGTCGATTTTAATGAAATCTGGTGAACGATTTAAGTATGTTGTAAAAATTTTCTAAGTGAATTACGAAAGTGCTAAGTGCAACCAAAGTAGTTAAAAAACATTGAATAAAAACAGGCTTATTTTTATCATACAGCCGTTTATCATACAATATTCAATTATCTTTATTTTATTTCCCTACAACTTTGTTCCAAAACGAATCGTTTTTATTAATGTTCCAGGCATATTTGAGAAGGAGCATAAGTTAATTATTATTGTTGAAGTTGTCACCTAACTTTATTTGCAAAAATCCGAATGCCACCTCGCACATCCAAAAATAGACGTTTTTTCACAGATCCGCCCTGGTTTAATAGTATATTTCCGAATAGTTCACACACACGCTCTAACGCTCAATTTTGAGGTTGCGCTAAATAATGCTGCGTTTAGTCATAGGTAAGACGCTGCCACTGGTACACACGATCTACATTATTAACATGTTCTGCCGTTTGACAGACACAAAATCGTTAGATTAATGTCTTCGTTCTAAGTCTGCGGATAGTAAGCTGTTATGTATGCACTCATATCAAACCGATAGGAGATACGATAAAGATCAAGTGAATTAATAAGGGGCTAGTCCTGAAAATTGATTGAGGCCTAAATGTTGTTGTACTGTATTGTGTTTTAACCAATATAGTATCATGAGTAAATGTACCTGGACAGTAAAATAGATATCTCAATAAATATTTGTTTCTGGAATTAGTTTTTTTGTAAGTTTTTAGTTAAATATTTTCTCTACTGATTATTATAGCAACTTGTACAAAAAATATGTCTAGTGCTGCATTTTACTGGTGGAATACCGATAGAGAGTGGGATGAAAGTATTTTATTTGGCACTAGTAAATAATTAAAATTTTGAAAAAGAAAAAATGATTCTTAAATCATTGATGGATGATTTGAACGTTACTATATATAAATTAATTTTATCGCCAACCGTCACTGAAGTCATTTATTATTGTACTCATTTGCCGCCATTTGTGGCAGTAAAGTAACACTTTATTGTACTAAATAAGAATTTTACTTTACCTGCCGCGATTAATCAAATTAACTGAGATTGAATGTAAGTGGTCGATGGCAGTAATCGATTATTTATTTGAGTGAACTTAAAATTTATTTACTTTAATTATTAAAAATATTGTAAAAAATTTACGTTATTGTTATTTAAATTTATGTCAGAAAATGAAATTCTGTAGTATTTTGCAATTATATTTATAAAACATAAATCAAAACTTTACAGATTTAGTAACTAGGTATTCAATATTGATACCTAACAATATTGAATATATCAATATTGTGTCAATATGGGTTGTAGAGCCAATATCGATGATGATGATGATATGATGATACTGATGATCCTGATTCTTAAATGGCGTTATAACAAACGGAATGGACATAAATTATTTCTTATGCGCAGCTGTAAATATTTGTAGTTTTCAATTTTATACACTTACCTTTTTTTCTACGTAATTTTACACCTGAAACAAAATAATATATAAGTAATCCATTGAATCATTTTTCTTCTGCTGTTTTAATATCAAAGTCATCGTATTTGTATTATTTTATTGAATGTTTTTTGATCACACTATGAAAAATAAAAATACCCACTATTTAACTACATTATAGGTTATTGATCAACACTTACAATCGCTTTAAAAAAGCTGTTTATTTTGTGACTAGTTTCGGAATCAACAATTTGCGCTTCATCCTCAGGACGATACAAATCTAATCAACAGTACTGAGATTTGTTGAAAGGCCGTGAGTGCATAAAAAATGGTAAAATAAAATAGAGGAAACTAAAATACAAATATTTTAAGAAAAAGGACAGAAAACTTTATTATCAAATCGTTTTCGTTTATGACCATCAAAGTAAATGGCGTCGTTGTAAGCTAACCATTGAAATAAACAGATTACTATCGCATTGGGCGCCCTCTTGCTCTAAATTCCTGCTATTCCCATCCAAATCTTTGTTTTCTTTGTTATAATATGTCGGCTTCACCATACTGAATTAAGACTTCCAATTACTTTCTTTCACTGTTCTATTCGGTGTCTAATTTTTTCTTGTCCTTACCCATCTGTTGTCAAAATTGCTTCTAGATATTTAAACGATTTTACCTGTGTTAGTTCCACGTCGATAGTTCTATTGGGAAATGGGAATATCACTGTGAGGAACGGAATTAAAAACTGTAGAGAAATTTAACTACTTGAGCAGTATTTTGAACTACAAAGGAGGGACGGAGGAGGAGGTAAAACGGAGAATAGGAATAGCTCAAAACGCTTTCAATATGCTGAGAAAAATGAAGTTTTCACGTCTGATGACAAGTAAAAACCAAGATACGATTATGCAACAGCAACGTGAAGACTGTGCTACTATACGGAGCATAGAAACTTAAAAAGTACCAAGAAAATGTATCGGGCAAATGCAGATGCCAAGGATGATTCTTAATATTTACTGACCAAACCGAATATCAAAACAAGAGTTATATAGACTAACCAGGACCCTATATCTAAGAAAATATGCAAAGGGAAGTGGAGTTAGATGAGGCACCACATGGAAAGAGAACACCAGGTAGACCCGTAGAAACGTGGAAAAGAAGTGTCGAGAACGAAATTAGTGCTATTTGGAAAATCTGGGTAGAAATAAAGATCAGTGCAAAGGATAGGATAGAATGGAGGCAGGCAGTTGACGCCGCATGAAGTGAAGAAGAATAAATAAGTAAGTTACACGTCATTGTCAATCTTCTTCTTCTTCTACGGCACTACCAAATTGAGCCTTGGTCTCCTTTATTTTTTGCCTCCACCCTTGCCTGTCTCTGGCTGCTCTTCTACATACACGGACTTCTAAAAAGGCTTGCTTCGCTGTTTACTGTGTCTTCCCAGCGCTTTCATGGCTTTCCAACCGGTCTCTTTCCCTGCAATCTAGCATTCAGTGCTCTTTTTGGTAGCCTATCCTCTCCCATTCTTATCACATGTCCAGCCCATTGCAATCTTTGTATTCTAATGAAGTCTGACAGGGGGTGCTTCTTTATAAAGTTGATAAGTTCGTTGTTGTATCGACTTCTGAAGATTCCGTTTTCCCTCACAGGTCCTAGTGTTCTCCTCAGTACTTTCCTTTCGAATATGTCCAGTTTATTCTTGGATGTTTCTTTCACGACCCAGGCGTCACTGCCATAGTATGTTATTGTCGAATTAAAGTTTTATAGATTCTCATCTTTGTATTTCGGTGGACACTTTTAGACTGAAATATATCTTCTTCTTCTTCTTTAAGTGCCATCTCCGCGGCGGAGGTCGGCAATCATCATAGCTATTCGTATTTTAGAGATGGCTGCTCTGAAAAGTTCATTTGATGTACATCCGTACCACTCTCTCAGGTTGCGCAGCCACGATATTCTGCGTCGCCCTATGCTTCTCTTTCCTTGAATCTTTCCCTGCATAATCAATTGGAGCAAGCTGTATCTCTCTCCACGTGAAATATGTCCGAGATATTCCAATTTTCTTGTTTTGATGGTATTTAGGATTTCCATTTCTTTATTCATCCTTTTCAGAACCTCTTTGTTTGTAACGTGTTCTGTCCACGATATTTTCAGAATTCTTCTGTACACCCACAGCTCGAATGATTCTAGTTTTTTCATTGATGCAGCATTCAAGGTCCAAGCTTCCATTCCATAAAACAGAGTCGAGAAAACGTAGCACCTAGCCAACCTAACTCTTAGCTCCAACTTAAAATCTCTTGTGCAGAGCACTTTCCTCATTTTGTTAAAATTTGCTCTAGCCTTTTCTATCCTGATTTTGATTTCCTGTAAGTAATCTCCTGTGGAGTTGATCATTGTTCCAAGGTATGCATATCGATCGACTCGTTCGATATTGGATCCGTTGATGACGAGATTTTCGTTATTTCTTTGAGTTTTCGATATTCTCATAAACTTTGTCTTCTTAACATTCATTGTTAGCCCATATTCTTCTCCAAACTCTGCTATTCTGGTCACCAGCCTCTGAAGATCCCCAATATTTTCAGCTAAGATGACAGTGTCATCCGCATATCTAATGTTGTTAATGGGAACTCCATTTACCTTTATTCCAGCTGTTTCACCATCCAGAGCTTTTTTCAAGATCTCTTCCGAGTAGGCATTAAAACGAACCGGCGACAACACGCATCCCTGTCTCACTCCACGTCTGATTTCAATTTCCTCCGACAGCTGATCGTTAACACGTACTTTTGCTCGTTGCTTATAGTATAAATTCGATATAATCCTGAGGTCATTGTAGTCCAGCTTCCTTGATTCCAGAACATGCATTAATTGTTCATGTCGTACTTTGTCAAATGCTTTATTATAGTCAATAAAACACGCATATATATCTTGATTGACGTCCAGGCACCTTTGTATAAGTATGTTAAGTGAAAAAAGAGCTTCACGAGTTCCCAGGCCTTTGCGAAACCCAAATTGCGTATCATTAATGTCTATGTCTAGTTTATGATATATTCGGTTATGGATGACTTTCAGTAGCAACTTTAGCACATGGGACATCAAACTAATGGTGCGGTAGTCGCCGCATTCTCGTGCGTTTTTCTTTTTAGGGAGGCAAATAAAGATCGACGTCAACCATTCTTTGGGTAATGTGCCTGAGCTATAAATTTTGTTCAAGAGTACCACTAAAATATCAATATGCTGCTCATCTATAATTTTTAAAAGGTCGATAGGAAGCATGTCAGGTCCTGGGCTTTTCTGTTTTCTGAAATATATGGGAGAGGGCAAAATAGGCTCTGTTTGCCTGCGTTATTCTCTTCCGTATTTCTCCATCTTCTGATCCGTCGGCATATATTTCTACTCCCAGGTATGTAAACTTTCCAACCGTTTCAATGTCATCTTCATGTATAATGTTTTGTGGGACTGTAATATTTCTTCTCGTCTGAGTAATTATTTTTGTTTTTTTCTGTGTTATTTTTTTTGTGTTTTTAAGTCTGCGTATGTTTCCTGTGCTCCTGTTGTTCTGCTCATAATATTAATATTGAACCCTTCGGTTGGTCAGTCCAGTTTCCTCGTCCAGTTTGCATTTGCCTAACCGCATACTCCAGTGCCAGGTTAAACAATGTTGGGGCCAGCCTATCTCCCTGCTTTAGTCCCTGCGAAATTTTGAAAAAGTCTGTCCGGTGGTTTTGTATTCGTACACATGCCTGAGTTTCATCCATTGTGGCTTTAATGAGTCTTATTAGCTTGTGTGGTATTGCTAATTCAGCAAATATATAGTAAGTATAGTTTGTTCCTTTTGACTGAGTCGTATGCCTGTTTGAAGTCTACAAACACGTTGTGAACATCAATATCGTGTTCCCATGATTTGCTCAAGATCTGTTTGATTGTACATATTTGATCCAGTGTCGATCTTCCCCGTCGGAAGCTCGTCTGATACTCTCCAATAATATTTTCTGCTAGTGGTTGGAGCCGCTGGTTTATAATATACGTGAGGACTTTATATGCTGTATATAGTAGAGAGATTCCACGGTAGTTTTTTGCACTGGAGTTTGTCTCCTTTTTTTTTTAGATCGGGCATACTATACTTTTCTTTCGGTCGTCGGGTAGTTTCACTTCTTGTCATATGTCTTTGATGAGCGCGTGGATGTGACTTGCTAGGTGGTCGCCACCTACCTTATACAGCTCTGCTGGTATTTCGTCAACTCTCGGAGCTTTATTGTTTTTCTGGGCTTTAATAGCTTCGAAAACTTCCTCTATAGTTTGAGCTTCTACTCCATTATCTACTTCATTCTCTTCTACATAGTTCATACCCATTTCATCTTCCATGTCTACTTGTGTTCCAAGTAGGGTCTGAAAATAATGCTTCCAGGTTTCTGTAACTTTCTGTTGGTCATTGATTATTTGACCACTTTCATCTTTACATAGACTTGTTTGAAGTTTATACCCACTTCTTATCTTTTTTAGGTATTCGTATGCCCCTTCGTATTCGTATCATTGTCAATCACAACCTCTAAATTAGTTTAGAGTTAAACACTAAACACTGTTTTTTTTTTGGAAACTTATGTTTGTACTATTCCTTATATGCTCCGTATAGTCACTTCTAGTATAGTCACTTCTCAGCATATTAATCAGGTCAAATTTCGGTAGCAATTTTCCCAAAAATTCAACATTAACTACAACAGTTTTACATTACCTTAATGAAATATTAAATCGGCCCAATATGCCCGATCATCGTATAAATTTGGATGAATAACATGGCGGAAAAACCACATATTTTATAGATTTCCACTATGCATTATCAACATCCATATTCATATATCCGTATAAAAACAATACGATTTATATCTGTCCTCTACAAAATCTGCACCGCACATTCGTTTTGATTATCAACAATATTTTTTAACAAAACGATATAAATCCTCGAAATTTGCGATGTCATGATAAATTTTTTATTTTTTATTTTTTAGCAGTTGATTATGCGTTTTTATTTAGTGGCAAAATAAATGTAAACGATAAAACAAATAAATATGCACCGCGAACGTTTTGTGAAACTATTATGCGGTATTTATATTTAAAAAGCTTTTATTTGATTACCATACCGAACAGAATAACAATAAAAATATGCTTTGCACTCGAATATATATAAAATGGCTATGAAAAATAAATAAAAAACGATAAAATAGATTACAAACCATTTGCGATTTGGTAAAATTATTAAAATATTTTTAAATTGAAATAAAATATGTGTATGAGCTCAAATGCCCAAAATATTCGCCCCGGCTTCGCTGGGTGGTGCGCATGCGAATTGTGGCGCAAACAATGTATTTATCCAATACTCTATCAGCCTTATTAATAAAAATTGCTTAGTCCAACGTTAGTCTCGGACTACTTAGTCCGAGATTAAGCGAGTACTAACTTCATTTTAAGATTGTCATTAATAAACACGGACTAAGCTCGGACTACTAAACCTTCCTTAGTCCTAGTTACAACAAATTTATGTTGGCAACCCTTGCGAAAAAGAAGAGAAATGGAGAGAATTTTGCGAAAAAGAAGAAAATGTAGAGGATTTAACCTCTCTTTCCTCTAAACTGAACAGCTGTTCGGTCGGTGCCATTTCTGCATAAATTTTAATTAATTTTTGTTGGACTTCCTTCTGAGAAGGTGCTACCTGGTGTTTTATATTTTATATTATTGTATTATTGTTTTGTATTTCATACTGCTGTACCTTTTGAAAATCGGTATTTGACTTTAAATTTACCTTCTAATTCCTCTAAACTAAAGATTTTTTTATAATTTTGTATATTTTGACGTGACTCACAAGAGGAATATCGTTCCGCTGATTTCTATCCTCATTTAATTCGTCTATTAATTATCTTAAATCATTAATAAAATAATATCTCTCCATTATCAATAATAACATAATAATGTTATTATATATTTATTATACAAGCAAACAAAAGCATATAATGCATTTAGCAAGTTTGTAAGGTTATGAATACAAAATGTCAAGTTAGTCTCGGTTTAAACCTACTATTACCTCGGATTAAATTTTAGTCCGAGACTAGAGAGGGTTTAGCTTAGTCCATCGTTAGTCGCTGTTTATTAATAGGGAAAATGAATGGTATTGACTTAGTCTTCGGACTAAAGTTAGTCGGGCGTTAGTCCGTGTTTATTAATAAGGCTGTAAAAATATAGACACATACTACATAAAAAATCTTACCATTAAATAGGTTGTAGTCCTTGGTTAAAACAAAATAAAAGATTATTCTGAACGTAAATTAAATTAATAATTGTTACTTAAAAATTAATGAATATGGACTGCAATCTGTTAAATCATTAAAATTTTTTCCGTTTCTCAATATAACAATTAATTACTAAAAAGGATGACACATAAAATTATTCTGATAATGAAAAAATGTGCGTAAATTCACGAAGAATGCAAAGATACTCACTAAATATTAAATGAGTCATGTTCTCAAATACAAAAAATACTTAAAAATAAAAATAATTAAAAAAAATAATTAAAATTAATCTTTATGAATGTTCCGCAGTGATGTGTTTTTGAGGGCATTGGCCTATATTTTATTATGTAAGAGGGGAGGTCGAAAATATTAAAGGGTATTGAACTGAACGGTTCCATTTATAGTAGGCAGGAAAACGAGAATGTAACACTTGGAAAATAATTTATAATTATTTCGGTAATCAGTAGTGCGTTGAAAAAAGACCCAGAGAATAAAAAAGAGAAATTTTCTAGTATTATGTTTTTAATGAGTTAAAAAATAACTTACTACAGATTGCCGGTTTCTTCACTAAGAAAACTTTTTAACTGTATTAGTTACGTAATGTCGTGAGGTATATTGGCGAAGACCTCAGAGAATGAAATAAAATGAGGGTATTTGGTTATTTATGCCTTTAACCGGACGATTTAAAAATGCGAGTGACAGTATAGATATTTTATTAGGTATTTTATAATCACACCCAGACGTATAATGACATGGGAACTGAAGTACGGCTCACTTAGAATTAATACAAACAGACTATGAAATGCTGTATCTATAGTGCTCACTAAATTACTCAATTCAAGAAACATAAAACGCTACAACATAAACAGCCTAGAACAAGAAAGCGTGAGAGAATTTTATAAAAATAGACTTTACCACCAGTTGAAAATTAAACAATGCAATAATAATATTCTCTTCTTGTTGTTATAGTGCGTTGGCGAATTATCCTAAGGTCAGACGTCTGTCTTTACTGTTATTTATGCCTCTCCAATTCTTTATTTTCTTTATTTGTTTGCAACCTACTCCTATCTAGCCCTCAATCTTTCCTTGGATGATTTGTTGAGAGATTGCATATTTTTCCCCTCTCAGGGAGCCTGGCCCAAGTATCCAATTTTTCGTGCCTTGATCAAGTTGTACAGGATTATCAGCATCCAAAATAAGAGCAAAACATATTCGTTTAATTTTTAAGTGTCTTACAAAACAAACATCACCTTTGTTGTTAAATAATTAGGTGACACCGATTACTCAACACAAGTGCACTACTTTCAATAACGCTTTGTCAGCTATTCAATATTATTCTTAATTCACGGCCAGGTCGTGTCAGCATTAAAAACATCAACACTTTCCGAGTTTATTTATAGCTACAGCAAAGCATCGCGGATCATTCTATTTCATTCTTTTATCAATTCGTACTCGTGATTCAGATACATCATTAGATAGTTATACCTCAAGCCCACCAACTCGTTACTGATATATTTAGTAGGGATCAAATAAATATAGTATGAACAAATAGTGTTTTACCAAATCAATTCTCTCCTCAAGGTAACTACCCCGTAACTTATGGAGTTCTATTATAATAAAGTTGAGCAATTCTCTCTCAGTATTTACCCTTCTTAGGACTTCCTCGTTTCTCACCATATCTCTGTCCATGGTATGCGGAACATTTTTCACAAGGTCCACATTTCGAAGTCCTCTAACTTATTAGTAGAAGATATTTTCAACGTCCATGTCTCCATGCCGTATAACAATATGGACCATACTTAACCATTCTGTAACGGAGATTAAAGGAAATATTGCGGTTACAAAGTAGCGGTTTCAATTTAATAAAAGCTTGTCTTGCTTGTTCAGTACGGCATTTTATTTCTTGTTGAAGATCTCATTGGCCATTCACCATCACTCCCAAGTATTTGAACGTTTTCACTTACTCGATTGAAACATTATTTTCTTGCAGAGGTACGCTTAAAAGTGCGCACTTTCTTATTGCCATACATTTAGTTTTTCCAGCATTTATCTTCAAGCCATATGTTTTTCCAGTGGTGTTAGCATCAACTGCATATCATGTTCGTTATCTGTGATTATCGGTTACCCGTTAAATACGGGTCAGCGCTTTCAAGTGCCTCTGAAAAAACATTCTCCACATAGAGGTTGAACAGCACAGGAGACAAAATACACTTCTGTCGCACTCCTCTTAAAATTTCATATTCTTCTGTGTTCGTTGATTTGTTCAGACTCACTCGTGCTTCTTGACTTCAATAGAGATTCTTAATAAACCTTAATATCCAATGTTGCCACATTTTCGACTTTAATAAACACGATCGGAAAATGAACTACCTCCGATACAACACTGCATAAAAAGTATATAAGGTACACCACTCAAACAGCATTATTAGGAAAACTATTCTTGAATTCTAACCGTCCTTATTTAAGAAATAATATCGGCTTACGCTTCCCATTTACCTACTAGACTTTAGTGGAGCATCTTCGGATTCGGATTTCGTAGAATCCTTCCTCTTCATTTTAGGGCGTTATCGGCGTTCCCATTTTGTTTTACCTGCACTAATGGCACTGATGTTCGATTCAAACGAGCTTCGGAGACTACTACATCGAGGTCAGTGGAGTTCTAATTGCATTCGCAGGAGAATAACATGCATTTATAAGGAGATTTCAGAATTTCAATGAAAAAGGTCAAATTAGAGATGCGCGCTTGATTTTAATATTATGCTTGTATAAGCTTCATTTAATGAGTTTTTTCTGGTCTAATTCATGATTTACAATAGCGTTACTAATAGGAGGTTTTACACAACGTATAAAAAAGTCTACATATATGGTGCTTCAGCTTCCAGAACGCATTCCTCTTTTTTAATCATAATATTAGTGTTGTAAAAACGTAAAAAAACATTTATTCCTAACAGGCTCGGATCCCGCGTACCAAAAAAATTTGATTAATAGCAAGCTGAAAATTTGGTACCCCGCACAAACCTTATGGAAATTAAGTCCCAGTGGATTTCGTTCATACTTTGGGAAAATACTCTTTGAAGCATCCTGATAAAAAGTTCTCATGGGCACAACTCAATCGTATGAAGGATTTTCAAGATATAGAGGCACAAACTCGGAAAATTATAAGATTTACTGGGTATTCCAATTCCCTGAGTTACTGGTTATTTGGCAACATGTAGAAGTTTGGATCAAGGAAAAGTACTAGTAGTCTAGGATTTTTTCCTGGCTATCCAATGGCGACCTTTACTTTGACCTTGACCTTCAACGGACGACATCTTCTAGAGTTTCGAGGGTTTTCGGCATTAAATTGATATAAACAAATTACTCATGGGTTTTTGGCATCGCTGAACACGAATATGCCATCAGAGTTGACCTCCGGAGGACGTGGTGCCCAGGGCCACTGCAAGAGACGTCATCTTCTAGAGTTTCCATGGTTTTCGGCATTTAATTGATGCAAATGAATTACTGGAGGGTTTTTTGAGGTCGCTAAACACGAATATGCCACCAGAATCGACTCCCGGAGCACCTGGTTTCCAAGGTCAATGAAAGGAGCTCCTAGAGTTTTGAGGGCCTTTGGTACTACATTAATGCAAACGGATTAGTTATAGGTTTTTGGAGTTGCTGAACACGTATACGTGATCAGCACAGACACAGGAGCACCTGGTGCCCAAGATAGGTTATCTTCTGGATTTAAAAACCCAAGAGTAATCCATTTGATTCCTCCGAAACTCCAGAAGATAACCTGTCTTAGGCACCAGGTGCTCCTGTGTCTGTGCTGATCACGTACTCGTGTTCAGCAACCCCAAAAAGTTATAACTAATCCTTTTGCATTAATGTAGTACCAAAGACCCTCGAAACTCCAGGAGCGTCTTTCATTGATCTTGGAAATCAGGTGCTCCGGGAGTCGATTCTGGTGGCATATTCGTGTTTAGCGACCTCAAAAACTCTCCAGTAATTCATTTGCATCCATTAAATGCCGAAAACCATCGATACTCTAGAAGAAGACGTCCCTTGCAGTGGCCCTGGACACCACGTCCTCCGGAGATCAATTCTGATGGCATATTCGTGTTAAGCGATCCCAAAAACCGAAACTCGAAACTCTAGAAGATGACGTCCGTTGAAGGTCAAGGTCAAAGTAAAGGTCGCCATTGGATAGCCAGGAAAAAATCCTAGACTACTAGTACTTTTCCTTGATCCAAACTTCTACATGTTGCCAGATAACCAGTAACTCGGGGAATTGAAATACCCAGTAAATCTAATAATTTTCCGAGTTTGTGCCTCTATATCTTGAATATCCTTTGTAGCAGATGGATTTCTACTACAATGTTTTATAAAAAATATCCATTAATTTTAATCCTATCCCAAGAAAAATATCTATTTTTCTAATTTATTTTGTGAGTTTAAATATCTTTAAAATTTCTAAACCGTCCCTGCTTATGCGTAATACCGTTTGTTTCACAACATAGTAAAATCATAGGAAATTTCCTGTTTACTTGTATAAACATTTATTATTCTAGAATGAATCCTCAAAAAGTCCCAGTATATTTCCCTTAAGTTTTGAGCGCTAAAAACCCTATGATATTATTGGTCTGAATTTTGAAAGATCCTTGAGTTGTAGTTGACGATTGGTCAATAGTTTTGGTCGAAAGATCGAGAAGAAATGCATCCGTTGGACGCGAGAGAGACGTGACGATGCAAGGCAGTTCTGAAAGTATGTTTGAGTAGAACATATCTTTTTTGGTAGAACTCAACTAACAGACTCGCAGAAAGTCGCACTTTGCCGGCCTTAAAATGTTTTTCTTCTTATAGTAGAAGAACTGATGGATTTATAATTTGTCAAGGAATATTATTACAGTTTTATTGTTACGCAGTTTCATTTGCCGGTAAAAAAGAGTGTGTGGTTTTCTGGTTTCCTGTTTTTATGATGTTATGGTAACATTCCTGTATTGAAGTACCCCGATTATATTTGATTTGGTATCCATTTTATCCTGTGTCCTGTTTGGTTCAAAATTGAATGTCTTCCCTCCCAGCCCCGCTTAGAATGGAAAATTTTGGATAAGTTTTTGACGTGTGACATGGATTTTTGTTTTAAGGTATGATAATGTTGATTTTAATTAAATTCCAAGTGGATTAATTTGGTAAAGGTTTTACATATTTAAATAATTTGTTTTCAACATGGATTCTCGGAAAATTTTATTGTAAAGTAAATAAAAAATGGCAGTGACTTTTGACAGCCATGTCAAATTTTTGTTTTGGTACACTGCTAAAAATAAGGTTAAGAATTGTAAAATCATGTATTTGTTTTTATTATTCATTTCTTTTTTGAGAATATGTTTATTCTCGGAGTAAGGTTTAAATAAACATTATAAAATGTTCACATTTTTATTTCTGTAACCTCTTTCTTTAAAAAAATTATTAACCAGATAACTAATACAAGCAAATTAAGTTTTAGAATGGAAGAAAATGATATGGCATAGAAGCCATATGATGATAATATATAGCCCAGTTTAACCCCAACGAGGAATCTACGATGAATGCCCCCCAGTTGCTTTCCAGTAAGTACTCGATATGAGAATTTGAGGATTTTTCAAACGGCGTCCCAATTTGTTTAAATAGTAGGAAAGTCCTCAAGTCTGTGTAAGTACCCTTTGCTTATTTGGTTATGTAGTTAGTCTTCTTTAAACCCTCCTACCCCTCCCAACAAATCTACGACCCGCCACCGCATAAAAAATGAGCTGTCGTTCGCATGAAAGTTTTCGTGTCTGTTCCTTCTACTAGCCCCATTTCGACCCCCCCAGTATCTTAGTAGATAGTCTTTCCTTGATCCCATTTAGAGCAGACATGTAAAACGCGTCACCTTCATACGATTGAGTTGTGCCCATGAGAACTTTTTATCACGATGCTTCAAAGAGTATTTTTCCAAAGTATGAACGAAATCCACTGGGACCTAATTTCCATAAGTTTTGTGCGGGGTACTTTGTTAATAGCTTAACGGTATCTAGTCGGACAAACTTTGATGTACAGGAACACTGGAACAGGGAAAGTTTTAATTGTGGCACAGTTTAAAAATTTAGAACGTCAGATTACAAAAACGTCCCATGTATTTTGTCGGACAGAACATCCAATTTATTTGTTACCCTTTCATTAAACTCTCATAGAAAAATCAGACTGCTATTATTAACTAACATGATTCCTGTCATTTGACATGTTCTTCGTGTTCCACTCATTAAAATGCCCAGTTGGTGATAAACACCTGATTTTTGCATGAGAGTTTAATGGAATGGTAACAAATCAATTGGAAGTTCTGTCCAACAAAATACATGGAACGTTTTCGTAGTCTGGCATTCCAAGTTTTTAACCTGTTCCACAATTAAAACTTCCCCTGTTATAGTGTTCCCATTCCCATACATCAAAGTTTGTCCGACTAGACACCGTTAAGCTATTAACAAATTTTCAGCTTGCTATTAACCAACTTTTTTGGTACGCGGGATCCAGGTCTATAACTAGGCTTTTAATAAAAGTTTATTCCTAATTATTCAAAATAGCAAAAATTGTTAAAAGTAGAAAACTGTGAAGAATCATATATCTTGCTTAAATTAGTCCTAGAATCTACTAATGACTTTATGTAAAATTTAATTTAGTACTATAAAATTTACTTTAGTGTTACTAGTTTACGAGATTCAGCGCCAAAAACCCTTTGCACCCGTTTAGAGAAGTCCGTTGTTACCGAAAAAAAATGTGCTAATTAGTAAACCAATTTTATAAAAATCCCACAAACCAGTTTTCTGTTACGTTTGTAAAAGTAATTTTCCAGTATCATGAGTAGACTTAGGCAAATATGCAAATTGCAAATTTTGCATATTATGCATAAAATATGCAAACATGTCAAATTTTGCATATTTCTATAAAAGTGTGCATAAAGTGCATATAACTTGAAATTTTAGGTGTATAGATATTCATCAAATAAATCAAGTGCTTGGAAATCCGAATATTTAATTTTGTTTCAATATCTCTAGATATTAATTGTAGTTTTGTCCTTGAATAAGGGCTCCAAAATCTACTAGTTTATACTTCTAGGTAAAAGCTTTTATTGGGATGGTGAGTTTTAGAAATCAATTATGTTGTAAAATTGGAACCGGTAACACCTGTCATTGTAATAATAATATTGGGAATTGCAATTTGAAACTACCGAAAATAAACACTGCTTCCAACTTCTATAAAACCTACATCTACCGATAAGGATAAAGTTTACTGCTCAATTTGTGGTAAAACTGGAAGTACTACATAATTGTGAGTTATATTATTATTTTATACGAGAATATTTTCTAATATGTGCTGACACAAGGCAAGTTCGCAATAAATCGATATATTTCTTATTTTCTCAGGCATTTTTTAAATTTCTTGTAATGAAAAAATAGGATCTAAAAACTTCAAGTCATATTAATTACTATAAAGTATGAAGATATTTTAAATATGTTTGTAAATAAAACGGATAAAACTTTCTGAGTTGTTTAAATATACATACTTATATTTATTTTTATATGCATATTTTCTAGATAAACATGCATATTTTTGTATAAAATACTGCATATTTATGCGCATATTTCATATGTTTTTATTTGCATATTTGCCTAAGTCTAATCATGAGAATTAATCAAATATTTTCTTCATTTTAACAAAAAGTTTTATTTCGTTTACTGTATATCAAAATAGTCCATTTTTTGCAGGAAAAAGGATCTGGTGGTCTCCTATTAACCCTATTTTTTCTTTCCGGAGAGTCCATAAAGCATAAAACAAAAATCGCTTTTGCCGGGGGCGTGTTCCCAGTCCTTCGGGGGTGCCAAAGCTTGCGATTTTTCTGCGGCCGGACCGAGCAAAATAAGGGCGAGCAATCTACAACTTGTTAATGGTGTCTATCCAAAAAGTGACCACTTCGATGTTCTTGTCATTCGGACTGATTTATATCATTTTCTTAATAGCCACTTCCTGTCCCGTGCCATGAATGGCCAGGAAATGCGGAAAATTCCGACTAACTCAGCAACGAAATGAATCGCGCCGAAAATCGTATCAACAAGGCCCTAAAAATGTACATTTTCTGCTAAAATCACACAAAAACCAAATAATTATATTCAGGAGTATAAATACAGGGTGCTTGGTAAAGAATGGGCCGTAGCTTAACCTTAGATTCCTGAGGATAAAATAGGTCGATTTATAAGCTAACTTACCTTAGTAAAAACGTTGATAATAACCAAAATACAGGGTGTCAAAGTTAAACTTTTATTTTATTTATTTTTGAATATTTTCTGACAGGCGTGGTAGAACAACACGAAATTCGGTAAGTGGTGCTGGTACTGTACACCCTACTAAATGTTTCTGGCTACTACCAGAGGCGTACAACGGAGGAACGTGAATGGTTGACCCTTCCCAAATTCTACGCCACTGGCGGAATTGCTATTTTTGTGCAATTTTTTGACTCTCCAATACTTTCTATGTAAATAACATGCTCTTCATTCGTAACGATAAAGCCATTAGTTTTTGAGATATTTGAAGCTAAAAACGAAGGATCATAATACATTAATCAGAATAAAAGTGTGCCTTTTCATTTTTAACTTCAAATATCTAGAAAACTAATGACTTTATCGTTACGAATGAAGAATACATTATTTGTATAGAAAGTATTGGATAATCCAAAAATTATGCTAAAATAGCAGTTTCATCAGTGGCGTAGAATTTGGGAAGGGTCAAACATTCACTTCCCCCTGTCGTGCGCCTCTGGTATTAGCCACAAACGATTATTTAACATAATTTAGTAGGGTGTACAGTACCTACACTTTCTGTCAAGTATGATAAGGATATGTCAAATAGTTTTATAGTACCGGGCACACATAGTTCTTAAAGTTTTAAATAAAGAATAAATTATTTAAAAAAAAAATAATACTTTAAAATAAATTGACATATCCGTGTGATACTTGTCAGAAAGTGTAGGCACTGTACACCCTACCAAATTATGTTAAATAATCGTTTCTGGCTACTACCAGAGGCGTATGACAGGGGAAAGTGAATGGTTGACCCTCCCAAATTCTACGCCACTAATGAAACTGCTATTTTAGCATAATTTTTAGGTTTTCCATTGAGATGACGACAAATAGACGACAAAGGTCATCGTCATTGCAGCTAGGCCTTCCGCTTGGAGGTAGGGATATAACGAGACTGAACTAATGATGATCGGGAGGTGTGTAGGTTTTTTTTGCAAGGAGAGGGAAAGAGAAAATCTAGTAAATCAGAGGAGGGCGTGGTAGTCACATAAGTGCGAGAGACAGAAGCTAATATGTGATGGTGGGCGACTGAGAATCGGCCACAAGAATGACTTTGGAGAATAGTTATGGTCTAACAGACGATGCCACTTCGTTGCTCTAGTATGACAGGGGTGAGGTGTACCTGGTTTCGACTACATCAAAGTTACGAAGGGCAGAGATGTCCGACTCAGGGAAAAGCCGGTCGACTTGACTCTGAAGTGGTTTTTCTTTTAGTTTAGGAACCCAGTACCGTCGGAAATGTTTACCTCTGGTGTCTGTTTGTGTCTGTTTATTCCCAAGATGAAAAAAAAGTTACTTCTAATTGTCTCATGATATAAACAATCTTGTGATCTAATTGGTATAAATAGTTCGTTCTTTAACGGTAGAATATGGCAAAACCTCTAAATTTTAAAGAACCGCTTGGATTGACATGAAATTTGACGTACACATAGCTAACAAGTCAAAGAAAAAAAGTGATATTGTGCCGATATGTGCTTTTCCCTGGGGGTGGTTTTCACCCCCTTTTGGGGGTTAAAAAATATTCGTCCAAAGAAAGTCAGGAAATGGATAAACTGACTAATTTTAAGTAACTTTTGTTCTATAGAGTTTTTTCACTTAGTCAATACTTTTCGAGTTATTTGGCAGTGAATATGTTCATTTTTTCAACAAAATAACCACGCTTTTAGACGCTTTTTCGCAAATAACTCAAATAGTAAGAATTTTGTCGAAAAAATATTCTGAGCAAAAATATAGCCTGTAAAAAATTTAAAAAAAAATGGTGTATATATCACGTCTCTACACCTAGTAGAAACAGAGTTATAGCTAATGAAAAATAGGTTCATATTCGTCAAATTCCAAATGGAACACTTTAACGTGAAGTAACCAACAATGAAGCACATTTCGGGGAAAACTCATTACAACTTATTTAAAATGTTTAAAAAAAGCTTCATTTTTGTTTTATAAAAAAAATTCTAGCATCAAAATTAAACCAGTTACGCTCAAAATAAAGTTAGTCCCTTTTGGTTTTGGTAAAAAAATCGAGAAAATCACCCCCTAATTAGTATCTTAAATGAACTTAATCGTTACGACTTCACAAGTTTCTTGACTCGTGTATATATTGTTTATATGATCTGTAAGTTTCATCGGTTCAAAGTCCTTATTATTGAAAGGGCTGTAGTTAAAAAGGGTTGAACGAGTCACTGATCACGAATGTATGCAAATTTAGAAACACAAAATCTTAATCAATTTTTGTCTAACAGAAAAACAAAAAAATACATGATATTCAGAAAAGCAAATCTGACTTTTTTTGTTTTTCGAGATTTTTGGTATCTCTAACAATTTTTAAGTTATTTTGAAAAAAAAACATATTTTTCAAAAAATTTTACTTTGATACCAAATTTTTTCAAAAATAAGCACTTTGAATCAATGAAACTTACAGATCATATAAACACAACATGAGTAAAATAATTTGTGGAGCGGTAACAATTAATTTCATTTAAGTTGATAATTAGGGGGTGGTCTTCTCGATTTTTTTTTTCAAAAACAAAAGGGACCAACTTTATTTTGAGCGTAACTTGCTTAAATTTAATGCCAGAAACTTTTTGTAAAAGGAAAAATAAAGCTTTTTTAAACACTTTAAAAAAGTTATAATGGGTTTTTCCCAAAAAGTGCTTAATTTTTTGGATATTTCACGTCGAAATATTCTATTTGAAATTTGGTGAATATGAATCTATGTTTCATTGGCTATAACTCTGGTTTTACGAGATCCAGAGACCTAACGCGTACACCATTTTTTTTACTTTGTTATAGGCTATATTTTTGCTAAGAACGTTTTTTTTCGACAAAATATTTACTTTTTGAGTTATTTGCAAAAAACCGTCTAAAAATGTGGTTATTTTATTGAAAATGAACATATTCACTCGCAAATAACTCGAAAAGTGTTGACTTGGCGAAAAAGCTCTATAGAACAAAAGTTACTTAAAATTAGTCAGTTTACCCATTTGCGGACTTATTTTGGACATATATTTTTTCACCCCCAAGAGGGGGTGAAAGTGACCCCCAGGGCAAAAGCACACATCGGCACAATATCACTTTTTTTCTTTGACATGTAAGCTATACGTATGCCAAATTTCATGTCAATCCAAGCGGTTCTTTAAAATTTAGAGCAAAAACCGTGAAAGAATGGACTAAAATATAAACGGTGAAACTTATGCATATATCTAAAGCACCAACTTTATTTTATTTCCTTTTGCAGATTCATAATCAAAATTATTATATTTATAGGAGATAAATATATCCAGTTTGAGCCTTAGTGCCTTAAAGAAGAAGCTCCTAGTAAAACGATATTGAAAATAACGTCTGCCGTTGTAAACGTAGCTAATATCCTCCATCTGTTTTGAGTCTTGTATAGCAGACAATCCGATTATACTCGTTTATTGGAAATACTCGAGTATACGAGAGACAGACTTTTGTTTGGAAAAAAGGTAAGCCCTACTTCCATTCAGTATTTAAATATTTCAGCAACGAAATGGTTCAGGATAAATACACTAGTCACTGGTAGATTTGACAATTTGTGATATTTTATTACAAATTACAAGCATCAGATGAAACATGACATAATCCTTTAATTGTATATTTTTCTGTGTCCTTAGAAGAACACAGAAGTTTTGGATATTTAAATTAAAACCGTTTAACATGTGTTCGATTTTAATTTAGTTTAAGGCCAAACGTGACAGTAGAAATACAGAGTGAGTTTTATGTATGGAAACACTAATTATCTCAAAAACGGCCTACACGATTTTTATAGATTTTGGTAGGTATGGGTTTTCTAATGCGGCCGATATTATAGTGCTAATTATATTGTTGTCATATTTTCCGT
The DNA here is from genome assembly GCF_917563875.1 of Diabrotica virgifera virgifera. Lineage (NCBI taxonomy): Eukaryota > Metazoa > Arthropoda > Insecta > Coleoptera > Chrysomelidae > Diabrotica > Diabrotica virgifera. The sequence goes on from NC_065445.1 coordinate 5,950,250, forward strand.
TTTTCTGGAAATCTAATGAACTTTCTTATTTCAAATGGAACACCCTGTATATTTTTGTGTTTTGAAGTACCTAAGAAATACTCATAATTTTTCATGTCATATTCCCTATACCTAAATACCATAATTTCTGAGTTATTGCTACATTTATTAAAAAAAAATTAAACAAATTATAAAAATCAATTTTTTTGACTCGGGTAAACACTATTTTAGGTTGTTTGGATCATGGGGAACAAAAAAGATCTTTTATAAGTTTTCTCTAAAATTAATAGTTTCCGAGTTATAAACAATTTAAAACTGAAAAAAATCGAATAATGACGATTTTCAAGGTTCAAGAACACAAATAAACAATTTTATTTTTGAAACTACGAAGTACCAAATTCAACCTCAATCCTTATTTTATCAGATACCGATAAGTAATTTAAGATTGTTTCATTTTAAAACATTGTAATTTTAAATGTTAATGCAGCCCGATCGCCCGTCCTCTCATATGCACTTCATTAAAAATTAAAAATCAATGTTTTAGAATAACAAGAGACCAAGATCGTATGGCAAGCTATCAGAAGAAGAGTTGGGCTTGAATTTAGGTACATACTTTACAATTTCAAAAATTATATTTTTTACTTGTGTTTTAGAACCTTAAAAATCGTCATTATTCCATTTTTTTTCAGTTTTAAATTGTTGATTACTCGAAAACGAATAACTTTAGAGAAAAATTGCAAAATACCTTTTTTGTTCCCAATGATCCAAAGAACCTAAAATAATATCCTTCTGGGCCGAGAAAATAGATTTAAATTTTTAAAAAGATTTTTTTTAAAATAAATGTAGCAATAACTCCGAAATTATGGCATTTAGGTATAGGGAATACAACATGAAAAATAATCAGCATTTCTTAGGGACTTCAAAACGCAAAAATATATAGGGTGTTCTATTTGAAATAAGAAAGTTCATTAGATTTGCAGAAAAACAGAAGATCTGACAACAATGTAATTAGCACTATAATATCGAACGCATTAGAAAATCCCTACCTACCAAAATCTATAAAAATCGTGCAAGCCGTTTTCGCGATAATTGTGTGTTTCCATACATAAAACTCACTCTGTATAACTGGTAATCACGAAATTATAAATAATGTTATCATAATACAATAGATAATTTAATAAATTTACGGAAATAAAAGGCCGATATCGAGCACTGAGTTTTAATGAATCTTTCCCAAGTATACTTTAGCTCCTATAGCATCTTCAGGGGTATTTCGTCAAACAAGGAAGGTATCCTCGAATGTCATTAAAATTTGTCTGAATTAAGGTGGCAAATTAACTTAACATATAACGTATGCTTAACATGTACTAGACAAAGGACAGATAAATTTTTTTTGATTGCCGGTACTTCTACATACAATATTGAAGATGGAGGTACCTCCAGGTGTAGGCGTAGGTGTGTTTACTGAAATTTCAATATTTTAAAAAGTAATTTAGGAGTTCGTTGGTAAAATGTAAAGTATTGTTTATTGTTTAAGAATCTCAGCGGCAATTTGATCCGGTCCAAGTGTTTTATTATTTATGGCTTGCTTTATTGATTTTATGAATATTAATTTTAGTGTACTGTAGCTTTGACCTAACTGATTGTCACAGGTAGTATGTGTATGTGTAGAATTTTCTCGAGAAGCATCATCAAAAAGGTCACTGATGTATCTCTCTCCTTCTTTACACTGTTGTTCGTGTCTCAAATTTTTCCGTCTGCATTTTTAAGTACCTGAGCATTTTTCAGTTTTCTAACTAACTGAGATATATTTAAGTTTCTTGTGGAGGTTAAAACTGTCGTGTTTTTTAGGGCTTCTATTTATTTAAATTAGTTCTCGAGCCAAGAGCTTGCTTATATTATTTTTACGAGTTTGTTGATTTCACGGTATTTGTTAATATTTCTGTTTTTATGTTTCGGTCAAACTTCCATCAGGTCTAAGGCAGGGCCGCATATCAAAGAAACATGAAACGTAAATTACGTTTCATGGAAATAAACCACTGTTAAACAAATATATGTCCGGCCATTTATGAAACTCTCCGAAAATAAAAATGTGTCATGAGCATGAATCACACTCGTTTCATTGGTAGGCGGACTTTGAGATTTGTTTAGCAGTGTTTTCTTTTCATGAAACATGTTTTTCGTTTCATGTTTCATGTTTTTCGTTTCATGTTTCTTTGGTGTGCGGCTTGGCTTAGATATTCTGTGCCATCTACTTATTTTTTGCCAATATTAAAGTGTTGTCAATGACACTTTCTTACTTCATATAAAATCGAGCTTTGTATAGTAACAACATTCGTTGATAGTTCTGTTTTCATTCAACTACCTTACTGTCCATCTTGTGGGGATTTTTTCTTGTACAAACGCCTTTCTGGAGGTTGGAACCAGGTATCTGTAATAACGAACTCATTTTCTTATAGGATTCGATTACACGCCCACCTATTTGATTTCTCTCCCAATATCAAGTTTTTGGAAATGTTTGCTAGGGATGATATTTGGGGATGATTTATTGTAGGGGAACCCAAGCAAGGATTTTTGCAGTTACTCGAGCGCGTCAGATTATCATATGGGGAGAATCCTGGTACCCTGCAGATTTGCAGATGTACATCTACCATATATTGGCTCTTAACACAAGGAAGTTCGTGAAAAAGGACCCGAAAAAAAATCTATCCTTAAAAATATGCGAAATTGTCAGATTAAGATAAGGTAAGTTAGTTAAGTATACGCAAAAGAGAGTATATTTCAAAAATCTCACGATTTGACCGGGGCGTAAGGAAATGGGTGAGTCAAAAAGTTTCACAAAAAAAGCGAACATTTCGCGAAATGAACATCAGATCGAAAAACTAAAAAATACGTCTTCAATATTTTTCAAAAAACCTATCGAGTGGTACTAAACGTGACCCCCATGGAGAGGGGTGGGGGTAAATTTAAAATTTTAAATACAAACCCAGCGATATTTTGCAAAATGAACATCAGATCAAAAAACTGCAAAATATAATTTCAAAATGTTTTTGAAAAATCTATCGAATGGTACTAAAGACGACCCCCCTCGGAGGTGGGGTAAGAGGTTACTTTAAAATCTTAAATTGGACCCCCAAAGCAACTTTTATTCGAGACATTTTTCCGAATTATGGATAGATGGCGCTATAATCGGAAAAAACGATTGTTGGAAATGGAAAATTAAATTAAAAGATGAAAAGTCCCCACTAAAATGGAAAATTTTACTTAACTTTTTTTGGTTGTAGGACCTACTCTTTACAACCCAATAGGTCCCCAAAGCGCTCGAGTGACTAGAAATTTAGCATACTTTGCTCCCGTACCATTATGCCCAATATTAAACTGGAATATAGATAGACAGATCTTCTTCTTTAGCCCATTTCTATCCAACTTTGGGCATAGGTCTTCCACAAATCTTTCCATCTGTCTGTCTCTCTCTTTTCTTATCTGTCTGGCTTTCCATCGCATCTGGGGTCTTTCTCTTCCTCTTCTTCCTGCTCACGGTCTCTAGTTTTGTATTTTGTATTAACAGACATTATTGTAACATAGACAGATACAATACTAAATTAATTAAGACCTGATTCAATTGAATTTTAGATTGTTATTAACGCGCATTCCGCATTTAATAAAATCACTAATTTATCTAGATGTATTTATTGTTTTTTGGCGTGCTAGTTAATTAAAGCGCCAACTAGATACTTTATTAAACGAATAAATATACGACAAAACCGTTGCAGAGATAATACCAAAACTGTGCAAGCACAGACATGTTATTTGGCTAGCGAGTTATCTCAATTTGGCCATATCTATTTTAAATGATACATATCAATTATCCATTATTATTCATTCTATTGAAATTATATTCAATAATTGAAATTATAATCCTGTGATTTATAACTAATATAAATCGATTTTATATTTATCGTCGCCATAAATCGGGATGGATATACGTGGAAGAGATAAATGAATCTGGTAATATATTTTAGGGTAGTGTCCCAGATACTTTGTCGTCCATACACCAGATAGTTAACGAGCAGAATAATTTAAAATACTTTTTATCCGATCAATACCATATGTGCATACATACAGGGTTAGAACTACAACGCTTTCATATTGTCTAATTGCAAGCTTAATATCTGCATAATGAAAGACATAAAGATTTGGTTGGGTTCAATTTGAGTGAGAGCTGAATCAGGCTTACACTCGAACCTGAGTTCTATTGTGGCTCATCCATAGGTTAAAGTTGCCCCTTCAGCCCAACCTAGGGTGGTTGTAAGTCGTAGAGATTTTAGTTGATAGTAATGAGCTTTATGCTATCTACCTCTAGGCAGTTTAAAATAGGACAATACCTCGCAATTTTTGCAGAATGGATCGATTTGCTTGAAAATTTGAAAATAAGTAGTGGATAGTCTAAGGATCAAAATATACATGAAGCCGAAAGGCGCTTTTACTATGGGGGTGGTTGCCACCCCATCTCGGAGGTGGAAATTTTTTATTATATTTTGACCACAAAAATTGGTAAAAGCATTCATTATAAGAAAAAACATTCTATACATTTTTTTCATAAAATTGATAGTTTTCGATTTATTCGCTATCGAAAGTGTTAGTTTTATATCGAAAAAATAAATGTTTTTAACCAGTTTTCTGCTAATAACTCAAAAAGTTTTCGTTTTATCAAAACAACTTTACTTAACAAAAATATACCTTTTGAAAAAATAAACAAAACCGTATTTTTTAATTTTCTTTAAGACCAATAGTAATCGAGCTATACCTTATTATATGTTAGCTCTTCTTCGTCAAATGCTAAATATTGTAGTTTCAAAGTCAAAAGACGGGAAAACTCTGCATTTTTCGAGGATAACTTGTTTAAACTAATTTAAAGTATTTAAAAATATCTATCTCCAGAAATAAAAAGAAGTCTCTGGCTCAAAAATTAAGTGACTTATAATGAAAAGAATGTCTCAAGAAAATTTGAGAATAAGTAGTGGATAGTCCAGGGATCAACATCTATATGATGCTGAAAGGCGCTTTTACCATGGGGGTATACCAGGTGTAGTTTTACCCCATCACGCTGGTGGAAACTTTTTATTATATTTTGACCGCAAAAGTTGATAAAAACGTTCAGTCTTTAATAGTTTTTGATTTATTAGCTATCGAAAGTGTTAGTTTTATATCGAAAAAATCAATGTTTTTCGATATATTCATTTACGATTCACTCAATTTTTGCCGTAGAAAAAATTTTTTCAAACCAAATTCTTGGGAATTAGATAACTACAATTTCATATCTAAATATTTTTATATCATTTTGATTTTTGTATTATTTTGTATAAATGGCATTTTTTACCAAACTACAAAAATTCCTTATTCGCCTTTAACTCCAGTTTTTTAAAAACTAATAATTGTAAGCCGCTCAAACTTCTAGAATCTATTGTTAATACATAAATAAAGAAGAATGAATAAAGCCAATGACTAAAAACACCGCTAACTTACATTATTATGCTTCCAATAGGATTTCTCCTTTTTTTTTTCAAAAAAATATATTGATTTTTTAACCGTAACTTTTTTATTTTTTTACCTAGAAAGTTTGGTTAAAAACAATTTTGTAGGATTTTGCAAGGTATAAGCCTGTTAATAATAAATCTTTTTAAAATCCTCAGTCGCAAAAAGAGGTGACTTTGAAAGGGTTGTTAAAGGTGGATTTTGCATGTTATTACAAGGTTTAATTGTCAATAGCTCACTCAATTTTTGTCGCAGAAAAAAAATATGCAAACCACTTTCTTGGGAATTGCATAAGCTACAATTTCATATTAATCATTTTTTCGTATCTCTGATGTTAATCTTTCTATTCTGAAGAAAAGGCCATTTTTTTCCAAACTACAAAAATTCGTTATTTGTTTTTAACTCCATTTTTTTAAAAACTAATTATTCTAAGCCGGTCAAACTTCTAAAACCTATTAATAATAATACATAAATAAAGAAGACCAAATAAGCTCAATGACTAATTTTGGTTAGGGTGGTGATTAGGGGATTTCTTCCGATAACTTTTTCACTGAAAAACATAGGGACTGACATTCTTTTCATTATAAGTAACTTAATTTTTGAGCTAGAGACTATTTTTTATTTTTGGAGATAGATATTTTTAAATACTTTAAATTAGTTTGAATAAATTATCCTCGAGAAATGCATAGTTTCCCCGTCTTTAGACTTTGAAACTGCAATAGTTAGCATTTGACGAAGAAGAGCTAACATATAACAAAGTATAGCTCGATTACTATTAGTATTAAAGAAAATAAAAAAACCGGTTTTGTTGGGGTGGCAACCACCCCCATGGTAAAAGCGCCTTTCGGCATCATATATATTTTAATCCTTGGACTATCCACTACTTATTCTCAAATTTTCAAGCAAATCGATCCATTCTGTAAAAATTGCGAGGTTTTGTACTATTGTATGCTTCATTACTTGGACTACTCTTCGATTTCTCAATTTACTTATGCTTCGCATAACTTTTCTTTTATACCATTCCTTTTCAAGCTCAACCAAACAAACTTTTTCTCCTAACTTAACTCTTTAAGATTGTGAACAGTCTGTATATTATAAAATACTTCCAGCTGCTCTGTATTTTCTTTTCTCTATTAAATTATTTCCGAACATTTGTATTCAGCTTTCGGGGTGTTTTTCACTTTGAAAAGATTCATTTACCAAGTTCCTCGAAAGAAACTGTAATCAGTCAGTATATGTTCTTGTTTGTTTGTTTAGTGTATGAAAGAATTCCATATCGGACTCGGCATTCATAACACATCAGTCAGTTTTTAGATTTTTCTTTATCAAAAGTCAGACCACGTTTTGCGTTATTTCCTTTTTTTTTATATTTCAGCGAGGTTTTATTAGATTTGCCGAATAAGAATCTCCGAACAGCTTTTTGGGTCAGTAGCCAAAGGCGGAAAATCGACTTAAAACGAGTTAATTAAAGTAGGCCTGTTACGGCATTTTTCGATGTATTCCGAATGACATTTTAAAGACTTTTAATAAAGTCACTATGACTTAACGACTTTTAGTACAGTACTTTGTACCTAAAATATGGTACAAACAAAGTATATGAATCTCTAGCACATAATAATATACATTCATCATCATTCTCTTTGCCTTATCTCTATGCGGGGTCGGCTTCCCTAATTGCATTTCTCCATACAATTCTATCTTGGGGCATATCAATGTCAATCCCCTCTACCAACATGTCCTGCCTTATCGTCTCCCCCCAGGTCTTCTTTGGTCTTCCTCTCCTACTCCTTCCAGGAATCTGCACTTCAGCTATTCTTCATATTGGGTGATTAACGTCTCGACGTTGAACATGTCCAAACCATCTTAACCTATGCTCTCTCATTTTGGCATCAATTGGTGCCACACCTAGACTTCCCCTAATATACTTATTTTTAATTTTATCCTTTTTTGTCGCTCCACTTATCCATCTAAGCATTCTCATTTCCGCCACAAGCATTCGTTGTTCCTCTTTCTTTTTCTCTGCCCAACATTCAGTTCCATACATCATAGCCGGTCTTATGGCTGTTTTATCGAATCTTCCCTTCAGCTTCATTGGAATTTTCCTGTCACACAGCACACCACTCGCTTCCTTCTACTTCATCCATCCAGCCCTAATTCTACTGCATGCATCTCCATCTATTTCTCTATTACTCTGTAATACCGATCCCAGGTACTTAAAACTATTGCTTTTTACAATCAGTTCACCATCCAAAGATACCATTTTATTTGTAGTAACTCCATATTTAAATGAACATTACAAATACTCTGTCTTTGTCCTACTAAATTTTAAACCTTTTTCCTCCAGAGCTTGTCTCCACTGTTCCAGTTTTTGTTCTAAGTCTCTTTCACTATTTCCTACTAACACGACATCATCAGCATACATTAAGCACCATGGAATGTTACCCTGTAGTTTCGCTGTTATCTGGTCCAAAACTAATGAGAATAAATACGGACTAAGCACCGAGCCTTAGTGCAATCCTACTTTCACATGAAATTTATCAGTCTCTCTCACACCTGTCCTACTAGTCGTTACTCCCTCATACATATCCCTCACAACCTTTACATATTCACCAGGGACTCCTTTCTTATTGAGTGCCCACCACATAATCTCTCGAGGAACTCTATCATATGCTTTCTCAGGATCAATGAATAGCATTTGAGCGTTTGTTTCTTTACTCCTGTATTTTTCCATTAACTGCCTTATAATGAAAATTGCATCTGTTGTTGATCTGCCCTGCATAAAGCCAAATTGATTCTCGGATATTTCGGTCTCTTCACGTATCCGTCTATCAATTACTCTTTCCCATATTTTCATGGTGTGGCTGCAGTTTTATAGCCCTGTAGTTTGTACATTGTTGTATATCTCCCTTGTTTATGTAGACAGGTACTAGTATACTGCTTCTCCATTCATCTGGCATTTGTCCAACTTCCATAATTCTATTAAATAAACCTGCTAGCCACCTTGTTCTTGTCTCTCCCAATGCTCTCCATACTTCCCCAGGAATATCATCTGGTCCTAACGCTTTTCCTTTCTTTATTTTTTGAAGCGCTTGAGCCACTTCCTCGTTTGATATTTTGGTGACCATTGCTGCTACTGTCTCCGTTGACTCTACACCTACAGGATGTCTGTCAAATTCTTCATTTAATAAGCTGTCAAAGTACTTTCTCCATGTGTTTTTGACATCCTTTTCGTGAACTAGTATTTTATTATTTTCATCTCGGATACGTCTAATCTGATCTTTGATCTTTAAAAACACGATTTATTTTTATACTTTACAAATTTTGCTAGGAAGTTGTCCTACTATCGATTTATGGGGTTATCTAAATCATTTTCACCACAGAAAAGGGGTGGCATCCACCCCCAGGGTTAAAGCGCAAGTTTCAGCACCATGTAACTTTTGTTTCTCGAGATATCCTCTAACCAGTCACTAATTTTCTTGAAAATCTATGGAGGTTCAACAAAATCGGAGGTGAAAACCTTCAGTGACTGTACTATTGAAATGAGTTAATTAAAGTAGGCCTGTTACGGCATTTTTCGATGTATTCCGAACGACATTTTAAAGACTTTATTAAAGCTGCGAATCTGCTGGGAGAGAGAAAAAGGGAAAAGGACCGTTTTGCATAATTATCTCAATATTCGATTATTTATAATTTGGGGTTTACGGAATTGTTTGTACCTGATTATAAAAACAGGGAGATTCCATTGAAAGTATGTATACAAAATGAGGTTACGAATTAACGAGACCATTTATTAACGCTCGAAAGATTTGGAATAAAAAATGAAAGGAAAGAGGACTAAAAAAAATTTTATACCACAAAATTTAATACATTATGCTTACACAATAACGACCATTTCGACTAAGAAATATAAACCTCCTACACAGGACCTGATAGCACAGAGGAAGAAATAGACAGATTAGATAAATTAGACAAAACATTGAAAGAATCCAAAAAAGAATAAGCTAGTATTATTTTAGGTAGCCGGTACACCGGGGAAACCATGTCCTATCCCAAAGCAATCCCATCTCCACCCTTTCCTCCCTCCACATCCAGTCCAACTCGCCAACACGCACTAGCCAAGCGTGGCGTTTTAATGGCTTAAAACCCCAAAGGCAAATTTTCATGAAAGACGATAGTACTGAACGGCCCTCAGTCTCCGGCCGCTCCAATACCCCCAACCAAGGTAGCGGATGGAAAAGGGTTGGAGCAGAGGGTGCTAAGAATCCCCGGAAAAGATCAGGCTACCACAAAGAACGACAAATGCATATCACCTCATACAATGTTAGAACCCTTATATCGGACCAGAAAATGATGGAACTGGAGGAAGAGCTGAAAACAATAAAATGGGACATCATCGGCCTCAGCGAAATCAGACGAAGAGGAGAAGCCCAAATTACTCTTAAATCGGGACATTTATTTCATTTTAGAGGAGAAGAAGACACTTCACACGGTGGAGTAGGATTTATTATACATAGAAAACACACCCAAAATATAACTAAAATTAACAGCATAAGTCCCAGGATTGTATACCTCATCTTCAAACTAAATGCAAGATATAACCTTAAGATAATCCAGGCATATGCTCCAACGACAAGCCACTCCGATGAAGAAATTGAAAAATTTTATGATGACCTAGAAACAGCATTACATACTACACCAGCATATTATACAATAATTATGGGCGACTTTAATGCGAAAATTGGCTTCAAACAAGATGATGCAGAAGTAGCAATGGGCAAGTATGGGTATGGCGACAGAAATGAACGAGGACAAAGACTGCTTAATTTCTTACACCAGGAAAATTTATCCATGATGAACTCTTTTTTCGATAAAAAGCCTCAGCGTAAATGGACATGGATAAGCCCAGATGGCAGTGTCAAAAATGAGATAGATTTTATCATAACAAACAGAAAAGAAATCATTAAAGACATTGAAATACTTAACAAATTTTCGGTAGGAAGCGACCACAGATTAATCCGAGCAAAGATACGATTAAATGTCAATTTCGAAAGAACCAAGATGATCTTCAAAACACGAAAGACGAAATGGATTCCCCCAGGAAACAACAACCTCTATGAAGATGTACTAACCAGACGTATACAAGACCTTGAAAACGACATAGAAGACATTGAACAAGCAAATAATGTCATAACGAAAGCACTAAAAGAAACAGAAAGGGAGTGCTGCCCGACTGTCGTGACCCATAAAGAAAAATTAAGCCAAAATACCAAAGAGTTAATAAGTAAAAGAAGACAATTGACGGAAAAATACGACTCCAACTACACAACACTGAAGAAATTAAATAAAGATATCCACCGATCAATCCGAAAAGACATAAGAGAAAACAACACAAGAGAAATAACTCACATAATTCAAGAAAACAAAGGTTTAAAAGTTTTGAGGCGTAATACGAATAACATCGGTAACAAAAATATGTACAAAATCAGAAACAAAGATGGCAACATTGCCACGGATAAAGCCGAAATCCTCAAGGTTGTCGAATCGTTTTATCGCGAAATGTATGAGAGCACCAACGAAAGGCAAGATCAGCCCCTGCCCAAAATCACAAACCAGGGATCAGAATTAATGCCAGAAGTAACACCACATGAAGTTAAAAAGGCACTTTCAGAAATGAAAAATAATAAATCCCCTGGCGATGACGGAATAGTAATCGAAGCAATCAAACAAGGTGGAAATAAAATTATCCAGGCTTTGGCCAAACTTTTCACCCAATGCATTTACCAAGGAAAAACTCCTTCTCAATGGAACAATGCAGTCATTGTTTTATTACACAAAAAGGGTGACATAACAGATCTGAAAAACTACCGTCCTATCAGTTTGCTATCACACATATATAAACTTTTCACAAAAATTATCAAAAAAAGACTGGAGGCTAAGTTAGACTTCTATCAACGTAGAGAACAAGCTGGATTTAGATCTGGATATAGCACTAACGACCACTTACTGGTAATAAAAAATCTAATAGAGAAGTCTGCGGAATACAACAAACCATTGGCACTGATATTCGTGGACTACGAGAAAGCATTTGATACCATAAGCCAGCAGAAAATGTTAAAAGCATTGACAGAATGCCGAATAGACCATCGCTACATTAACATGATCAAATATATCTACCAAACGGCAACGGCTAGCGTAAGACTGTCTGAACAACAAACAAATACATTCTGTATACAGCGAGGAGTACGGCAGGGAGACACCATCTCACCAAAGCTGTTCACAACCCTTTTAGAACACACATTTAAGAAGGCAGATCTAAACGAATATGGTATCAATATAAATGGAGAGAAGCTCAGTCATTTGAGATTCGCAGATGACATTGTCCTTATAGCCGATCGTATGGATGATGCAATAATAATGTTGAACAAATTATATTACGCTTCCTTAGAGGTCGGACTAAGGATTAATATCAACAAGACGCAAATAATGACTAATCTGGTGCTAAATCGTAATATTGTTGTTGATGGAATGGATATTGAGCAGACTACATCTTATAAGTACTTAGGACATGAAATTCGGTTGGGACGAGATAACCAGACGTGCGAACTCCCACGTCGCATAGGATTAGCCTGGGCAGCGTTTGGTAAACTTAACTATGTATTTAAATCGGACTTGCCCATATGCCTCAAAAGGAAAATCTTTGACCAATGTGTGTTGCCTGTACTCACTTATGGAGCCGAAACATTAACACTAACAAAAAAGGTAGTGAACAAGATTCGCGTAACTCAGAGGGCTATGGAGCGCCAGATGTTGGGTGTCTCCCTGAGAGACCGAATCCCAAACGAAGAAATACGCCGTAGAACAAAAACAACAGACGCTGTCGAAAAAATCGCGTCGCTTAAGTGGAATTGGGCAGGACACGTCGCCAGATTGCCAGACAACCGATGGACAAAACGTATTGTCGAGTGGAGGCCGCGAGAAGAAGCACTACGGAGCAGAGGACGCCCACTAACCAGATGGGCCGATGATTTGAAACATGTTGTCGGTAACTGGATGCAAGCCGCACAAAATAGAGATGAATGGAAAGAGCTGAGGGAGACCTATGTCCAGCAGTGGACGCGTACGGGTTGATGATGATGATGATGATTTTAGGTGACTTCAACAGGAAGGTAGGGTAAAGAAAAAATGGAAAAGTAGTAGGCGAATATGGACTACGAACAGGTGATTAGAGAGGACAGCGGCTAGTTCAGTTTTGCAAGGACAATCAACTCATTATAAAGAACACATGTTAGGTACAAACTACCAATCCGAAGAATATACATCGGGAAAGCCCCTAGAGATGACGGTGAGAACATAGTAAGAATCCAGATTGGCTACATCATTATATAAACCAAAGGTACCGAAATACTATAGTATCCACTAAAGCTTACTCAGGGGCAGATATAGCAAGTGACCACCTCCTTGTTTTGGCAGACATGAAACTCAAACTAAAGAAAATAAGACAGCCACCAAAATACTTATAAATAATCTTAGAAGACTAAAAAAGCTGATCTCTACTAACAGATCAACAATACCTACGGAAGTCCAGAAAGTAGAAAGACAACTTCCATTAAAAAAAAATCCAATTTTTAATAGTAGAAAGACCAGGAGAACAGACGCTGTTTCAATTTTTGTTCTAAATCTCCTTTACTATTTTCCATCAGGATAAAATAGCCTGTAATACCGGGTGTCCACTTATATTTTCCCCCATAGGCGCTGTTTCACATTATAAGAATTTCGAACGTCCGATAGTTAAAATCTACATAGTGGCTCGAGCAATCATATGGAATCTTTCTCCCTTCACCACTTGAAACATTCGGTGAAGGGAGAAATATTCCATATGATTGCTCGAGCCACTATGTAGATTTTAACCATCGCACGGTCGAAATTCTTATAATGTAAAATAGCGCTTTTTTATAAAAATTTTTTATATCGCTTTTAAATAAAAAATGGCGAATTTGTTTATTTAAAAATCCACGAGGAAAAATTTCCTGTAGTTGGCTGTATACCATTACAAAAACATAAAATCCTTTATAAAAGGTATATTTGTTAAAATCCCTATATTATATATGCCTACTTCCTCCATTACAATATTTTAACATTTACATCAAGTCTATTTCCATTTTTACAGACTATCTACCACAGTGGGAACGACTGTTTTTATTGCTATTAATTTAACAAATTTTACAATAAATACCACAAAACAACAGGGAAATTATAACTTCCTGTGGAACTGTCATTCCTGTCATGTCACCATTCAGAATTTCCGTTATCAAAATCACTTGCTTCCATACAGTCATGATGTGAACTTGTCAGATAGAGCTCATTGGTACCTCGGGCGAAAAACATTGGATATCTTAATCATCCATGTTATAATTCACATCTTTGTCATATGTTCCGATGACGGATCAATTGTAAAGGGTTTTTACCCTGTTATTTTTACTTTGGTGGCTTGCATGTAAATTCTAAGTGAGTATAACCTATAAATTTTTACAACCTTAGTCAACATTTTAAATAATTTGCATCATTTTATCTGGTTGTACACATTTTAGGATTGCACTGATGATGATCGGTCAACCGATCGAAAGCTAGTTCTGTCTTTGATGTAGCCCTGTATAGGGATTTTAACAAATATACCTTTTATAAAGGATTTTATGTTGTTTATTTAAAATATACATATTTTTATATTAGATATATTTTTTTGTAAATTGAAAGAACGGTCAATTACCTATCCAGCGATATAAAGTTTTTTAAAATCAGTTGTCAAATGACTGAGCAATTAATTTTTAAAATGAGAGATGCAATGTGGAAATCACATAACATAATATCAATTTGCTTATAGGCTATTGATTATATTCAAAATAAGATAGCTAAAAGGAACTACAACGTTAACGGGGTTTTATTATTTGATATGGTCAATGAATCTCTATATATGAAAAAACCGTAGAGTGCTACCATTTAAAGGGGTGCGTTTTTGAGAAATGGGTGAATTAGTCCCTGGGCACAGGTTACATTAGGGTGAGTTCTATGCACTTTTGGTACAAATACGTCTACATAAAAATTGTTCCTGGTTAAATTTCCTATCTAAATATAACTTTTTAAAGTCAAAGATACTTTTTTTTACAAAAATATATTTAAAAGAAAAAGCACAAAGAAACCCAAAAGAAAGAAATTTTGTTTTTTGTCCCATAACTTTTGTCCACGGGGATATAGGTATAGACATTGCTTCACAGAAAAAAAACTTACATATTTTCTCTTTAAAATGATGTTAGGTAGAGGTCATTAGGATTTACAGTTTTCGAAATAGGATTTTTCAAAATTCGCCACTCACAGCAATTTTGGGCATTTTTCCTTGTTATTTTGCAAATATTGTTCTGTAACTTTTTTCTACGTAACTTTAGGTATATACAATGGTACACGCAATAGGAATAGAAATCAATTACCTTTAAAATGGTCTACTGTATAACGTTGTACGACTTTTTTTTAAAGAGATTATGGTTTTTCAAGGTTTTATACTTTTAACATTTTTTTATAATATAATATAAAAATAAAATAAAATTATTATATAATATATTATATAATACCTAATATAAAAAAATATTATTTTTTCATTTTTTACGAATTTTTTTGAAATTTCTCATTAAGTATAACTTTTTTTTTTCTTGTACATGAATATACTATCTATATATTGCGCAACAAAGAGGGCTTACTTTCTGTTCTTTAAAATGGTGTATCATCTATATTTAAATACATAATGGAAACCCAGTGATTCTTTGATATTTTTTTACCTATATTATTTAAAATTATTTCTTTTACAAAAATTACATAAACATTAGTCTTAAAAAACATCACTTTAGTTAAAATTATTTAAACGTTGACATTAAAAAAAAATTCAAAATCAAAGTCCATCTCTTCGTTAACATTAACATCTCTTCGTTAACATTAGCTTCAATATCTTCCTCTGACACCTCAGTTATCTTAGAGTTCCCACAATTAGTACCCATGCACATGCATCCTTTGCAGAATATTGAACAACTAATTCCTATCTTCCTACAACCGCAGTTTTTTGTACATCCTTTGGTACATTTACATGCTATTTTTTCAAGCAAAGCAGGAGCAGGAGCTTTGACAGTAAATATTAAAATTAATCCATATTTTGAAGTTTGCCCGGCCGAGTCAAGTGGATCCAAAGTATTACCTATAAAAAATAAAATTCAATTATAACACACAATCACATAAAAAAGTTATAATGAGGAATTTAAAAAATAATCCTAAAATCAAAAATCGTTGCAAGTACTTATTACAATTTGAAACAGCATATCTTATTCAAAAATAACCCTAGAATTTTTTGTAATACACCATTTTAAAGTAAACAGAATAAGCTTTCTTTTTTATTATATAATATATACCATATAGAAAAAAATATATAATGGGAAATTTAAAAATAATCGTAAAAAATATAAAAATTCGTTAAAAGTATAAAGTCTTGAAAAAGATCACCTCTTTAAAAGAAGTCGTACAATATTATACAGTAGACCATTTTAAAGGTAATTGATTTCTATTTCTCTTACATGTACCATTGCATATACCTAAAGTTACGTAGAAAAAAGTTACAGAACAATATTTGCGAAATAACAAGGAAAATTGCCCAAAATTGCTGTGAGTGGCGAACTTTGAAAAATCATGTTTCGAAAACTATAAATCCTAATCACCTCTACCAAACATCATTTTAAAGATAAAATATGTAAGTTTTTTTCCTGTGAAGCAATGTCTATACCTATATCCCCGTGGACAAAAGTTATGGGACAAAAAACAAAATTTCTTTCTTTTGGGTTTCTTTGTGCTCTTTCTTTTGAATATATTTTTGTAAAAAAAAGTATCTTTGACTTTAAAAAGTTATATTTAGATAGGAAATTTAACCAGGAACAATTTTTATGTAGACGTGTTTGTACCAAAAGTGCATAGAACTCACCCTAATGTAACCTGTGCCCAGGGACTAATTCACCCATTTCTCAAAAACGCACCCTTTTAAATGGTAGCACTCCGCAGTTTTTTCATATATAGAGATTCATTGACCATATCAAATAATGAAACCCCGTTAACGTTGTAGTTCCTTTCTATAGTACATAATCAATAGCTTATTAGTTATGTTATTTAGTTAGGTGATATACACTTTGCACCTCTCATTTTAAAAATTAATTACTCAGTCATTTGACAACCGATTTTAAAAAACTTTATATCGCTGAATAGGTGAATGACCGTCCTTTGAATTTACAAAAAAATATACTAGGTGTTTTGAAATTGAAAGCGATATTTAAAACTCAATCCATTCAGACAAAACTTTTACTAAAATAAAAAATTTCAGCGAAAACCGCATATTTCTACATTGAGCCGTTTAGAAGTTTTAGGCAGTTAAAATTAGGGAAAATATAAGTGGACACCCGGTATAATAAAATTATAGTATTATTTATACTCTATGTTAACTCTACTAGGAAATTCAAATGAGAAGTAACAGAAATATCAAAATTCCGAAGCTTGGAATAAACTCCATCGCTAACGTCAATACGTCGTGTTGACGTAACAGGTTTTGCTCTTCATGAATATGTATTTTTGGCGTTAGGGTATTTCTCCTGCGAACAATATAACAAGATGTAACAAAATCCAAACAATCCCATTGCCATAGAAATAATTTCATTAGCGTGTCGGTATGTTACTACGGATACTAATGTAGTTCAGGTAGTTATTATTACCCTGCGATGTTAATAAAATGGTAATGCCCGCCCTATATATATTTTACAACTCTCCCAATGTTCTTTATTGCCCTCTGCCACTCCGACACGTGTATTTTGAAGCAATTATACTACCAGAAGTAATTTTGTTTACGTAGATCGTCCGGAAAGATACATCGTCGACAAATTGTTATTTATTTCGTTGATTGGATTTTCGGTGAAGAGGGCCACAATGAGGTGTCTTTCTTATAATAGACCAGTCTATCGAATCAATATTTTATAGATCAACTGTCATTAATATTTCGTTCAACCCTTAGTAACATTTTTATTAGACCTACGGTTCCCGCAATAAAGTGAATTAACCCTTTCAATATAGGCTATTGATTATGTACTATGGAAAGGAACTACAACGTTAACGGAGTTTTATTATTTCATGTGGTCCATGAATCTCTATGTATGAAAAAACCGCGGAGTGCTACCATTTAAAAGGGTGCGTTTTTAAGAAATGGGTGAATTAGTCCCTGGGCACAGGTTACAATAGGGTGAGTTCTATGCAGTTTTGGTACCAACACGTCTACATAAAAATTGTTTCTGGTTAAATTTCCTATCTAAATATAACTTTTTAAAGTGCAAGATATTTTTTTTTACAAAAATATATTCAAAAGAAAAAGCACAAAGAAACCCAAAAGAGAGAAATTTTGTTTTTTGTCCCATAACTTTTGTTCACGGGGATATAGGTATAGATATTGCTTCAAAGAAAAAAAACTTATATATTCTTTCTTTAAAATGGTGTTTGGTAGAGGTCATTAGGATTTACAGTTTTCGAAATATAATTTAGTTCGCAACTCACAGCAATTTTGGGCAATTTTCCTTGTTATTTCGCAAATATTGTTCTGTAACTTTTTTCTACGTACCTAACTTTAGGCTGATGCAATGGTACATGTAAGAGGAATAGAAATCAATTACCTTTAAAAAGTTCTACTGTACAATGTTGTACGACTTCTTTTAAAGAGGTTATCTTTTTCAAGACTTATTAGTAGAGACTGGAAAATATGCACTAAAAAATGTCTAAAATATGCATGCAATATGCATTTTAAAACAAGCTGAATATGCACAATTAACATGCAAATATGCATTTATATATGCACTTATTTTTATATGAATAATTTTATGGTTTACGTTAAATACATAAATAAATAAAAAATAATAAAAATAAATAAATAGGTTTGAATTTAAACCAAATTGTATTATTATTTCTTAATATATTTTTTTAACTTCAGGTTTTGTGACAAATAAAACGGCAAAATATTTTATTTTGACCACAAGATAAATAAGAGTACAATAAAATAAATGTACATATTTTTATTGTTACAATATTGATTCATATTTTCTAAACTAATATTATAAAAAGAGTACAATAAAACAAATTTACATATTTTTATTGTTACAATAAATAATCATATATTGATTCATATTTTCTAAACTAATATTATGTCTTCTATCTGTTAATATTTGTTTATAGGCAGAAAAAGATCTCTCAACGTCACAAGATGTAATTGGGGCATATTTAAACTTTGCTATTAGAGACGGATCCATATTAATATTTTCATCGAAGTTTCCAAAATTGATTATATTATTTATTGAACGCAATAAAGTGAAACCCTCATTTTTGTTTAAAACGTCATCAAGTTTATCTTTAATTTTTACTCCAATTTCCCCATTCAGATTTGTTATTTTCTGTTTAACCGAATCAACAATAGACATACTATTGTGAAGACATAAATTTTGAGCCTCTAATTTTGTAATTGAACTTTCAATGATATCGAAATTCGATTTTATATACAACAATTGATTTTTAATAGACTTTTCTTTAAAAATATTTTGACAGTTATCAATAGCGGTACAAGTCGGATCAAAACTTGAAATAACGCTTTTGATGTCGTCGTAGTGTTCAGATAAAAATATAGCACTTTTAAGCCAAGTTCCCCATCTGGTTAATACTGGTTCTGGTGGTAAAGGAATATCGGGAAGCATCTCCCTATATACCTGTACACGTAGTGGTGCTTTCAGAAATACTTTTTTTACATTATTTATTAAGGTGTTTACATTGGGAAATTCAATTCTAACTTTCTCTGCAACTCTGTTTAGGCCGTGCGCCAAACATGTACAGTGAATTAAATTAGGGAAAAAGATTTTAAGATTGGATGCAGCTTTCATCATATATGAGGCGGCATCACTAAGCATTAATAATATTTTTTCAAATGGTACTTGATCAGGTAAAAAAAAATTTGTTAGGGATTCGTTAACAAATCTAGCTATTGTAGCATAGTTTGTTTTTTCCAAACATTTTACACTAATTAAGTATGAGTTTTTAAAATCGCCAGAGTCGTTAAGAACTCCAACAATTAGATTCGCAATTTGTCGACCCTTTGTATCCGTTGTTTCGTCGACGGAAATCCAAAGATATTCGGC